>NC_135322.1:30356991-31009491 GCF_048772815.1 Callospermophilus lateralis | reverse complement strand
TTTTACCATAAAAACCTGGGGATTACTGCTTGATCCTGACTACTACACCCATTAAAAAGTTAGTGTAGTTAATAGATGAGACTATGTGAATCCTCAGAGAGACTGTCCATAAGCATTAAGTAGACACAAGCAGACAGCTCTCAGGGTCTTAGAGTAAAAAAAAGGGTTATTGTGTGTGTGTGTGTGTGTGTGTGTGTGTGTGTATGGTGGTGGTGGTGGTGGTGTTGAGGGACAGAAAACATAAATACTTTTTCAAGATGTAGGAGATTTGCCTACCCTGGAAAGAAAGGAGTTTTTGACCTACTTGGGAACTTGCCCTTCTTTGCCTCTATGTTTATTCCAGAAGTCCTGGATCACAGTGGTTATTCCTAAGGTCCATTCTAACCCCATTATTGGAAAATTAAATTAATATTTAATATTTAACTTTTGGAAAGCTTCTAAGTTGCTGGTGGCCAAGTCAGGGAAAGGAACTTTGGCTGGTGCAGGGACAAAGAGGATTTTAGGGAGGAAGTGAGGAGTCAGATACTTCTCTTCAGGATGCTGAGCCAAAGCAACACTGCTTATCCACTCTCCACCATGACAGGCCTAGCACAGTGCCAGTCACAAAGCATGATTCAGTGCATAAAAAATAAAAATATGAATAAAAAAGTCATTAAGGAGCCATCTTCCTGTCTTAAACAATGTTGTAGCAACAACGTTGACGTCGTTGTCATCATCATCATCATCATCATCATCATTTATGTTTCTTGATATTACTAGGATACTACTTTGGACTAGGTCTTGATATTGGTAGTTTATATGTATTATCTGTCTTAACCATTATATACACACAAAATCTAAAGAAAGTGGGAGCCACTTTAGCTCTGGAGGGTCACAAAACTGATATGTAAAACCAGACTCCTAACCATCGTGTTCTGGTACCATGTCTTGAAATTCCTCCTGGGGTTTCCAGTGCACAGTGATTTCTATTTCTTTGAGCTGTATGTTGTGAGAGGGCAGGAACCACCTCTGACATGATCACTGCTGTGTCATCAGAATCTGGCACAATGACTGTGACATAGCACACATTCATTAATACTTATCAGGTGAATATTGGAGGAATGCAGAACCCCTGATATACACTGGAAGGCTCCATGGCCATGACTTCATTGGTTGATCCTGCCCCTGTGCTTTACCTCAGGGACAGATCTCTTCATATAGTAGATATTCCTGGTGTCCCACCTAGAACACCCATTGGATCTAGTGCACCCATTCTCTTTCAGCTGTAGATGTTGGTTGGTGCTATGATTTTAGTCTATCACTCAAAGTTTCATGGGCTAGAAGCTTGGTCCCCAGTGTGCTAGTGTTGAGAAGTGGTGGGTAGGGCCTTTAAAAGGGAGGGCCTAGTGGAAAGTAATTACTAGGTCATTGGAGGTACTATCCTTGGAAGATTAATGTAGTTCCTGCAAGAGTAAATTGCTACTAAAAAAATAATAATGCAATCCTGGACTATAAATCTTTCTGGCTCCTTGTGTCTCTTTTGCCAGGTTTCCATACCATCTGCCATGAGGTCCTCACCAAAACCAAATGGATAAGGCAGCTTGTTTTTTTTTTTTTTTTTTTTTTTTTTTTTTTTAGTTATACATGGGCACAATATCTTTGTTTATTTATTTTTATGTAGTGCTGAGGATCCAACCCAGTGTGCCTCACATGTGCAAGGCAATTGCTCTGCCATTGAGCCACAACCCTAGCCCAGGCAGCTTGATCTTGAACTCTCAGACTCCCAAATCTGTCTTCTTTATATATTACCCAGTATCAGGTATTTTGTTACAGCAACATAAAACAGACTATGATGATTGATTATAGTTCATACCTGCACCCTATTCAAGAGGATAATCTTTCTTTGGGCCTGGTGATATCTGAGGAGTAGGCACTACCCACTTCTGTCACTACCCTTATAAAGATGGCTCAATGTCCATGGTGCAGCTCATACTCTAGAGTACCCATAGAATCAGGTTATGGATAGTTTTTCCTGAAAACATGAGTGCTTTGTGACATTACTCAATAAATCACTTGTACAAGCATCCCCATTCAAACTTTTCTTTTAGGAAACAAGACCTAGAACACACAACTTGAAAGGAAATATCTTCTATCATTTCCACAAGATATTTCTGAACCAGAAATATCTTTCTGAAATTTTTGCCAAGGTCAATGGGATAGATTTTGTTACCTAAAATTAAAATAAGCTCGACATAGACAAATCACAGTCTCCTTGTTTTTATCAATTTGGAGGAAATAAAGAGAACTAAAACTTAGAAATTGGACAAAGTTCTTGTGGTGTATTGTGGGTGTGAGTATCTTGGTCTTGGATAGTGAGCAAATCTCTGATAATGGTGCTTCCAACAAGCTTAAAAATGTGTCCTTTCTACAGGCTTGGTCTAGTGTCTGTTACATCTGAGAAGTGTAATTATCTGGAAGCAGTACTCGGAGGAGTCTTTTAGCTTCCTGTGAAAGAGATGCTGTTGCTTTTGCTGGCTTTTATTTTCAGTGACAGGGTTGCATTAGTATGCTTGGATACTGTCCAAATTCATCAAGATCTTAAAGATTTTGAGGTAGTTAATGGGATCTTTGGCTGTGCTAATAAATACAGAATGTCCGGAACAAGAGAGGAGAAAGACCCACTTTGCCTAGTGCCACTCACATGCTGATGGATGTGGTTAGTTAGGGAGGCATCAGTTAAGCAGGTGATTGACAATCTAGATGGGGAAGAGTCAGGGGAGAAAGGGATTAGAAATCATGTCACCTGAAGAACTGGGAATGATGAATCTGAAAAAAAAAAAAAAAAGGGAGGGACATAATAGGGACAAATTGAGGGCAGTCTTTGTGTTTTGGGAAGATCACATGTGCTGGCAGAGAAAGAATTACCAGGGGGTGAAAGTCACACAGAATAGGAAGCCTTTCTCATAGTCATTTTAACTACTACAAGGTGATTGTGGAGGGGTTCTCATCACAGTTCAAGCTGAAGCATGAGAGTCATTTGTCAGTGTTGTAGAACAGGACAGTGATAGGAGGTGTTGTGCAGAGATCTATATTAGGTGGCTTCTAGAATTTTCTTCAAATCTAAAAGCCAGATTCTCTGAATTAGGGTTGAGTAGAGAAACATACCTGGTAGAAAAGGTCTAATTACATAGCTTTTTGCTGGGGAAACTCTTGGGAAGAATAGTATGGATGAAATGAAGAAAAGACTTAATATATTGCATTTGTAAGATATTCTATCATCAGCCTTCCAGCTTGAGCAGGAAGATTGTCATTACTAGGGCAGTTGGACACATGTGTATCCTAAACCCACATGCAGCCTTTGTCCTTGAGGGCAAAGGTATATTTCTGGAGGGTTCCCATCATTGTAGAATCTGGAGCTGCTGATTCTGCTGCTTGTTAGCCTTCTGACCTTGGAAAAATCTTCTGAGCCTCTAATTCCTGTGAATATGACAGTTTCTGCTCTATATGCAGATCAGACACAAGGAAAGATGGGAAGATATCAAGAGATGATTTCATGTCTTCAGGCTCAGCAGTGTCAGTACTACAGCTCAGTTTTTGACAGAAAGGCTGCATTTGCTGTGAAAGGTGACAAGTTTCTTTTGAGATATATTGAGTCCTTTGGGGAGATGGGAAATTGTGTCCTGGAATTGGGGCCCAGTAAGGAGAATATCAGGGATGGATCCAGAAATCTGGGAGCCACTAAGCAGTAATTACTGAGGCTCTGTGGGGAGAAAATAGTGCAGAGAAAGAATAGATGTTCCATATAGAACCTGGAGTAGGGGAAATTCAGACAGTGGAAGATTTGTAGGAGCAAAAGAACAGAGTGAGTCAGAGCTGAAAAATTGAAGAGGGAAGGAAGGAAAGCTGCTAGGTTGTGAACTCATGGATAAATGTGTGGTTAATAGCACTGGATTTTCATGGGTCATCAAGGAGAGGAGAATTGCGAAGGGACAGTGTGTTAGGTGACTGGAGGGTTACTACTATTTTGTGGACTGGAAAGACATCTTTTGTTATCAACCTAACCTGAATTAGCTGAGTAAAAAATGGGAATATTGGCTCTTAAAAATCAAAGGGAATTTTGATTCAGCAAACCACAAAGCGTTCCAGGTAGGGATGTTGTTATCCTTAGAAATGGTTAGAACCAAGAAATCAAACATCACAGAACAATTTTTCTTTTCTTTTCTTTTCTCCTCCTCCTCCTCCTCCTCCTCCTCCTCCTCCTCCTCCTCCTCCTTCTCCTCCTCCTCTTCCTCCTTCTTTTTTGAGATGGTGTCTCATTATGTGGCTGAGGCTGGCCCTGAATTCCTGGGATCAAAGGATCCTCTTGCCTCAGATTCCCATGTAGCTGAGCACTGCAAAGTATATACCACCACATCCCCAGAGTGACTTTTTGACAAAACAAAACACTGCCCAACAGCAAGTGTAAGTCCTCATCATCTTAATTACTGAGGGACTAAATGTAAAAATGGGTAACGTTCAGACCATATAAAAATAGAACTATGGCCCATAGTCTACAGCAAGCTACCCAGAATCAACTACCTTATCTGCAATAAACAGGTTAGAAAATTGGCCTGCTGTAAGTCAGAATTATAGGAAACCAGATGGCTCTTTCTAGTAACAATCTAGGAAGCTAAACTATAAATTCTATAACAATTGGCCCCAAATGGCCAGGACTTGATTGATAACTGATAGTTCTATTTTTTTTTGTCCCTTCTTCCAAATTAGGACCAATCAGATAAAGGCAAATATGTATCCTAAGTAATCATATTTGAGAGTCCACTTATACTTGGCCTGTACACAGCTTCTCTATGCCATCAGCCTCTAATCAGGGGACACTTGAGAGCTCCACTCATTTCCATTGTGAAACTTTCACACTCTTCTGCCTGCCTCCAAATATGCCAAAGTGCAAGTGATGGTGACTAACTATTGTTTCAGCAAGTTCTGAATAAATAACTTTAGTCAGCCCTCATTTGGTTGGTCTTTGTTTATTTCCACACTTGACATCCAGAGAGGGAAAGGACCTTCTATCGGTTCCAGTTAGAAATCCCCATGACAGCATTTTGATTAGCCTGCTTTATGCTGCAGCATTGCGATTATACAATTTTGAGCACAATTTAAGTTAGGTATGCACCCTCTAAAAGATAACCGCTTATGTTCTGATTAAATGCCTAGCGCTAGGGAAGGAATTGTTTTCTTAAAGAAAAGATCTTGTAAGCTTATAACTAAAGTCATCTGTTGTGGATGATGCTGAGGAGACAGAAGAGTTAATATCCTCTACAGAGAATTGGGAGGTGTAGCTGTTCAAGGAGGTCATTCTACAATGTGTATCTGATGGCAAGATGGACTGCTGGAAGGAGAGGGGTGGAGAGGTTGGGACTTGAAAAGACATTGTCAACATCCCAGAGCTGAAATGAGGACAAGGTCAGGAGGAAGAATGACAGCCAAAGGTACCATAATCACCTTGGGGATGGAAACAGATAATTGGCTGTGGAAATAGGGAACTTAAATCAAAGGGAGGGCTTGGTATTTTCAACCAAGCCATTTTCCTTAACCTTCTTGCCCCTTTCAACTCTTCTGTTCTTCCTCCTGATCTCCTTTTCTGCAAAAAGGACAAACCAAGTGACAAAGGGTAAGCCCTGAAAAGGGCATCTCAAAGCTTCTTAGAAATTTGCTTTCTGTGTTTCCTCCTCCAACGGCCCCCACCCCCGCCCCCCCGCGCCCCCGAGTCTGTGTACCTTGATTCCTGCTACTGAGTCCCTTCCACCTCTGCCTCTCCCCAGGAGAAGGTCTTGGTGTTTAGAGATTTTTCTCTTTTTCTATCACCCTCTGAGTGATGACACACATTCTATTTTATTTAGTCACTGTACAGCTAGTCATAGTTGTAGGAGATGATGGAAAGGAAGGAGAAACTTAAAAACAGAAGCTGAAGATTCTTGTGTTTTTGCTTCCTTTCTCAGAAACACTGTAGGAACATGGTGGAGCAGAAGATTCTGCTTTCTCTGGGGAAACTGCAGTGTGGGAGGGCATCAGTTTCTCCCCAGTGATCTTCATTAGCATTAGCTCCAATGACATGAAAGAGGTGGAATCCTGAAGAGATGGGGGGTGGGGTTGATAATCCATTAGGCTGGTTGACTCAGCATTTCTAGTGTTTGGAAATCAGATAGATTTAAAAAAGTGAATTTGGGTTTCCTGTGGTAAGACTTGGATGTCTTTTCCAGGGATTTATCTCACATTCTCAGGAGGGGCAGAGACAGAACCAACAAGAGAACAGATGCTAAGCAAGGTTGGTGCCATGACAAGTTCCAAAGCCTGTGACCAAAGCTCTGGTGATAGTTACATTAGGGCTTCTGCCTCTCCTGTGTCCCTAACTGAAGAACAGGAGAAACCCTTAGGGGATCTCTTAACTGGTTTGCTGGTCCTGACAGATGGTCTATGACATGAGTGATCTTCTTCTGGCCCACTTAATGATTGGCATGTATTTGGTTCAGACGTACCTATTGGAGCTGATGTTAAAGTGGCTTTATATAGGGGACAAATATAGGGGCTGTATAAAGAACTGTGATGTTTTAAAATAGGAATTTATAAAAATTCAAGTTTAAGGAACAAGCGAGTGTAGAAATATCTGATATCTGTTAAATTCATTTCACCATTTGTGAATCTGATGCTTTCGTTTCTGGTGTTTGATTTGGTTTCAAACTTTCTACATCACTGTAAATTGAAACATTTTTAGAGAGGGTAAGTCTGAACTCTAGCAACCTCTCTCATTGTCATAAATTTCTGATTTCCCGGGAAGATACTTGGGAATGTACTGAAAGCTTATCTGCATAACTCTTTGTTGCTCTGCTGTCTCAGTCATCAGTACAGTCACCCATACAAAATCTGGCAGGTTCTGAGAAGAGCTACGCAGCCTCTCCTTAGCTTCATCTTCAACTGTGCTATTCATGGTGACAGAAAGTCCTTGGTGCAGGCCTCATTCCAGGACATGTCTATTTGAGTTCTCTACCTCTACCTTCTCACCAGTGTCTGCAGTGTTCCCTGCTGTTCGTCTCCATGAGACTACAGGGAATACCCCCTGCCTGCGCCTACTCCTTTGAGATACCAATTTCTATAGAAAGGAGACTGTGTTTTATATTTTGCTTTCTGGGTCTCTTAAGTGTAGCTGCTTGTGCTTCAAACCTCACCTAATTCTTCCTGAAAATAATTCCCTCATTTTCTTGCAGAACCTCTCCCTACAAAGGTTGTCCTTGTGGGTAATATTGTTCTCTTCATCTCTCTGTCTCTACCTACGTTATCCCCAGGGACCTGATTGTGAAATATCTTGATTCAGGCATCCTTCATTCTGTGATATTAACTTATGCAAATAGATACCTGGAGGAACACTCAGTCAACTTATCAGACATAACCAGGGTCTACAACCTATTTTAGACTCTGTTGGAATCTTTACAACAAATACCCAGTGGAATATTCAAGAGATCCGAAATATGTCCTGATGCTGTCTCCTGCATAAAACTTTCCCTCATTACCCAGCTAGGTATTTCTTGTTAATCTGCTGAATCTTTAGAGCCCTATGTTTGGTGTTTTCTTCAGGCAAATAGTATGTTTTAACTCACAGTTACTTCTATATGTATGTTTAATAAAATGTAAGGTCCATGGAGCTTACATTTAAGTGCCTGATATATGGTTGACATCTAATAATTTGTGTGTGTGTGTGTGTGTGTGTACACAGATATACACATATACATATTTGAATATATATATGTATATATATGCCATTACATACATACATATATATATATATATATATATATATATTTTTTTTTTTTTCTTTTCTCCATGATTATATAGAACCCTCTGCCATCTTTGACACTCAGCAGGTAATGGTTTCTGTTGAAAGCCTTGAATGATGTTTTTTGTGTGCACAAGCTTCTCACCACCACCTGGATCTTGGAATACAAAGGCTTCCTTTGACACCTGGGGAGAGGAGAGGCTGGTGGTACCTCTTGATCAAATGCTACACCTGCAGGAATCTTTCCATACTGAGGAAGATTGTGGAAGTTCAGAATAAAAAGTGTAATCATTTTCATTCTGTGCATAATGACAGCTTCTTCTCCAGGCTGAGGTAAGCATTCGTTCTCCAGGTGAAGACAGCAATTTGCTCATTGCCCTGTAGGTGGTTTGTGAATTGCTCCCCATTTCCAAACAACTCCTGCCTGGTCCTGTCTGGAAGCCTCCGTTCCTGCTTATTTGTGTGCTCTGCAAGGGCTCATAGGCCAAGTAACCCTTTAAGAGAAAGAATTGGAAAATTTGAAACTCAATGATACAATCTTCTCTTTCAAATAGAAGTAATATCAGAACTATGTGGCATTAGATAATTATTTCCCAGCAACACTGGTTTTTATCATCAAAGGAAAGCAGATACCCATGCATTATGGACAGATAGAAACACTTCATGTTTAAGCTGGCCACACATACATTCTCAGCTGCTCTCTGGAGGAAATCTGATTTGTTTACACTCAGTGAAAAATCAGAATGATTGCCTTTGCTGTCATTGGGCTCAGGACATCCTCATCAGTGCAGGCCTGTTTTGATTACCTGCAGACAGATGGCAGCCCAATCTGAGCATGGCATGACTCTCTGTTCTTATGTCTGTTGTTGTTTAATAGGCTGCATCTACTGATTAGAAGCATCTATCACAGTACCTCTTTGGAGGCTGAATTCCTCTGTGATTGTGTATTCTGAGGCAGTAATACTTGAGACCTGCTGTGTGTTGGAAAGGCTCCTTTCTACCCAGATTAATTGGGGTTAGGTAATACTTTATCTTTTGGAATTCTGTTTAAATTGCAATTAATGTCAAAAATATTTTTACTTACTGCTTTGAGTTTTGATATTCTTTCCATCATAAGTATTTTTGGGTATTAAAAAAACCTGTAAGATTTTATTGGAAGACTCTGCATTCCTATTGGAATTTTAGTATAAATATATAATGTAATGAAGAAAGTGTCATTTGCTATTATTCTTTCTGGGGAGGCTGTTGAGTGTTTTTGGAAGATATACTTTGGTGAATTTCTTAAGTAGAGAAAAGGTGGTAACTCCAAAGGACTTCATGTGGGCACAACTGTTTTGCATGACAGTTTTTTGATTTATTTATTTGATTTATTTGATTTTACTTGTTTGCTATTCTGGAGAAGGAGCAGGAGGGAGAGAGAGAGATAGAGAGGGAGGGAGATAGGAAGAGAGTAGAAGTGACATGCTCTGTGTTGTAAATTTCCCCCCATAAATCTCAGTAAAGCACTTTTTCACACACACACACACACACACACACACACGTGCACACCCCACTAGATATGATGCTGTTTCTTGTGAAATCAGTGAAGTATTTAGGTTTAGAAACTCAAATGGGATGCATTATAGTGAACATGGATGCAAGAAACTGTGAAACACACTGCCAAGAGGGAAGCAGCTCTGAATTGTCATGCACCCTGGAATCAGCATTTGGAAAAGTTACTTGGGAGGAAGTGGGCATCTGCATTATAACTATAAAGTTATTTTAAATTATGGAGCAGTATAGTTTGAGACATTGCGTGTATATATTCCTTCATTCACTCATTCATTTTCTTTGATTCTATTTGTAAATCACCAGCTCAGCCTTAAGCTGGGTTCTGAGAGGCAGACACTAAAATAAAGACAGTTAATGCTTCAGGAAACTTAATGCCTCTTTGGGGAGGTAAGTTCATGGGAAAGTTTAAAATATTCAAAAGTTGAACCTAGCAGATTTTTATTTTAGTACAGTGAATTGCTTTGATGTCAAGGTAGCTTATATTTGGTTAAAGTGCTGATCTCTTCTAGACATTTTATATGTATGGGTAAATTGAAAGGGAGCTGACAACCTCTTTGTTCCTGGCCTCCACCTGCATTGTTATATGACTTATCTGTTCATCACAGAATATAGGAGGATGGAGGAAATGTTTCTTGCCAAGAAATAGCTAGAAAGGAACATGGAGTTCCAGATGAACAGTTGGGGTAAATTCAGGTATCTCCTCATTATTCCAGTTTCTCACTTGTCAAATGCTGTGCTAGGCACCAAAGATGAAGATATGTTAAGGTTCATCTCTACTTTAAAGGAACTCAAAGTATAGAGACAGTTTTGAAAACTAAGACTTGGGAGTCCTGGGACAGAAATCAACATAGAACAGCTTGAGAAAAGGGGAATATATGGAACCAGCCTAAGGGTCCATCAATGGATGAATGGATAAAAAATAGTGGCATACATATACAATACAATTTTATTCAGTCATAAAGAAAAATGAAATTATATTATTTGTAGGAAAATGCAGGCAACTATAGACCATCATTTTAAATAAAATAAGTCAAACTCAGAAGATTAAGGGTCATATATTTTCTCTTGTATGTGGAAGCTAGACAGGATAAAAGAAAAGAAAGCTGGGGATATATCTCCTAAAAATCAAAGTATAGGAAAGGTACCAGGGAGTGGGAGACAGGGAGGGAGGGATGAAGTGCTGGAATTGATATTAGCCAAATTATATTGTTATATTGTGTGCATGTAAGAATGATTATGAATGATTCTAATGCACCAATAGAAAAGAGAAAAAATGCAATAAGAACAAAAAAGAAAGAAAGAAAGAAAGAAAGAAAGAAAGAAAGAAAAGGGGAATTATGTGAAGACCCAATAACTAGGGGAAGGCAGTTGTGTATCAGGCTTTGGAGACAACTGATCCTTGAAGTCAGGCACTGACTGTATCCCCTTTGTACCTCTCATCAGCCGGCCTTTTCACAACTTTTTCCCCATCTATTTTGCCCTGCTTTTGGCATCCTCATACTTCTCAGCTTTGGATTACCAAGGAACAGTCACTTTTTTCTTGAATTCCAATTTGAGAAGTTCCCAGAAGGACCAATGATTGGCTTGGCTTGGTTTGGCCAAAGATGGGGTGTAGCAAGGAACTAATCAGAGCTGCTGAAGAAACTTATGGTTGAAGAAGAGAAGGAGCAACTCTCTAAAACAAAAAGTGTTGGGTGCAACTTAGGAGAATTTCAGGATAGGCAAAAACAAAACAAGGAAACAAACAAACAATGAACAAACAAAACCATCTTCTTGCCTATGGTCTACTATACATATAAGAGTGTCTACTATAAGTCATTCTATTTGACATTTGCAATATAAAGATGAATAAAGCAGTGTCTTCTGGGAGCTCAAAATAAGCCTGCATTTCATGTTTGATATGAAAATTATTTGGACAGGTGCTATGGGAGCTTATGAGAGGGACTTGAACTCCACCTAGACTCTGGGCTCCTGCTGGAGAAGAAAGGAATGATGTCCCAGGTAGAGAGAAAATCTTCAGCAGCTCATGGAGTAGGTGGGCAGGGGCTGAAGAGGGTGGAGGATGCTGGAAAAGCTGAGAGACGCTAAGGCTGGACATATCCACAGGGGCAAAATCTCCATGGTCATCTGGGTCAAGATCAGGAATCTGATGTTTATCCCATGGACAACATTTAAAGAGTTCCTGGCCTCCACCTGCATTGTTATATGACTTGCAGGAGATGACATGTTGAAATCTGGGTTTTAAAGAGGTCACATGGGCTGTGGGGGTAGGGAATAGGTCTGAAAAGAGTGGGAGTGTGGAGAAAAGTAAGGAAGATAAGCAGCTGTCCAGGTGGACAGTGGTGGCAGCAGAGTGTGTGCAGTGAGGTGCACATGCTAAGTGACTCTAAGGAGGTAGGAATGGAACAGGTAGGTTTGGTGGCTCAGAGACAGGGGAAAAGTGTAGATGAAATTATAGCAAGTGCTGTGGCATGATTCTCTAGCATGTTTGGAGCACAGCTCACCTGCACATCTTACTTTTTTTTGGGGGGAGGTACAATATCATGAACCTGTGAAATATTAAAATTTAATCTCAAATAAGTAAATCACACTATATCCAAATATTGGCTAAATGCCAAATCATTATTTTTTTTAATCGATGGAAAGAAAAATGAAAAGCTGAGAACAACTGGTTTATTAACTTAGTGTTTTGCCCCTGAGAATTGGGAAAAGGTCACTATTTTTAATTTTGGTGGCAGAAAACCTGTCTGTGCATTCACAGCAAGCCAGCTTTCAATGGGAGGATGGTTTAAGAGTTATTAGATACATTGCGAGGAGGTGGGAGCAGAAGCAGAGTCCCTGAAAATGAGACTAGAAAAAAAAATTCAAAGGTAGATCAAATGGTGCTATGTTCACTGATGTTTTTCCTTGACAGATTTTGCCATTTCCACGTTCCACTTATATTTTTATTTATTTAGCATGGCTTTTCCTTTCATACATTCACTTTTTAAAACTTAAATTCAATTGGAAAGGAAATTTTATAGTATTTCCATAGAAGGAAACCAGTTTTTCTTGTTAAAGATAGACAACATCATAAAATAATTAGACTGAAACAAAACAATGTTATTAAGTCCTAGTTAAAATAGTATTGCTTGAGAAGACTCTTCTCTTGAGGTCTGTCTGATTGCCTGCTTTTAAACCAGCCCCTCTACAAGATTATTTGCAGGCTTCTTTCTAAGCACATACCTAGATGGAATTTCCCAGTCTCCCTTGCAGTGGGCTGTGGTCACCATCAGAATGGGACAGAAGTGATGAGACAGAAGTGATCACCTTCCACTCAGTCCTTCACATTTCTGTGCTTCTCCTCATCTGCCAGTCGAATGAGGAAAAATTAGGAAAACAAAACAAAACAAAAAACCCAACTCGGACCCAAGTGGATGGGAAAGCCACAGATTGGTAAGAACCTGGGTCCTTGGTTCCCGGGTGAAAGGCTGCCCAGTAATCATGCTCACTGAGTGAAAAATAACTTTCAATCCTGTACAGTCACTGAAATTTTGGGGTGTGATTGTTGTTTTTTGAAAAAGTAGCAACCTATTGTGACTAAAGTACTGCAAAAGACAAGTTTGCCCAAATTGAAACTTTCTCCTTTCTCCTGGTATAATAAAAAAGGGCAAAATAAATCTTAAAAAAAGCTAAAAATGTTTTTGCTCTACAGTTCAGTATGATTTAATACTGGGTCTATTAACCTCTCAACACACATCTTTCATCCCACTGTGGGAAATATCAGAGCAAGTCATCATGTGCTAGGCTTCAGAATTAGGACTTTATTTGTCCCAATCACTCATCAGTCTGGTCTCAAATTTTTTGCCTTCTATCTCAGATATGCTGGAAAACTCTTAAACATGCTTATCAGTGATAATGGCTTAGAGCACAGTGCTATGGTTATCCCCTTTTTAGGTTGGGTTGGAAAAAGTACATCAAAATCTGGAGTGGCAAGACATGAAATGTTACAAGCAGCAGCCACCTCCTTTGCAAACAGATATGCTTCCAATTTGAATATTGTTCCACTTTATAATCCCAAAGTTTTAGTGTCTATGGGAGGATGTCTATTTGGAAGATGCTAAACAGGGCCGTTACAGAATTAGTTCTGTGGCTTAAAAACAAACTTCCAGTGACACAAGACGAGATTAGAGCAGGTAGGGACTGGAGCATGGGTTTCAAGTGAGCTCACTTACATCTTCATTTCTTTTTGTTTTTGAGAAAAAAAGTCTAAGTTATGAAAATGGGTGTATCACCTTTTTCATGTGTTAAAGAGAAGATTTTAATTTGAACAATATCCACTGTGTTCAAGATACACTCTTCAATCACAGGTGAAGAGGCTGAAATCCATGGATCGTGAAAGGAATGTTGGAGATTAATTAGAACTATCAGTGTGCAACACACGCTATAAACTCTTTCTTAAATTGCACTTAATTAACATTTGCTTACAGAATCTCCTTCCTCTGCCAAACATCATGCATTTAAACTCTATCTCTGCCCCCTTGTTCATGTCCTTGACTGCTTTGGAGGCTGATGTCCAACTTTTTTTTCCACTTCATTCCTTTTATAGACCCAGAGATAAATAAATGAGCCTCATAATTAACATTTCGTTGCAAAGACTGTTGAGTCCTTTGCTCTCTCATGCCACACTTTTTTTTTTTTTTTTTTTTTTTTTATCTTCAGGGCAAGAACTTGTCTTGAATGTCATCTGACATTTCATGGGATGACTTGAGGTTCTAGCCACATCTCTAGGAAGCCCAGAGGTCTCTGGCCTAAACTGATTTCCCTTCTTCAGATGCAGATAGCACCTGCAGAACAACATGAGTCAGATTCCATTTTGTGTTATGAAGTGCTTTAAATTGTGTCTGGTGTGTATATCTGCTTTATAAGAATATAGGCTTGGCTGGGTGTGGTAGCATATGATTATAATCCCAGCCACTTGGAGATCGAGGCAGGAGGATTGCTGGAGCCCAGTAGGTAATTCTAGGTCATCCTGGGCAACATAGTGAAACCTACTCAGACAATAAAAAAAAAAAAAAAAAAAAAAAAAAAAAGAAGAAGAAGAAGAAGAAGAAGAAGAAGAAGAAGAAGAAAAAGAAGAAGATGAATATAGGTTCATGTCGGTTAGGCTTGTATCTTCTATTTTACTTCAAAGATGACCTTCTTCAAGAAAATAGATATATACCAACACTCAGCAATCTAATTAAGATTTTTTATGTGCCACATGAAAGGGAACAGTGGCTGAAGAATGTAGCAAATATTTGTCTGCATTATTCACAAATAAACCCACTCTACTGTGCATGAAAGATAGGTTTTAAAAATTATAGGGAATTTATTTCTTTTTTTCAAAAAAATGGATTTAAATAAAAAATGGCAAACAGACATCCAAATTTAGCCCACAGAGTATTTCATTTGACTTTAACATTTTACATGTTTGAAGATTTCATATAAAAATCTAGATTTATAGCTTTCTCCAGAAATTCACATAATCTGACAATCCTGGGTCCAAATAACCCATAGTGGTAGTATAGTGTACGGAATAGCAGCTGTTCCTTTACACGTATAGTGGAAGGCAGGAACTCTGCCAGCTTTCACTCTTCTCACTACACACAGTGGCTTCATTAAACTGCCTGGGCCTAGTAGTCATTTGACTTTGCAGCCTGTGAGACCATATCGTCTCAAATTTTAAGGATCCCCTTTGCATGTACGTGTCTTTACATTTACTGTTTGGGTGTATGTGTTATGTAAATGTGTGTGTGTGTGTGTGTGTGTGTGTGTGTGTTTCAAAATGTACTTGCCAGAAATAAAGTGTATTTTAACCTCACCCTACTTTAAAGGCTGTCAAATTTGGGGGCACCTATGCACACAATCTGGACATTACACTGAGACACAACCATAGACTTCTCACTACATTATTTTATATGGATAAACTTGCATTTGGGGGAAGAAAATCACAGGATACAAGGCCGAGTTCTCTAAAACTGGTCACTTATAATTCTGTTGAGATCTCAGTCCTAAACAGCAGGAGAGTGAGGGGGCTCACCCTCTTTCCCTACCAATTTTAATTTCCTGAACACTTTTGTGTGGACAAAGGAAAACCATATGTAAAATACAGTTTTATATTTCTTCCACTCTACCAGTTCTAATGGTGAGATTTCTATGAGAGACTCCAGTACTCCAGTACAATATTCAACACCTCCTTGGGCTTGGATAGAAGTAGAGAGGGCAAAGAGATGAGAAGAATGGCTTGCCCACATTCACCCCATCACCAGTGCCTTTGTGGTGTGGAGTAAACCTAGGAATTGACAGTGTTAACAACTGTAAGGTATGCTTGCATTTTCCATACCCATGTATCTACCCTATCTTCAAAGATTTCTTTTGCACCTTTAATTTTAACAACTGTGTTTTTAATTCTAAGAGCTTTCTCCCCCCACCCCCACCCCCCCTCTCTCTGGTTCTTCTTCTCCTCCACCCCTTTCCTCCTCCTCCCCTTTCCTCCTCCTCCACTTTTTCTTTTTCCTGCCATGAACCCAGGAATACTTTACCACCGAGCTACCTCCCCAACCCTTTTTAAAAATATTCTTTATTTTGAGATAGGATCCTACTAAGTTGCCCAGGCTGGCCTCAAACTTGCAGTCTTTCTGCCTTAGCCTCCTGAGTTTCTGAGATTACAGGTATGTACCACTATGCCCAGCTTGCTCATTTCTCTTTTAAAAAGGCATTCTATTCTTGGTTTAAGGAATTATCCCATCTTCCACAGAGTCTTTAATGGATACTTTTGGAATGAACTTCTTCCTTTCTATGGCAAATAATTTTCATTCACTTAGTGTTCCAGAAATATATGTTGCATCTTGTTTGTTGTAATGCCTACAACCCAGTTGTGCTAGAGCAGCAGGATATGGCACTGAGAGACTAAGAAAGATACCTGAAGTTGGGTGGGGGTGACACATAAGGACATTAGAAAATGCTTTAAAGGAAAGTCTAATGGTTACCTGCTGAACAAGGGTCCAGTGGGCTGGTCAGGTGAATCTATGTTGCTCATGGTGCCTGTGGAACTTCATTAACAGATAAATGTCTCCATCTCTCATGGTGCTTTATCCAGTGACAGCCATCTTGATGAATACTTCTTTCTCCACAGTGCTCTATTCCATGCCAGTTACCATAGGGAGAAGGGATTTATAAATAAGGCTACAGAAGCAGGGACATTATTAATTTGCTTAATTTGCTTTGTTCCTTGTGTGAACAGAATCCCATGGAGCAGGTGTCCTAGTGTGTGTGTAAGAAAACAGCTTTCTACAGATACCAGTAACTTGCCCTAATTCCCAGCATACACAGGATTCAAGAAAGAAAGTCAGCATTTTTCTAGATGACACTTATCTAGGTATTTTAGTCTAGGCCAGCTCTCATAGTTCCCTTGACTTGTTTAGGTCTTGGGAACTGAAAGGGGCATTACAAGGGCTTGGTGTTACTGTTTTCATTTTTTTTTTAAAGGATGATACATTCTGTATCTTTTTAACTTATTTTGTATCTTTGGGAGAGAGGAAGAGAGGAAGAGAGAGGGAAAGGAGGGAGAGAGAGAAAATAAGAAGAGAAAGAAGGAATATGAGGGAGACACCTTGGGAAGGTGAACAATGGGATTCAAAACAAAAATAAAAAAGGAAGAGAGATGAATTTAACATATACGTGTGTTTGCTCTGCTCAAGACGTTCAGTAGCAGGATTAGTCAATGAAATTTGTTTATGTCAACTAAATTGTTATGGTTTGGATATGAAGTATCCCCAAAGAGCTCCTCTATATTAATTCAGAAATACTTAGAGGTGGAATGATTGAATTGTGAGACCTGCATCCTAATCCATTTATCCTAGTTTGAATGGACTGGCTGGGTAGTAACTGTAGGCAGGAGGGGCATGACTGAAGGAAGTGGGTCACTAGGGGAGTGCTCTGGAAGTTTGCATTTTCCCTATAGCCTGTTCCTCTTTTTTTTTTCTTTTTTTTCTCCTCTTCCTGATTACTATGGAGCAGTATTCCTCTGTTATACTGTTCCACCATGATGTTCTGCCTCACCTCGGGCCCAAAGCAATGGAGTTGATTGATCATGGACTGAATCTCTGAATCCATTAGCCCAAAATAAAGTTTTCCTCCTTCAAGTTGGCTTTGTTAGGTATACTGGTTACAGCAATGTAAAGCTGACTAACACAAATGTGGATAAATGGATGGATGAATGAACTCCTCAGGGAGCCATGCCTTGTTTTGTTTCCGTAGAGAGTGGGTTTCTCGGATTTTATCTATCTTTCAGGGGATATTATGACCTGTGGCAATGTTGGCTAGTTGTCTATCAAAACTCGTGCTTCCTTATATAAAGTTGCTACTGGGGCAGAAGTGCCTCACCAGGGACACATTTTTCCCCCCATTCATATACGGCCATGTGAATGGTTTTTGGTAGTACCACATGAGCAAAAGTGAAATATGTCATGTCCTAACTGAGGTTTTTAAGTAGCAAATATTCTACAGTTTGAATCTGAAATGTCCCACAAAGGCCTATGTGTTCAGTCTTGGTCAACAGTCAGTCATGTTGTTGGGAAGTGGTAGAACCTTTGAAAGGTATAGCTTGGTTGGAAGAAGTTAGGTCACTGGGCCCTTGAAGGGGCTACTGGGACCTTGACCCCTTCCTCTCTCTCTTTGTTTCCTGGCTGCTATGAGATGAGCCGCTTCCTCTGCCATTTACCTTTGGTATGATGTTCTGCCTTGGCACAGGCCCCAAATGACAGGGCCAAGTGACCAAGGGCTGAAACTTCTGAAATTGTGAGCCAAAATATCTTTCTTTTCTTGCAAGTTGTTTATCTCTGGTATTTTTATCACACTGCTGGAAAGCTGACCAAGGCATTATCTTTCTCTTATTGCTCATTGAATGCAGTTGCCTCTGAGTCCTTAGGGGATAATAGAGTCACAGGATGCAAGGAGACTTGGCTATTGAGTTACCACATAAGGAAAGTTGTCTACTAACCATCCGCACCTACATTAGCACATAGCTGGACGTAAACTTCTATTATGGTAAGATATTGGTATTTTGGGGTTTATTTGCTATAATAACTAGAAGTAACCAAACTGGGTACAAAGATGGTATTCCAAAAAGCTGTGTACCACTATCACAGTGCATCCTTGGAATGTAACATATACTAAGGACCAAGTAGAAATTAGATGAATCTTTCAAACCATAATAAAAACATAGGCATTAGAATCCAAAAACTGCAATCATTTTTTTTTCTTGAAAATATCTCTATTGTTCAATTTTTTTTGAGGGGAAGGGGTTACATACAAATGACAGAGAATACTTCTCCAGTTTTAAAAGTTGGTAGTTCTTCCTTCTGGGTCTATGAACATGGCTTAAATACCTGGTGTTAGAATTCATCTTTAATGCTAAAATAACTGAGCTCTTAATCTGTGCAGTAATTTCTGATTTATAAAGTGCTTATAAAGCACTAGTTTATTCACCCAAAGCCAAAAAGAGAATAAAAATATCAGAAATTTATTTGGTAGAGATGCAATCAGAATTAGAGAAATTAGAGGGATGACTCCAGGGGTTACTGGGATTAGATTCCAATGATGGAACATGTTCACCCATTTCCTCCTGGGACATACCTGTGGAAGGATAAGACAGACTGTATCAGAGCTGGTCCTTCCCCTTCCTTGGACTTGATCTTTAGATTTTTAGTGGTGCTATCCATTAGGCTGCAGCTGAACTCTGTTGACTTTTTCTGTTTAGGCTTTAGAAGGCAGTTCTGTTCTTAGGATGCCCTTGACTTTATCCAACCTCAATCCATTATGTTTTATTTTTGTAATTTAGCTCTTAGAGTTTCAAGATGCCTTATTGGCACCACTATGTATCAAGTGCATCACAGTTTTATAAATGAAGAGATTGAAAAACAGAGAAAGAGATTTACTCAAGGTTACCCAGTGAGTAAAAGGCAGAAGTGGAATATGAACAATTTAGAAAATTGAGTAGTGTTGGGCTCTGAGGATTTGTACTCCCTGTCTTCCAGAAATAGGCAGGAACAGGATAAAACAGGTGCTTTTGCTTAATCTAAGGGTCAGTGTAGGCATGGAAACTCTTTGACCCCCTTCTCCATCCATTCTCTCTCTATAATGACAGAGCTGAAATAAAAATTCAAGCAGCGTCAGAATTGGCATTCAGAGAAGGGCAGGCATATTGAAAGAGACCTGATGTAAGTTAAACTGAGAATCCAGACAACAGAGCCCTGGGAAAGAGGCTGTTCTAGAGAAGAGGGACTGGGAGAAAACGTCCAGCGTTAAGACTCTTTGGGGGATGAAGGGCTCTGGGTCTGTTATGGTGTCTGTTACAACGATTCTCTCCTGACCAATCCCATTGTAGCATATATACCCTTTCAGAGGAAGAAACGTATTTCTGAGAGAGGAATGATTGTTGGGGGTTGATATGTCCTGTTATAGGACTCAGAGGCAGCTAATACATGTTGGGGAATTATTTCCCTACTTATATGGTAGTGATATAATGAACAGCTCTCCTGAACAAGATAGCAATGTCAATTGGTGTTTGGTGTCAGGTGTTTGGGTGATGTCTCAAGCCTCCCTAGGACAAATGGCAGGGGCAGTCACTTGAAGATGACTTAGAGCAATATAGCAGTAACACATCAAGAAGTATAAAGTACTTACTGATCTTGGTGAACAGCAAGACTCAAATTTGGGAAGAAAACTTCCTAAATAATTCTTATGCACATTTCTGATGAACAGTGGAGGAGAGTCTTGAAAAGAAGAACCCAAAGTCCCTCTTTAGAGTTGCCTATGGAGCTGGAGAAATGCATACTACAGCCTGTAACCACCTCACTGGCACTCACAGAAAAGTAAGGTCTGGTGCCCTTGAGGTATTCACATGTACTAATCAAGAAAACTCTTATCAAGAGAAGAGGTGATAATGATTATGTACAATGGGGAATTGTGGTATCTGAGCTCTCTTGGGGCTTGTCTTTTCTCTTTAGCAATCTTCCTCTTCCTGGATGCATGATACAGAGGAACTTAGCTCCTTTCATGATAGAGTCACCAAAAGCCTAAACCTCTGACACACTGGCATTAGAAGGTCTTCATTTTTATATTTTGTGAATATTTGGGGTATTTGGGAGTGCAGAACCAGGCAAGAGTTATAAGCAAGATGTGTGTGTGTGTGTGTGTGTGTGTGTGTGTGTGTGTGTGTGTAGGGAGTGATGTGTGGAGGGGAATTGATATGATTTGGTATGTGGGATGTTCCAAGAGTGAGAGATGGATGTGCTAGCAGAAGGAAGTCTGAGAAGTCAGGATGCGGCTATCTCACAGCCAGAAACCTGGGAAGGCAAGATGCAGACTCTTTCCCATTTAGTACCCTAAAATAAGGTTATTTTCCTAACAAACCTTCTTGAAGTTGTTTTTCACAAGCTCAGCAGCATGGACAAGGTGACTGAGAGGTGAGATGCAATCATATTTTATCAGAATACCAATATCTTCACTCAGAGAAGAGCTAAAACCTCATTTCCTTAACATGGGAAGTATGAAGGAGCATACTTTTAGACTGTGCTTGTGCAGGATTGTCCCTGTCTTGCATGTGATGATGCCTTTTCCCCTCCTGAATATGCGTACCCTGCTCAAATACACGAGATTGCCCCAATTGGGAAGTCAAGGCTCTGGAAGTGATTTTTTTTCCCTGCAAATCAGTTTTGCTGTGTGTGATAACTATTCTTGGTATTCTGTTCTGATTTAATTCCCACCAAGAGGGGGACCCATTGAATTTGGTTGGGTGATGAGAAAAATGTATTGGAACTGAGGTGTTGTCTGGTAAATCTCAAATCCCACATGCTTCCAGGCATGAACCCTTTCTTCCTTCCTTGAGTACCATATTGATAATCCCAGCATACTTTTCCCTGGGCATCTTAATCCTGGTGCAGAGGCTAATAAAGTTGGGACCACAGTTCTTAAGACAGAAAATGTCTTCAATGTGACCTACACTTCCTTTGAGAAAAAGAGAATGTTTTCATATTCTCCTTTGATTCTCCTGATTCTGGCTTTGAACTCCAAGCTGCTCCTTGCTCTGATGGAACCTAGATAAAGGTGCACTTTGATATTCAGCAGCAAGAGGGGAAGGCCCACCTGTATTTATTTATTTGCTTTTTCATGTGAGAGGCATGTCTGCTTTGACTTGTTTCGAAAGCACTAGAAATGTTAGCAAAACCAGGCCTTATAGATGGTAATAGTCTCCTAGATGTGATGATGAACTCTGCAGTTTTACTTAAGGGGAGACTATAAAGCATCAGAACACCTGCTAAGGGAAGAATGCTAATGTTCTTTCAATGTCTGTGTGTGAGATTAGCTGCTCACCAGGGGTTTCAGCAGGGAGGGGAGAGGATTGCCACTGCGTGCCTTTCTGCCCCTTGGATAAATAGGGACTGCATACATTCACTTTCTTTTTCTTCTGCTCCCAAGCCCACCATACCCCATATCAGTGGCCATTAGGGACTGTTCCAGCAGTGTATTTTGCTGATGGAAACAAAAAACTTATGATTTCCCACCCAAGATCTTAGAATGTTGGAAAGTTAGGATTCCAGGCTGGAGAGCAGATTGTGCATACTTCACCTGCACACTGGCTTCTTCTGATGAAGGCATTCTTATCTTCTTCCTTCCTCCCCTCCATTCCATATTTACTTTTTTTTTTTTCTTTTTGAGGTAATGGGGATTGAATCCAGGACTTCATACATGCTAGGCAAGCACTTCACCACTGAGCCATATCTCCAGCTCTCTTCTTTTTCTTGATCTTTCTTCCTCCCCTTTCTTTTTATCTCCTTCTCACTTCTTATTTATATTATTATTATTATTAGTTTTGGTGGTACTGGGTGGGAATTAAACCCAGGGCTTTGTGCATGCAAGTCAAGAAATCTACCAACTGAGCTATATCTCCAGCCCCTTCTTTCTTAATTAAAATCACCTTTAGCTGAACATTACAGAAAAGCAAGGCACAAAAGTGATTTTTAGACAATTCAGACGTTTCACCTAATTTTGTTTGATATTTCCTATCTTCAGAGAAAAAATCTGAGAGTTCAGACTGGGCTTGTGGCAAGCATCATGTTAAAGACTTCTCTGGGGACATACAGATCATATTCCAAAGTCCTAGGATCTTTGTCCCAGAAGGCAGAGGGGACTGGAGGATGTCGCCTTCCTCACAACTAAAAAACTCAGGGTCACTCCAGGTGAACTGGGCTGCATGAAATAATCATATAAGAGACAGAAATACTCTTTTCTTTGGGTCCTGTGATGGCTCCTCTTACCTTAGGGGGTCCATGGAAAGAGGTAGAGAGAGAGAGAGAGAGAGAGAGAGAGAGAGAGAGAGAGAGAGAATACACACACATACACACACACACACAAACAGAGGCTTTTATTGGGGAGAAGCCATTCAAATGAGGCAAGGGGTCAGGTGTCAGGGGGTTGAGTCTAGCTTCATGATATCTGCTGTCAGCAGGTTGACTGACAGCTAGGAAGGCCATGCCCAAAGGCAGAGCAAGAGAAGGGGACACACAAAGGGAGTTTCCATGGACCGACTGTTCTATCCCAAACATGGCAAAGGGGTAGGGTTACAAAAGAATAGGGGAATGAAGCTCAACCCCAGGGGTATGCCTACTCAGGAGACTAGCCTTGCTAGTGGGGGGAAAAGACCGAGTCACAGAACTACCAGACTACAGTAATCTTTCAGATCCCTGTGGTGCATCAGGACTGGAAGGCATGGTAACTCAATGTGGCTCCCCAAGGAGGTATCCCAGCATAGGCTGGATTACTATGAGATCTTTAGCCAGCGCCTAAATGTGCTCTCTTCAGGTTAACTTAGTTTCCTTAGGAAGGTGAAGGGGAGAGAAAGGTGAGATTTTAGCTGGGGCTATGGTGCAGATACACAAGGAAATCAAAGCCACTGGGGCTGGCAGCCTGCTCAGTCCATTCTGTGATGGGGAAGGGGTTGCTTGCTGTACTTGGTATTCTTGCTGCACTTGAGGCTCTTCCCCAAGTCTTATCAGATGAAGGACCCTATACCTTGCAGTTTCCTATAATATACTTCGCTTGCTATAACACATAGGTTAATATGAGGCAGTTTCTCCTCGTATATCATCCAAGAGAAAATATAAGGCAACGCCACACTGTCTTGACCGAAAACAATTTAAGATTGTTAGCCACCTAATTTTATCTTTCCTTTGATGTTCAGTGTTTTAGACCAAGGCTTTCCCTAAAAGTGGGGTCTGAGAGCCACCTACATTAGCTAGTATGTTTATTAAAAAGGTTTATTTTCAGGATGCACTTGCCATGCAAGAAAACATGTCTCTGAAGAAGGACCCAGGGAATTCTAATCGGGAACTTGACTCAGGAACAGTGGGGTTTTAGCATACATGATGGAAAAATAATTTCAGCAAGTGCCAATCCTTAGAAGTTTGTTTAGAAATGTAGATGTTATTCAAGGGAGAAATGGGTGCAATCTCAAGAGAGGCACTTTTGGGGTAAAGCGAAGAATACACATTCAAGGGAAAATGCGGGCACTCTCCAGAGGGCGCAGTAGCAATCCATTTGTGTGGCATGTTAATATTTATAGAGGACTGCTTGCTTGCTTGGATCTGGACTAGAGGTGGAGCTACACAATTTTACAACAGCTGTCCCTGTGCTTACGCATTGCCCTTATGTTACAGGGGTCCCAGTCAAGGGCATGGGCCAAAGCCATGCTTTCCAGGAGTTGGAGTTATCCATGGGTGCTTTCTGCATTTCAAAGGCTCATGGGTGCTTTCTGAATTTCAATGCTTATTGGACGCTTCCTTTAAGATCCAGGATCTCTCCCTTTATCCCAAGTTCCTATCTCACACTGATTTAGACTCTGTAAAATGAGGCATGGGAATCCTGGGGCTGATTTGAATGCATGTTCATGTTCAACAACACTGCTCCTAACAAGGAGTTCTGACAGGAAACTAACACTAGCACTGTCTTCTCTAGTATTGTTTTTCAGTTCTTGGCACAGAGCCTGGTCATACTAGGCCATTCATAAATGTTTGAAGAATGACAAATGTGTGGCAGCCAGTTTCTTAACAGACATTGGTGTAAGTGCTCTCTCTACATTCTCTCCCCTTCAAATGCACAGCAGGTTTGTTCTTTCTTGTCTTGAAGAAGAATGGAAGGGTAGAACACAACACAGTCAGCAAGGCCCTGCCTGTCTTGGATTTTATGTCCCTATGTCTGTCAGGGAGGCAGGCTAGGTATCATTAGAGGAGACATTGGAGAGGAAATGTCATTGAGGAAAAGAGAGAGTTAGGAGGAGTTTTCCAAGACTCAAATAAAATTTCCTTGGTGCAGGGAGGTGAGGAGAGATTTGTGGCTTTAAGAATCAGTGTCTTGTCAGTTATCAAGTATACCAAACAATAATAAATGCTGGAGAGGATGTGGAGTAAAAGGAACACTTGTACACTGTTGGTGGGATTATAAAATAGTACAACTGCTATGGAAGTCAGTATGAAATTTCCTCAAAAGACTAAGCATGGAATCCCATATGACCCAGCTATACCATTCCTCAGTATTTATCCTAAAGAAGTAAAGTTAGCATACTATAGTAATTCATGCATACCTACGTTTATAGCAGCACAGTTCACAATAGCTAAACTGTGGAACCAGGCTAGGTGCCCATCAACAGATGAATGAATAAATAAAATGTATATATATATATATATATATATATATATATATATATATATATATATATATATTTAAGCTTTATTCAGCCATAGAGAAAAATGAAATTTTTTCATTTGCAGGAAAATGGATGGAACTAGAGACTATCATCTTAAGTGAAATAAGCCAACCTCAGAAAGTCAAGGGACATATCTTTTCTCGCATATGTGAAAGCTAGAGAGGAAAAGGAAAAGAAATGTGGACCATGGTTGCATCAACAGCAAAGGGAGATCAGTGGACTAGAGGAAAGGGATCAAGTGTGTGTGGAGATGCTGGGGAGGGATATTGGCCAAATTATATTGTTAGATTGTGTACATGTACTAATAAGTAATAACAAATCCCACCATTATTCACAACTATAATGCACCAAAAAATGTGCATCAAAAAATTAACATGACAATAAAATGTAAGAAAAAAAAAAGGATCAGTACCTTGTAGTGGATCAGTTCCCTAAGATTTTTAAACCCCAAATCTGGCTGCAAGGAGGACCAAGTTCAAGGGATTTGATGCCTGCAATGAACATTTTCATTTCCAAAGTGCTTAGCAAGTTCTAAATGCTATTCTAAGTGCTTTAGACATATTATCTCATTTAATCTTCACAATATTTCAGTGAGACTGGTACTATTATTATCCTCATTTTACAGGTCTCCATCTAAACTAAGACTTAGAAAGGTAAACTAATTTTCCTAAGGGGATCCAGCTAATTTGCAGAACTAAAATTGAAGTAAGGTCATATGACTCTATATTCTGTATCTTAGCTAGGACATTTGTGCTATGAGGGTGGTTTTCAGATATGGTTTAAAGAGGATGGGCAGTTCTCAGAATGATTGAAGTAGAGGATGTGGGCTCTGAGTTGAAGTTATGGTAACTTAAAAACAAAAGATAATATGACTTTTTACAATACATCTTGGTTTGTGGCTGACATTCATGTTGGCCATGAGTCAAAGAATTACAGTTAAACCTAACTTATTATCATCTCCTGAAGGAAGCAAGTTTTTTCTTTTCTGAGGTCCCTAATGCCAAACATAAAATTGGACAAACGGAGGTCAGGAAGTGCCAAATGCCTGGACAAGTCAGTATACTTCCCCTGGACCTTCATTTGATTATAGCTGGGAAGCTGGAGCTTCCCATAGGGATGGAAACTTGCTCTCCTCATCTCCAGGAGAATAGTACATGAGTGCCTTTAGACTGGGCTTCCCCAGAAGCAAGCCCCAAGACAAGGATCTGTGCATAAATGGTTTGCTTGCCAAAATCACTTGTAGAGACTGTGAAATGAGATGCAAACAGAGGGGAATAAGCACAGGATGTGTTCATGAGCAAATTATCATTATGGGCAATGAAGTTCATTTAGTCTGGGGCCTTTAGGAGGTAACATGGAAGTCTATTGTGGGTTAGCAAGCACCCCACCAGGGTAGTTTCCTGCTCAGAAGGTGTGAGCTGCCTGAGAAATACAAAGTCTGAAATAATTAGAAAGAAATAAGAGATAGAGCCAAAAATTAGATTTAAAGGAAGTGAAGGGCCTGATAGGTCATCCAGTCTCTGTAGGAGCTGAAACTCAACAACTAAAAACTGGATCTGGTTCTTTATTAAGGGGAATTACATCAAAGGCAGGGATAAGATTTCAGCGGGAGAAGTCTTGCTTCTTGGTGTGGCAGGGGTCTTGCAGCAAACAGGCTGATTGGCATCTTGGCAAGCCACACCCATCTCCCAGGGGCTGTGTGGCTCCAGTGGGTGGGTCACATCATCTTTGATGCTGTACTGAACTTAGATGGAGCTGGATAGGAAGCCAAATGAACTAAGCATTCTCAAACCAGCAGGGTTGCCACCAGGCTTTTCTTCCCAATGGCTTCCACATTGTTTTGGTTCATGCACAGTTCACGGATGGCTCTTGGCAGAAGTTACCTCAGAGGTTTCCTATATCAGGGTCAAGAAGGCTGGGAGAGTGTCCTCTAATTTCCACTTACCTTTGTCTTTGCTTGAGGGCTGCTATGGAGGAGAGTGGAATTAATCTCCTACATCCAGCCTGACCACCATCCATGCAAGGAAAGCATGAGGTGGATAATTGTAGATAGATAATTGTACAACCCTTTCAGGAGGATGAGTACAGAGAAGTATCAGTAAGATTGTGTCTGCCACCATTTCCCTCTCACCAGAGGCTCTGTCTTGAACAAAAGCCCATGAGGATAGCTTCAGTGGGCATCTGCTTACTAGTGCCTTCTTCCCGTGGTCCACAGCTGATCATTCCTTGAGACTACATAAGGAGCTTGCTATTTTTGCAATTACAGCTCCAGTCCTGCTGGCTGGAAGACCACATCTACTCTTTATATTTTTGTAGGTTTGTCAGAGGCCATTATTGAATGTGCTGCTTAGTAGTTTTGGCTCCTGTTTTGCATTGAAAACCCTCCTGCTAGGCCCTGTGTCTGAGGAATTAATTAACTTCCTCTTGTAGCAGGATACCAGTTTGCTGACAAATTGTGTTTATGAATAAATAGTTTTACATGGGATTTAATATAGTAAACAGTTCTACAGACTCTTATCAGGGCTTATGTGGAAACTCTGGTGACCTGTTCTTGTGTTGGCACCTTCCTTTGAGTACCACCATTTCTATGGTATCTTAGGTAATTCTTGATAATAACCCAGATATATATATTCTTTTTCCTGATGCACAACATCCTCACAGTTAAGTTTTTTTCTTTTGTTTATCTATTTTCCTCTCACACAAAGATGATTCTTAACTCTTGCTTACAAATTTCCACTGGAATGTTCCCTTTTTCATCCAACATGGTCCATCTATGCAAATCTTCCTTGTCTCTCAATGCTCAGATCCAATATCAGCTCCTTATATTGTACTATAAGTTATAAGACTCAGGAGGAGGTAGGAAAACAGAAGGCGGGCGGGGGGGGGGGAGAGAGAGAGAGAGAGAGAGAGAGAGAGAGAGAGAGAGAGAGAGAGAAAGAGAGAGAGAAACCTAAGTGCTTATATCAGAGGCTGGAAAAGCACATTTGGCCTGCAGGGCTGTAAGTGCTGTTTCATTGGAACACAGCCACACCCATTCACCCATTTGTTCACTTTTGGTGTGTTGTATCACTACAAAAGTAGGGTTGAGTAGTTGTGAAGGAGATGGTATGGTGTCTAAAGACAGATGTATTTATTACTTGCTTCTTTACACAGTTGCCTACCCCTGGTCTATATCTTCCTTAACTTTTTGTTTTAAAAAGGCTTCATCAGATGAACAAGGATTTATAAATGTGAACATTTAATGGTGCCCTTCTACATCCCCTCATCACCCTGCTCCACTCTGTTATGGGCCCCAGGATGCTGGCCTATGCAGAGTTTCTTTGATTCAGGTTTGGGTTTGATCTGTGGAAAGGCAGAGGGAAAAAGAGGGCAACTCCTTTCCTCAGGGTACTTGGGCTGGCTGCCTCTCTTGACCAAAGGCCCTCCTCACAGCATTCAGCCCCCTTCCCCTTTCTTTGCTGTATAACTAGCCGTGGGGTACTGCACTTTCCTTTGTGCCCTGTTCACGTATTTAAAAATAATATCTTCAATAAAATCTCCTCAAATTGCTTGATTTGAGTGGGCCATCTCTTCCCTACAGGAACCCTGATGACAAAATAAAAACTAAAAACATACAAAAGGAGCAGAACTTAAATAACTTCCAACTGTAACAAGTATGTCCAAGCCACAGTGCATCAGCTCAGGATGCCTAGAACCTGCTTGCTGTCTGTGAACTATGAGCCAGTAGCATGGGCATCACCTGGAGCTCCTAGGAAATGCAAAAACATAGACCCCATCCCAACCATAGGAATCATAATCTGCATTTTAACCACAGCCCCAGGTGAATCCTTAGAACAAACACCATTCATTCCTCTCTTTCCCACAGTGAGATGTGGGAACACCTTTTTTTCACCCTCGCCAAATGTCTCAATTTAATATCATCCTGGGAAAGGTGACAGGGACTCTAGGAAAGTCTCTTTACTGGGCAGTTGACAGTGATACCATTCCCACTGGGCAGTCCTAGGGCAGATGTGGTGAAGTGGCCACTTGCATAAGGACCAGGAGGTCTTCAGGCAAGGACTTTGCCTGAAGGACTCCTTCTCAAACCTTCTCCTTCTCGAACTCCTTCTCTCTGCTTAAAACCCCTGTTCTCTCCTTTTAAATTCTGAATTCTACTCAGGAAGTATCTCTATTGCCCAGAATTTAAGCTACAGAGAGCCTGATTCTTCTCTGGTATCTAAAAAACCAGGAAGACTCAAACAAAACACAAGCTTACCAGTCATACCTACTTTCTGCTCTTTGGGGATGGGGGACCATTTTTGCCATTTTCTAGGGTATTTTTGTCTGGAGATCTACCTTACAATCCTGGATGATAAGCAAAGGAAGGCAGCAAAGCAGCAAAGGACTGCTAACACAGGTAGTTTTCCATAAAAACAGGTGGCATTCCAGGCCTTGGAGATCCCTCTCCAAACTTTTTCACTTCCACTATGAATTGGAGGATTTTCTGGCTTTACTTTGTTGCTCAAGGAAATTTTCAGATTTCTGTTGGTCAAGAATTACCTACATACAAAGACCTGCTCAGTGACGAGATCTCTGGGTAAGGAGTAACTGTGAAAGCCATTGGATTTTATTGGGTGACCTAGTGAAATAAACAACAACAACAACAACAACAACAACAACAGCTGGGTGGAACTGTTGTTGATCATATATCAGGGTTTGGAAGAAAACTCAACTCTGATGGTCTAACTGCAACAACTCTAACTTTCTTTTCCTAAAATGGAATTATAGAATCTTAGAATGAAGAAACACGATTTACCTCATTTCTTATTTCAGCACTGAGGATTACTAGCGAGGCCTAGGGATGATATGCAACTGTTGGCTATTGATAAAAACGAGCAGTTTTTGTACTTGTAATTATTTCACAAATGCATTCAGGACTCCCATAGACTAATACAATCAGCACCTAGAGAAGCACAGTGTCTGATGCTGGGTGGCTGGGTTCTCACTGGCAGCCCTGTGATTTTGGTAGTGCTGAAAGAGTTGTCCCATTCAGCTCAACCCAGCTTTCCCATTAAATATAGCTGCCATTTCCCTGCAGATAATGCTGATGGGAAGTTGTGTGAGGGGTCTAACAGAGCCCAGACAGACTGATTGAAAACAACTGAAGTACAGATTTGTCACAATTTTTGTCATCTGAGAAGGGAACCTTATGACTTTCGTTGGAGAAAATATGTTTTCCAGTTTGATTGAGCTCAATTTTCTAGAGTTGCAGCCACAAGCTCTGTTTCAATCTGGTATGTTATTGTCTCACATCCAGAGGTGAGTGGACAAGCCCAGAGAAAATAATTTTTTACTCGTCATACAAAAAATAGCAATGCTGAAGTTACCCAGGGAATGATACAGTGATTGGGTCTTTACCATTCCTGGCCTGTGCCTACTCCATTCTGAAAGCACATCTAGGGGACTTGTGAAGGAAATACTGAAAGTTGTCCTCAAATATTTTGAAAATTATGTTTGTTGCAGGGAGAAGAGAAATAGTATTGGCAAGACAAGAAATTTGGGGATTTTTAAGACAACCAACCAATTTCTCTAAGAATGGAAGCTTGATCTAGCCACCTTTATCCATCTGAAATGAACTGGATCAACTTCTAGCCAAGGCTGGGAAATGATTTGAGAAACTTCCCAGACATATCTTTTAACAGATATCTGGGACCCTCCATAGCTTACTTCGATAGAGTCAGTGATGTGGTAGACGATTGCATGTGAGCTCAGACTCTCCTTTGACCTCTTCTGCTTAAGCTTACACTATGTATCTCTCCATTTCTCATTCAGGACTTCTCTAATGGCATAACCCAGAAGTGGGGGTTGGGGAATTATTACCCTGAGAAGCAGTCTTCAACAACAAGGGATAGGAAACAGAGGATGAATGACCTCAGTTCCCCTCCGGAGGAGGCAATTCTGGAGGCATTCTGTATGTTTCTCAGGAGGTTCCAACAGAACTGAGTCCCTTTTGCTAGCAGAGATGGCTCTGACAGTGCACCCTTATGTTGGTTTACCTACCTTTCTCTTGCTCTATAGGCTCCCATGTTCCTGCTTCCTGAAATTACCACCCAAATAAATCACCCAATCCTAAATTCTTTTCTCAGGCCCTGCTTTTGGAAAAACTTAGTGTGACTGTATATTTAATTTGAAACACTTAACCATCATTTATACTTTCTTAGAAATTAGGGGATAAACTGTCTCATTTGCTATTCAGAAGTACACCTATCTCCAGATACATTTTTGTAATTCCAAAAGAGGTTTGATTTCTTTTACAGGGTAATGGGCGTTAAATTATTCTGATTACAAAATTTCCTGCATTTATTCAGTCTCTACTATATACCAGGTTGCATAAAGTGGTTTGGGGAATACAAAGAAGTTTACATGTTATATATAAATATAAATATAAGACATAAGAATGAAGTAATAAAGATAAACATGAATGATTTGTAGGGACCAGCTGTTTAACTGTTTTGTTTTTTTTTTTTTGCTTGACTTGCATTTATTCTGGTAATAGCCCTTTTATTTTCCTTTGCAGAAACTTCCTCTGGCCCATGGTTTATTCTGTGTTTCAGCTTGGCTGATTCCATCCCTGACTCCTAGTGTTGGGATATGACCCATGAATGGCTAATTAACTTGCTCTACTTCCTGGTTAGATGGTTATTGACTCACAGATATCCATGTGATTTAGAATGTCCAATTATATTCAGTTCTCAGATTTTTGTTGGGATTTTTATTAATGCATCCCCCCCCCCAATGGAGTTGCTAAACTGATAGAAATTTAACCTTGAAGCTGCTGGTGTTATTTTTTCCCCCTCCCCGTAATGTTAGTCTGCTAAATGTGAAAGCAGCTTGAGGAGTTGCAAGGCAGAGATCAAGTACTGAGGGAATCATTACAGCACCATGATCCAGTTTCATGAATGGATAACTTTCTTTTGCATTCTAAGGTTGAGTTGGATTCCTAGCATTTGTAACTAAAATAATCTGGACCAAAAAAGATTTCATCAAGTTGGATTAGGCCCCTACTTCCTGAATAAAAGACTCATAAAGCACAAGAAATAAAATCAAGGATCAATAAATGGGATGTTTCAAACTGAAAAGCTTCTTCTCAGCAACAGAAACAATCAGTGAGGTAAATAGAGAGCCTACAGAATGGGAGCAAATTTTTACCCCACACACATCAGATAGAGCACTAATCTCCAGAATATATAAAGAACTCAAAAAATTTAATACTAAAAAAACAAACAACTCAAATCAATAAATGGGCTAAGGAACTGAACAGGCACCTCTCAGAAGAAGACATACAATTGATTAACAAATATGTGAAAAAAGTGTTCAACATCTCTAGTAATTAGAGAAATGCAAATAAAAACTACTCTTAGATTTCATCTCACTCTAGCTGGAATGGCAATTATTAAGAATATAAGTAACAATACGTGTTGGCGAGGATGTGGGGGAAAGGCACACTCTTATATTGCTGGTGGGACTGCAAATTGGTGTAACCACTATGGAAAGCAGTATGGATATTTCTTAGAAAACTTGGAATGGAACCACCATTTGACCCAGCTATACCACTCCTTGGTTTATACCCAAAGGCCCTAAAAACAGCATACTACAATGATGCAGCCACATCAATGTTTACAGCAGCTCAATTCACAATAGCTAAATTGTGGAACCAACCTAACCCTTCAATAGATAAATGGATAAAGAAACTGTGGCATATACACACAATAGAATATTATTCAGCATTAAAAGAGAATAAAATCATGGCATTTGCAGGTAAATGAATGGAGTTGGAGAATATCATGCTAAGTGAAGTAAGTCAATCCCCCAAAACAAAGGCTAAATGTTTTCTCTGACAAGTGGATGCTGATCTATAGTGAGGGTGGGGGGGCATGGTAGGAATGGAGGTACTTTGGATAGGGCAGAGGGGAGTGAAGGGGAGAGAGGGGACATGCGGGTAGGAAAGATGGTGGAATGAGATGGACATTATTACCCTAGGTACATGTATAAAGACACAGATTGTGTGACTCTACTTTGCGTGCAACCAGAAAAATGAGAAATTGGGCTCCATTTGTGTACTATGAACCGAAATGCATTCTGCTGTCATGTATAACAAATTAGAACAAATAAATTAATTAATTAAAAAAAATTTCTCAGTTGAACCCCAACTTGGAATCAAATTTTCATCATATCTTTTAAATTGAAGATTGGTAACTTTAACCCTTGTCCAGATACCAATTTTCATTAATTGATAGGGAGGGAAAAGGACCCCCCCCCGACAAAAAAAATGTTCTGGTCTAGTCTCCAGTAGTCAGACAAATGCTACTCTGTCTCCATTGGTGGTGAGAACAGTTCAACATCTGCTCTTTCCCTAGCAATGCTGGGCAAGGATTTGGCTGTGGGCTTTTTGAGACCAGGGCCACAGGATATATGGTTTTGATTCTAATGACGAGGTTCAAATAGATGGAAATATGGCTATTTTCATATTTTCTGGAACGTAGAAAAATATGAAGCATGGCTCTGGTACAAGAAAACTAAAAGGCATCCAGGAATTATCTGGAGCATTGTGAAACAGCAACCTGAGCAGGAAATCATGTTCTCATGAAGGGAGTTACTGAGAAATAGCATTGTCCAGGACTTTCGAGGGAGAATGCAGGATCTCAGACCCTCTCAGATATAAAAACAGATGGAAGAGGCATACTGGTGATATAGATACTATATAGTCCACTTTTTTCATTTCTGTGAGTCTATTTTTCTGTAAGTCTCTTTTCCTTTTTCTTTATTGCTACCTACAATTATAATAGTGGGAGTCATTGTGATATGTTCTTACCTGCAGGAGACTAATTTATTCTATTTCATTCTTCTGTAGCCCCTCTTTCCCTCCTCTGATCCCTTCTTTCTAGTCTATTTATTTTTATATTTCCATGAGGTCCCTTTTCTTTTTTTTTTTTTCTCTATAGAATTCACATATGACAGAAAACATGACTTTGGCTTTCTGAGTCTGGCTTGTCTCACTTAACAGGATGTTTACTAGTTTCACCTCTTTTCCTGAAAATGACAATTTGTTTTTCTTCTTCATGGCTGAGTAAAACTCCATTGTATGCATATACTACTTTTAAAAATTCATTTATCTGTTGGTGGACATCTAAGTTGGTTCTATAACTTGGCTATTGTGATTTGTGCTATGATATCATGTATCACTAAAGTATGCTGACTTTAATTCTTTAGAATAAATACTGAGGACTGCTATACCTGGGTCATATGGTGGTTCCCTTCCTAGTCTTTTGATGATCCTCCCTACTAATCTCCATAGTAGTTTTACTAATTATAATCTGCCAACAGTGTATAAGGGTTCCTTTTCTCCCACATACTCACTAGCATTTATTATTTGTATTCTTGATAATTGTTATTCTAATTGGAGTGAGATGAAATCTCTAAGATACAGAGTGAGCTGTGGTGTGGAGGACTAAATGAAAGGGTAGAGGGAAGTCCACAAGTAGTTTGATTTGCATTTTCTTGATTGCTAAAATTGTTGAACATTTTTCTTATCTTTGTTAGTCATTTGTGTTTTTTCTTTTGAGAACATCTATTTAGTTCATTTGACCATTTATTGATTGGATTATTTGTAGTTTTGGTGTTGAGTTTCATATAAGCTGGTCTCAGGAGCTTTGGAGAGAGAGAGAGAGAGAGAGAGAGAGAGAGAGAGAGAGAGAGAATGAATATATGTGATTCATACCTTCTTTATCTCCAAACTGAACAAATTGTGATATACATATGAGTAAGGAATATTCTACATCCTACCTTTATTATTTATTAAGTTGTATTGGAGCATATGTCTGGACATAAATTTTGAGTTATTTACCTCCCAGACACAGGCAGATCAGACAGCAGTAGGTGTTCTGTTCTCAATGAACTGAGGAAATGAGACACTTGTGACCTTGGGGCAGATTAGATTGAAAATCTCCAAGATAGAGGCTGACCTGTGATGTAGAGGAATAAATGAAAGGGTGGAGGGAAGTCCAAAAGATTTCTTTTGAAAACTTCTGAGAGATTGGAAGTTTCTATTTTGGGGCCCTGAGCAGGAATGTGGGCAGAGAAAGAAAATAGCTCTTTTGACAACATGTGCTATGAAGTAGCAAAATTTGGCATTAATGTTAATTTGACCTCATTTGGATGCTGTGCTGGTTATGAAACTATTGTCTCTCAGCTATAAACTACTCTTTTAAACTCTGCCTCATGTGGCTGCCACAGAAATCCACATTCCTCCCCTGCCATCAGACTCCCCATTAGTTCTTCTAATAGAGAATGATGGAAAGAGATTAGTGGGATGGACGAGGGAGAGAAGACTTGATTCTTTTTTTCCCATTTATGCTCACACCTCCTGTTAATAATTCCTTACCTTGGTGGTAGAAGTTCGTTGCTGTGCTCCATTCTCAGTTTTCTCCCCCTTGTAATCCCAGAACCAGCCTTATCACGTTCCCTGGAGATCCTACCAACAGCCTGCGATGCTGCCTCCTCCTCCTTCTCTTCCTCCTTGGAGGGCTGGAGGCTTGGATTCCAGCTCTGTGGGTCTCTCCTCCACCTGGAGGCACTAGTAATCAAAACTTCCCTCCCTCTGCTTCCAGTCTAGTGGTTGATAGCTGCTTTCTGCAGTTGCCATCTAGGTATGACCTCAGTGCTATTTTTTGGGCCTTTCCTCATTCATCTGTTTCTCTTTTTTTCCTAATAACTATATTCCAGATTTCTTTGGGGGAGCCATTCCTCATCCACTCTTATTTCACACTCCAGGTGTGTCCAGTTACAGTATCCCCTTACTGCAGTGATAGGTCCAGGATCCTGATAACCCAGATGACAGTCCTTAGCAGGACTTTTTTTCAAAATTTTTTTTATTTGCTTTAATTAGTTATATATGACAGTACAATACATTTATGTACTTAAATATCATACATAGATGGGATATAATTTCCCATTTTTCCAGAGTACATGTTGCAGAATCATATTGGTCATGTATTCACATATATACATAAAGTAATAATGTCTGTTTTATTTACTACCTTTCCTATTTCCACATCCCCTCCTCTCCCCTCCCATCACTTCTCTCTACCCAATCTAAGGTAATGCTATTCTTCCCTAATGCCCCGCACCTTATTGTGAATTAGCATCTGCGTATTAGAGAAAATATTTGGTCTTTGGTTTTGTTGGATTGGCTTATTTTGCTTAGCATGATATTCTCCCACTCCAACCATTTACTGGCAAATGCCATAATTTCACTTTTCTTTAAAGCTGAGTAATATTCCATTGAGGTTATATACCACATTTTCTTTGTCCATTCATCTATTGAGGGACACCTAGGTTAGTTCCATAGTCTAGCTATTATGAATTGAGCTGCTATAAACATTGACATGACTGCATTATTGTAGTATGCTGATTTTAAGTCTTTTGAGTATAAGCCAAGGAGGGGATAGCTGGATCAAACAGTGGTTCCATTCCCAGTTTTCTGAGGAATCTCCATATTGCTTTCCTTAGTGGTTGCACCAATCTGCAGTCCTACCAGCAATGTATGAGTGTACCTTTTTCACCATATCCTCATCAACATTTATTATTGCCTATATTCTTGATGATTGCATTCTGACAGGAGTGAGATGAAATCTAAGAGTGTTTTGATTTGCATTTCTCTAATTGCTAGAGATATTGAACACTTTTTCATATATTTTTTGATCAAGAAACAAAATAAACTCTCAAGTGGGGTTGGCAAGTTGGTAGGAAAAGAAATTTGATGCCGTTGACACCAATTCTTGTCAAAATGAGAGAGCTGGCTTGAGAAGAAAGCTGACCCAGAAAACCACAGAGTGGAGGGAAAGAGTAGGTAACTGATGACATTAACTGAGCTGTAAAGAATTTAAATGTTTTGTGGAGGTTGTTTTGAACAGTTCTTTTAGAATAAAATTCATCAGAGTTAGAATAATTTTGACCAAAGTATTTTTATTTATAAACATGGAGTCAAAGTGCTTTTAGTCTTAAATCAATAGATCAAAGTCTTACAATGCCCTAGATGAAAATATATTGATGACAGGCACTGTTGTACACACTAAAAATGTAGTGGAAAACAAAAGAAAACTCCCTCTGTCTTGGAGCTCACGTTATGTTGGGGGAGATAGATAATAAAAACCATTATAATAAGTTGAATGGTGGTAAGGGATTAAAAAATGCAGCAGCATTGGGATTAAAAAACAATAGGGGTATGATTGAGATGATGTGGACTGGGAAACCTTCTCACATTGAGGGACATTTAAGCAAACACCTGGATGAAGTTAAGCAGTGCACCATTGAGCTATATTAAAGAAAAAAATCAACCAGAGGGGGCTGAAGGTACAAAGGCCCTGCTGTTCAAGCACAATGGTGTGGAAGGCAATGAGTTTGGCTACAGGATGTTGGGTAGGAGAGGAAATGTAGAGTGGAGGACAATCATATAGCACCTTGTGAGCCATTAGAGGGGCTTCATTTATGCCAGATTTCGTTAGTAACTAGCGGTGCTCTTAGGAATGTCCCTTTACTTTCTTAACTTTCCTTGTGTGAAAATTGGGAAAACATTATCTCAATCCTGCCTTCCCTGTATATGACTGGAAAATGAGGGAGCCCTAGATCCAGCCTCCAACTAGTCCTGTCTCTTGAATGATTTTGAAAAGAAATCTGAGGAAACCAGAGATAATTTCTTATCTGTTTCCTCTCTCCTCTAGTAGGTGTATGCTGGTTCATATTCTCTGTCCCTTACTTAGAAGATGTGCAATTATGTGACTGGGGGCGCGGGGTCCCTTGGATGCTAGCCCATACGGAAAAATGTTGCTCCCTCCATCTTTATCTGTTTCTTTTGTTCTCCAAGAATGTTTATATGCATATATTTTTGATACTCTCTCTTTCATGCACACCCAAGAACTTGATAATTTAGCTAGAGGAATTTATTTGCATAAACTTTTTACAGATAAGTAAAGTCCAAAGGCTAAGAGTAGCAAATTTTAGCCTTTGTAGAAAGCAACTCCTTCACAAAGAGGGCAATTCTTTGACTCTCAGATGTATTCTTTTAACTCCTTTTAAATTTCCTCTACATGAAAAGTTATGTGGCCCTCCTAAGAAGTCTTCTTAGACTGCTGCTCATTCTCCACCTCTAACTCATTAGGTGGCCTCATGGAATGTACTCTCTCTGCCTCAGTTTCCCACATTCCCTTGGTGATACTCATCCTTTTTCTAGTTCTGAACACTTGTAGAGGCACTGCTCTAACAAAGAACCACTTATGGAGCTAAAGATCCACCACCAGATTTGATTTTTACAGCTTTGAATGCATTGATTTATTTAATGCTATCAAAAAGAGTCAGTGAGGCAGCAGACATAGTTATTCCCATTTTATAGATAAGATGTCCCATTTTAGAGAAGTTAAGCAACTTAACTCAAAGAGCCAGTAGACTGCAGAGTCAGGACTCAGACTGAGGAGCCCTACCCCGTATTCACTGCCCATACCCATTTTCTAAGTTGCTTCTCTCTGGTGTTGTTTCTCTGCTTTGGGTCCTCTGGTGCAATCTAAGGATATGCTTGTGCATGTCAGTAAACTTCCTATTATTATTACTACTTTTGTGATGCTGTGGTAAAGATTAAAGAGAGACAGTGGATTTCAAGTCAGTGTGGTTCTGTAACATGTTCTGTAACTTGAGTGTGACCTGCAATTTGTACCAAGTTTGATTTATATTTAAGTTTTGTTTGGCTGATTGACTACAAAGGAGATTGTGATTCATCTAATTTTTTTTTATCACTATACATTATTCCATGGCACAGTATAAAAATACCATTAAGTACATTTTTAGCAAAGTAATACATTTTTGAATGGTGGAACTTTGATGGTGTAATTGAGGGTGAACTGAAATAATATGGTTCAAGGGAGAAATTTGGGGAAGATATTCAGAAAGAGAAATTTCTATGCAGTTGAGCAGCAATGGTTTTAATGTTCAACAAGTTAAATGCAGACTTCTACAATGGTACTTGGCATGTCTTTAAAATGCTAAAAGATCTGTGTGCTTATGGGTTCTTTCTTCTATGGCTAATTGGCCATTTGCTCATCCTGACCTTGGAGATCGTTTGTGAAAATGCAATTGAAAAGTACATTTAGAAATGACTCTAGAAAGCTCTTTATAATGGCCATTTAAAGAATCAAAGTGATTTTATTAATTCTCAATTTCATAAACCCAGCCAAATGGAGAGCAAAATTCAGAGATGGGCTTCACCAAAGTGGAGGAGAAAGCAGAGGTTGCTCTTTATAGCACCTTGCTCTTTCCCCATTAACCCTATCTTTGTCCTAGATTGTTCCTCATGTATTGCTCTGGTTATCTTCCTTTTTTACCCCTTGCAAAATTTTCCTGGCCTGTGCTCTATTCCTGATAGGGTTAGTTCTAGCATGTTTCTCAGTTTATGCTGGTTACTGGATCTTAGAATCTATTAATTATTAAGTTGAATTGAAGTGCTTTTGTAAGGGTCAAACATGACAAAATGAAATGTAATTACAATATCCTGAAGTGGAAGGGATGATAAAAGTCATCCAGATAAGACTCCATTTAGTGCTTGAATTTTTTGCCTGGGCAAGATTTCCCCTACAATCAGTGGTTTTCCTCCTGAGAATTGACTACAAATACTTTATGTGAGAGGTGTTCTCACATAAAGGAAAGGAAAGAAAGGAGAGGGAAAGGAAAGAAATCAATACTAGTTGCATTACTGAGCAGATTACTACTATAGGCAACTGAGGCTTGTTCCTGCTGTGCACCTCATGTTGGAGAACATGCCCTGTAGTCTCACTAAAGAACAAGAGAGCTGGGGTATTTATCCTTCATCTCCTATTTGTCATTGGCTGAAGGTACTCTTTGGGGCACTAACTCTCTGCACCTTCAAGTCTGCTCTGCTGGAGAACAGAAGACCTTAAGTTGGAGAATCATGGGTGCTTTCAGTGTGATGTCATTGGCATGTGAGTGCTGAGCTTTTGTGGATGGGGTAGCTCTATACCTGTTAGAAAAACATCTCAGCAGAATGACTCAAGACATGGAATTTTAATCATGAGCAACTCAACATCTCTTAAAGAACAGTTAACTCTTACTTCCTGAAAGTTGTTTTATATTCCTATTGGTTCTAGTTATTCAGCTCTTAAGACTGAAAAGAACGTGGTTTCTTCTTCAGCCCCTCTTATTTTATAGACCTCTTTTATGAGCCCCTGCCCAACCTTCCCACTCAAGTTTTTATTGTACCTCTTCTCATATCATAGGATAGGGCATGGTATTTGTGCTTTAGTAATTACTGAATATTGTTATTATCATTAGTGGTTTGTTCTCTGGTTTGTCTGACTCTCTTAGTGTTCCAGCTATAGGTTTTTTTTTTTAATTTTTTTTTTTTAAAGAAAGAGTGAGAGAGAGGAGAGAGAGGGAGAGAGAATTTTTTTTTTAATATTTATTTTTTAGTATTTGGCGGACACAACATCTTTGTCTGTATGTGGTGCTGAGGATCGAACCCGGGCCGCACTCATGCCAGGCGAGCGCGCTACCGCTTGAGCCACATCCCCAGCCCTAAAATATTTTTTAATATTTATTTTTTTGGTGTAGATGGACACAATGCATTCTGTTTTTATGTGGTGCTGAGGATCGAACCCGGGTCCCACCTGTGCTAGGTGAGTGCCCTACCGCTGAGCCATAATCCCAGCTTCCAGCTATAGTTTTATAGGCAGAGATAAAAGCATCTGGCGTGATTGGGAAGAGAGTAAATGAGACAAAGGTGGGGTAATATGGTGGATATGGAGAAGAGCAGGCTACCCAGTCTTTGGATTACTAGGACCATGAGGCATAATTCTGTCCTGACAAGAGTTCCCCCCAAGGAAAGCAGGTATTCTTCTTCCACTCATCCTGGAAAGAGGCTCTTCATCCCAAAATGATTAGGAACAGTTGGGCCTAGATGCTGAGACATGGACAGTGCTGAACTCATACCTGGGAGTGTTTCCACTAGCTATAGGCAACCTAATCAAATACAATTAAGCCCTGAGCCCTAGGCCATAGTGAGGCCTTAGATGTGTGTGTTACCCCAGCAAAACATTGCTCTCACTGGAGGCCTGGATAACAGGGCTGGTGATGAGAACAAAATGAAGATGCAGATAAACTACCTTTTGGAGCTTGTTGTGGAGAACATGGGAAAGCAGCATAGGAGAATGGTTCAGAAAGAGCTGAATAAAAAAAATACAAGAGATAGAAACAGAGTAATAATCTTTAGCACAGAAGTGGATAGGAGCTCCTGTAATTGACTGACTAGTAAGTTGGTGTTATCTCATTTTATATTTGTAGACAAGGGAGGCCTGTGAAATCCCAAGAATGATGAGTAATAAGGTGTTTTTGCTTCTGCGTCTCTACTTTCAGGCCTCTGCAAAGCTTCCACTTTGATATGCCAGAGCAGGGCTTGCTAATTACTGTGCTGGAATTGATGTTGGTGCCTAAAACAAACAATGTGACATAAGTCATATCCCTATTCTTTCTGGAGGCAAAGCTGAGAGTTAAATGTAAAACTTGCTGTGATCACAGTTGTCACAGTCATAGGCCTAAGGTGGGGAGAAGAGGTGAGGCGAGTCTGTGCAGCATTGGCACTGAGGGTGTGTTGCTCCTAAACATCAATATTTATGAAGACTGACACATTGGAGGCTCAACTGGGCTCTGCATGTAACTTTTGGTATTAAGAAGAAAATTTTTATTGAAAGATGAGTAGCCAGCATCCACATTTGATGCATATTAAAAGCCTGGAGATCTTAGCCAGGGTCTTCACGAATCCATATTGTGATTGTCCCTTGCCTGGCTGATTCCTCTAGTTTAAGTTGCTTTTGAAAATTTAATAGCTACAGGTGAAAGAAGTTGAGATGTTGACTAGGCTTGTGTCAGTGAGTACCTACAGGATTTGGCACAGTGCAGGGATTATAGAAACTAGCATCCAACTCTTGGTGACTGGAATGAAGCTTTGAGGCTTTTCTAAGTCATGTATATCAATATCACAAAGTACCACATCTGCAGAAGTTGGTCATCTTGTTATGGAATAGGTATAGTTTTCAGAACCAAGACCTAGACCTGCCAAAAGACCTAGACCTGTTCAGCCAAAGACCTAGCACCTAAACCCTGGTAACCTGGGCTCTGCAAGGAAGACTAATGCATAGTGTTTAGTTGATTACTGGGACCATAGGGATTAACACAGAGATGACAGTGAGAAGCACTGATATTAGCAGAGCCTCACCGGGCAGTGAGAAGAAGAAAGGGAGGGAAGAATTTTGTCAACTGCACCATTTGAGAAGTGTGGTAGGGATGGAGGTCTGAGAACAGACAAGAAGTCTTTAACTTCCCAGGAAGTGCATTTGACATTTGTTTTGAATTTTCCACCATGACTTGTGGGACCTTTGTGACTGAAGCCAAGAATCACAGACACTCAGAGTTGAAAAAAATTGGCAAAGTCAGTCTCTAATTCTGTAATATTGCCTCTCTGACTCCTTCTGATCCTGACAACACTCTGAGTATTCCTCAAAGCAGGAGGTTCATCTCCTTGTAAAACAGTACCATCAGAAGCTGTGTTCCTTAGAAAAATCCTTCCTATGCTGAATTGAAATGTACCCCCGGGGCTAGCTCTACTCTATGGAATGATATGGTGTTTCTCTCAGAACAAAGGTCTGGCCTGAGAGCTGGAAATATGAGTCTCTGAATGCACCAGGGAGGGAGAGAATTATCCCTCCCCTTTTTCAGATCCCCTGATTGAAACCATAAAATTTAAACTCAGAGCTTGATTGTATTCTGTTTCCATGACAACCAATTTCCTACATGAAGAATGGGCTTCAAACACTTGGCTTTCCTCTAATTATATATCAGGCATCAATTCTTCATGGGCTTCTCTAAATCTCTTGTGTTTTCTGCATTAGCAACCCTCTGATTGCAAATATTGGCTACAAGAGCTGCATTTGGGTGATTTAGAGCTGCTGCAGTCAAATTCCAAAGAATGGTGGTGGTGATGCTTTATTCGGTCTATAACTTGACTTTGCTTTCTTAAAATGGTCATTTTTACTTCTTGGAAAGAGACAGATGCTGATCTTAAGTTGTAAGTTTTTATCAGGGATGGACTAAATTTCTTTCCATGGCTCTATTTCTGAAAGCCCTGGAGAAAGATCTTGACTAATAAGATTGTTACCAAGATCTTGGTTCTTATCCCTGATGCTAATTCAATGAGAACATGTTTTTTTTTTTTTAAACTTTTTTATTTGTTCTTCTTAATTATACATGGCAGCAGAATGCATTTGGATTCATTGTACACAAATGGAGCACAACTTTTCATTTCTTTGCTTGTACATGGTGTAGGTAGAGTGACACCATTCGTGCAATCATACATATACTTAGGGTAATGATATCCATCTCATTCTACCATCTTTCCTACTTCTATGCCCCCTCCTTTTCCCTCCTTCCCCTCTGCCCAATCCAAAGTTCCTCCATTCTACCCTTGACCCCTCCTCCCACCCACATTATGTATCAACATCCACATATCAGAGAAAACACTTGGCCTTTGCTTTTTTTTGGGGGGGGGGGAGGGATTGGCTTATTTAGTTTAGCATGATATTCTCCAACTCCATCCTTTACCTGCAAATGCAAATGCCATGATTTTATTCTCTTTTAATATTGTATAATATTCCATTGTGTATGTATACAACAGTTTCTTTATCCATTCATTCACTGAAGGACATCTAGGTTAGTTCCACAGTTTAGCTGTTGTAAATTGAGCTGCTATACACATTTATGTGACTGTGACACTGTAGTGTGCTGATTTTAAGTCCTTTGAGTATAGACCAAGGAATGGAATAGCTGGGTCAAGGGGTGGTTCCATTCCAAGTTTTCTAAGGAATACTGCTTTCCAGAGCAATAGTAACAAAAACGCCATGGTATTGGCACCAAAATAGACATATAGACCAATGGTACAGAATAAAAGACACAGAGACAAACCCACATAAATACAGTTATCTCGTACTAGACAAAGGTGCCAAAAACATACATTGGAGAAAAGATAATCTCTTCAACAAATGGTGCTGTGAAAACTAGAAATCCATATGTAGCAAAATTAAATTAAACCCTTAACTCTCACCAAGCACAAAATTCAACTCAAAGTTGATCAAGGACCTAAGAATTACACCAAGAGACCCTGCACATAATAGAAGAAAAAGTAGGTCCAAATCTTCATCCTTTTGCATTATGACCTGACTTCCTTAACAAGACTCCTAAAACATAAAAAATAAAATCAAGAATCAATAGATGGGATGAATTCAAACTAAAAAGCTTCTTCTCAGCAAAGAAAACAATCAATAATGTGAAGAGAGAGCCTACAAAATGGGAGAAAATCTTTACCATGCACACATCATGTAGAGCACTAATCTCCAGGTTATATAAAGGACTCAAAAAACTTAACACCAAAAAACAAATAACCCAAACAATAAATGAGCTAAGGAACTGAACAGAGACTTCTCAGAAGAATATATACAATTGATAAGCAAATATATGAAAAAAAATGTTCAAAATATCTACTAATTAGAAAATGCAAATCAAAACTATTCTAAGATTTCATCTCACACTAGAATGGCAAGTACCAAGAATACAAGCAATAATAAGTGTTGGTGAGGATGTGGGGGGAAAGGTATACTCATGCATTTCTGGTGGGACTGCAAATTGGAGAACATGGTTTTGAGAAAAATGAAGAAGAAAGTTTATTGTTTGTCTAGGGAAGGAGAAGCACAGAGGACTCTTATCCCAGAATCACAATTCTGCCCATCAGGTAGAACAGAGGGCTCTCTTCTTGAAAAATAGATTCATTCCAGGGATTGTGTTCACTTGTTAAATGGGAGATGACCAAATTTAGATCTTAAATCTTCTGGGTTAATCCCTGAAGTCTGAATTAATGCGTTCCTGTGGTGGGTGTGTGCTCAAAGACAGATAACATGACCTAAAATGGGAAAAAAGGTAATTCTGTTCCCTACCCACAGATTAGGAATTGGGAGAGGGAGAACAGGAAAAGAAAATGTGTCCATTTAAAAATAAACTTCAGTGCAGAGCAACAAGGGCTATATTTAAAGCATGAGGTAGGCCAGTTACATGATTAGAGTTCTGTATCCATCCACAGACCACGTCTGTTGCAATGAAGTATGACTTTCTTGCTATACCTAGACCCTTCTGATTGTAATAGAAGAGGAATAATTCTTTAGAAAAGTAGAGGCATTTCCCTCTGGACAGACAAAAAACTAAATGTCTGCCAAGTTCCATAATGGGTCACTTGTGCTTCAACATCTACTAAAAATCTATTATCTTTAGTATCTACATTCTTCAGTTTCTATCTATATCTATCTACAAAAAACAAAGTGTGGGGTAATATAAGAGTTTTAATCTGTGGGTATTCTAAAAATTTTCAGTTATTGCAAGAAGGGATACATATGCTTCTTCAAGTACTTACTAAATCCAAAAACAACATGTATATTAGAACTAAGTTCAGTAAGTCACAACTAAGAATCAGAAAAGCATCCCAGAAAAATAAGCATTATGAAGTCAGTGAGCTAGAGTTTGCAGTTTTCCTTAAAACTAACAATGTTTATTTTAAATGGTACTTAATAAGTTCAATAATTCTTCACTATGTGAGAACATGCCAGACTCTTGACTAGTCACAAAAAGAAGAATAAAACAGATCTTGTATTTGTTTAGTGGAGGAGACAGACGTATGAAAACACCAGTCATAATGGAGAATTATGAGTGTTGTGGGGCTTTGGGATACTAGACATGATGTTGGCTCCCAAGCATATATAAATAATGATAGGATTTCTTAGATGTAAGAAGTGAGAATTGATAACATGGGAGGAAGCAGAAAGGCTATGAATACAGGAACAAGAACTAGAATAAAATATAATAGTTTTTCAACTTTTTTTTTTTTTCCACGTGGTACTGGAATAAAGAGTTTAAGGCATCTCAAAATATTTAGAGAATGTGACTCTGGTCCTCTGGATTCAGCTTTCACTTCAATCTATTCTCTTCAAGCTCCGCTTGAGTATTATTTTTAATTTATTTCTTTTTACTTAATCTTCCTTCCTTCCTTCTTTCTTTCCATTTTTGTAGCACTGGGGATGGAAACCAGGGGTACTTTATCACTGAGCCACCCAGCCCTTTTTAGATTTTGAGAAAGGTCTTATTAAGTTGCTAAGATTGGCCTTGATCTTGTGATCCTCCTGCCTTAGCCTCCCCAGTCTCTGGGATTACAAGTATATGTCAGTGTGCCTGGCTAAAGTTTTTATTTTTTTTTTATGAGGTTAGAGGCAAAGCATAAAAGAAACAAAATTGTACATGCTTAGTGCCTGTTGAAGCTGGGCAACATATTTTCTATACTATTCAGTTTATTTTATATATATACAATTTTCTGTAATAAAACTCTTGTAGAAAAAAACAAAATTGATCAATAATGCTAGTCCTAAGGTCTTGGTTACCTTTGGGGAGGAGGAAGGGAAAAAGCATTGCCTGGGGCAAGAGAGAGACTGGTTCTATTTTTGGTTACCTAAGTATATTCACCTTGTAATAATTTATGAAGATTTGTATGAACAATTCTTTGTGTATTTCTATGTGGATTTTAAATTTCAATAAGCATTTTAAATATTAAGAAAAAGAGTCAGTGTACCACTATTTTAATAATATATATAGCAATACAAACTATGTTTCTTTCACCTCTCTGGGCCTTATTGTACCCATCCAGAAAATGAGTGTGTTAGACTGTATAATGTCTAAGGAATTCTGTTATTTAATTTTGACTGCATTTATAAGAATGACATAGTGTCCAAGGTTAAACTAAGCTTAGTCTATATAAGAAGAAAATGTGTAATCCATTTGAGAAAGCCTTTTATCCAAAATGGATTGATTATACATTTGCTAACTTACTGGTGTAGAATAAGGCAGTATAAATCCAGCAGATATTTATTGAGTGCTGGGTACTGAGTAGGATAAGGAATTTGCAGGCCAAGGGAGGGAGCAGATAGGTGATTGTCAATTATGACTTAGAGTAGAACACATTAAATAGGTATGTGACCCCTGCAAGGCAGATGTTTCAAGGGAGGACAGCATCAAGGAAGATGTTTCAAGGGAGGTTAGCATCTGTCTTGAGACATGAAAGACAAAGCAATTTTATGTGGCTAAAGGTGAGAATAGGTAAAAAAAAGTTACAAATAGAAGGATTAGCAAGTTTAACAGGCATGTGAAGGTATGGAATAGAAGCTTGGATGTTTCCTGAGACCCTTTTACATTATGGTAATGAGTTTATATCTTGTTCTGGGTGACTTTGAGAAATGGTAAGATTTTATATGCTGGAGAAACAACTCTTGTTGCTTTCTTCTCATTAGGAGACTGATTCCCTTGTGCCTCCTCTCTTATTTTCCAAGTCTGTCCTCACTCTCACCTGTACCTTACCTGTGCACTGTAATAGTCTCCTAACCAGACTCCTCTATTTGTTATCAGGGTTCTTTCTAACAGTCCTTCAGAACACAGCCAGACTCACTTTTTCAACTCATCATCATGTTCTCTCCAGTCTTAACATTCTTTAATGGTTTCCTATAGCTTTTAAGATAAAAATAAAATTCCTGGCATGGCCTAGAATACCTATAAGACTAGCTCCTATTTACTTAGTCTCTTGTTGAATGAAATCATCTTAACTATATCCAACTTAACTGAAATCATCTTAACTTCTGTGTATGTGCTCCCAAGTCCGTCTGGTAAAAATAAAAGTTTGCTTTGGATGTAAAAACAACACTGACACTTGTCTAAGCTTGGATCCAAACTGTCCCTTAATTTCTGTGTCACATTAGCAAACTCTTTCCATTTCTGGTTTTGGTTTCTCTATCTGTTCAATGAATGTGTTGGATAAAATAATCTCTTTGATCCCTTTTCACATTTTCATTTTGTGAGTTCTTAATAAAATTTTAATTTTATTCATGCTGGACCCCTAGCAATAGTGATACTTTGAATAAATTTTAGTCTCTAAGGGTTAAGTCTTCCAAGTCTTACCTAACTGAACACTTTTATTCTATATGAATATATCAGTGTCCCTCCTAGGCCAGAGGCTAGAAGTTGAGATTGTGGAATACAAATTAGTTAGTATTAGATCTGTGAAACACCTGGACAGTGGTGCAGAAGGGCATGTGAATTTTTGAAACTTTAGTCTTTTGTCCCAATACTTCCTTCTTAAAAGCTTTCCTCAACTAGACCAGAACCTATGCAATTCCTAGAAGAAAACATAAGGTCAACACTCCAACATAGGTGCAGACAACTACTTTCTCAAGGGACTCCTAAAGTTCAGACAATAATGTCAAGAATTAACAAGTGGGATGACATTAAAATAAAAAGCTTTGGCACAGCAGAGAAAACAACCAAGAATGTGAAGAAAGAACCTACAGAATGTGAGGAAATCTATGCTAGCTACTTTTCTGACAGAGGATTAATATCCAGAACATACAAAGAACACAAAAACAGAACATCCTAAACCAAATAACACTATTAATAAATGTGCAAATTAACTAAACAGATAGTTCTGAAAAGAAAAAATACAATTGGCCAACAAATATATGAAAAAATGTTCAACATCTTTAGTAATTAGGGAAACGCAAATCAAAATTACACTGAGATTCATCTCACTCCAGTTAGAATGACACCATGAAGAATACAAACAATAATGAATGCTGACAGGATATGGAGAAAAAGGAACACTTTTTACACTGTTGGTTGGATTATAAATTAGTATAACTACTATGGAAATCAATATGGAGATTCCTCAAAGGACTAGGAATGGAACCACTATGACCCAGCTATACTACTTCTTCCTATTAACCCAAAAGAATTAAAGTCTACATACTCTAGTGATATATGCATACCTATGTTTATAGCAGCACAATTCACAATAGCCACACTATGGAACCAATATGGTATTTGTAAATGGATGAATGGAAAAAGAAAATGTGTGTGTATATATAAGATATATATTTTATATATAATGGAGTTTTATTCAGCCTTAAAGAAGAATGAAATTACGTTATTTGTAGTATATTGGATGGAACTTGAGAACATTATGTTAAGTGAAATAAGCCAAACTCAGAAAGTTAAGGGTTATATGTTTTCTCTCATATGTGAAAGCTAGAGAGGAAAATAGAAAAGAAAGTTTGGGAGGGATCTTATGAAAATCAAAGGGTGATCAGTAGAGTAGAGGAAAGTGATGATGGGGATGGGGAAAGGGAAAGAGGAAATACTGGGAAATGATATTAACCAAGTTATATTGTTATATTGTGTATATATGTGAATATGCAGTGATGAATCTCACAATGATGTGCAACTCTAATGCACCAATTTAAAAAAATCCTCATCCGAGGTCTTTTTGGAGATGGAACTTTTGAAATGAAGTTTCTTCCATCTTCCTTCAAAGCTGGCTTTGAATAAAATCTATTTTGCACCAGTTTGACCTTAAATTTATTTGGAACAGAGAATATTATGGAGTAGCCTCTTCCCCTGGGATGCTATCTGTGCTGCCTGGTAACAACACTACCTGTGTCACATTTATCTAGGCTTAATTTTGCATTCTTTTAGTTTTACAATCATTTTAAACACAACATATTTTCCAAAAACTGTAAGGGCTTTTGTTTCAATTCTTTTAAATAATTTCCTTAGAGATTGTGGGTTTTGGAGTAGAAATACAATAATACTGAACACTAATTTGCAATATTGGAGTTGTTAGGTTCAGGGACACTAAGTTGGCAGAGACAGTATTAGAAAGAAGCCATTGGAGGATTAGACAAGAATATGCGTCCTGTTCCTGTTTACAATAAGTCCCATTATCATAACATCTCTTGCCACTGAGGACTTATCATCATGACAACTCCCACTACAGGTTCAAATTTTAAAATGACCAATAGGGGTAAAGTGGGAAATATTCTAATTAGGTTTTCTGAAGTAAGCAATGGGGGAAAATGGGAAATATTTGAATCAGGTATCATAAGGTAACCAATGGGAGAAAATAAGGTAAGGTTTTCAATCAGGTCTGTATAGGTAAGAGAGTGCCCCACAGCTCAGGATATAAGACCCTAATTTCCTGACATTGAGATCTTGAGCCTTGCTTGGCCCACTCTGCTATACCTAATAGAGTGCTTTCTTCACCTTCAATAAACCAGTATTTTGCCTGTTACTTCTGTGTGTCTTGCATAATTCTTTGTTTATATCACAAAAGACCTGGACTTCAACTGGACATACCAATGGTAACAGAGTCACTTAAACCTGTTCTTACCAACTTAATCATGGGATTCCTCAGTTCAAGATGGCCTAGAAACTTATACTAGGGTTTTTGTTTCTGAATATATCTGTACTTTCCCCAAACTTCCTCTGTGCTCTTTCTGAAGCTATTTATGAGTTCTTTCCAAGGAAACCTCAGGGATTACTCAGGGTCCAGTTAATGTGTTAGAGCCAGGGCTGGCCATATCAAGCAAGGTGACCCTTTCCTGACCCCAAATTTTTATTCACATAACAAATGGTGCCCAAGCTATCAGAGCTATTATTTCCTCAGAACTATGGAGTTCTCTTACCTACCAATTCACACCAAGTTGAATCAGTCATCTTTCTCAGGTTCTCAAAAAATTTGAAAGAACAAGAGCTCCAATTAGTTATTGCTTTGAAAGCTACACCACTTCTCTCATTCTTTTTCTAGGACCATACTCAGGGATTCTGCTTTTGTTTGTGGCTTTTGGCTATCTTTAAATAGGATAAAGACACAGCATCCAAGAGGGTGATTTGTCTGTTTGAGAGCATTCTCAGACTGCATGTTTTTCCACAGGGAGGGAGAAAAACCCACAAAAGTTTTGAGAGTCTCATTTTGATTATTTTCTGGCAGACAAGATGCTTTGTAGAATTTTGTTGAAAGATGCAGACCTGCTGTGACAAGTGAGGTTTCCCAGTTCTCTGATTTAATTCAAGTTGATGCTACAAAGCATAGAGTACAATAGCAGCATCCACCAAAATACATATGTCACTGGGATACACATCAGAGTTGAGGGCTAGACAAGTGATCATAACTATTGAAGGTATGAACCTTCATGGAGATTCCAAAGGTCAACTTGTCATTGAGTTCCCTAGAGTTGGGAAAACAGTTCCAACTTGTAATTTAGTTCCCTAGAGTTGGGAAAACAGTTCCAACTTGTAATTTAGTTCCCTAGAGCTGGGAAAACAGTTCCTATTATCTAATAGGATAAAGGAAACACATATATTAACCTAGGGACATGGGAAGCCTAGTCTATAACAACTTATGCAAAGAAACATATCTTAAGTACAAATAATTCCTCTCATTGTAAAATAAAATGGCTTATGACTTTTTATGTCTCATTTTTCAAAGACTATTGACTGTGATAAAATGAGGCTGGCAAATTTATCTACTGAAGAAAAGGAAAATTAATTTAGAATAAAACATTGTTATTTTCCTTGTCTTTCATTCCTCTGTAAGTTACAGTTTAAAAGTTGCTTAAACACCCCAAATTTTAAAATACTCAAATTAGTTCTACATTTGTCTTTGTTAAAATGTATAGTCATACATTTTCTGGTTAGGCTATGAATTCCAAGTTGTCTTTACTCTCCCAATGTTCAAATAATTAATATACCCAGTATTATGGGGTTACAAATATTCATAGTGGGGCTGGGGATGTGGCTCAAGCGGTAGCACGCTCACCTCGCATGTGTGCTGCCAGGGTTTGATCCTCAGCACCACATACAAACAAAGATGTTGTGTCTGCCGAAAACTAAAAAATAAATATTAAAAAAAAATTCTCTCTCTCTCTCCCTCTCTCTCATTCTCTCTTTAAAAAAAAATATTCATAGTCAGCAAATCCTGAAGGGCTGGTTTTTGTCAATTGTACATAACTCCCTCCCTGGACAGGTTCTTATTCTTTTTTCTACTTTGTTTACTGCAGATGGCAAATGAGGAAAAGGTTTGAAAATAAAATTAGCTGTCTATCTCCTATTTTTACTACAAATTTGACTCATCCAAGGTCAATAACAAATGGTGCTTCTATATCATATACAGAAAAAAGATAAGAAATCCATTGTTTTCTTCAGATGTCTTGTTATTTTCACTTTATTTTTCCAGTTGTGCCACTTTCTCTGCCTTGCTGGAAGAGAAACCTCCTTGTGTTTACTTGTGATAACATGAATGAACCTGGAGGACTTTATGTTTACTGAAAAAGCCAGGCACAGAAAGACAAATACCACAGGATCTCTCTTATATGTGGAATCTAAAAAGTTGAACTCACAGAAGTAGAGTGGCATAATGTTTACAAGGACCGGGGAAAGGAGAGGATGGGAAGATATTGGTCAAAGGATACAAAATTTCTATTTTATGAATGGAAAATAAATTCAAAGATATATATTGTACAACATAGAGTCTACAATTAATAACAACATATTGTATTGTTGAAAATTGCTAAGAAAATAGATTTTAACTATTCTTACCACAAAAAGTAAGTATATGAAGTAATGCATATGTTAACTAGATCAATGTAGCCATTATACATATTTTTAAAAAGTTGTACACAATAAATGAAAATTTAAAATAAAGTAAATCCTGTTTATGTAAAAATAAGCTTTAATTTGTCCATTTAAAAATATTTTTATCATGCATACTCTATGACGGAACCTAAAATTTATAAGTACTTCTTATCTTAAATGATTTTGGAATTTCAGCAATAATATCTCTGGCCTATCCCCACCATTCATGTTAGTACTTTCCAATATTTTTAGATCCTACCTAGATTTTTAGATCCTTCCCCCTACATTACTTATTATTACATAATATACATATGTGTTTGTATCTACATATAATACATGAAGATTTACACAAAATATGTAGCATATATACAATGTTATATATATTCTATTAGATATTATGATATACTCTTTATTGATTAGAGTTTTTCTTTTTGTTTCCAGTATTTTGCAGTTTCATTATAGTGTGCCTACACACACACACACACACACACACACACACACATACACACACATACACAGAGAGATTTGTCCATATATTTAATTATATTTTTGTTTATATCTGTTTCTTGCCCTGTATTCTTTAATTTTAGGCTTTATTTTCTATTATTTAAAGAATATCTTTTAATAGTTCATTCATTGGGAGACTGCATGAGTAGAAACTGCCTAATTTTTGTTACTGGCATTTTGTCTTTACATATGAATGATACTTTAGTTGGATATAGAATTCCAGGTTAATCATTTTGCCTCAACAAGTTGAAGATACTATGTTATTATATTTTGGCCTTGATTTTTACTCAATGGTATAACTTTCTTGGGGTGCAACTTTTTTCAGTTAATGACTATTGGAAATTGATAAATAACTCAATCTTTTCAATTCTCAGAATAGTAATGTACAATGTCTTTCAGAGTTGCCTTAGAAATTCTACTTGCCCACAATTTTACCTTCATTGATATTTGTTATGGCTTAGATATTAGGTGTCTCTCAAAAGCTCATGTGTGAAATAATGCAAGAAAGTTTAGAGGTTGGATTATAAAATGATTGAGTTATGAAAGCCTTAATCTAATTCATGCATTAATCCTCTGATAGGGATTAACTAAATGGTAATTATAGGCAGGTAGGGTGTGGCTAGTGGAGGTGGATCTCTGGGTACATGCCTTTGGAGGTGTATATTTTGTCCTTGTTGAATAGAGCTCTCTAATTACTAATTCTATGTCCCTAGCTGCTTTCCTCCACTACAGCTTCACACCATGCTGTCATGTCTCACCTTGGAGACACAGAGTTGGCCATCTATGGACTAAGATGCCTGAGGTCTCTTGCACCAGATACGGGGGCGTGGCTACCAGAAGGTAAGCAAATTTGCTGGGGGTTCTCAGCCCCAAGCTCTACAAACTTAGGGCCTGAGGGAGGCAAACAAGGAGAGTGTGCCCAGGCACTAATGAAACAGCTGCTCCACGTGTGTGCAAGGTAGGCGGAACTGTGACCACCGACAAAACAGGCCCAGTGGACCGCCAGACACATGGCTCCGGTTGGGGGAGGGGCAGAGCCGCCGGGCGCCTGCAAGGTAGGCGGACCCACTACCCACCAGCAGAACAGGCACAGCAATCCACAGAGTGGCAGAGCCACCCCCCGAGCCTACAAGGTAGGCAGACCTGCGACCCACCGGCAGGTCAGGCCCAAAAACCTGCGGAGGGGCACAGCTGCCCCACGTGCCTGCTAGGTAGGCTGAACTGTGACCACCAACAGAACAGGCTCAGAGGCAGGCCAGACACATCGCCCGGCCCCGGTTGGGGGAGGGGCAGAGCCGCCGGGCGCCTGCAAGGTAGGCAGACCTGCGTCTCACCAGTATATCAGGCCCAGCAACCCGCGGAGCGGCAGAGCCACCCCCGGGCCTGCAAGGTAGGCGCACTTGCCACCCACCAGCAGGTCAGGCCCAGAAACTCTCGGAGGGACACAGCTGCTCCACGCGCGTGCAAGGTAGGCAGAACCGTGACCACTGACAAAACAGGCCCAGTGGCCCACCAGATACATCGCCCCGATTGGGGGAGGGGCAGAGCCACCACCAGCGCCTTTTAGGTAGACAGACCTGCAACCGACAGACAGAACAGGCCTAGCGGCCAGCGGAGGGGCAAAGCCGCTGCTCACACCTACAAGGTAGGCGGACCTGTGACCACCGAAAGAACAGGCCCATCGAAAGTACAGGCACAGAGGCCTCCCGGCGTGGCAGGCACATTGCCTCAATTGGAGGAGGGGCAGAACCACCGCCAAAGCCTGCGAGGGAGACTTGGCAGCTATACAAGAGCAATATAAATATATAGGGGGAAAAATCAATAACACAACAGTTTCACCAAGCAGAAAGAAATGCGATCAGTATGAAAAGACAAGGAAAGAAAGGAACACAAGCAATGCAGGTCAACTCAACTTTAGAAGAGGTAATATCTGCAGCAGATGGAATGCCAGATAAAGAATTCAGGATATACATGCTTCAGATGATCTGGAGTCTCAAGGAAGACATTAGACAGCAAAATCAGACAATGAAAGACCACTTTGACCACTTCAACAATGAATTACATAAACAAATCCAAGAAGCAAAAGATCAATTATACAGGGAGATAGAGGTTATAAAAAACAAACAAACAGAAATCCTGGAAATGCAGGAAACAATAAACCAACTTAAAAACTCAATTGAGAATACTACCAGCAGAGTAGAACACTTAGAAGATAGAACATCAGACAATGAAGACAAAGTATTTCAACTGGAGAAGAACATAGACAGCTCAGCAAAGCTGTTAAGAAACCATGAGCAGAACATTCAAGAAATATGGGATAACATAAAGAGACCAAACTTAAGAGTCATTGGGATACAGGATGGTATTGAGGTCCAAACCAAAGGAATGAGCAATCTATTCAACGAAATAATATGAGAAAACTTCCCAGACTTGAAGAATGAGACAGAATCCCAAATCCTAGAAGCCTACAGGACACCGAATGTGCAAAATCATAAGAGATCCACACCTAGACACATTATAATGAAGATGCCCAACATACAGAATAAGGAGAGAATTTTAAAAGCTACAAGAGAAAGGAAGCAGATTACATTTAGGGGTAAACCAATCAGGATAACAGCTGATCTTTCAACATAGACTCTGAAAGCTAGAAGATCCTGGAATAACATATTTCAAACACTGAAAGAAAATCGGGTTCCAACCAAGAATTGTGTAGCCAGTGAAATTAAGCTTCAGGATGGAAGATGAAATTAAAACCTTCCATGATAAACAAAAGTTAAAAGAATTTGCAGCTAGAAAACCATCTCTTCAAAACATCCTCGGCAAAATATTACAGGAAGAGGAAATGGAAAATATCAATGAAAACCAACAGCGGGAGGTAGTACAGTAAAGGGGGGGGGATAATCAAAGAGGAAAACAAACCATGTTTAGTAACATAAATAAACAAATATGGCTGGAAGAACAACCCATATCTCAATAATAACCCTAAATGTTAATGGCTTAAACTCACCAATTAAGAGACACAGGCTAGTAGAATGGATCACAAAACAAGACCCAACAATATGCTGCCTTCAGGAGACGCATTTGATAGGAAAAGACATACATAGACTGAAGGTGAAAGGTTGGGAAAAATCATATCACTCATATGGACTTCGGAAACAAGCAGGAGTGTCCATACTCATATCAAATAAAATAGATTTCAAGCCAAAGTTAATCAAAAGGGATGAAGAGGGACACTACATACTTCTCAAGGGAACCATACACCAACAAGACATAACAATCATAAATATATATGCCCCAAACAATGGTGCAGCTATGTTCATCAAACAAACTCTTCTCAAGTTCAAGAGTCTAATAGACCACCATACAATAATCATGGGAGACTTCAACACACCTCTCTCACCACTGGACAGATCTTCCAAACAAAAGTTGAATAAGGAAACTATAGAGCTCAATAATACAATTAATAACCTAGACTTAATTGACATATATAGAATATACCACCCAACATCAAGCAGTTACACTTTTTTCTCAGCAGCACATGGATCCTTCTCAAAAATAGATCATATATTATGTCACAGGGCAACTCTTAGACAATATAAAGGAGTAGAGATAATACCATGCATCTTATCTGATCATAATGGAATGAAATTGAAAATTAATGATAAAAGAAGTAAGGAAAAATCATGCATCACTTGGAGAATGAACAATAGGTTACTGAATGATCAATGGGTTATAGAAGACATCAAGGAGGAAATTAAAAAATTCTTAGAGATAAATGAAAACACAGACACAACATATCGGAATCTATGGGACACATTGAAAGCAGTTCTAAGAGGAAAATTTATTGCTTGGAGTTCATTCCTTAAAAAAAAGAAAAAACCAACAAATAAATGATCTAATACTTCAACTCAGAATCCTAGAAAAAGAAGAGCAAAACAACAGCAAAAGAAGTAGAAGACAAGAAATAATTAAAATCAGAGCTGAAATTAATGAAATCGAAACGAAAGAAACAATTGAAAAAATTGACAAAACTAAAAGTTGGTCCTTTGAAAAAATAAATAAAATCGACAGATCTTTAGCCACGCTAATGAAGAGAAGAAGAGAGAGAACTCAAATTACCAGCATACGGGATGAAAAAGGCAATATCACAACAGACACTTCAGAAATACAGAAGATTATCAGAAATTATTTTGAATCCTTATACTCCAATAAAATAGAAGATAGTGAAGGCATCAATAAATTTCTTAAGTCATATGATTTGCCCAGATTGAGTCAGGAGGATACTGACAACCTAAACAGACCAATATCAATTGAGGAAATAGAAGATACCATCAAAAGACTACCAACTAAGAAAAGCCCAGGACCGGATGGGTATACAGCAGAGTTTTACAAAACCTTTAAAGAGGAACTAATACCAATACTTTTCAAGCTATTTCAGGAAATAGAAAAAGAGGGAGAACTTCCAAATTCATTCTATGAGGCCAACATCACCCTGATTCCTAAACCAGACAAAGACACTTCAAAGAAAGAAAACTACAGACCAATATCTCTAATGAACCTAGATGCAAAAATCCTCAATAAACTTCTGGCGAACCGGATACAAAAACATATCCAAAAAATTGTGCACTATGATCAGGTAGGATTTATCCCTGGGATGCAAGGTTGGTTCAATATACGGAAATCAATAAATGTTATTCACCACATCAATAGGCTTAAAAATAAGAACCATATGATCATCTCCATAGATGCGGAAAAAGCATTCGACAAAGTACAGCATCCCTTTATGTTCAAAACTCTAGAAAAACTAGGGATAACAGGAACATACCTCAATATTGTAAAAGCAATCTATGCTAAGCCTCAGGCTAGCATCATTCTGAATGGAGAAAAACTGAAGGCATTCCCTCGAAAATCTGGAACAAGAGAGGGATGCCCTCTCTCACCACTTCTGTTCAACATAGTTCTCGAATCACTGGCCAGAGCAATTAGACAGACGAAAGAAATTAAAGGCATAAAAATAGGAAAAGAAGAACTCAAATTATCACTATTTGCAGATGACATGATTCTATACCTAGCAGACCCAAAAGGGTCTACAAAGTAACTATTAGAGCTAATAAATGAACTCAGCAAAGTGGCAGGCTATAAAATCAACACGCATAAATCAAAGACATTCCTGTATATCAGCGAAAAAATCCTCTGAAATGGAAATGAGGACAACCACCCCATTCACAATATCCTCAAAAAAAATAAAATACTTGGGAATCAACCTAACAAAAGAGGTGAAAGACTTATACAATGAAAACTACAGAACCCTAAAGAGAGAAATAGAAGAAGATCTTAGAAGATGGAAAAATATACCCTGTTCATGGTTAGGTAGAAGTAACATCATCAAAATGGTGATATTACCAAAAGTTTTCTATAGGTTTAATGCAATGCCAATCAAAATCCCAACGGCATTTCTTGTAGAAATAGAGAAAGCAATCATGAAATTCATATGGAAAAATAAAAGACCCAGAATAGCAAAAACAATGCTAAGCAGGAAGTGTGAATCAGGCGGTACAGCTATACCAGACTTCAAACTATACTACAGAGCAATAGTAACAAAAACAGCATGGTATTGGTACCAAAACAGGCGGGTGGACCAATGGTACAGTATAGAGGACACAGAAACCAATCCACAAAACTACAACTATCTTATATTCGATAAAGGGGCTAAAAGCATGCAATGGAAGAAGGATAGCATCTTCAACAAATGGTGTTGGGAAAACTGGAAATCCATATGCAACAAAATGAAACTGAATCCCTTTCTCTCGCCATGCACAAAAGTTAACTCAAAGTGGATCAAGGAACTTGATATCAAATCAGAGACATGGCGTCTGATAGAAGAAAAAGTTGGCTATGATCTACATACTGTGGGGTCGGGCTCCAAATTCCTCAATAGGACACCCATAGCACAACAGTTAATAACTAGAATCAACAAATGGGACTTACTCAAACTAAAAAGTTTTTTCTCAGCAAAAGAAACAATAAGAGAGGTAAATAGGGAGCCTACGTCCTGGGAACAAATCTTTACTCCTCACACTTCAGACAGAGCCCTAATATCCAGAATATACAAAGAACTAAAAAAATTAGACAATGAGATAACGAATAACCCAATCAACAAATGGGTCAAGGACCTGAACAGAAATTTCTCAGAGGAGGACATACAATCAATCAACAAGTATATGAAAAAATGCTCACCATCTCTATCAGTCAGAGAAATGCAAATCAAAACCACCCTAAGATACCATCTCACTCCAGTAAGATTGGCAGCCATTAGGAAGTCAAACAGTAACAAGTGCTGGCGAGGATGTGGGGAAAAGGGTACTCTTGTACATTGCTGGTGGGACTGCAAATTGGTGCGGCCAATTTGGAGAGCAGTATGGAGATTTCTTGGAAAGCTGGGAATGGAACCACCATTTGATCCAGCTATTCCCCTACTCGGTCTATTCCCTAAAGCCCTAAAAAGAGCACACTATAGGGACACTGCTACATCCATGTTCATAGCAGCACAATTCACAATAGCAAGACTGTGGAACCAACCTAGATGCCCTTCAATAGACGAATGGATAAGAAAAATGTGGCATTTATACACAATGGAGTATTACTCTGCATTAAGAAATGAAAAAATCATAGAATTTGGAGGGAAATGGATGGCATTAGAGCAGATCATGCTAAGTGAAGCTAGCCAATCCCTTAAAAACAAATGCCAAATGTCTTCTTTGATATAAGGAGAGTAACTAAGAACAGAGTAGGGACGAAGAGCATGAGAAGAAGATTAACATTAAACAGGGATGAGAGGTGGGAGGGAAAGGGAGAGAGAAGGGAAATTGCATGTAAATGGAAGGAGACCCTCAGGGGTATACAAAATTACATACAAGAGGAAGTGAGGGGAAAGGAGGAAAAATATAAGGGGGAGAAATGAATTACAGTAGAGGGGGTAGAGAGAGAAGAGGGGAGGGGATGGGGGAGGGGGGATAGTAGAGGATAGGAAAGGCAGCAGAATACAACAGACACCAGAATGGCAATATGTAAATCAATGGTTCTGCAACTGATGTGATTCTGCAATCTGTATATGGGGTAAAAATGGGAGCTCATATCCCACTTGAATCAAAGTGTGAAATATGATATATCAAGAACTATGTAATGTTTTGAACAACCTACAATAAAAATTAATTTAAAAAAAAGTTGAAATGATATCTTAGTAATATTTAATATTCTTCTCCTAATTAATATTGCTGACAGTTATTTTTCCATGTCATTCTAAGCATTAGTAAGCATGTTTTTCAGTGATAGCATGACTATAATTTAAAATGTTGCATTTACCCTCATAAGCTTAGTTTAAGGGGTGATTGAGTGAAAAATTTTGGGTAGGAAAATCAATCTGTTTTCAATTAAAAAATTAAATTGAAATTGTGATTTAATATTTTTAACCAATCTTTCTGCTTGGGAAAGAAGTGAGTTCAGAGTTTCCTTGAGGCATTAAGAGGCCATGAGAATTTCCTGGCCAATATCTGGGAGAAAAATCTGACTTTCATACCACAAAATCCAAAAGATCAGGAAGAAATATTACATAGTTTTGAAGGGCTTATAAGAATAACTGAAGAAGTTCATGTTTGATTCTGATGGAGCACACTTTCCTCACTCCCAGGAGAAGATGCAGATGAACATTCCCCAACAACATCTCTAAGGGTGTTGGAAAGACTAAGAGCAAAAGCCAAGTCTCCCAGTTTGTAAAACTTGGAGTTTTATTTTCAGGTATTCTTTATTCTCCAGCTGTGGTTCTGTTTGACATTTCCCATGCCTTAAGGATGCAAATGGAAGGAAATCAATGTGAAAATGCTATTAGTCTTATCTGCAGAAACATATCCCTTTTCTGTCATCTGAGCTATTATATTGCCACTACTTCTTCAGAAACTATAATTTCTATTGATGCCTGTCTATTCTTGATATTTTCATCTTATTAACTGATCTATTTCTTTTGTTTATTCCCCCTTGGCATGAACATTGATAGATGCATACATTTCACATGAAGTCCTTAGGGTCTTTTAAAATTCCCCCTTGCTTTAAGCAATAGTACACATATAAGAACTGTCATGGAAGTAATATGGTCCTGCTTTTGGAGTGTGAGTTGCCTAAAGGCCTCTTTGCTTATAGTCCTGTATGGTGTCAGCATGATACAATATTAACTGGATTGTACATTACTGAGTTGTATTTTACAGTAAAGATGGAGATGGAGAGATACAGCCTGACCCAAACCCTATGAATTCCTGGGACAATCATCAGAAATGTAGTCACCCCTGACTTTTACATTTTGAGAGATGGAATTCATATTCTATTTTTCCCCACTGTATGTATGTATTTATGTATGTTGTTTGTGCTATGAAGTTACAAATGAAAGAGCAGTTTCAGAAGGACAGATTAACTCTAGGGAAAATTTTTACAAAGGAGCTCTTAAAATAGTCTTTTTGGCAAACTAAAAGAATAGCCTATTTGGCCCTCTCCTCTGTTGTCAAAGCCCTGGCTTGTCACTGAAGGTTCAGTGTCAATTGTAGCAGATAAGGTCAGTGAGGAACAATCTGGATGTTCCTGTGAAGCCTACACCAACTCATATTTTTGTTATTACTCTCAATTTGCATTTATTTAATAATAAGTTATAATGAATATTGATAACATTTTATATTTTCATTGTCCATTGCTATTTTCCCCATAGCATAAAATAGCATAAAAGCATGGCCTTTTTCTCTATTACTTGATATTTTTTAATCACTTAATTAAAAAATTAAATTATCAATCTGTGGTTTAAAACAACAACCAAAATCCAGTGGTGAATGCCTGTAATCTCAGTGGCTGGGGAGACTGAGCAAAAGGATCACAAGTTTTAGGACAGCCTCAGCATCTTAGAGAGGCCCTAAGCAACTTAGTGAGAACTTGTCTCAAATTTAAAAAAGAAGGATTGCGGGGAGGCACTGGGGATATAGCTCAGTGATAAAGTGCCTCTGGGTTCAATCCTTAGTACCAAAAAGCCCCAAACCAAACAAAAACAACAAAAATCCTAAAACCAAAAACTACATAAAATTGAGTAAAATTATGTAAAAATTAAGAATATAGAGAAAAGTGTTTATCCTATTTATACCCCCTAAACTTCCAATTTTGAATCCTCCTAGTAGCCATTATCATCCCTTTTTTATGTTTGTTTACAACATTATTGATATACTAGAACTCTCTGTTTATATATCTTTATGGAGATGAACAACAAAGATGTTCAGTGAATCTGGCCAAGATCTAAATGGCTGTGACTGCCATGGTTATAGATTGGAAATTTTAAACATGTGGTGTTAGTCACATTTTTTGTTACTATAATGAAATGTCTGAGTCAGGCTAAATATAATGACAAGGGGTTTATTTAGCTTGAAGTTCTGGAGGTTCAAAATCCAAGATTGGGTGGCCCCATTGGTTTGGCCTCTGGTTAGGGCCTAATGGTGAATGGCATGGCATCACAATAGCAGGAGTTTATTTGGGAAAAAGACCACATCTCAAAACAGGAGGCCAGAGAGTCACTCAGTGGTCTGGCTCACTCTTTAAACAACTTGCTCTTAGGAGAGCACAGGGATCCCACAGAAGCTTCCTTAATTCCTCCTCTGCAATTCCCATCAGGATATCTCACTTTTTAAAGATATCATCACCTCCAACATCAGCACACTGAGGACCAAGATTTCAATACATGAAGCTCTGGGGGACACACTTGAACTATATCCAAACCATGATTGGCAATTTAGCACAATTTGACTTTGTGTCCCACACTTCTTCTTTGTGATTTCCTAGTTTCTGCTATTAGGGCTTGCTACCCTGACTCTTCAGTTGGGTAATCAGATTGCAGATCTCTGCCTTGCACAAATCCTTAGAGTTTCTTCCTGCTTTGTGTATGAAGTTTCTGTTGAGAAAATCAATGCCAGTGTTCAAGATCCCCAGCTTCTCTGAACCATATGGATTTGCTAGAGGATTATATCCACTATTCCTGACTTCCCTCTATTTCCTGAGCCATGGATCTATTTATTGCCTTCTATGCATCATTTAAAACCATCTTAATCCTACCTCTTAGTTTAGTAACTTTTAGGGTAATTAATTACATAAAGGCTTTGATCACCCTCTTCTAGGTGAGGCTTGAGAGTCCCCAGGTAGCCTTGGTCCCACACTTAATACTTCTTAAATTACTGCTCCAGGATCATCTGTGATGCCTCATGGTCTCAGGGTTATACAGTCTGGAAATGTAAATACTCTTCAGGTTACCCTTGATCAATAGCAGATAACAGCCAATGGATAAACGGTTCCTTCTTTCATTTCATGTTGAAAATTCCAAGATACATTTCATAAGACTTCTCAAGAGTCCTGTGGATCATGCACTAATGGCTCATAGCAGTTATCGAGTCAATAATTGATCTTTTCTAAAGAACTTTTTTTCCCTGCCTGTCCATGATCCTTATTGATTGGAATAATATTTTAAACACACTGTCTTCATCTTTAGTATTATTTTGAGGGAAAAATGCAGAACCTTAAGATGGGCTTTAGACATGGCAGGAAAGAGTCAATTGCGGATATTATTGGATTTATGATAATCACCTACTTATTGTAGCATCACAGTTACTAACTAATAAAAACGTTTTCATTTGGAGGTGAATTGTGATGATGAAACAGTCAGTGATACTTGTAGCAGCTGAATGATATGAGGAAACTGGTAATTATACAGATTAAGGGGTTACTTGGCTTTTAAAACTGCTTTGGAAATCTTGAAAAAGAGAAAATAACATGTTTAGAACAATCACGAGGCATGCTACGAAGTTCAGAGGGACTATGCAGGTTTGTCTAGGAAGACCCTTGAAATAAATTTAGAGATGTATTTATCAATTGCAGGAAATATAGACTGTAGAAACCCTTAGTTATCAGTTCCTTTATGGTCTGTATTAGCTCCAAAATAACCCATTTTTATATAATGTCAATTCCCTTTATAAGGAGATGGAGTGACAAACAATAAGAAAAAGGTCTAGATACTTCAGCCTGCTGGGTATAACTCTGATGGGCAAAAAATACTCCTATTAGTTGAGGTTTTGTCAGGCTTGCATCACAGTTTAACTTCTACAAATTCTGGTTCCTTTTCATTCATTTTACAAGTGTTGATCCAAAATAAATATCTTGTACCTCATATTTCATCTATGTCTGCCTCCAAAAAAACCTATCCAGTATCAACCCTCATCTCCTGAGGCTTCAGAGTGGATTGTGATGAAATTCAGGCACAGGTTCTAATTATAATGGTGGCAGAATTACAAAAGAGAATGAACCTATCTTTGGCAGATCTTCTATGCCAAAATAACTCTCTTTAAAAAAAAAAAAAAAAAAAGGGATAGAATGAAAGCCTGAAAGAGTATAACTTACTCTAATTAGAATCCCATTCTTGTGGTTTTACAGTAGGTTAGAAAATGATTGTGTAAATGTATATGACTGTGTATTCATATACAAGGATAGGAAAATTATGTCTAATTAAGTCTATTGTCTTTCCTATTCTTCTTCCCTCTCCCTTCCCTTCATTCCCCTTTGTCTAATCCAATGGACTTCTACTCCCCCGCCCCCTCCCTTGTTGTGGGTTAGCATCCACATACCAGAGAGAACAATCAGCCTTTGGTTTTCTGGGGCTAGCTTATTTCACTTAACATGATATTCTCCAATTTTATCCATTTACTGGGAAATGCCATAATTTTATTTATCTTTATGGCTGAGTATCATTCCATTGTGTATATACACCACATTTTTTTTATCCATTCATCTGTTGAAGGGCATCTAGGTTGGTTCTATAGCTTAGCTGTTGTGAATTGAGCTACTATAAATGTTAATGTGGCTGCATCCCTGTGTATGCTGATTTTAAGTTATTTAGGAGAACTTAAACCAAGGAGTAGGATAAATGGGTTAAATGATGGTTCCAATACTAGTTTTCTGAGGAATCTCAGTTGAACATATCTTGATAAACTAACCTGAGAACTCTTATTAAAGAGTTCTTCAAAGTTGGGTGTTCTAAAAAGATGTAGCCTGTGGCAGGTACCTGTAATATGATACTTGAGTTTCCTTCTTGACCCACCTTCACTGCCTCCAGATGATAAACATAGTCATGTCTTATATATTTAAATATATTCCTTGCTCCAAAAAGAAGGAAATTGCACAGAAGAAGAATTTGGGGTTCTAGCTAATGCATATTGGCAAAAAATAGAGAATATGGGAATAGATCTTGGGTAAGGGAGAACAAAGAGGTGAGTGGAATATAAGTCTGGAAAGAGGAGAATTTATTTACATGAAGTGCTTCTGTGTGACTTAGTGTTCGGCAACCTGGCAAGGGATACACAGAGACAGTTTTAATATACTGCTAGTATATCTTCAAGAAAACTGAACATGAGAACGACTTATAGTGAATTGAATGAGGCACTGCTTTGGGAAAGATTGGAGGGAGATTCAGAAATTTATGGAATTTAAATGTTACAAATGATTATGCAAGACTGGAAAATATTTCATTTAGGAGATGACATAGGACATGACCTTCATAAAGGCAATGAGATATGTAAGATGTTATTATCTTTGAAATGTTTGATAGTGGCTATCTCTCATAAGATGGGAATGATAATAGATGCTATAGAGAACTGAACTGCCTACTATCAATGTGGATGATTGTATTCTGGAATAATAGAGGTTAGATATCATTGGTTAACTATCAAATTAAAGTTAGATATAGTCACTCTAATTAGCTCCAAGACCAAAATGGAAATCAACATTTCTTCATCTCTAAGAATATGTTGATGATTACCATATTATAAAGTTCTGAAGGATGGAGCATTGATGTTTACTTTTCTTTGTATAAATGACAAAAAAATATGAGCAAAAAAATAGAAAGACAGAGAAAAGGGTCCAGGAAGAGAGAAGAAGGGGAGGGAAAGGGGAAATACTGGGGAATGGCATTGGCCAAATTGTATTGTAATATTGTGTGCAGGTGTAAATTTGTAAAAACAAATCTTACTGTTATGTATAATTATATTGTTATATACAATTATATTGTACCATTAATAATAAAAAAGAAATACAGTGATCATACTCAACATCTTAAAGAAAGAAAAACAAAGTGGAAAGTTTGCTATGGCTACCATAACAAAACACCACAGACTAGGTGGTTTAAACAACAAAAATTTATTTCTTTATAGCAGTGAAAACTAAAAGTTGAAGATCAAAATATCATCAGGGTTTATTTCTTCTAAGACTTCTCCCCTTGACCTGAAGATGATTATCTTTTCCTTCTTTCTTCACATGTTCTTCCTTTGTGCACATATTTATGTTTTCTGATCTCTTATTATGAGGATACCAAATATATTGAATCAGGACACACTCATATGATGTAATTTTTTCCTTAACTCTTTCTTTAATGGTAATTAACCTTTGGTAGATCTATAGAGCAATCAAAATAACCATGATTATTTTCCCAGGTACCCAACTCATAATTTGGGTATTCATATTTAGTTGCTGGTAGAACTATGTGCCATTGGTTCCCAGTACCATGGAATGAGAAGCATGGTAGGAAGAGCCAGGAAAATTCCCTGAAAAAATTCCTTATCCCATTCACCACCAAGATAGTATATTTAAACAACATTATTTCAAGTGGGAGGAATTTCTGAGATTGGTATTACCCTGTATGCCCATAATATTCATCTTTAAAAGCAGGAGGCAGAGGACAACCATAAAATGTAATGAAGTAGTGGTCATAATAACCCTTGCTGTGACAGAGGTAGTACATTTACAAGAGTGAATTATCACAGTCTCTTGAACTTGTTATGGCTAGTGGTCTGTTGATTGCATTTTTATAAATGTATATCAGTCAACAGGATCAAAGGCAATTCTCTTTTACATGATAAGAACAGCAATATACTTTCATTATCTTGCTCCAGAGTTTTTAACTTAAGTTTACATTATAATTATATATGTGTCATAATTATATAATAATTAAGTATTAATTATATCATAATTATATCATAATATAATATGTAGAGACCTAGATATTTTTGATAAGCTGAAGAACATTATGCTGTTTTTCTATGGTAAATATATCATGTCAAATGTAACTGGTGAGCAAGAAGAGTCAAACATAGATGCCCTTGCAAGTCTTATGTATGCCAGTTTGTGGAAAATAGTCAACAAAGTATCAAGGGTATGACACACTGGTGTAATTTTTAGGAATTCAATGATCTAGGGCATTCCTGGAAAACTCTCCAATGTAAAGCACAAGGTGATTTAAGTCACAATCCCTAGTGGTAAAGCATTTGATGCATCACAGTAGGATTCTAGAGGTGGTAGTATATAGGTGGTAGTGTATATAATATCATATATCATAGTGTGGGATTCTCATAGCAATTGTATTATGCACTCTCACATGTATAATCTAGAAATTTGGGAGAATGAAGCAGCATCTGATAAATGGTTTTATATTCTAGTCACAGAATACACAGGTCTGAGAATTATAAGGTAGATGTAATATGGTCTGCTTTTACCCAGCACTCTACAAAGCCCATCTGTAGAATTATGTTGGGTTCTATTGTATTAGAAGTGGTTTTGTATTGGATAAATGCTTCTAACAGGAGAGAGTAAGGGCTTCACTAAACCTGAAGCTATGGCTTATCATTATGATGAGATTGTAGTGTATCACTCAGATCTCCCTAAAGACAAAGTCATTTATTTCACCATCTACTAGCTGCTTGGGGTGTTACTGATGCCCCACAATAGAGTTTTCCTCAGGTATTTTTCTCAACTAATTGGAGTTATCTCATCCAAGTTAATGCTCCTCCCTGAAGATATCTCAGCCTATCGTCTGATCAATGCAAGAGTAAAAAGGCATAGCTCCTTGTCTCAAGTTCGGATAAATTTGAAGAGTTATTTAAGCTTCAGCACTCCTTGTAGTCTCTGTGGTCACTAAGATGAAGTTTTTTCCTTTGCCCAATCCTACTTCACTCCTTCTTTCACAGTGTTATTCCCCAGGGCTTTGTCTAGTAAAACTTACCACACACAAATGTTTTCAGATTCTGTTTATTGGGGAACCTGGCATGAGTCAACAATTTTTTGCCTTGGGCTTCTCATGCTTATGGGTCACTAGGCAAAGAATGCCCTACAGTGGAATCTGGAAAAAGAATGTTTGGAGTCCAAAGAATTCTCTGCCCTGTTTTTCTGTACTTTCTCACACTTTGGATAGAATGTATTTCCCTCACTTTTAGTTAGCACTTTGCTGGCAAAGTCTACTTGCTTTGTGGGAGTCACAGACTTTTACCCATGCAGGGTCTGATTTCCTGGCTATGATACTCTAGTGCTGGTTAAAAGTGAGGGAAATACATTCTGGTTGGTGGAGAAGAGAAATAATAAATTCTTTTATGGCCTGAGACTAGCTGTAGCATTAGGAACTCTTTGTTCACTCTCTTTTATAAAGCCTTTGTAAAATGTTGATACCTGTCTTCTTTAAGGGGGACAATGTGATATGTTTTCCTTAATGTAGGGCACATGAAGGCTGAGGGGTCTGCTAAGTAGACTGTGAGATATTTATGTATATATAAATATCTATATATAATCAATATAGATATATCTCTCTATATATATCTCAATCATATCTTCTTGGCCCTGTTTTTTCTTCTTCTATCTTTCTGGTGACTAATTCTACATAGATCTAAAACTGGCATAGCCTAGCAGCTCTTTCTTTTCAGCCCACACTACATAGTTCTGGGTTCCTTCCCAGGAGTTTCCATGATATCATAGTGTGGGATTCTCATAGAAATTGTATTTATGCACTCTCACATGTATAATCTAGAAATGTGGGAGAATGAATGATTAATAGGGGACAGGAATCATTGCTCCTCCCATCATTTGCTGGGTGGATAGTTTCGAAATGCATTTCACAATGTCTCATAGGATCAAGAACCAGCTGCCCAATATTGTGGCCTTTTCTAATAATGCATTCTTGCATTGACTCTCCCTTTCTCTCTGTTTCAGTATTCCTGTCCCTGACCCCTGTTCCTTGCAATCACAATCCAAAGAGACTATTTACTACAGCCTTTTGCTTTATCACTGTTTTCAGGTGAATTAAAGCTAAAGCAGTCTGACAGGAAGGCAACTGAGTATGAAATCAGTGGTATGAGAGAAGAGATAAATAAGTCAATATCATATAATATATAATGCAATAATTTCAGTGCTTCTTCCAAGATATTCTGGAAGTGCAATTACTATTGCACTTTGTGAGTGCAATAGTAATAAAACAGATCTACACCAAGGGTTTAAAAGTCTATAAATTTGGGGGTTCTTAAATTTGTTCCCAGTTATGTTTTCACTTTGACTTCATTACACTGAATGGTAGTTCTGAATACAGCAAGAACTTTAAAATAATCAGAATAAATTATATGATAAAATAATAATCTCTTGTATGATCTTAATCTTCCTGTCTGGATAGGGTCAGTGTGGGGGAAGAGACTCTTTCCTTTGAGTTTTATTGGCAGTTTGTGGTTTCTTAGTTTTCCCTTTACAATTGCAGTCATGCATCACTTAACAATGGGATATGTTCTAAGAAATATGTCACTAGTGATTCTGTCATTGTTCAAACACCATCGGTTATACTTACACAAATTAAGATAACTACATCACAAAACGATATAAGCTTAGGTGATCACCATTATATGTACTATGTGTCATTGAGTGAAACATCATAATGTGATACATGAATGTATTCTTTTCATACTTCCATTTTAAAATTTGTTCTAATTAATTATATATGACAATAGAATGCATTTTGGCACATCGTACATAAATGGAGTATAACTTCTCATTCTTCTGGTAGTATATGATATAGAATCACAATGGTCATGTAATTATACATGTAGGATAATAATGTCTGATTCATTCTACTATCTTTTCTACCCCTGATACTCCTCTCTTCACTCCCCTTTGCCTAATGCTAAGTACCTCTATTTTTCTCTTGCTCCCCTATTATGAATTAGCATCTGCATATCTGAGAAAACATTCTGCCTTTGGTTCTTTGGGATTGGATTATTTCACTTAGCATGATAGCCTCCAGCTCCATTCATTTGCCAGAAAATGCCATAATTTAATTCTTCTTTATGGCTGAGTAATATTCCATTGTGTATCTATACTATTTTTTAATCTATTCATCTGTTGAAGGGTACTTAGGTTGATTCCATAGCTTAGCTATTATGAACTGAGCTGCTGTAAACATTAATGTGGCTGTATCACTGTAGTATGCTGATCTTAAGTCCTTTGGATATATGATGAGGGTGGGATAACTGAGTAAAATGGTTGTTCCATTTTAAGTTTTCTGAGGAATCTCCATACTGCTTTCCATAATGGGTGCATCAGTTTGTAGTCTGACTAGCAATGTATTAGTATACCTTTTACCCCACATACTTGCCCACAATTATTGCTGCATGTATTTTTGATAATTGCCATTCTGACTGGAGTAAGATGAAATCTCAGTGTAGTTTTGATTTTTATTTCTCTAATTACTAGAGATGTTGAACATGTTTTTATGTATTTGTTGATTGATTGTATTTTTTTTTCTGTGAAGTGTCTGTTCAGTACCTTAGCCCATTTATTAATTGGGTTATTTTTTTCATATTAAGGTTTTTGAGTTATTTATATATCCTAGAGATTAATGCTCTATCTGAGGTGCATGTGGTTAAGACTTTCTCCCATTCTGTAGGCTCTCTCTTCACATGAATATATTTTCTTTTAGCAAAATAAAACAGTGAAGTGGACAGTGGTTTCTCCAGGTTTAGACTAAATATTGAGTAGTGCTTTCACAGGATAGAAAGCCAAGGCATTAGCATTTTTCTGGAATAGCTGAGGCTTTTGTTCTGCCACCATTTACCAAAATAACACCATTTCCCTCTATAATTCTCCATAGAACAGATGTATAGTATGTCCAGGCCTCTTCAGAGACCACAGTTAAAATATATATCCCAAACCCCTTATGGTGATGAAGGTTCTAGGAAAGGAAATGACAACTGCTCAGATTCCAGAGTTGGAGTGTGACACGGCTGGGACTAGAGCTCAAGTTGCTTGGCTCCTGAGCCATTTCTCCTTCCACAGCTCCTCTCTCATTCTAAATGTCTATGGTCACAGTATTTCTTTGCACAGAATATGTAGCATAAAAATCAGATAAGCAACAGTTTGCCATGCAGATTCCAATCCATTATATTTGGTGCAGACTATATCAAAGTCCCACTTTCCTTCTGTACTATAGGGAAAGCACATACACAAGAAGTCTGAGCTTCAAAATCACATGGATGTGTTTGAATGTTGTTCATTTCTCCTTGTAAGCATGTCTTTGGGTGATTACTTAACACCTCTAAGCCTATTTTTCAACTACAAAATAGATATAATACCACTCATTTCACAAGACAGTTGTGAGAATTGTATGTAAAGCAATTAGTGCCTGGACCATGAGGAATTCTCTTCTTTGCCATCAGTCTGTTTTCCAAGTTTAACTCTTATTCTCTGACATAACCCATAATGTCTTATCTGAACCACCTAAGTAACATGTCACTCTGATTGGTTTTGTTATGCCAGATTTGTGGGACCCCAATAGACCTCGAGGAGCCGAATCCCATGCAATCCTACAAGAATCTTTATTACAAGCTCGAGCCTGGACTCACAACCGTTCCTGACACAGCAGTCTCAGGGAGTGAGTCCCCGTCCTTTGTTCAGTGAGATTTTATAGGTTTTGGGGTATACTCTATGCATCACAACATCACACAGCAAATCATTCCATACCACAGGAAGATTAAACAACAACTCTTAACATTGATTAGCACATTCAATGGTGGGAACAAGTTGGGTAGGGGTGATTGGTTAGTACAATAGGGGGATTCGTTTGAACTGATTGGTTTAGGCCATGAGGGGGTGTATGTGCTGAACTACATGGTTTCCCAACATGTTATCAACCACCATAAACTACTTGGGGGTCATCTGGCATCCCAGGTATTTTCCCTGTCTCATGCTAATTGGAGGTTGCTAGGGGGGTTGCTATGGGTCCTCACCTAGCCTGATTGAGTCAGGGACACCTGACGCTGAAGATCTCTCCTGTTATTTACAGACAAACAACTCAGCAGGGTGAGTATGTGCTCAGGAGTGCTCTGTGGGTTTTTCCAAGGACAAGGGTCATGCCCCCTTCCTTGGACAGGCTTTGCTCTGAGGTAGAGGCTGGTTTCTCAAAAATGGAGTCACATTAGTTTCTCATTCCCCCCTTTTTCTGGAAACTTGGGAACCAATCATGGTTCCCTCAGTTGGGGGTCTATATGGGCAGGCCTTACATCTTGGTAGGATTCTCCTTCTGGGTCTAGGCTTGATAGTGGGTACACAGAACCAACATCTGAGCTGTGTTTACTTTGTCCTTGATGAAAGCCACTAGCTTGTTCACAAGTGGTCCTACTATGGTTGACACTAGAGTAAACAGTAATCCTCAGGGGACAGTCTTCAACTTTCCAGACTCACTCAAAATTGGCCTTCTGACTCAATTTGCCTATCTACACTGTCTATTTCTGGCTTCATTCCCCCTCTAATTTTAGGAACTCCTTATTGCTGTAAGGAGAAGGGGTGATGGCTCATTCTGGCTGCTTCAGAGCTGATATAGGGCGTCAAACATGAGGGGGCTCAACAATGTGGGAGACAACATGGGGGATGTGAGTTCCGTTTTACAAGTCAGTTCGGTTTGAAGTCTGGTTGGGGAAGAACAGGTTGTAAAGTCATCTGAGGATGGGTGCTTTTATGAGAGAAACAAAACCATGAGTACTGAATAAACATTGCAGCAGCTGGAACATGTCACTGTATAGAAGTTCCCTCACAGGCTTTAATATCTCCAGTTATCAGGACTGTAAACATAACATTTAACTTTTAGTGTTACAGATGTCCTTCCCCATAAGATACAGTTTAATCATTTAATGTCATCTGATCTTGCAAAATCCTTTTACTAGTATGACCTCTGTGTCTAATAGAGAAACCTTTAATTCTGTTACTCAGGGCTGGATAATCATACTAGCAAATAGCAAGCCTACCTGTGTAGGTTAGGAATATCTTTAGGCCCTAAACTAAAAACTACTCTGGCAGTTCCTCTTGATAGTTTCTTTTGATAGTTATCAGGCATTCCTGCTTAAGAATCTCTTCTGTAGCCTCCAGTCTTACTTATTCTTGGGGGCTAACAAAAGGTGTATACCTTAAGTTACATTTAACTATTATTATTATTATTTAAAATGCCCAGGAATAGCTGTGTTTTGGTTTAACTGTCTTTGCTAGGTGTTTAAGATGAAGCAGTCAAACTGACTTTTGTTTCTATCTATTGTTAACAGTCAGCTGAGTTTTCATGGGAATCCTGAGGGAACTTTGGAGCAGCTTCTCAGTTCTGCTAGTGCCATTTGCGCTAGGATGGGTCCAGGTCTTGCTTGACCGTGTAGCTTCCCTTGGAAGCATCAGGGATGTCTCCCTTTTCTGGTGACCCTCCTCTTCATAGCAAATGCACTGATTGGCTTTCTGTTCTCTAGTGGTCTCATTAATCTCCCTGATTGCGAGGTTATGTGGCCCAAAGTAAAGAAGTCCCCTGCTCCCTGGATTCAGACTGACTCAGAGGGCAAGAGCCAAACATTGGTTTTCTTGGCCCTTTTAATTTAACTTTAATTTTAAATCTTAATCTTAAACATTCAGAAAATCAATTTCAACAGCCTTATATTAAGAGTACTGGGCTTTAATGTCTATCTCTCTATCCTGTAAGTGATAACTTATTATCTTAAATTAACCCAGGTTATGTGTTCTTAAAGCAGTACCTCTGCAAAACATTAACAGGCAATCTTTAGACCATTTATAAGAAAACTACAAAATAAAATTAATAAGAGTAAAAACATATTTAGTTCATGTAATAGCTACCTTGAACTTTGGCAGAGTTATACTTCATATCCTCTGTTTGAGATCCTAGTAATCTTGATGAAAACCAACTTTTGGACACAACTTTAAATGTACTGAAATCTGGCCTACTTCTTTCATAGTCATTTTCACATGTAGTGAGATGGGACACAGGCCTTATCTCAGGTAAGGAGGGGCTCTTCATAAATCTTAAGTAAAGTGCTGTAGTTTTGAAGCTGATCTTTGCTTTTTAACATCATTTTACAAAGCTTACATAAATTGTTGCTCAAGTTCACATGAATATTAGCTAACACAATATAATATCACATCTAAAACATGAATTAAAGAAAGGCTGAACGCTTTTAACCTTTTGTAGAAAAGTAGCAAAGTACTTTTGTGTTTTGCAATATTAACCTTTGCACAGATTAGGCTCTCATTAACTTAAAAATACATTTAAATTGTACCTCAGTGTAAAAAGTAACATAAAAATATCTTACTGATACCAAGTCCAGTTATAGAACACAGATGATATAAATAAATCTCCAATATGTCTTTTCTTTTAAGCCTAAAATTACCATACAACTTTAGAATGCCAGCTTGATATAATGCTCTTTTAAAACTTCTACCTTCAGACTTGTATACCTGGAAGATATGAACACATTAATAGCACCACAATTACAATGATGTTTTTATATTAACCAAGTTTAGCTTTTAAAGAAATAACATGGTACAATTCTATAAAATAACAGTTCTTGTTTAACTAGCTGTTTAATTCCTTTAAGATTACTTGCTCTAGAAACAAGAAACAAAACTTAATAAAACACAATGTTGTGGGTAAATCAATGTTTTAAGAAATCTTTGTCCTTTTAACATATGACTGATTGTAAAGACAAACTTACACAGACCTTCTTTATCACTTACTTAAACCCTGTTATTTACTTAATCACATAGACTCTTTTATCTAGAAACACATTTTTTCTTCTATTAAGTCCATACCTAGAACCTTCTAATTTCTCCTTTCCATCTATTAACCTCCTTTTCTGTTCACATTTTAAAACAATCCTTGTAAATTCCTGAACTTAGGCAGATTATTTCATTTTAATAAAAAGAAATACTTGATTTTATTTACAGTACTCTTATTTGGAACAGTTAAAACTTTTGGGCCTTTGTATATAGAAATCTTCTATAAATCCTTGAATCTAGAATCACATCTGTTTACCATTTCATGAAAACACAATGTCTAAGTATCAGAGATGACAAAGCAACTTTATACTTTTTTTTTTTCTTCTTAATTTTCCAACTTACAAAAACACCAATAATGTTACCCAATGCAATTCAAGGAGTTAAGAGTACTCAATGATATATTTAACATTTAGCATTTTAACCTTGTAAATCAATTAGATATCCAAAAAAAGTACTCATAAATGAGTAATCCCATGTCAAATCTACTTTACTTATTTTATCAAAACATCAGACAAGTGTATTGAACAGTGTTAGTTATTTCTTCCTTGTTGAAGAAAAGTCCTAGAACCAAAGCATATCAGACATTTCATAGACATCAACATTTTATTAGTTTTTTTGAACACCTAGAAAAACTTGTAAGCTTAATTTTAAAGACATCATTATTTTCATCTGTTTGTCCAATTTAAATTGAACCATTTAAATCACATGAATCAAAGATATTTGGATCCATTTTTTTTAATTTCATGAGGCCCCTCATATACCTGCCAATTGTCATATCATGTGCATGTTATATGGATGTATGCACATACAGACATACAACACATAACACAAATGTGCGCACATAACGCAATAGTAAAGGTCTTGTAGCTTTTCTCAGATGAAATATCTGTTGCAATGTTTAAAAACTCCACAGTTGATCAAAATAGAACTGATAAGAAAAACATTAACCTAGGTCTATAGGATCAAAATCATGAGCTAAAAACAAAACAAAAGAAAACAAAACAAAAACCAGAATCTAAGAAAAAGCAAGAGTCCTAGAAAAAAAATGACTGGCTAGTAATTAGTAAATACCATACAATTTACTTTTTGGTTTAATCTAGTTTGAGTTCAGATAGAAGACACTTTTACTTTTTTTTCTCCTTGAGCCTCAGATCAGTGTCCTACTGAGCTTGCAGGCTTCTTCTATTTGCATTTCAACTTAAGTCCTGGCTAAGGTCTGGCAGGAGCAGGGAAAACTGCTATTCTGAGCAGAAACCTCATGCCTAAGGCATTTTAACCTTAAGTCATAATTTTCAGGTTTGGATGTTGAAAATTATGATACAAGTTTAAGATACAATTCACAAAATTTTATACCTTTATATCTTCCTATACTAAAAAAACTTTCTCACACAAAACTGAAAATAGGATCTTACTTGATAATATAAAAGCTACCATCAGAAGAAATCCCTTTAGGATCATTAAGCCACCTTCTTTGCTCTGAAATTCCTATAGTAGTATTAAGTTCCCAAAAAGAACCACACACTACCATCTATATCCAAAATTAAGCTTTAAAAATTCCCAAGATTGTTGCTATTCAATATCATCTCAATAAGCCAGACCAACATCCCAATCCAACACTTTATTTTCCTAAATCCTATACACTGAGGGGAACAGAAACTATTGTAGGGACAAACGAGGCAAGGTACTGAGGATAGAAGGAAACAGTTTTATTTGGTTACAGTCAGGTTTAGAGGGCACAGCTTTTGCTGTAATCAATTAATCCCCTGAACCCCAAGTTCAGGGAGTTTCAGAGTTTTATACCCAGCATGTAAGGGGAGGGGCTCAGAAGTTCACAGTCTGCAGAAGTTCACATAAAAGCAGCCTTTTTCTTTTACTGTTCTGGGCAAGTTAACTCTTCAAGGACCACACCTGAGAAGGGGAGAGCTTCTTCTTCCCTTTCTTTCCTCCCCCTGCCAGCTGTTACCATGGAGCCCATTTGTAACTTATCTTAAAAGTGTAGACTTCTCTGTGAAGCCCCAGCTCAAGGCTAGAGGCCTTGTTTGCACATTTCTACAAAGTACTATACTGGATGTTTGTGAAAAACTAGTAAGGGAGTGTTCAGCACCTGGAGTGCTGGTATCTTCCTGGCCAGTGGCCAAGTAAAACAGGGCAACAAGAAAATAGGAAGTTTATCTACACTGGAATCTTTTGCAGAGACTCTTTTGCTGACAGTCCTAAAATCAGCTATGGTGAAGAGCAGTTTTCTGTAGAGAAAGGGGGTGCCACTTTAATACCATACCATGATTTACTATTCTTGCCTAAATTAATGCCCTGGTACACATAGTGAAATCTTCCCAGGCTACCCAATTCAAAAATTGGTGAAAAAATATAACTAAATGATTGGGAGTTACTTGCCAACTTGGAAGTAGAGTTCTTTAGTTTTCTATCCTAAGTATTTAAGTTCTCTGGGATGAATTATCTGAAATCATACACTAAACAATTACCTAAACCCAACTTTTAACTGCAAGATTGTGCAATGCTTCAAAAACCCATTCAGATACCAGATTGTTACAATAAAACATCATTTTTTAGACACACATTCAGCTAAGATCATTCCCAAGAAACGATCTATAAAACCTTTAAAACAGAACAGATAAGAGAAAAATCTCCCCAAGTTTCCAACTCCCATTTAATTATGAGTCTTATATCAGTGGCACCATAGATGTCCTTATGAGTGGACCAGATGTTCTCACAGAGGGCCAAAATCAAGGGTCTCATTGTGGCAACTTTACTGCATTCAGTCCCCCCCCCCCTTTTTTCTTTTTCTTTAAGCAGACAGAGGTGGAGTAATCCTTACAGTGCAGGGAAGGGAGGAGGGAGTTTTCCAAAGCAAAAGTGCTTGGCAGCTGCTGGGAGTCCCTCAGTCCCTCCTGTTACTTACAGGGTTAGCTCCTCTGGTTTGGTGTGACCTCAGGCACCAAGCATGCTCCATATCTCCTAACTTTTCAGTAGTCAGCTCTCAAAAAGTTAATCCTCTGCATGCATTTTTTGGAGTGCGATGCTTCTCCAAGAAAGTGAAATGGGGGCTCCTCTAGAGTCCCATCTGTGTCGCCAAAATTTGTAACTGAAAGTTCAGTTCCTGTCCTTGAAGCCAATCAATGCCAATTTAATAATGGGGACAGGGTTTTGAGATAAAGAAAAAGGGAGATATCAAAGTTCTTAGATCCCCAGCAGGCATTTCCCTCTTCAGTGGGTGCACTCAAGCCAACTACAGAAAGAAAAGAAAACATTGCTTCTCTAATCTCGCTTAACAATGGGGGAGTAAAGTTTATCAAAGTTCTTTAAAATACAGCTCAAAGGGGTGTAAGAGATGAGAACAGAAAAGCTGGCGGTTCTATTGACTTTTGGTCCCTTTCAGGGAAGCAGGAGAAGCATACCAGGGACATTTTCAGGCTAAAATCTAGCTAAAGTCACCTCCACACATCTAAGGCAGATCAGAACTTGGGACACTACATTTGTCCAAAATAAAACAATGCCATCACACTTAACAGAGACACAGACAAAAAGCTAAAACACAGATTCCCTTTTCAGATTGCAGACAAAAATGGAAGTCCCCCTCAGATTGGGGGAGTATTCCTCTCAGATTGGGTCTGATGACCCCAGATCAACAAAACAGAAGCAGGGTGCTGGCCCCAAGCCAACTGGGGCCTTCTCCTCAGACAACCAGATTGGGGGAGTATCCCCCTCAGATTAGGGTCTGGGATGTCTCCCAGGAGCCCCAGCTGGTGACCCTATGAAAAGGCCAGTTGCCAGCCCAGAATACAGGTTCTACAGGCCATAGTCAGAACAAAGCAAACAAAAGACACACGAATAACAAACAAGACTCACTGGTGTTAGACTCTCTGGTTCAGGGGTCCTGAGGTCTGGGGGATCCAGGATGAGCCCCCAGATGTTATGCCAGATTCGTGGGACCCCAATAGACCTCCAGGAGCCGACTCTGATGCAATCACACAAGAGTCTTTTGCAATCTGGAGCCTGGACTCACAACCATTCCTGATGTAGCAGTCCCAGGGAGTGAATCCCGGTTCTTTGTTCAGTGAGATTGTATAGGTTTTTGGGGATACTGTATGCATCACAACATCACACAGCAAATCATTCCATACCACAGGAAAATCAAACAACAACTCTTAACATTGATTAGCACATTCAATGGTGGGAACAAGTTGGGCAGGGGTGATTGGTTAATACAAGAGGGGGATTCGTTTGAACTGATTGGTTTAGGCCATGAGGGGTGTATGTGCTAAACTACATGGTTTCCCAACATGTTATCAACCACCATAAAATACTTGGGGGTCATCTGGCATTCCAGGTATTTTCCCTGTCTCATGCTGATTGGAGGTTGCTAGGGGGGTTGCTATGGGTCCTCACCTAGCCTAACTGAGTCAGGGACACCTGGCGCCACACCTCTCCTGTTATTTACAGACAAACAACTCAGCAGGGTGACTATGTGCTCAGGAGTGCTCTGTGGGTTTTTCCAAGGACAAGGGTCATGCCCCCTTCCTTGGACAGGTTTGCTCTGAGTTAGAGGCTGGTTTCTCAAAAATGGAGTCACATTGGTTTCTCAGTTTCATTGTTATGATTATATTTTGGTATGTGATTCTGGTCTATTCCAGCAGTCCATGAGCTCTTCAGATCAAGAATTTTATTCCATCCATTCTTGTTATGCCCTCATAGCTCTTGCTTCCTTTGTGACCCCTGGTTGAAACTCTGATGGTGCAGACTAATTATTAGGGAGGATACAAATATGATATGTAAAGAAGATTTCAGTGGAGTGTTTGGCTAATATTTCTCTGTGGACTTTCAGGTGGCAGTGATAGGAATCAGAGTTCATGATTTGGAAATTATCTGACTTCTTATGCTTGGGTTTCCCTTTCAGAATGGGAGAAATGGGTCAGCATGAGGGGTGGTAGCTGGGGGAATCAAGGGTATCTTGGTCAGCTTAGACTACAGTAAAAGAATACCACAGGCTGGTGGTATTCCTCGGTTGCATTCTGTTATGATATTGGACAGTATATAGGAAGATGACATTCTAGACACTACATTAAGAAGCATTTTGCTAAACTGATATATGAGCATGGGTGGCTTGATCTGAGTCAATTCTACTCCCTTAGTCCATCTTCTCTGTGAAATTGCACATATGGTGTAATTATGGGTGAGGTGTATGAATTCCTCTATGAATACAATATGAGTGAAAGTATTGTAACTCTACTAGTACTAGTAATATGGCTGTGTTGGACATTTACATCAGGCACTTTTTAAATACAGTGCTTCATTTAAGCTCCACATTAACTCTTTGAGGTATTATTATCTTTCCATTGTGCAGAAGGTGGTTTCAAAGGCAAACAAAAAATTAAGTAAGGTATTGGTCCAGTATCATACAGCTACAATAACCACAGGATTAAAACTCGTGTGCCTCCAATGCCTCCAATGTTTATTTTCATACACTGGATTCTTCCTAGGTATAGATAGCCTTGGATTTTATTTGCACCATATTTGAACATGAAGGAGTCAAATAAAGCAAGAGATTGGCTTACATAATTTAGAAGGCTGTTTTTTTTTTTTTTTTTGTCCCTCCAGAAGTGGTTGTGCTTCTTCTAGCCTCTAGCCTGTGCTAACTTGGCTTAATGAATCAGAGGTGCCCATATTAAGATAAGTCAGTCTCAAAAATATGAACTTTCTGACCTGAGAACTTAAAACCCAACCCATTAGTCACAAGAGTGAGGGATTATGTTTTATATGTGTCCATTTTCAAGGTTCCTTTCAAATGGTTGCCTCCTGAACTGTATTTAAGTAAAATTAGATTTATACAAAATGATGTGATCATAAATATTTAGGGACACAGAAGCATCTGAAAGTGAATTTTGTGGACAAATTCAGTGAAAAATGGAAATGGCTCAAAATCACTAGAACTCAGAAGAAATAAGTAATAAAGGTATAATGAAGTGGAATCCCATTACTGAAAAGTATGTTTAAATTCAAGAAACTATAATCTTGTGTAACCTGAAGGAAGACATATATTTTAAACAAAAACTGACTGTAACTGCTTTCACTACCTGAATGATATGATCCCTCCTAGGAGCCAGGGGAGAGATGGCACACCTTTGCCTGATCTCAAGTAGACCTACTGCACCTGTGATCCTGCATAGCCTGTAAGACAAAAGGAGGATTTCTATTATTCCCTCCCCAAATATATTCTACTGTCATGTATAAGTAAAAAGAACAAAAACAAATAAAACAAAGCAGAGGGAGGGCAGCATTCTCTGCCTAATGAAGTGAATTTCCAGTGGCAGCCTAGGAAGGAGGGGAAGAAATCAGCAAATGTAAGAAGTGTGTTAGGAAGAAATTGTCAAGTAACATGCTAGGATATGGGTAGTGGGAAATTCCCTGGGTGAGGTAGTGGAGAAGATTGTCAATTAGTTTAATCTATATGGAAAGTCATATCAGTAATCAAATTTGTCATTTTGTTTTACCATCCATGCATCATAATTACCCAGTATGCTTCCAAATCTTTATAACTTCAGCAATTTTACTTTGGAGGATCTCTTAAGGGAATGAAGGAAGTGGAATGGCCTTCAGAAAGGGAGAAATGGGTCAGCATGAGGGGTGGTGGCTGGGAGAATCAAGGGTATCTTGGTCAGCTCAGGCCACAGTAAAAGAATACCACAGGCTGGGTGGCTTAAACAGCAGAAATTAATTTTCTCATGATTCTGGAGACTGAAGTCCAAGATCAGATGCTCCAGGATTGGTGTATGGTAAGGTCTTTTTAGTTAGCTTGCAGTCAGCCACCTTCTTGCTCTGCCCTTACATGACCTTTCTTATGTGCATTTATTGGGTAGAAGAAAAGAAGAGGGAGAGTGATAGCAAAAGGAAGAAGGAGAGGGAGAGGGAGAGGGAGATGGATATAGATCTGGTGTTTTTTCTTCTTATAAGGACATCATCTTAAAGGTCCTATGGAAATAGAGCTCCACTCTTATGAATTCTTATGAGAACTTAACTACCTCCATAATAGCCTTATCTCCAAATACAGTCTTATTGGGATTAGGATTTCAAGATACAAATTTTTGGGAGATGTGATCTAATGTACAATGAAAGAAGAGACTGAAAAACAGATAGCTAAGGTGCAAGATGTGTTTATTCAGAAAAGGATGCAAAACAGTGTTTTCTTTCCCCAAATTTACCAGAAGTCATCCCTATGAAGACATAGAGCAGAATGCTTTGTTTTGAATACCAAGGTGCTTCCCTTAAGTTTTTCTTCCTTTTGCTATGTTTATGTATCAGAGTCATCTTTTCAAGCTTTCAACCAATATTTTAAGAAAATTAAGGTAATATACCAACTAGAGTTCATGCCAGGTCTCAGAGGCAGGAAAGGTGTTTATTTACTTCCTCAAACTTTTACTGAGAAGAGAATCTTCTTTATCAGATGAGAATGTGTGTAAGTTGAAAAAAATCACAAAACACCACATAGTTTCTAAACAGTTACAGATTCTCAATGGTTCAAAAGCTGCTAAAAGGTTATTCTCAGCACAGCCACAAAGAATGAAACCTACTATTATGCACTAATAAAAACATTTAAAAAGTTATTTTCAGCAAAATGGCACTTGTATGATATAGAACCTTCTTCCTCTTAGTATATCAAAGTGGCAGCCAGTCTTGACTTCTGGGTGATGGACATGGTCCACTGAGAAAGGATCAGAGAAAGAATCTTCTTGAAGACTAAAATGATAGCTAATTTTCCATCCACAAACATGTCAGGCCATGGGACAACTTTCCTCTCAGAACAATCAGCATGATGTGTTCAAAACAACATTTGTTTGATTATGGTCCAATTTGTAAAATATCAGCCCAGGGAAGGGGCTTCTAGGAAGATGCTTAGCTCAGTTCATTAAAGATTGTGAGCAATAAAAATGAGATCTGTGATGTATCTGCATGCAGGAGGCAGAATGAAATTGTGATTAAGTTCACAGGGCTGGAAATTAGGCCTGTATGAGCTGAAATGTTGGCTTTGCCTCTCATCAGCTGCAGGAATTTAGTATCTCAGTTTTTTTTCACCTGTGAGATAGAGATAATGATAGCAACTATGCTATGAGGTTATTTTGTAAAATAATGCCTGTAATTCTCTTAGCATAGTGTTGGATACTTATCAAATGCTCCAAAAAAATTCTAAGTATGGTGTTATGTAATAAATTAAACCAAATTCTTCAAGTTAAAAATGGAAATGGCAAACTATTAGGTCCATAGGCATCAACCAAAACTCTCGGAGGAGCACTAGCATGTTATAGTTCCCCAGCTATGAGAATGAATCTCTCTGGTATAGCTTTCACTTATAACTTGGTGACAGCCTTTGTGCAGTGAAAGATTTCTCCTTAATAACTAGTCAATTTGCTTTGGAGTGAAGACACTAGAGTTTATTTTGCCCCCCTCCTCCCAATTTTGCATTGGAGTCCTAATTGTCAATACCTCAGAATGTGACCTTATTTGGGACTGAGGTTATTGCACATGAAAGTAGATAAGATGAGGTCATGCTGGAATATAGGTGTTAGGTAATAGCTAGCAATGAGCAGTGAAATGCATGGTAAGGTCATAAATTGTTCTTCAAGTTATTTCAGGGTCCTTCTGAAAGGGTCCGGCGAAGCGTCTGAGAAAGAGACCACAAGAGACCAGCCTCATGCAACACGCAGGGGGAAGTTTATTAGGATCCGATTCAGTGCGCTGAGGCTCCAGGCAGGCTTGCACAAAGAGGGAGAGCAGCCCAGAGCCCCGAGCAGAGGTTAAGCAGAGCTTAAGCACACTTTTTGGGGAGGGCGGGGGGCTTTGTATACATCAGAACAAATCATCACGGGGCGCGGGAAAATTGAACAACAACTCTGAGACCTGATTAGTACATTCATTGGTGGGAACAGATTGGACAGGGGTGATTGGTCACTTCTAAGTGGGGTGCACATTCAAACTGATTGGTTTTGGGACTTGCAATGTCTACGTGCCATTCTACACAGAGTCCCAAGTTATTAGACAACCAGAGGAGCCAGTGAGAATGTTTACTGGGCAGTTCGGGTATTGTCCTAACAGCTACCGGGATTACAGGTTTGGGGGGTAGCAGGGGAACTTTAACAATACTTGGTCTTTTACTTTTTAACCCAAGCCTTGCAGTTAGAAACTTCACAATGTCCGGTCTTTTACACTTTAACTCGGGCTCTGCGACTTAGAAACAGCTTAAAAATTTTACCCTTATACTTCTTTATGATAAAGTGTTTTAAAATTACTTTAGGGTCCTTCTTTAGTCTGTCTTAAGAAATCAAATGGTGGCAGTTAATCTGTAGAAAGCAAACAAAAGCAAGGAGCTTTTTGTAAAACATGTCAAGAGAAAAAGATTAATTGGACTAACTCTTGACAGGACCCACTGAGGTTGAAGTAAAGTTAAGAATTGTAACTGTAAGTGTGTCCAGTTGTCTGGGAAGGAAAAGATTCCTTCAGTAGTGCAGGTGTACTAAGGTAACTTCTGGCCAGCTATTGACCCCAGTGCTCACATTAACATGGGACTGACTTGTAGATGAAGCCCGCCTAAATACGATGGCCACCATGACAGTTCCAGAGAGGGTCTACTAATGTCAAAAGCTCCACTGCATGATGTGAAGGAGGAGTTAAACACCTGATTGGTGAAGGTTGCTGAAGGAGAAACTCCAGTTTTCAAGTTAACCATAGACAAAAATAAATTGGGGGACAGCATTGTCTCCTTTGTCATTTCCTGCTTGGAAACAGCACACTCTCAAGAGTGCTCTCTGCTTAAGCCTCATTTTGCTTTTACTTTACTCTTTTGCCTATAATAAAGTTCTCTTGAATGACTTGATATCTGACTTTAAATATTGTTTTTTAGAACACAAGGACCAAGATTTAGAGTTTCAGCTTCTTGCTTTCCTGTGACACAGGAAATTCTTAAGATGATATTATTTATGTTCTTATAAGAAAATGGAAAACTGGACATAGGCACAGAGAGAAGATGGCCACATGGTGATGGAAGCAGAGATTGGGTGAATGGTGTCACAAGCTCACAAATCTGGAAGAGGCAAGGAAGTGAAGCCAAAATTAGACAGGCAGTCAGTATAGATAGGTAAATAGAGTCAGTTTAGATCAAGGAGGCCAATCAGAGTGATTCTGGAAGTTGAAGAATGCCCTCTGAGGGACTTCAGAGTCCTTCCTCCACCCTGGTCAAGATATCCACTGCTCCAACCTCTTCCTAAGGTAATCTGTTCCAGGGATTGTCCCTCCCTATAGGGAGTTGTTAATTACACCCCCTTCCTTCCCAGATCACTCCAGCTTGGTCCCTCCAACCCATCTGCTTCTCACCTTTTGGTTATCCCACCAAGCACCTCCTAGGCCTAGTCACATATGCAGAAAGGAGAGAGATAAGGGAGAGAGAGCAGGAAAATGAAGGAAGCCTAAGACATAAAAAAGGCAAAATTCTTCACTTCTTGGGATACCAGGATACCAGCTATCCCCCCTTCTCCCTTCTGGGAGAAGTCTGTGTTACCCCATTTTAGATAAACCCCGCTTTATATGTTTGCCTCTGCATACTTCTCTAATGTTATACTTCAACATATGAGGGAGCAGAACTTGTCACCTGTAACCAGTAGTATCAGAAGATCCTCTTGTAGACTCCTTGTAGGGAGCACAGTCTTGATGACATATTGAATTTGTATTTTTCCTCCCAGAAATGTGAGATAATAAATATCCTCCATTTTAAGCCATCAAGTTTGTGGTACTTTGTTATAGCAGCCCTAGGAAATTAATAGATTATTATGGTTTAGATATGAGGTGTCCCAAAAGTTCACATGTGAGACAACAGAAGGTTCAGAAGTGAAATGATAAGATTATTAGAAGCATAACCTAATTAATCCACTGATATTGATTAACTTGGTAAATTTAGGCAGGTAGGGTGTGACTGGAAGAAGTCATCTGACAGTGATCCACCTCATGCTTTGAATATAGCCCTTGATGCTCTGAAGCTTATTTTAAAACACAATCTTTTCTCATTTTCCTCTCCCAAATTAACAAATGAATCAAAAGTCCCCTTACAGGGAACATCTGGAATGTAGTCTTTGAATGGCTTTTTTTTTTTTTTTTTTAAAAAAAAAACCTGTTCTCCCTAATGGGCAGAATTATAGCTTCTGGGATAGGAGTCCTTTGTGCTTCTCCTTTGCTAGCAAAGTAATAAAACTTTTTTTTTTCCTTTTTCTCAAAACCAGGTCCTCATTATTGAACTGGCATGGGGATAAGAACCAAACTGTCTGTAACAATGGGTCACATGGAGTGTGGCTTTGGGTTTATATTTTGTCCCTGGTGAGCAGAGCTCTCTTTGCTTTCTGATTACCATATCTTGAGCTGCTTTTCTCATTGATACTGTAAGGTCAGGCAACAGTGACAAAAGGAGGCAGATTTAAAAAGGCCACTGAAGGAGGCTTTATTGAGATTCTACTCCTGGGCAGAACTCTATCAGACCAACAGAGCAGATAAGAAGAGGGTCTGAGGAGAAACCACATGGGGATTGACCAGACTGGAATTTTATGGGGCTTAGGGCAGGAAGAGAGGGCTTGGGACAGGAAAAGGAGTTTTTAGAGTCCCTTGTCCCACTGGAGTTTGTTGGGGGGGGTGGGAATTGGCTGAGATCCAGGATTGGCCAGGAGACCCTGCTGATTGACAGGTGGCTCTGTCAGTGCCTGATCAGTGTTTCTTTTGCGTGTTCAGGCTGCTGGGTGTTTTGTTCCTAAGTCACCTTCATCGACCTGACAGATACTGTTTTAATCAGCTTTTTCACTGCTATATTTAAAGGATCTGACCAGAACAACTGTAAAGGAAGAAAAGTCTATTTGAGGGCTCACAGTTTCAGAGGTCTTAGTACAGACAAGGTTGGCTCCATTCCTCAGGGCTCTAGATGAGGCTAAACATTATGGTGGGAGAGGATGGCAGAGGGAAGGAACACACATCATAGTGATCAGGAAGCAGAGACACTCCACTCTTCAGATACAAATATATTCCCAAAGCCATACCCCAATTCCCACCTCCTCCAGCTACACCTTAGCACTTCAACTAATCCCATTAGGGATTAACTCACTGATTAAGCTAAGGCTATAACCCAATCATTTATCCTCCAAACCTTCTTGCATTATCTCATGTGAATGTTTGGGGGACACCTCACATCCAAACCATAACAGATACTCTTCTGCTGTGATGTTCTGCTTCACCTTGAACCCAGAGGTATGGAGTAGGCCCTCCATGGACTGAGATCTGGAAGCCCATTAAACTTTCCTTTCTCTAATTTTTCTTTTCAGGTCTTTTGTGGCAGTAACAAAAATGCTGATGGAAACAGATCATTAAACTGATCTGTTATGCTGAGTCATGCTGAACAATTTCCATCATATTCTTGCTGGGCCTCAGTTTTTTTTTTTTTTTTTTAATTTAAAATGGGAACAAAAGACCAAAAGAGGTGGTAGTGAATATTAAACATATGAGATTAGTAAAAGTATTCTCTGACCTAAGTAGTGCATTCCTGTATGAGTCAAAAAAGGAGTATTTCTTGTTCTAAGTTTTTTTTTTTTTCCTCTTCTTTTTATACCAGTAATTGAGCCTAGGGGCTCTTAACCACTGAACCACATCTCCATTCCCTTTTATATTTTATTAGAGACAGGATCTTGTTGAGTTGCTTAGGGCCTTGTTAAGTTACTGAGGCTGGCTTTGAACTTGAAATCCTGCCTCAGCCTCCTGAACCATGGGATTAGAGGTATACATCACTGCACCTGGCTGTTCTGTCTTTGGACAATTTAATCAGACTCTCCACAGTAGAACATGATGGATGTAGTAGACAAAACATGTAGTTAATGATATAGAAAAAAAAAGTAGTTTATTTTAGTTATTTGAATGGAAGATTGGCTAAACCAAGTGGTCTTTTAGATTGGCAAGTCTTCTGAAGACCTCAGCCATATCTGGCTATCCTCTTCAAGGACAGCTTCTTTAAGCCACATTTCCAGGGTTCTCTTAATGTGAATGGTTGCAGTCTTGTTCATTTGTTGGAGAACTAACAAAGAGGCATATAGGTAGAATCATTAAGAGAGCTCTTAAGCCCTTAACCACAGTACTGGTCTCTTTAACTCCTAGTCTAGGGGACATTTTCAGATTTAAAAAATAGTTTTTGGTGTTTCAACTTACCCATCCCTGTTTTGCAGTGCTGGGTCACAGGACCCTTTATTTAAAGCCAAGACCTTACTATAATTTTTACTGGCAGCTGACATTGCCTGAATCCCTGTTGGCTACATTGGGATGTCCACCTACATAAGAAATAGAAGATGGAAGAAGGAAATTTATACAGCTTGACTAAATTGGGGAGAAGCAGTTAAAATTTATAGTAACAAAAGTAGGTTGAGTTGGTTTGAAGAGGGGGCAAAATGGAACAAAAGGTGGAAAATGTACATATGTAGATTTAGTAGCTTATTTTACATAGGTCTGGAGGAATAATCTTGGCCCATGATTTTTTTGGAGCCTCATTGGGAGAGAGGTGGCAGTTGTGTGTGTGTGTGTGTTTGGGGGTGGATCCTCAGTCCTCTAGCTCCTTTTTTCAACAGGAGGAAGTTTGTTCCTAATTTAGAAAGGGACCCCAAATTCAGTCTATTTGAAATTCCCTCCGATTCATACCCTCAATTTTGTTTGAATCATGGAAATTTATTTTGCATAGTGGTAGAGATCAATATGCCAACAAGATAGGTTTCCCTTTCCCTTGGCTTTAAGATGCCTGCATCATCTTTCTGTGTGTTCATGTGACTGTTATGCCAGATTTATGGAACCCCAGTAGACCTCCAGGAGCCAAATCCGATGCAAGCACACAAGAGTCTTTATTGCAAGCTCGAGCCTGGACTCACAACCGTTCCCCATGCAGCGGTCCCAGGGAGTGAGTTCTGGTCTTTAGTTCAGTGAGATTTTATAGGTTTTGGGGGGATACTCTATGCATCACAACATCACACAACAAATCATTCTATACTGAGGGAAAACCAAACAACAACTCTTAACATTGATTTGCACATTCACTGGCAGGAACAAGTTGGGTAGGGCTGATTGGTTAGTACAATAGGGGGATACATTTGAACTGATTGGTTTAGGCCATGAGGGGTGTATGTGCTAAACTAAATGGTTTCCCAACATGTTATCAACCACCATTAACTACTTGGGGGTCATCTGGCATTCCAGGTATTTTCCCTATCTCATGCTGATTGGAGGTTGCTAGGGGGGTTGCTATGGGTCCTCACCTAGCCTAACTGAGTCAGGGACACCTGGCCCCTCAGACCTCTCCTTTATTTACAAACAAATCAGCAGGGTGGGTATGTGCTTAGGAGTGCTCTGTGGGTTTTTCCAAGGACAAGGGTCATGCCCCCTTCCTTAGGACAGGCTTTGCTCTGATGTAGAGGCTGGTTTCTCAAAAATGGAGTCACATTAGTTTTTCATGACCTCTTTGTTGTACAGATTTTTTTATTGCTTCTTTGTAGTTATACATGACAGTAGAGTCAATTCTGGTATAATTGTACAAGCATGAAATATATCTTATTCTAATTAGCACCCTAGTCTTGTGGGTATACACAAGTGTGAGATTCACTGCGGTGTATTCATATATATACGTAGGAAAGTTACATTAGATTCATTCCACTGTCTTTCCATTTTCTATCTCCTGAGCCTTCCCTTTATTCTGCTTTGTCACCCCCAGCATCTCCCCTTATTGTGGGTTAGCTTGTGCATATCAGAGAAAACATTTGAACTTTGGTATTTTGGGATTGACTTGAGAGTTTTTTCAATTTTATTACTTGAAATTGGTCAGTTTAATTTTTTTATATTCTCCTGGTTCAATTTGGGTAGTTTATAAGTCTCTTAGAATTTGTTGATGTCTTCAAGATTTTCTAGTTTATTTCTGATTCTTCTGTATTTCAGTAGTGTCTGTGGTGATATTTCCATTTTTCATCATTGATTTTAATAACGTGAAGTTTTCCCCTCTTTCTTTTGGTTAGCTTGGCTAAGGGTTTATCAATTTTGTTTATTTTCTGAAAAACCAACTTTTTGTTTCACTGATCTTTGAATTGTTTTTTTAAATCTCAATTTCATTAATTTTTGGCTCTAATTTTAATTATTTCCTATCTTCTACTGATTTTGGTGTTGGTTTGTTCTTCTTTTTGTAGGGTCTTGAAATATAATGGTAGGTGATTCATTTAGCATCTTTCTATTATTTTAATGTATGAATTCAATACTATGAAATTTTCTCTTGAAACTTTCTTCATAGTAGCCCAGAGATTTTTGATATGTTTTATCACTATTCTCATTTACCTATAAGTATTTTTTTTAAATTTCACACCTGATTTCTTTTGCTATTCCATCCATCATTCAACAGCATATTATTTAGTTTCTAGGTGTTAGTTTCTATTTTTTTCTCTTATTGTGGATTTCTAATTGTATTCCATTATAATATGACAGAATGCAAGTTCTCTCTCTCTCTCTCTCTCTCTCTCTCTCTCTCTCTCTCTCTCTCTGTATTTGCTAAGAGTTGCTTTGTGGTCTAAAAAATTATAAAGAAGGATCCATGTGCTGCTGAGAAGAAAGTGTATTCAGTCATTGATGGATGAAATACCCTATATATGTTGGTTAAGTCTAAATTATTAATTGTATTTTTTAGTACTGTAGTTTATTGAGATTTGTTTTGATACTTCTTTAAGGATGAGAGTTGCATTTTAAAGTCACCCATTATTATTGAGTTGTGGTCTATTTGTTTCTTAAAATTGAGAAAGATTTGTTTGATGTACATAGATCCTCCATTATGTGGGGAATAAATATTTATGATTTTTCCTTCTTGTTGTTATGATTCCCTTAAGCAGTAGGAAATGACCTTCTTTGTCTTTTCTGATTAACTTTGGCTTGATGTTTACTTCTTTTGATATGATAATAATAACCCTTGCCATTTAAAAAGATCTTTGTGAATGATATGTTTTTTCCCATCCTTCATCTTCAGCCTCTGGATGTTTTTGCCTATGAGGTGAGTCTCTTGGAGATAGCATATTGTTAGGTCTTGTTTTTTAATTCACTCTCCCAGCCTGTGTCTTTTGATTGATGAGTTTAGACCATTTACATTCAATGTTATTATTGAGAGATGGATGATTTTTATTTCCTAGCATTTTTATTTATTTCATTTTTAAGTTGAATTAGATTCTCCTTTGATTGGCTATTCTTTTAATGTAGTTCCTCTCTCTCCTATTTTCATTTTTATCTTTTATTTCTTCTTTATGGAATATTTTATTGAGTATGTTTTGTAGTGCACACTTCTTGTTGTGATTTTTTTTAAGTTTTGTTTATCCTGGAGGTTTTTATTTTATCTTCAATCTGAAGTTTAATTTTGCTGGGTATAGTATTCTTGGTCAACTTCCATTTTCTTTCAGAGTTTTGTATATATTATTCCATGGCATCCTTACTTTTAGGGTCTTGGTTGAGAAATCAGCTGAAATCCATGTATGCTTGACTCTAAACTATCAGTTGGTTTTCTCTAACAGCTTTTAAAATTCTATCTTTATTCTGTATGTTAGGCATTTTCAAAATAATGTGCCTTGGAGTGAGTCTCTTATAATTTTATATGATACCTCATGTAGTTAAGTTTTTATTTCATTTTTAAGGTTTGGGAAATTTTCTGATATTATATTATTGAAAAGATTTCTTTAGTGTGTATTTCAGAAGCTTCACCTATCTTGATGAATCTTAAATTTGCCCTGTTCATGTTATTTCTTGTTTCTTGAAAATTCTCTTTATGGTCTTCTTTTATTTATGGCCAACTTTATTTTAAGGATTATATACTTTATCTCCATTGCCTGAAACTCTGTCTTCAATGTGGTCTAGTCTATTGGTGATGCTTTCCATTGAATTTTTAATTTGGTTTATTGATTCCTTCATTTAGAGGATTTCTAATTGTTTTTTTTTTCAGAACACCTATCTCCTTATCAAAATAATATTTCACTGCTTGTATTTTTCTCTCTGATTTCACTCCTTATGTTGTCTTTTACCATATTAAGTCTGAATTCCTTCTCTTACATTTCTTTCACTGTGATGTCAGTAGAGTCTGCTTTTGAGGCATTTTGGGTTGTTTGAGTGGGATGGTTTGTTCCCTTGCTTTTCCATATCATTCATATATCTGCCTAATTATCAGGGTGGATCTGAATTGGCAGAGTTTCTATCCTATGAATTTATAGTGTTTCTGTAGGTTTTTAATACCTCAGAAATTAGGGGGAAGTAAATGATATCTCAACAAATGCAAATAATATAGAGCATTAAACTAAATACTCAGTTCCTACTACAACATCTATAATGTTAATTGGCTCAATAAACAGATATGTTAATTAAGAGGAAAGAGTAATTAATAATTAATTAATAATTAATAGTTCTAATTAATAGTTAATTTCAAAAGGAGAATGCAGAGAGATTTAGAATGTGATGATTATGATGGTGTAGTCAAGAAAATAGAAGTAAAAAGTTAAAGAAAGAGTGAAAAAATAATAGAACTTGGCTGTTAGCAAAAGAAAAGAGAAAAATAGAAGCAAGGGAAATAGAATAGTGAATAAAAGAACACAAAAACAACCCAAAATACAGTAATCAAAAAATCTAACCCTCAAAAGACAGAGCAAGGAAAAATGACTATCTTCAAAATATGCTAGAAATGAGAAAAAGAAACAAATATGCATATTTATAAATGTTCATGAACTATTCAGCACACATACAAATATTAAATAAAAAGGGAGATTCTTCATGAAAAATTAAGGAATCCTTTCCATTGTGTTGATCAAAATTGTCAATGGGAATATGTGTCTATGCCAACTGCCTTTCTTTTCATTCCCTTTTGAGGTACGTACTGAGCACAAGAGTAGTGGCCCCAGGCTGTCAAGCCCTTGCTCTGTTTTTGTTGCTCACCACATTGCCAGGTGGAGTTCAAAAATTCTCAGCTTTTCCTCTCAGCAGCATGTGATAAGGTAGAAGGGGAAGTACTGTCAGTTCCACATCCAGGATGGAGTCACTGAGTCCATAGGTGGAGTTCCTAAAGGCATAGCTTAGGGTTAGTCAGACCCCAGGTGCTTTATTGGGTGGTGAGTGGTCTGGAGATATTAAATCAGTGCAGGCTCCTCTAGAGCTTGACAACTGCCAGTCTATACTGGGAAACTGAATACCAGTAGTCTCCCTAGAGTTCCACTCATGAGGCAGAGGAGCCAATCTCTCACCTTTCTGTTACCCACAGACCCACTTCCTAGGCTTAGTCCAGAGCACAGTTGTTAGGTTGGTTTGAGGTGGCTAAGGGAACAAAGCACCAGGTAACCTGCATGAAAGAACAACCAATTAGGCATCGACAGACAAGCAGTGATGCTGCCTTATAATCACCTGTCAATCAGTGGGGTCTCCTGACTTTATATCTGGTGCTGAAACCCAGGAAGGCTTTTTGGGGCTCTCCCATAGGGGTTGAGTTCCACCCTCTCCTTCAAAGGATCCAGGAAATTACTCAGCTGCTGTTTCTTTCCCTATTCCTTCATTCAGGCTGACAGGAGTGGGGTAAGTTCCTTTGTTTCCCCTGACCTTCCAGCCCCTCTCCATCCCGGTGGTCTATCTATAAGTCACATGCATGCTATAGACCCCCACCCATTCTGCTCAAGGTCGCAGGAACTGTGGAGAAATCCCCAGTCCTTGTGTGAGACATTCCAATATATTTGGACCCTTGGTGGGTTGTAGGGATGCCTCAACCCCCACCTGGCCCTTATCTATCCCTCAGGTGAATGCAATCATAATTTTGGACACATTTTTTCTGCTCCTACCCACTCCTGAGGGTGCCAGAAGGTCATGGGAAACACTGACTCCTCTTTAGACCCCCAAACTCCTTTGGTTATCTATATTCCAATTTTGCCAAAGTAGGACTCATTCAAGACCTATGCCATAAGTGCCAGCCTTTTAGTGCACTGTGGCCTGGCCCCAATATGACTTAAACAATGGCTCAAAGTGATCCCCAGAAGGAACTTTTGATTTTCAAATTCTTACTGATTTGGACATTTTTTGTCACTGAACAGGGAAGTGGGCAGAAATCCCTTACATTCAGGCTTTTTAAGATTTGCTCCCATCCTATCCTCTGCTCTACCTGTTCAACTGCTCAAGTTTTCCTTGCTAGTGAAAATCCCAAACCCCTTTCCCATTATTCTTCTACATCTCCTTCCTCATTCTCAGATCCATCTGAGCTGCTCTTAGCCCCATCTTCCCTCTTACCCCCTCCCTACTCAGGCCAATCCTCTCCCTCCTCCCCTCTGGCACCTACACTTTTCTCTCCCCCTCCTCCTGCTACCACAGCTCCTCCTCCCCCACTCCAGGACCCTCCCCTTCCATCCCCCCTCCCCTCTGCTCCCTCCTCCTCTCCTGCAGTCATGATTCCTCCACCCACAACTTCTACTGATACAACCCTTCCCCATCCCCCCTCAATGGATCCCTCCACCCAGTCACTCCTCTCTTCTACTGTCAGTGCCTGTGGGAATTATTCTCGCATGTTATTGGGCACCTCCCGGATTGGGTGTGAGGCGCTCTGGCTATACTGTGTTGGAGCTTTCCCCACCCTCTCCAGGTACGAGAGCCTGTCCGTGTGGGGGTGTGACTGACCACTGACCCTGAGGCCAACCACTGACCCTGACTTTGGAATGCTGCCCCCCTTGACCTTCATTGGATGGAATTTTCTCCTGAATTTCTTGTTCCCCAATAAAAGGTCACTCCCTGGCATGCTCTCTCTCTCTCTCCTGCTAGCCCTGAGTAAGCCTTGCTGCCCTACTGGGTGGTTCGAGGTGTGAGCCAGAGAAGTGAGAGCCATCTTGGACTTGGTCATAGAAAAAGGTAATTGAATCTGTGTGTTTTATTTTGATCTCACTAGTTAACTTTTATGCCATGAACCTCTTTAATGAAACAAGTGTGCTGGTCGCCTGGTGGAATTGGCACCTAAAAAGGGGGCATTCTAGATTGACTAGATTGAGTGGGAACACATTATAAAGATAAAGGAATTGGTGACAATTTGGGGTCACAAAAATACCTAGAGGTACTGAAGGAACGAGACATTAAATTAATTAAAATGGGAAATTCAACTTCTACGGATAAGGAGATGTATCTGACTATTTTAGACACCATAATTAATCAGAAAGGAAAACAGATAAAGAAAACTCAGTTATTACAATTCTTAAAGGTTGTAGGTGAGTTTTGCCCTTGGTTTTGTGAACAAGAATCCCCAAATTTACTGACTTGGGAGAAACTAGGGAGGAAATTACAAAAAGTTTGTCTTTCTAATGAATTACCTGGAGGCATAGAAAATTTACAAAACACTTGGACGGCTCTGGAAATTTGTCTTTTTGAATATATGGGACAGAATTTGTGGCCCCCTGAAGATCTATTGAAAGGCATTCAGAGAGCTATTATGTCTATTCAAATGGAAAATCCGCCTGAGGCTAAGTTAATTTCCTTTCCCTTGAGCTGTTTAAAAACAAAGGCTCTAGAGTCTAAACCGAAAGTTAGAAATGTGACTTTAAACTTGCATGATCAGGCTAGCCTGCAGGGAGATCATAGAGAAGAAGGTCATAGAGGAGAAACCTCTGTAGTCCTCGAAGGCCTTCTGGAAGAGATAGACGATCCTCCCGATCCTCCCAGGGAGGAAAATCCGGAAGAGATTCTTAGAGAGGCACAGAGTCCTTCTCCACCACGTGGCTTAGAAGCCCAATTTCAAAATGGTGACAGCAGAGATTCTACCCACAAGTTTTATTTTTTCATCAATTTTTGAACTGGGTAGCCTGAAAATATTTCACTAGGTGTACCAGTATATTAACTTGGGCAAGGATAATAAATTATGATGTGATATCTGTTCCCCTCAGTGTGTAAGATTCAGGAAAAAAAAAAAAAAACTTTATGTGATGAAGTAAATAAGAGGGTTTAAGTAAGTGATAAAAAAGTTCTGTGTAAGTTTGCTTTTACAATCAGTCATATGTTAAAAGGACAAGAATTTCTTAAATCATTAATTTGCCCATAACATTGTGTTTATTAATTTTTTTAGAGCAAGTAATCTTAAAGAAATTAAATAGCTGGTTAAACAATAAATGTTGTTTTAGAGCATTGTACTGTTACTTCTTTAAAAGCTAAACTTGGTTAATATAAAAAATCATTGTAATTGTGGTGCTATTACTCTTCTTTGTACATTAAATGTGTTCATATCTTCTAGGTATACAAGTCTTTATGGTAGAAGCTTTAAAAGAGAATTATATCAAGCTGGTGTTCTGCAAACTAAAGTTGTATGGTAATTTTAGGCTTAAACAGCAACAATCAAATAACCGTTGGCCAGGCTGGCTAAACTCTACCCTCATTACATGACTGACTCCCATTCTCTCTCCCATGTTAGTAATAGGATTTCTATTAATGATTGCTCCCTGCCTCCTCAGGTTTGCCCAAAAGTGCATGGGTGAAATTGTCAGAATGACTTACAACTATATGCTTCTACAGCCCTACAGTTGCCACCCTACCAAACTGACACCTGAGCCATCCCCTTCTCCCCAGTGCCCCTAGCCAGCAGGAAGTAGCCAGATGAAATTCCGCACCCTATATAATCAAAAAGGCCAGGATGTTAAGTCAGTTTGAGGTGGCTAAGGGAACAAAGCACCAGGCAACACACACGTGTGAAAGAACAACCAATCAGGTGCTGACAGACAAGTGGTGATGATGCCTTGTCAGGGGCTAGAAGGAAGTTCTTTTTCAAAGAATAGCCTGACAGTTACAAGAAACAGCCCCCTGGCAGACATCCTGCCTGGGAGACATCCTGCAGCCATCTATCTCCCTGAGACATCCTGCGGCCATCTATCTTCCTGAAACACCCTGAGGTTATCTCACCTTGTGAAGACATCCAGCAACTGCCGATAAGAGAGCTTCCCCATCCCCAGCATATAAATACCCCTGTGTGAACAATAAAAGTTTGCAGCTTGATCAGACTCCTGTCTTGCTGTCACCTTTCGTGTCTCTTGTCCCTTCATTCCTCCCCATCTAGGTTTGCTGCCCACGTTGATGTGTCCTGCCGGACGGGACAATGCCTCATAACCACCTGTCAATCAGCGGGGTCTCCTGACCTTAAAAAACAGTCACACCAACCCATTGAAATTACTGACCTGCTCCAGGTGGTCCTTCAAGCTCCAGACTCAAAGGTAGAGAGGGAGCCTGGTTCTCTCTGCCTCTCCCACCCATATTCCTGTTGCCAAAATCTCAGTCCTTGTCCCCAATGCCAATCCAATAACCAAGACACAGTTTTGAGAAGAAGGAAAAAGATGGTTTATTGCTTTGTGAGAGAAAGATAAACACAGGGGATTTCTGTCCCAAAGCCTGTAATTCTTCCCATGATGGGAACAGGGGTTTTTAGGGATGATTGAAAGAAAATGAGATTAGGGAGGAGAGATCAGGAAGGAGAAGGTTAGGAAAAGAAGATTAGGGAGGAGAAGTTTAGGGAAAAGAATATTAGGGAGGAGAAGGTCAGGAAAAAGAAAAAAAAATGTAGGTTTCAAAGTGACAAGGAATATAGTCAAAGCATCAAATGAACCCTGTTGCATTCCACTAGGTATAGTATTCTTTGTGACTGTTTTTCTCTTGGTATTTTAGGCATAGTCTAGGTCATGTGGTAGGTAGGACTGTGTACCAGAACCAGCTCAGATTTCCCAGGTACAGTTTCCAGTAGTAACTATTCCTGTAGATACTTATTCCAGAAGGTGACACATTCTGAAATATTTAATATTTGCCTAGGGGAGGGGCATTAATGTTAATTTGCATAAGAACTTTCTTTTCATTAACTCCCAGCTGTTTATTTTCATGTAGGGTTGACAAGTGACTCTCTGTCTGAGAATGATGTTTTCTAAAGACTCTGCTGAACATCTGCCAAAGCATCTTGGCACCTATGTTGTAGGAGCTTTGGTCCCACTCATTCATCTGAGTCATCTTGGGGCTGAGACAGGATAGTTTGAGTCAACATCAGAAGACCCTGATTTAGCCAATTTTTAAAAAGAGATGGTTTTTGAAAAGATAAACCCTTAGGCCAAAAAAAAATTCAAACCACTAATAAGATCAAAGCAATCCAGTCTATATAATGGAAGCAAATTGAGTATGACAAGCAAGCCTGTCAGAGCTGCACTGAAGGGTCTTTTAGCTAGAGTCCTTATGTAAATCAAGGACAATCATCAAATTTGTGGAAGACTGCATCCTTAGAGTGCAAGAAATAGAAATTCTGTTGGTCCATTTTCAGAATATAATCTTAATTGGATCCAATTGTAGTCATTTAAATTATAGTTCTACCCTTTTCCTGCCCCAATTTTAAAACTATCTAATCATATAGATTATGATGCCAAATTCCTCCAATCAGAGAAAAGGGCAGCCTTGTGTTAGGTTAGGGATATAAGCAGACTGCCTGCCTGCCCAGGGCATTTACTAGCTAGTTTCTATAGCACACCCTTCTGGTAAAAGTAAAGTTTTAGCCTTGTGCAAAATCTCAGTCCTTGTCCCCAGTGCCAATCCAATACCTGTGTTTGATTTTTGAGTCAGTACATTTTACAGACTAAATAATTTGAACAAAGGTTATAAGAATTGATATCATCCCATTACTTAAGAATATACTTTGTATTCTAAGTTACAAAACATGTAAACAGTTCAATTCAGAAAACCCCTTTTTAAAAATGCCCAGCCATATACATACTCTGTGTTAAAATCTTTTATTTTAAATTTTCTTGAAGTGGAAGATGAACAAAGCAAGATTGCCCCTTATTAAATACAGAAGCATAGCTCACATGATCTGGATTTACTACAAACCATATAGGAGGTATTATTTATTACTTTAAGAACTTAAAACTTAGCAAGAAAATTTAGTTACATATAAAATGTGTTAAGACAACAATCATGATTTATAGAATATTTATTGTGACAGATTTTTAAGGCATAGAGCATTTGAATCAATAAGATATGACATCATTGTAAAATTAGCGGTTCATTTTGCTAAAGGTACAAACCAAAAATAGACTTTAGAACAAAGTTTGAATAATCTTAACACCTGTAGAACTTATTTTTTTTAAGCAATACAACCCCCTCCCCCCAAATCAGCAGAAAACATGAAATAATCTTGACAAGATATAAAATCTTTCTCTTTAAGCTCATTATTTTTAAACCATACTAAAAGTGGCTTAGTCATTGCCAAACTGTTAGATTCTATTTATGAATGTATTTTAAAAGTTAATTTTAGTTCCTCTAGAATTTAAGCATTACTAGACTTTCCATTTCAGACATAGTATAAAAATCTATTGAATATTTCAAGTAGGTGGTACAGTACCTTGCTGATAAGAACAATAAAATCCAGGCTGATTTTGCAGAAAATTCAAAATCATAAATGAAAATTACTTCATTGTTTTAAAAGCAATACCATAGAAATTTATTTTTAACTCTAAGTTAGCAAAAGGAACTGATGTCAGTTCAGAAAACTGTAAACAGGCCTTTAATAGGTTTTTACTGAAGGCTAATATCAATTTTATTTTTAACAATTAAAAATTGTTAGGCTCATAGTATATTAACATGAACTTTTTCTAACAAGGCAGTTGTGGAAATAAATAAATAAAAACCAGGCAAACTTGGTTTTTCAAACATGGTTACTGAATGAAAACATAAACTGATACATTTCTGAAAGGATTTATGATCAATTAACAAACCAGAAAAAAACTACACAATTGTTTAGCTCATTATAAAATGTTGTCATTCCAAGAATCAGAAACAGAAACTATTCATAGGTAATTGCATTTTAAATCATCTGTTCATTTCCTTTGATTTAGGCCTGGAACAAGGAATGTATAGCTCACTTGTAAATTTCCAAATTTATCTAATAATTAATACTTTAGATAAACCATGAATGTCATAGATAAAAGCAGTGCAGACTTATAAAAAGAAAACAAATTATAATATAACCATGCAAATGTGTTTATTAAGAGGACACAATCTATAAAAGAAAACAGAACATTTGTGAAAATTTTTTTTTTAGCTGTAGATTAAGGTTTCCCTGTAAAAACAAAATAATTTAAAAAGCTACATTTCTAAGAATCCAAAATGCCTGTCCCATATATGTTTTTAATTTACTAATTTTAATAGTTAATTTTAGATATTCATGGAAATCAGGTATAGTTAATATTTTAATTTATTTCTTTGCCAAAATGTTCTTTGTGGTTGCTGTCTATAGAATACAATGCACTATTGAGGAATTTGGAGCCCGACCCCACAGTATGTAGATCATAGCCAACTTTTTCTTCTATCAGATGCCATGTCTCTGATTTGATATCAAGTTCCTTGATCCACTTTGAGTTAACTTTTGTGCATGGCTCCAAATTCCTCAATAGGACACCCATAGCACAACAGTTAATAACTAGAATCAACAAATGGGACTTACTCAAACTAAAAAGTTTTTTCTCAGCAAAAGAAACAATAAGAGAGGTAAATAGGGAGCCTACGTCCTGGGAACAAATCTTTACTCCTCACACTTCAGACAGAGCCCTAATATCCAGAATATACAAAGAACTAAAAAAATTAGACAATGAGATAACGAATAACCCAATCAACAAATGGGTCAAGGACCTGAACAGAAATTTCTCAGAGGAGGACATACAATCAATCAACAAGTATATGAAAAAATGCTCACCATCTCTATCAGTCAGAGAAATGCAAATCAAAACCACCCTAAGATACCATCTCACTCCAGTAAGATTGGCAGCCATTAGGAAGTCAAACAGTAACAAGTGCTGGCGAGGATGTGGGGAAAAGGGTACTCTTGTACATTGCTGGTGGGACTGCAAATTGGTGCGGCCAATTTGGAAAGCAGTATGGAGATTTCTTGGAAAGCTGGGAATGGAACCACCATTTGATCCAGCTATTCCCCTACTCGGTCTATTCCCTAACGCCCTAAAAAGAGCACACTATAGGGACACTGCTACATCCATGTTCATAGCAGCACAATTCACAATAGCAAGACTGTGGAACCAACCTAGATGCCCTTCAATAGACGAATGGATAAAAAAAATGTGGCATTTATACACAATGGAGTATTACTCTGCATTAAGAAATGACAAAATCATAGAATTTGGAGGGAAATGGATGGCATTAGAGCAGATTATGCTAAGTGAAGCTAGCCAATCCCTTAAAAACAAATGCCAAATGTCTTCTTTGGTATAAGGAGAGTAACTAAGAACAGAGTAGGGAAGAAGAGCATGAGAAGAAGATTAACATTAAACAGGGATGAGAGGTGGGAGGGAAAGGGAGAGAGAAGGGAAATTGCATGTAAATGGAAGGAGACCCTCAGGGGTATACAAAATTACATACAAGAGGAAGTGAGGGGAAAGGAGGGAAAATATAAGGGGGAGAAATGAATTACAGTAGAGGGGGTAGAGAGAGAAGAGGGGAGGGGAGGGGGGAGGGGGGATAGTAGAGGATAGGAAAGGCAGCAGAATACAACAGACTCCAGAATGGCAATATGTAAATCAATGGTTGTGCAACTGAAGTGATTCTGCAATCTGTATATGGGGTAAAAATGGGAGTTCATATCCCACTTGAATCAAAGTGTGAAATATGATATATCAAGAACTATGTAATGTTTTGAACAACCTACAATAAAAATTAATTAAAAAAAAAAAGAAGAGGAAGGGGGATGGAGAGAGAAGAAGGAGGGGAGGACACTGGGAAGTACTGGGAAATAAAATCTATCAAATTAAAAAAAAAATAGAATACAATGCACACTGTATCTCAAATTCTAAAGACAAATATCCCAATTGGTTAGCAGACCAGAATGAGTTACTAGATTTGAAAGATATTCTTATTATGAACAAGTTTAAATTATGTACTACTGATTAATACCATTATATAAATAAAAAAGGCATTTGGGCTAATTAAAAATCAATTTAGTACCATGGAAACAGATAACATTTAAGTACATAAACATAAAGGTGCATTCAAGAAAAATTTACAGCTTAGATTTATCATTTTTTAATTTTAGAAGTTAGGTTTTTGACCTCATATTGAAAGTTCTGTTAAGTCTTAAGTTTGCATTTCTAAAGTTGAGACTGCATTTCTAAAGTTAGAAAATTCTCAAAGAATAAGGCTAGCAAAACTTGAAGAACTAGTTTCCTCTTCAGAGACAGAAAATAACATCAGTTAGAGAAAATTAAGTCTTAATTAGACAAAAATTTACAATTTAAGAGCAATTTATTTAAAAAATAAATTCCTCAGAGGGGAAAATGTGATGATTTCAAAATAATGTCATCACAGATAAATTTGGTCATTTCCTTTTTTGATAGAGGCTCGTCTGATAGATGAAACAAGAATTATGCTTGAGAAATATTTTGAGTCAGTAAAATGTGATCTTTTTAGGAATTCTTCCCACTCTTTGAACAGTGGTCTGGAACAATCGACCTCATGTATTGCATACAAAGCCCTGCACACAAGCAATGAATGGGACTAGCTTGAGGTGTAGGTTGACTAGACACTTATTTTGCTTTTTCTGGAGGAACTTCCCAAAATTCCTTCCAACCCTGGAATAGGTTTTATTCTTCTGAAATGGAACTTCCTGTATTAGTAGATAAATCAGTTGCTGCTGCCATTGAATTATAGCTTGTTGATGCCAATTGTGAAATTAATAAACATGAAAAAGTTGTATTAAATTAGCAAGCAGTTAAATAGACTATGCTGTAATCTTCTTTAAAAACAGGACTGAATTGGATATGAAGGAGCACATCTGTAACCCCAATTACTCAGAGGCTGAGGCAGGTGCGTCACAAGTTCAAGGCCAGCCTTAATAATCTAGCGAGGCTCTAGCAACTTACCAAGACCCTGTCTCAAAGAAAAAAGAAAAAAGGAACGGGGGATGTGGCTCAGAGGTAAAGCATTCTTAAGTTCAATTCCCACTACCAAACAAAACTGAACAAAAAAACAAAGTGTAAGTGTCCGGCGAAGTGTCAGAGGGAGAGACCACAAGAGACAATTGGCAGAAGGGGTTTTATTGATTCAGCATGCTGAGGCTCCAGGATCACTCAGGAAGATAGAGCAGCCCAGAGCCCAGAGCAGAGGTCAAGCAGTGCTTAAGTACACTTTTTGGAGGGGGTGGGGGCTTTGCATACATCAGAACAAATCATCATGAGGCACGGGAAAATTGAACAACAACTCTGGGACATGATTAGTACATTCATTGGCGGGAACAGATTGGGCAGGGGTGATTGGTCACCCCTAAGCGGGGTACACATTCAAACTGATTGGTTTTGGGGCCTGGATGCCTATGTGCCGGGCTACTCAGAGCCCCAAGTTACTACACAACCAGGGAGTCAATGAAGATATTTACTGGGCAGTTTGGGTATTGTCTTAACAGCTACAGGGATTACAGGTCTTGGGGGTAGCAGGGGAACTTAACAATACTTGGTCTTTTACTTTTTAACCCAAGCCCTGCAGTTTAGAAACTTTACAATGCCCGGTCTTTTACACTGTAACTCAGGCTCTGTGGCTTAGAATCAGATTAGAAATTTTACCTTTACAAAAGTAGCACTCACCAAATTAATATAATCATTAAAAAATTATGTCCTTTGAATTTTATATTACTGACCAGCACCCCAAAAGCAAATGGCTTAGAACTTTTCACTCAAGTTTCAAGCAGCTTAAATTGCGAATGGCATACTGGAGCCCAAAACAGCTCACTTAAGCCCTGACAGTGTGTAGTGGATACCACAAAATGACCCAGTTAGGGTTCAAAACCTCAATTAGTGGAGATAAAATCCTCAGTGTACATCCTGATGGGACTACCAACAATGGCCCATTGACCATATCCAAAAAACCTTATTTTCCTCACATATGAAGCTGAGGCTGAAGCAGGAAGGAAAAGGACAAATCTCCCAGGGTTTATTATCTCTAGGCAGCTATAGAACCTTTCCACACCTTCTGACTGCAGGTTAAGCTAGTGGTGAGAGCAACTCCTTAGAGCTCTTCCTCCTCACAGGCCTGAGCTATCTGCTCAAGGGCAGGAAGTTGCTCCTGCCTGGAACTCATCAGGACTGTTACCAGGTGACTCTAATACAGTCTGGGAGGAAAGAGGTTAGGTCATACTGCTGTCTGCCTCAGAAATAAATGGAATCAAGTTGGTAAAAGAAAAGGTAGAAGAAACTTAATTGTTTCAAAGGTTCATATCTGAAGTCCCTGAAAATTAGCAGAACTTTTAAAGAAGATGCAGGGAAGGACAAATGGCAGGAAAGATACATATGCAGATATAGTTAGCCTGCCTTAGACAGGCCTGAGTGGACAATCTAAGCTCTTATCCTCCTTGGCATCTGTCAGGGCAGAGGGGTCACAGCTTCCCCATCCTCTACTATCAGCATGAGGAAGCCATTTCCAGTTTTTAGTGGGGTCTCTAAATTCAGTCTGTTTCATAATCAGGACCATGGCATTGTCCCCAGGGCTTGGGAACTGGATGTTCTTAAAATCCAAAAGCAACAAAAAATAAATGTACAACTTAAAGATAAATAAAACATTGAATCATGGGCTGGAGTTTCAATCGACAAGGAAGGCAGAAAGGAAAGAGAGCAAGAACCATATATGAAGCAGTAGCATGCGCCTGACATGGGAGTCTGATAATGTATTATTGGGGGGGCGGGGAATCGGGATAGAGTGTTCACTAAAGCAACATATTTGAAAACCACTGAATTTGGATGGAAAAGATCTTCAGTGTGCATCTTCAATCTATCTGAGCATTCACTGTGGACAGTTCTTCCCTGTAGATTTGAATTCACATATCTCTTAACTCATAAATAACTTCACCAAAAATATAACAAATTTATTTATGTATATAAAAACATACCCCAACACCCCAACACCCCAACAATATATTTAGTCTTGCATAAATGCCTCCTCTGTGACTTGCTCTTCACCCAGAGAAAGCAGCTCCATCTTTTAAAAAAAATTTATTTATTCTTTTTAGTTACACATGACAGTAGATTCTATTTTGACATATTATACATACATGGAGTGTGACTTCCCATTTTTGTGGTTGTAAATGATATGAGTTACACTGGTTATGCATTCATACATGAACATAGGAAAGTTATATTCAATTCATTCTACTCTTTCCTAGTCCCATCCCATCTCCCTTCCCTTCATTCCAATGAACTTCTATTCATCCCTCCCCCTCCTTATTGTGTGTTAACATCTGCATATCAAAGAGAATATTCAGCCCTTGTTTTTTTTTTTTTTTTTTGAGAGGGGATTGACTTATTTCACTTAGCATGATAGTCTCCAATTCCATCCATTTACTGGCAAATGCCATAATTTCATTCATCTTTATGGCTGAATAATAGTCCATTATGTATATATACCACATTTTCTTTATCCATTCACCTATTGAAGGACATCTAGGTTCATTCCAAAGTGAATTGAGCTGTTATAAACATTAATATGGCCACATTACTATAGTATGCTGATTTGAAGTCCTTTGGGTATATGCAGAAGGAATAGAGAAGTAAAATAGCTGGGTCAAATGGTGGTTCCATTCTAAGTTTAGCAGATCCATCTTGATGGCAGCATTCCACCCATTACCCCTTGTTCTGGTAGTTTAGGGACTTCATTCTGAGTGGGTTCTGGCGCCAACCTATCAGGAAGGTGAGACTCCCATCTTCTGCTTTGCTCTTCTTCAATCTTTTCTTCAAATAGAAGCCAAATTAATCTTCCTACAGTGTAAATGAGATCATGTCTGCCCACAGCTCAGAATCTTCCCCAGGCCTGTTTCCACACTTAACATGTCCTTAGGATACCTGCCTCCATGCAGGTCTCCTTCCAGTCTGTATGACATCAGCTCTTCTCCTGCTTGCTTCCTTATTCAATTCTACCCACATTGTCTGTCTTTTTCTTCTTTGGTATACCAAGAAGAGTTTTGTCTCTGGGAAAAGCACTTTCTAATCCATCTTCTGGGAATTCTCTTCTCAAACATTTATGTAGTCTTTGTTTCCTTTCTAGATGAGCCTGACCTAGGTCATCATTGTCCAAACTACATCTCTTCTTCTGTATATCTACACAGCAATTATTTCTCCCAAGATTAGATTAGATGAGAAACAATTGTACAGATATTCTTATTCCACTAAGTTGTGAGCTCATGAAGGGGTAGATATTTTGTCTTATTTCTCACTGCATCCCCAGTGCCTAGGTCAATGCCAGGCACCTGGTGGGAACCTCCATAAACGTTTACCAACTAAATAGATGAGTGACTGCATGGATACGGTACTGAGATGCAGAATCAAGCTTGAAAAAAAATGGTGTCAACTTTTGTTACAAAAATCCATATTCCACCTAGCCTTAGGGCCTAATGTATTGGTGGCTGTGTGTCCCTCACTCATTCATTTAGTCATTGTTCAACAAATATTATCTGTACACCAGTATTGCTCTGGCACTATGCATGAGGCTGGGGTTACTCTGTTGGGCAGAGAAACCAGGTGTGAACTTTTATAGAACTTACATTCTATTACTGTCAGTCAATTTAAAAGGTAAACTAGTGGTGTAACACAGAGGTAGAGAGTTTGCCTCAAATGTGCAAGGCCTGGGTTAGATCCCCAGCGCTGGGGAAAAAAAAGGTAAAAAATTAATAAACATGAAATTGTAGGTAGTGAGATAGGACATCTGTAAGATGAAAACAAGGCATTGGGGGAAGAGTGTGGCCAGGAATAGAAGAAAGTGCTTTATCCTGAGTACCTAGGAAAGTTCTTTATGCAGAGAAACACTTGAACTGAAACCTGAATGAAGAGAAGATGCTGGTTGTAAAGCAGAAAGGGACGTGCGAGATCAGGAACCACGGAACAAGAATGAGGCACTGAAAGAAGGCTTACTGGGGGGCGATCACAGGCAAGGTTCACCTGTCAGTGAAAGGGTGAGGGCCGTGGAAGTCGCTGGTGGGAAAGGCAAGAGCAATGCTAATCAGAGAAACTGGAGGTAGGAGGGCCTAGGTCATCTAAATTTCAGCTACTGGTAGCAGGTTGGCCCAGTTGAGTTTAGGAGGAACCTGTCTGTCATGGGTTGGTCAGGGCTGATGTGAGTTGATGGGGCGATTGCATCATCCTGCTGGAACCTGTGGTGGTTGGGGTCTCTTGCCATGTCAGCTTCTGATTGGCCATTTCCATTCTCCTCAGTCAGGTGGAAAGGCCCAGCCCACGGTCCCCATGAAAGGGGAGGGGGAAGGGAAGCCTGTTGACCTAACACTGATCTTGTGAAGAAATTCAGGTAGAGGGAAAAGCTAGTGCCAAGGCCCTGTGACAGGAATAAGCTTTGAGTGTTTGAGGAATAGAGAAGCACTAGGAGAGGGCAGCAAGCAGGCATGTGCCAGAGCTTTTGATGTCTGATAAGAAGCCTTTGCACCCTAAATTATAAAATGGGCATGAATGCCTATCCATAGTAAAAGAATTCATGCTGTGTGCATAGCACATGGCTGATAAGAGTGTAAATAGAGGCTGAGATCATAGTCTGTCACTGATGATTTGCCGAAAAGGTCATGTTGGCTTCAATATATCTGATAACTTTTAACTGTCCAGGTTGAATAGACTTGGGCCTTTTTGCCAGTGAAAGTGATGAATATCCTCTGCCCACACTTTTTCTCTCTATTCTTCCATCTGCCTGTCTGCCTGCATGTTTCCATAATGTTCATTCAATTTGAAATGGATACAAATGGAGAACCAGGCCTGTGCTAGTGGGCATGAATATTTCTGTTTATTACAGTCAGTCTGGGGGCTGTCTTATAGCTTCAGAATTTCAAAAAAAATGTTGATGTGATAGTAAAAGAGAAGATAATATCATGAAATAACAGTAGTTCTCAGTCTTTAGGGGGTGAGGTAGAGAGACAAATTCTAGGGCCTCAAATAGCTTCAGAGCAATTTTTTTTTTAAAGAGAGAGAGAGAGAGAGAGAGAGAGAGAGAGAGAGAGAGAGAGAGAGAGAGAGAATTTTTAATATTTTTTAGTTTTCGGGGACACAACATCTTTGTTTGTATGTGTTGCTGAGGATCGAACCCGGGCCGCACGCATGCCAGGTGAGCACGCTACTGCTTGAGCCACATCCCCAGCCCAAGAGCAATCTTGATTAACAATCTGTCATCACCGAGACTCTGAGACTCTGATCTTCCTTCATTTTCCTTATGGTGAACTTTGCACTTAGACTGGTGGTTAAAATGATGTGGGAAGTGAGGTTCAGAAGGTTTGCTAGGGGTGTACTGAGCTTAGGGCTGCTGTTGGAATATAACCCAAATTCTCTACTCTGTTTCCAAGTTGCCACAGGCTCTGGTCTTAACTTTACCTCCCAGGCCCAGATGCTCTGACTTCTATTCTGTCCCTAAACACAGCAACTCTCTGCTGTCTGATAGCTTTTACATTTGGTTTTATCTATGTGTAGTTGATTTCTTTCCATCTGTGATTCATCCCTTGCTCAAAGAGGTCTCCATTGACTAACCTAAATAAAGTAATCCCATTTGATTTTGTATCTAGTGCTTATCACCTCTTGTTTTCTTGTGCATTAACTTTTCCCCCCTTGGGCTGGGGATGTGACTCAAGCGGTAGCGCGCTCGCCTGTCATGCGTGCGGCCCGGGTTCGATCCTCAGCACCACATACAAACAAAGATGTTGTGTCCGCCAAAAACTAAAAAATAAATATTAAAAATTAAAAAAAAAAAAACTTTTCCCCCCGACCCCTATTAAAACTGTATTTTACACGAGAGTAGTGACATTGTCTGATTTGTTCTTCATCACCTCCTAATGTCTGGAATAATGCCTGGCATATAATAAACACTTGTTGAATGAATAAGTGAAGTGAGAAAAGCAAACCTTAAACTTGAATTTGCATAGCAAAATAAGGGAAATTATTGGAGTAATATAGTGTTAGCTTGTATCACTGCAGGAATTGTTGAACAGTTGAAGCATAGGTGCAGAGGGATGTGTGGGTCACTGTTATCAGGGAGTTGAATATGACCCAGATTCTCTCTCTCTCTTTCCTCGGCTCCTCTCTGTGTGGACACTTTTCTACCTCATGTGTGTCCCCTATCTTCACATAGCATGAACTATGCCTGTGGACAGCTACTGGATTGGGAATAAATCTGTTATTGTTCTCTGGGTAAAACATCTGGAGAAAGTATTCTGATTGGCCTGATTTAGGATTAAGCAACTGTGGTGGCTTATGTAAGAAGAAGCTAGTTCCAACTGTATCTGTTTAGGTGTGTGGAGATGAAATGTAAGGTTTTTTCCAAAATGAAGAAATGTCCAACATACTGTGCTTTGAAATGCAAAAACTTGAGAAGATTTGAATCACTAGCAATAGTGATGGCAAGGAAAAAATTATTATAGAAAAAGCAAGCAGGGGGAGAGACTGAATTTAGGAAAATGAATTGAGAAGCTTCTGCAATAGCCCAGATGTGAGGCAATGCATGCACACTTTTAACATGGGTTTTTCAGAAAACAGAGCCTGAGGCAAATTCTTACCTCTTTATTATAAAGGAGCATAGTTTGGGGGAAGCGCTGAGGCACATGAAGGTGAGGCAGTGTACACTTTCAGATTGCAAACATAGATTGCAAACACAGACAGGGGCCATAAGCCTGCTGGAGGTACACCTATTTACAGAGAAACCTCTGAGAATGAGGCAAGGAACTGTTAAACTACAAACCCAAGGTCAGTGAGATGTGAGTTGATACATAAAATATGCCTTCTTCAGTGCCAAAAAGATATGAACAGCTGGAAGAGAAGAGAAGTGTATGAGAAAATATGTGAACATGAGATGATCTTACAAACTGATTAAACATGAGGGTAGAAGGTTGATTAAGAAGTTCAGATAATGCAAGAGTTTTACATGTTAATTTGCTCAGTGTCTGAGGATAAAAAATCTCTCCTTACCATCTGTTTCAGTCAATTTTGTATTGCAATGAGCAAAATACTGGAAAAGAACAATTTAAAGGAGACAAAGTTTATTTGGGGCTGATGGTTTCAGAGATCTCAATTCCTAGACAGATGACTACATTGCTCTGGGCCCAAGGTGAAGCAGGATATTATGGCCAAAGGCAGCCAGAAAGAGAGAGGTGTTTTGAAGGATCACAGGGAAGATGTATCCTTCCAGGGAACAACCACAGTGACCCACCTCCTCCAGCATGACCCACCTGCCCCAGTTACCATCAAGTTCAGAATGGACTGATTAGGTTCCAATACTCACAAGCCAGTATTTCACCTCTAAACTTTTCTACATTAACACAGGAGACACAGAAGATTTTAGGGGTCACCTCAAATCCAAACCATAACACCATCTTCCTAAATTTTGATTTCTTTCATAAGTTTTGATCATTTGAGTTAATTTCTGGATTTTGCAGCTTCATGTTTCTTACCCACTTAGCAAATCCTGTCCTCAATGGCAAGTAAATATTATATATAGTGATAGTAAAAGCAAATGTGACTCCATTTTGTTTTTTGTGACTCCATTCTGTAAAACAACCATGCCAAGTAGAAGGGTCATGACTGGGGCAAGATGTTCTTTTCCTTTTGCTATAGAAACCTTTAAGAACAGGGAACTACCTAATGGGGCATTATTTGTGTAACTAGAGTAACGGGGATCTGTTTCTGTAACTGGAGTGATTGGGCTAACTGTGATTGTAGATTTCATGCCACTTGACTGTTCTCTCCCGCTTCTGTAACCTGGCTTGCTTGCATTGGCTAGACCCCCTGAACATCCCTTTTGCAGTTTTCAGGCTTATAAGGAGCGCCCTTGCAATTGTTTGGGGCTGATCAGGGGAATAGCTTTATGTCTGGTCAGCTGCCACTGGTGTGCTTCAATAAAGGCTTGATTTGATTATACATGGCTGGTCTGGAAGTCAGTTTATGAAACCCCAGGATGAAGATTTAACTATAACAATATATTTTAGTAGAGCAAAACCAGTATACATTGGATCAACGGGGTAGAAAATGTTCAGCCAATTGATAGGCTGATCAGAGCTTAAATTATATAAAGGAAAACATCAGAAAGTCCTTCTGTCCATGCCCTATCCATGAGCACTGACTGCAGAAGTCACTAGAGGGCTTTGGGGTGCAGAGTGTGATCTTGTCCCTTGATGGGGTGTCCTGTAGTGAACACAGCTTCTATTCATGTTTATCAGGAAAATTAAAGGACATCAGAATGATCAGCTTCTTATTTTTTAAGGGACTAGAATGGATGGCACATCATGAAAAAAATACCAGATGGGCAAGAGGGAAGGAAAACCCAGGGTGGAGCAGTGATTGTGCTACATTTTTACAATGAGTGGCTTGTGTCTTACACACCACCCATTCCTTCCAACTTCTTTGTTAACCAGTTTGCATTTCTAGACTACCAATTCTCAGTTTTGTGCCTTGACAGGGAGATGCCATTGTGACCAGTTCTCGTATAAATGAAAGCAGATTTGAGCTGTTCCCTACAGTCATACTATTTTGATCTATATGTATTCTTATTCATTTCCAGGAGTGGGAGATAAAGGGTGCAGATAATGTCAGTGAATTGTATATAACTTCCACTCTATCTGCCCTATGTTGCTACTCATGGCCTGAACTGCATATGTAACATTTTCTGTCAGAGGTGTCTTGGCAAAAACAAACAAACAAACAAATGAACAAATAAATAAACAAAATAATTTGACCAGACATGCTGAGCAATTAGGAAATCCCCTCTCTCACTTTATTATTGTAACACCTCTAGCCCCCCCCCCAGAGGAATGTGATGACATTAGGAATTTGCATGGTGTTCATCTACATTAGGATTCTGCAGTGCTATTCATTTTGGTTTCCAGATGATGTTTAATTGTTGCCACATAGAGAAGTGCAAATGGTGTAATTGTCCCCAGTCTGGATGATGAATGGTTGTGGAGTAAAGGTAATTCTGACTTAATTGATTGAGAAGTTCTAATTCATCACACAGGCACACAACATTTTATTTTGTCTCCTAACTTTTTCTTAGCAGTATGGGGTAAGACAGCAAAAGAGGAAGCAGTTCATTCTCCCAAGCCACCACTGCTTCCTTATTTAGATAAGGTGGGTGGTGATAGGAGGAGTAATACTGGTGCTGTTCTGTAATGAGCTGAATTGCTGGATTATACCCAGCTTTGGCCACCACATCCCTGCTAGGTGTACATTTGCATTTCAGAGGCAATAGAAAGCTGGAACAGTCAATGCTTACCTAGTATCAAACTGTTCCAGCAGCTCAGCTGCCAGCCAAACCAACCATGAATCCCTTCCTGTCCTGCCAGCTCTGAGCCTAAGAGCAGTCATGGTTGGTCTGAGGGCTGAAACAATTAATTGGGTCTGTCTTTGCACAGGTTTATTTGGAAGTTACAATGTTCACTCAGCTGATGAAAAGCAATTTGGGGGTGGTGGTGTCAGGGGACAACTAAGCCAGTGTTGACCAAATATTTTCAGCTGGGAGACCTAAAAAAATAGCTAAAAAAAAAAAAAAAAAAAAAAATAGAGGCAGTATTACTGGCAGAATAAATCAATGGCTCCCTTCCTCTTCCCTCTTTCCTCTCCTTCCCCTTACTTCCTCCTTTCCTTCCTTCCTTCATCCCTCCCTTCATTCCTTCCTGTTTTTAGTGTAGTATGAGAGGAAATACATATATGAGCTTTATTTGGGTTCTGGTTCCTGGCACAGAACTTCTAAAATCCTTGGAAGTTTTTGAGTGACAGAAGCCTGTTTCATTATACATAGCAAGTCCCTTTTAATACAGCAGAGTTTGTGTTAATGAGGTCACTGTTGAATACTTTCTAGATCTCAACTGGATAGAAATGGGACTGGCTTCCAGAAAGATCAAGCCTTTAGTAAAGGGTTGGAACTTTCAGCCTTACCCCCTGAACTGTTGGGTAAGAAGAGGCACTGCAGATTGAGTTCAATCACCAGTGACCAATACATTGAATCAATCACACCTGTGTACTGAAATCTCCTTAAAAACCGCTAAAGGAAAGTGTATACATGATTGGTGCACATGATTGCAATGCTGGGAGGATGGTGTGCTTATAAAAGGCACACGAGCTCCCCTACCCTCAAAATCCCATGCGCTAGGTTTTTTTCTGACTTGTGTACTTCAAAATAAATTGGGAAACAAAAGTAAAGTTTTTCCTAAATTCTGTAACTCATTCTAGCAAATTATTAAACTGAGAAGGAGGCTATGGAAGTCCCTGTTTTATAGCTAGTTAGTCAAAAGTCCTGGTTTACTGGAATTGAGCCTGGTGTCTAAAGTGGGGGCAGTCCCATGAGCGCCTTAATTTGTGGGATGTAATGCTAACTACAGATAGAATTGAACTGAAATGCACTGCTGGAAACCCAGTTAGTGTTGGAGAGTCCAGAAAGCTTTTATTGAATATCTAGTATGCCTCTAGTGCTATAAAAAATTAAGAATGAAATATAAATAAAACTAAATTCCTAACTGCATTTGATCCTTGATAACATACGAAATGCTAATGAGGTATAGAAAGTGTGAATTTGTTAGTATCAAGGAGACTTTGCGGTGGAGATTCTATTTGAAATAAATAAAAATTTAGCGAAAGATTTCCAGATAGAGGAACCCTCAAAGGAATAAAAATAGTTCTTACTCAAGTACCATGAGGGAGGCTACCTGTGACTGAAATGTGAGAAGGGGTCACAGGAAGAAGGGGCTAAATAGAGCCTTATTAAATCGGGTCTTTTTGTGCCGGTCCACTAGTTTGGAAGTTTTCCAGGGGGTTAGGAGACTATTTAGTGAGTATATTGGGTACATTATAAGTTGTCTCTTTCTCATCCTTTCTACTTGCCTTTCATTCCAACTGTTGGCTGCAAAAACTACTCTCTTGCAGCTGTAAACACACAACACTTTACCTTGCCCATACCATGTATCTTCTCTTTCTTCTAGTGCTTCTCAGACACTGTGCAATTTTAAGAACCATCTGAATGCCTGTATATGCCACCTGAAAGTGTCAGAGAATTAACACCCCCATAGGGCAACCGTTGATCAATGGAAGACTAGAGACAGTGGATAAATGTCCCTTCTGTCCTTTGACTGGAATGATTTGAGGTATATTCTAAATGGGCCCTCAGAGTATCCCAGCAGAATTTAATGTCAGTTGCCCTCATTAGTGACCTACATTGACTAATCCTCACTTTCTATTTTCTTCTGCCTAGTGCCACATTCTTGTTCCCTAGAATCATGTTCTATTATATATGTAGGTATATAAGCAGCTCTTTCATTCTCTGCTTTCAAGGATGGTGTGGGTGTGGGCTCAGGATAAGTGTGACTCTCCTGCAAATAGTTCTGACAAGAGTAATGAGATTTGATCAGCTTCAGGAGAAAGCAGTTAGTGGTGATAGAGGTTCAGGCAGAAGCAGATGATGTCCACTATGAATGATTCTGGAGGAGTGAAGGGAGGTTGCTTTCATTTCTCTGGGGGTGGACAATGCATTCTCCCAGGCCCAGAAACCTTATTTAAAAAGTCTGTCCTGTGTTCAGATATAGAAGATCTGGATGAACTTGAACTATTTATTATTATCTTGAACTATTTATTATAACTTCCTGGGATTTACAGCTGAACAGCTTGCACAGGAGAGTACCAGGGGAGTGCACTGGAGGAAGCAAATACCTTAATGTGTGGCCTCTGTTCAGACATATCAGAGCCCTATAATCTATTACCATGACATTGAAATTTGGAAACTAATCACTCTCTGGAGTTAACTCTTAATAATTCACAAAGTGATTCTATTCTTAACTCTGGGCTTTCCCGCCATGCTATCTCTTCCACTTGGATTGCCTTTTGTCCCCTCTGTACCTATGGAAATCCTACTTATCTTTTAAGGCTTTTCTGCCTCCTCTATCAGAGAATCCTACTTCATCTGAAGTCCTGCATTATAGACCCTATCACACTGTGTGCCTGGTGATAGAGTTGGACACGGACACATCTGCCTTCCCCACTGGGCTGTGAAATTGAGAGAAAAGGCAACTTAGTGTACTTCAGTCTTACCCTGTCTCTTGAAGAGAATAGGTACATAGTGGTCTTCAGGAAAACATATTGAATAAAATTTAATAGTATAGCTTACCTTGTTCAATTGTCCTTTTTGATAGTAAATAGCAGAGGTTTGTTGAAACCTCAAAGAAAGTAGTCTGGGTTTTACAGAGTGATGTTGAGACTCCTGAGCTCTATTTAGCCATCATCATTGCTGATGGCAATAAACCATATTTGCTAAGCAGGTGCTGAATGCCAGTCACTGTGCTTTTTCCTTTGCATGTTTTTCCTCACAAGGAAAGTGTTGTTATTTCCCATTTAAAAGATCAGAACACTGAGACAGAATGAATAGTGTTGTTTGTCAGGGGGTTTGGACTTAAAACTCCTTAGTGTCTGTGGTCAGATTTTAGCTCATAACTACTGGGTTTCTCTGTTAAATCTGAGCCAGAGTGCAGAGTCTTTACCTTTTTGTAAACAGTAACTCAACCAAGAGAAATGAGCTCCAGCATAGTCTGGGCAGCTTCTCTGAAGGAAATGATGCCACCAAAGCCAGGCTTGTTTAAAAGTTCAAATATGTAAGGCTCATTTTGTTGCTGTTTTTTCTCTCCTGTCATTTATCAACACAGGTTTTAACTGTGTTGATAAATGACCAGATCATGCATTCATAAAACCCAACAGAAACACCTCATAAATTAATAAAACCCTGAATATTCTATAATGGAACAATAAACAAAGGGTCTATTCTTAATTCTGAAGGAACTTGACATTCTATTTAAAATTAGCAAGGTTGCCTTCTAGCAAGACATAATGGAGAAATTCCATCTCGATGGTGTGTGATTTATTATGTGGTAGAGGATGGCATTTAAGGGTGCACTGAAGCCTGATTTCTTACTCCTCTACTTTGAGAAGAAAGAAATTGTGTGAATGATCAAGGAAAATTCTGACATTTTCCTTTTGCAACATATTTAGCAACCAAATATAATCTTTGTTTCCCTTAGGCAAGTTTATAAACACATTTATTTAAAATAGGTTTAGAACAAGAACAAAACTAAAGCAGAGACCCGAGGTCCAAGAAAACAAAGAAATTAAAAAATAAGCAAAGAGAAGTAATGGCTGCTTTTACTACTTTTACTGGCAAATGCCATAATTTCATTCTTTTTTAAAGCTTTATAGCTTCTTTAAGGCTGAATAATATTCCACTGAGTACATATATACCACATTTTCTTTATCCATTCATTTATTGCAGGACACGTAATTTGAACCTAAAAGCCCCTTCTTGAACACTTGTTATATTTTTTGCACTTTTATTAGAGCATTTTAATTATACAGAACAATGGGTGCCATATTTGTACATGCAAATAACATATTTGATCATAACCACGTTCTCGTAATCTTTCCTTCCCTTCCTTCCCTTTCTTCCCCTGCTCCCTTTCTCTAATAGTCTCCCTGTTACTTTCATGTTGTCTTTTGTCCACCCCTACATTCTAAAAATGAAATACTTGTCATTCTGAGTCTGATTATTTTACTTAAAACTGTTGACTCCAGTTCCATCCATTTTCTTGTAAATGACAGATTTCATTCTTTTTATGGCTCTATTTTTGTTGTGTATCTATCTATCTATCTATCTATCTATCTATCTATCTATCTATCTATCTCCATTCATCCATTGATAGGTATCCAGACTGAGTCCATAACTTGACTATTATGAATTATATGATGATAGGTGAGGGTAGGCAGGGATTTCTGTATCATGCTGACTTTAATTCTTTAGAGTATATGCCAAAGAGTGATTCAGCTAGATCATATGGTAATTTTCGATTTTTTTTCAGAAACCTCCATGCTGATTTCCATAGTGGCTATATTAATTTATATTCCCACCGACATGTATAAGTGCTCCTTTTCCAGTGAATCCTTACCAGCATATTGTTTTTTGTATTCTTGGTGATTGCCATTCTGACTAGGGTGTGATGGAATCTCAATATGGTTTTTGTTTTGCATTTCCCTGATGGCTAAAGTTGTTAAGCATTTTTTTTCATATAATTATTAGCCATTTGTATTTCTTCTTTTGAGTAGGGTGTGTTCAGCTCATTTGCCCATTTAATTTTGTTTTCTTTCTTTCTTTTTTGGTGTTAAGTGTTTTAGTTCTTTTAATATTCTGAATGTTAATTATTTGTTGGAGGATTACTGGAAAATGTTTTCTCCTGTTCTGAAGGCAATCTCTTTACTCTGTTGGCTATTTCCTTTGCTGTGCAAAAGTTTTTGAATTTGTTTCAGTACCATTTGTGAATCCTTGCTCCTATTTCCTTAGCTATAGATGTCCTGTTAAGAAAATTGTTGCTGTACCTAAGGCTTGGAGTGTTTGCCCTATGTTTTATTCTAGCAGTTTCAAAGTTTTGGCTATTACATTTTGGTCTTTGATCCATTTTGAGTTTGATTTTTTTTTTTTTTAGAGAGAGAGAGAGAGAATTTATTTTTAATATTTATTTTTTAGTTTTCAGTGGACACAACATCTTTATTTTATTTTTATGTGGTGCTGAGGATTGAACCCAGCATCCTGCACTTGCCAGGTGAGTGTGCTACCACTTGAGCCACATCCACAGCCCAAGTTTGATTTTTATACAGGATGATAGAGATTAGTTTCAATATTCTACACATAGATTTCCAGTTTTTCTAGCACCATTTGTTAAAGAGACTGTTTTTTTTTTTTTCCCAGTATATGTTTTTTGGCACCTTTGTCAAGAACCATATGGTTGAGGCTGCATGGGTTTGTCTCTGTGTTTTCTATTCTATTTCATTGGTCTACATGTATGTTTTTATGTTAGTACCATACTAACTTTGTAATATGTTTTGAATTGAGAAATGTTATCCCTCCAGGGTTGCTCTTTTTGTTCAGGATTGTTTTGGCTATTCAGTGTTTTTTACTTCCATATGGATTTTAGAACTTTTTAAAAAATTTCTTTGAACAATGTCATGGGTGTTTTGGTGGGGACTGAATTAAAACTGTAGATTGCTTTCAGTAATATCACCATTTTAAACTACATTGATTCTGCCTATCCATGAACATAGGAAATCTTCAAGTTCAATATAGTGTCTTCTTCAAATTCTTTTTAGTGTCTTATAATTTTCATTGTAGAAATCTATCATCTTCTCAGTTTTATTTCTGGGTATTTAATTAATTAACTTATTTTTGATGCTTTTCTTTAAATGGAATTGGTATCCTGATTTCTGCCTCAGGGGATTCATTATTGGCAAAGAAAATTCATTTATTTTTTGAATTACTGCTTTGCTGAATTAATTTATCAGATCCAAAAGTCTTATGGTGGAAGTTTTAGGATCTTCTAAATATAGAATCATATAATCTGAAAATAGGGATAATTTGACTTTATCTTTTCCTATTTATTTCCTTCTCTTACCTAATTTTTCTGGCTAAAATTTCATGCTTTCTTGAGTAGAAGTGATAGGATTGGACATTCTCATCTCATTCCTCATTTTAGAGGAAATGCTTTTAGATTTTCTCCATTTATTTCCTTAAAAAAAATCCTAGTTTATTTAGAGTTTTTGTCACAAAGGGAGGCTGAGTTTTGTTAAAATCCTTTTCTTCACCTATTGAAGTGATTGTGTGACTTTTATCCTTAATTCTTTTTATGTGATGTATTGTGTTTATTGATTTATGTATGTTAAACCATCTTTGCATACATGTAATAAAACAAACCTGATAATGGGGGTGCATAATTTTTAAAATGTGCTGTTGAATTTTATTTTAAATATTTTTTTTTCAGGATTTTTGTGACTATGTTTATTAAGATATTGGTCTTTATTCTTGTTTCCTTATTTAGTTTTGGTATCAGGGTTATGCTGGCTTTATAGAATAAATTTGGAAATATTTCTTCCAATTCTACATCATGGACTAATTTGAGAACATTGGTATTTGTGCTTTAAAGTTCTGGTAAAATTCAGCAATGAATCATCTGGTCCTGTGGTTTTCTTTGTTGGGAGTCTTTTAAGTACTACTTTAATCTCAATGCTTGTTATTGATCTGTTTATGTTTCTTATATCTTCTTGGTTCAGTTTTGGTAGATTATATGTGCCTAGAAACTTACCCATTTTTTCCTAGATTTTTTTTTTTTTTTTAGTTTGTTTGAATGTAAGTTTTCAAAGTAAGTCCTAATGATCCTCTAAATTTCAGTGATTTTTGTTGTTGTTATTGTTGTTGATTTCTTTTTGGTATTGATACCACTGGTTACAGGTGATGAGTTCTGCTCTCTCTAATGTTGAAGTATAAAATTAGAGAAGCATGTCAAGGCAAGCTTATAATGTAGGGTTTATTTAAAAAGGGGTAACATAGATTTCTCCCAGGAGGGAGAAGGGAGCCATAGCTGATATCTTCTTGGTATCCCAAGAAGAGAGGGTGTTTTGCCTTTTTATATGTACTAGGCTTCCTTTGTTCTCCTGCTCTCTTCCCCTTATCTTTCTCCTTCCTGCATACCTGACTAGACCCAGGAGGTGCTTGGTGGGATGGACAAAAGGTGAGAAGCAGATGGGCTGGAGGGGCCAAGTTGGAGTGATATGGGAAGGAAATGGTCTAATTAACAACTCCTTATAGGGAGGAACAATTCCTGGCACAGGCTACCTTAGCAACATGTGGGAGCAGGGACAGGTTATCTTGATAAAGGTGGAGGAAGGGCTCTGAAGAAATTAACATTTCAATTTCTCCATTCTCTGGATCCAACCCTTGCCTATCTGCTTGTCTGATTGGGGGTTGAACCCAGTAGCACTGAACCATTGAACTACATCCCTAGTCCTTTTTAGTTTATATATATATATATATATATATATATATATATATATATATATATATATTTTTTTTTTACTTGATTGTTATTATTTTTTATTTTTTTATTGGTTGTTCAAAACATTACAAAGCTCTTGACATATCATATTTTATGCATTTGATTCTAGTTTTTATTTTTTGAAGACAGAGTCTTGTGAAGATGCTGAGGCTGGTCTCAAACTTGTAATCCTCTTGCCTCAGCCTTTTAGTGTTATTTGCTTTAATATTCCACTTTTAATTCTAATTTTATTAATTTGGGTCTTGTTTTTTTTTTTTTTTTTTTTTTTTTTAGTTTGCTTAAGAGTTTATCAATCTGGTTTACTTTTTTTTAAAGAGCCAACTCTTTTTTTTTCATCAATCTTTTATTCTCTAGTTCATTAATTTCAGCTCTAATCTTTTAATTTTTTTGCCTTTTCTGGCTTTTCTTGTTTTTCTAAGACATTGAAATGCACCATTAGGTTATTTATTTGGTGTAATTCTGATTTTTAAATGTAGACTCTCATTACTATAAGCATTCCTTTTAGAATTCTTTGCTGTATCCTGCAGTTTCTGGTTATGCTTTATTTTTATTTTTATTAGATTCTAGGAATTTAAAAAAATTTCCCTATTTCTTCAATGACCTACTGATCATTCAAAAGTATATTGCTCAAGCTGGCTTGTAATTTTTCTACGACTCTTGCAAAAACCTTTTTATGTTTGTGTTAAGGGCTTTTGAAGTGTACAGAGTAAATTATCTTCTCCTCACTTTTTCTCCTCTTATGACAGGTCAAGTGATCCTTTTTAACCCATTCTGAGGTGGCTGATTGTTCAGTGACAACTTCAGCCTTTGTCCCCATTTTGAAGGTTTTCCCTGAAGGCCATGGCCTAAGAACAAATGATTAATTTAGACTTTCTGGTTTGGAGCATTGCAAATGAAATAAAAGTAGATAGTTTTAGCTGTTTTCTCCCTATACACATATTTTTGTAGTCATCTCTAAGTGCAGAGAAAATGATCTAGTTATTTTAAGAATCAGAGTTAAATAAGCTTCTTACGTCAGTGTTACTTATTAGTGTAAATAACATCTCTTAAATATTTGTGAAGATTTAAACTCAGGGATTGAAATCAAGGAGATACAGCAAGTGTCATTTTTTTGGGGTGTAGATTGTCCTCTGTAGAATTTTTCTTCCTTTAGAAATAAAGATGGAAGTAGAAATATTGACACAGTCAGCATTCAGATAGTAAGGATTTTTTTTTTTTGTTGTTGTTGTTGAAAATGTATTATGAACCAAAGATAACTTGGCTCAGTTCAATGCAACCAAGACAAAAGAATGTTTGATATCCTAAATCTTATCTTTCTTCCTAAGAATGATAAAATGAGAATCTTCTTTTCTAGTGGACATTAGGAGAAAGTAAGAAAAATAAACTCCTCCATCTTCTCTTGGCTTCGCGGGTGGAGTGAGTTGGCTCAGTCTCTTTGGTCAGGAGTGCAAATGAACAGGGGAGGTTGTTGATAAAGGTGTGTGACCTGAATAGTCTTGATTTATTAATGTTTTCTTTTATTTATTCAATATTTTTAAAGTTTATATTACATTACAATTTCTGTGCTAAGGGCTGGGGCACATTCCCGATTAAGGTTAATAATCTCTCATTCATGAAGAATAAATTCTCTCCAACTTGGAAACATATCACTTAATAGATTCAAGCTTTCTACTCTGGCTATTCAAGGGGGCGCAAATTATGGAGTCTGGAGAATCTAAGCTATCATCTAGAAGGAATCATTTCTTCTCCATCCTCTGTGAGTTATACCCATACCACAGCAAATAAAGTCTCAAGTAAGTTTTCAATCCTGGGACCAGGGTGGTAACTGTGGAAGGTGAGGACTTGTGTGAATGTGTAAATTCTTTCTTTTCTTTTAAAATGCTTAAGCTCATCATTAAATATAGACTTTTTAATCCTCTTTTGAGGAAAGTAGGCTTAATTTGAGCCTAGATATGAGAATCTTAGAATATTCTTTCTGTAAACCACTGCAACTAGCTCACCCTGCTTTATGCCTGACAAGGGAATCTGCATTAAGGATTCCCAGGTGGAAAGTTGTCCCAATGCAGATCCCGCTCGCCCTGGGATAAGTCAGTCAGTCAGTCAGTCAGTCAGTCTCTCTTTTCTCTTTCTCTCTTTGAATCTCAGTGAATTTATTCTGCATGTTTGTTAGCACCTGCTGTAGATGCTGAGCTATTGTTGGTAATCCAGAAAGACACAATCATAAAATTTACAGGAAAGACAGAATTCAACAATGATATATAAAATCTATTATTTATGTAGCTCAGTGGTGGAGCACTTGCCTAGCAATGTGAGGCCCTGGGTTCAATCTTCAGCACCACATAAAAATAAATAAATAAAGGTGTTGTGTCCAACTACAACTAAAAAATAAATATTAAAAATATACATTATTTAATCCCCAAAATGCTATTTGCTATGAAGGTCAGAGTGCTAGATGTGTGAGTAATAGATGTGAATTTGAGTGGGAATCTCCGAATGACTAGTAATTGCAAGAAAAAAGGGAAGAAAGTTTTAGGTAAAAATAAGGAAGTGAGGAAAGAGAGACAAATGTTGGCAGAAAGAAATATATGAGAGACACATTGGTTTAGAGTATGGAGAGTATGAAGGAAAGTGTTCCTAGAAATGAGACACTTGGGGATCACATTAAGCAGGACTCAAGAGACTAGGGTTTTCTGGCAGTAAGAGTCATGCAATATCTAAGCCTTCCAGTTTTTTTCCCAATATTATTCTGAGTCCCTTGAGATTCCATATGAATGTAGGATAGATTTTTTCTTTTTTTTTTTTTAAAAAAAAGGTGGATTTTGATAGGGAATGCATTAAGTCTATATCTCACTTTAGCAGTATTGAATCCATGGAGTTGAGGGGATACCAGGGTAAGGAGTTCAGAGAATCTGTTAATAGAAGTAGGGGGCATTTTAGGCAGAATGTTAAGATTAGACTAGCATTCTTTGACAATCACTGCAGCTGCCATGTGGATATGGATTGGAGGAGAGCAAATGTGAAATGCAAGGCCAGTCATGGAAATAGTCCAATTGTTCAACAAGAAGTAATATTCATTGGAAGTTGGGTGGTATGACATGGATATAAAATTTAATTATTTCTCCTTGCAAAGCATTTTAAGATGTTTTTAGCAACTAAACCCATCTCACAAAACTTTCTACTCTCTCAGAGAGAAATAATATTGTGATTCCCTATTTGTTAATTTTATATTAGGGCTTGCATGTGAACTATATTTATAGTGAAGAATAATTGCATGTGTACTACATCACAGATAGGTCTCTTTGCACTTCCAAGATGAGCAATAGTAGCTAATGTCAATTTTATGGGATTTGGGCACAAGTGTATTGTTTCAGCTAACCAGAGATTTGTAGCTATTGCATATTTTTGTTTAGGACAAAATCTGATATATTAGATGTTAAACCTTTGGTCTGAAACAAACCTCCAATAAAGACATTCTTTTTTTTTTTTTCCAGAAAATGTGATTAACTTTGTGACACTATGATATGTGGATGAATACCTAGAAATGCCTTAGTAGAATATGGGAAGTGCTTTCTCCCATTGATTCATTTATTCATTCAACCAGCAATTGTTGAGTACCAACTATGTTCCAGTTGTCCAACTGTACTCTAGATACAGGTGACACAAAGATATCTTCTAGAAGGAATTTCAGCACAAGAAGATTAGGGTTATCTTCTCTTTAGAAAAACCCAAATATAGATGGTCTTCCCACCAGATCCCATAATGATCACTGCTATCAATATTTTCTCCATCATATTTTTTTAAAATCCTCTTCTCTCTGAAAGCTGTCCTTTATTATATCCAAATTATCATCTTCCATAGTTACATTTCCCCAAAGATGCAACCCATTGTCTTTCTGTGATCCAAAAGGCCAAAAAGAGAAGAAAAAGGAAGTTGACTTGTTCAAGAATCACTACCCAATATTGTTCTTTGTCATTAGCCATCCTTGGACTGTGTGTGTGAGCTATGCGCATCATAGCCATATTTGCATGATGATTAGGCTGTACAATGTAAGTGTGCCTCTCCTCTCACTCTGCCTGTGATCCCATACAGAACCCGAGATGGGTGTGACCTGCCAAGATGTCAATCAATCTGCTGACCACAAGAAATCACAGAGCAGGACTCCACCTTTGAAACCTTATCCCCTGCCTTATTTGGTGAAGAACACTCTATCAAAACTCTTTTGTTGGTCCCTCCTATAAAAATAAAGAGATTCCTGGTACATGCTCTCTTTTCCAGTGCCTTCCAGTGTGGAAGCTGATCCTTAAGGTTGCAGAGCATCATACTCTTGAAATGAAAATTAATTCTGTATCCTGTGCTTTCTTGACATTTTCTCAGCTTGATGTTGCAGCCAGCTCTTCTGAACCCAGTTCATCTTGTCAGTGCAGTTCGCTGGCGAGAGTTCTTGGTCTTGGGTTTGGTGGTATAGTGCTTATTTTCTGCAAATGACCCAGCATCTCAAAAATATTCAAAAATTATCTTTTTAATGTATCTTTTTCTATAATAAAATTCTTTGAGTCAAAGGCATTGCACTTCATTAATAAAAGATAATACTTTTTAAGTCCCTGTCATAAAGAAAATGACAGTGACTGGAGATGGGAGCATGTGTGTAGATAATTTATCTTCAGACTAGTTTCTGATGCTGGCTTCCCAGGCCTGAATCATATAAATATGAACTCAGAATATCTCCCATTAGTGACCTGGCCTTTTTGCTATGCCCTCTCCTTAGATAACAAGACAAATACTTAGCTTCTTTTAGAAGAAACACTTCAAAGACAAAAAGCTCTTCTAAGAAATCATTTGTAAATGCTTCCATCTTAGAGGAGCCTGCTCATGGGTCTATAATGAAGCAATGGGTTATGGTTTTATTCTTGCTGAGCTATTTCCTTTGTTTATTCTTTTTTATTTTTTTCAAGGTGCTTATTTTTTAGAGGCATCTGAGGACACAGTCAAAACACAAAGCTCTTTAAAAATCCATTATTGTCTAACAGGAAGCCAGCTTTGTGCTTTTGTGAAAAAGCAAAAGCCTTACTGTTATTTTTGTTAAAATTTATTAACATGTATCACTAGTATATATTAATGGGGTTCAATGTGCTATTTCCATACATGCATACAGTGTGCTTTGATTAAATCTAACCATCAATTTCTCACTTACCAATACCGTTCCTAGTTACTAATAATCACTATTTTACTTTCAGGTCACTGTTTTTTTTTTTTTTTGCTTGTTTGTTTTTTGTTTTTTGCCTTTTTTTTTTTTTTTAAGCTTCCACCTAAGAGAGACAACATGCATATCATATCATAAAAAATACTTGCCATCATGTATATGTCTTAATTCACTTAACATAATGACCTCTAGTTTTATCCAAGTTTTCCTGCAAATGACATAATTCCATTTTTCTTTATGTCTGAATAACACTCCATTGTGTAAATATACTCTTTTTGCTTTATCCACGTATCTGTTGACAGGTACCTAGACTACTCCAAATCTCAGCTATTGTAAATAATGACAAATAAACATGGGCACAACGGTATCTCTTTGGGATATTGTTTCATTTCCCTTGGTTATTTATCTAGAAGTGGGAGAGCTGAATCATGTGGCAGACCTTTTTTTTTTCAGCTTTTTTTAGGACCCTCCACATTGTTCTCCACAATGGCTTTCCTAATATCAATATCCACCAGGAATAATAAGATTTCCTTTTTCTCCACGTTCACATTGGCATTTAATTAATTAATTAATTGATAAAAGCTATTCTAAATGGGATAAAATGGTGTTTTATTGTGATTTTGATTTGCATTTTCTGATGGCTAGTGATTCTGAGCATTTAAAAATATATTTGCTAGCTACTCTGTATTTCTTTTTTAATGAAAAGTCTATTCAGTCTTTTGTCCATTTTTTAGATTGATTATTTGTTTTTTATTGTTGTAAAGTTTTTATTGTTCCTTACATATTCTATTGGCAGATATTTTATTTCATTCTGTAAGTTGTCTCTTCTTTCGGTTGATTGTTTCCTTTGCTATGCAGAAGCTTTGTAGGATATAATCATTGTAAATTTTTGCTATTGTTTCTTATGCTTTTGAGGTCCTATTTAGATCCAGTCTTTTCTGGCTTTTGACTTCTGTTAATTTCCCCTGCAAAAGCAGGCAGGCGCATGGGTCAGACATAGTGTCAAGACCCTGAAAATTTGTTTATCCCATGTATAAGGGTATGTATATATGTATATGTATGTACACATACAAATTATTTTTTGAGTAGTGCTACATAATAGGCATTAATTATACAACTGAAATTTATTATTTATTTTAAAATCCTTAAAATTCAAGAAGATAGATCATTTTAAACAGGGTAAGACTGGTTATGCTACAGTAAAACAAAACAAAACAAAACAAAAAACCCCTGAAATCTCAGCAGTTTCACAAAGTTAAAATTTATTCCTTACTCATATCATAATCTGTTGAATTTTCCCAGGTCATTCTGCTCCAGTGATCATTTTGCCACTCTACTTTTCTAAGTTCTTGGATCTTTTGTCCATGTAGTTGGAATGAAAGTGTACAGATCTCACATTTTACTATGTCCAGCCAGGACTGACATATTTTAATTTCCCTTACAAACTGTTTGCCAGATACAGTAAGACAGACTATAAAGGAGGTTTTGAAATAGAGGGAAATATGAGCTATTTAATGAATAGTACTATGGGCAGGGGCAGGGTGGGAGTAGATACCACTATTTCTTCCATTTAACAGATAAAGCATCAGGACTTTGAGAGGATAGTCTCAAAGTAATAACAGGCAGAACCCAGGATGGATCTGTATACTTAATCACAGAACTCAATTACCTTGCTTATATTCTTTCTGGATAATTAGATGTAGTTGTTCATTCATTCACTCATTCTACAAACTTTTGACAAACATCTCTTATGTACTAAGAACTGGGCTGGGCTCAATTCTTGGTACTTACCTTGGTGGATAAGTCATCTGAATTTTAAGAATAGAGAGCCTTAGATGTCTGTGGAGTTGAAGCTTATGTTTTTTATTTCCATTCAACAGACATTTCTTGAACACTTATTGTGTACATGACAGTGTGCTGAAGGGGCCATAACAAAATCAGTGTAGTTCCTAACCTAAAGAACCAATGATTTATTAAAGTAAAAGTCTATCAAAACTCTTCACAGTCTAAATAAAATTATGCTCTGCCCAATCATAAGATGAAATGGACAAATTGTCATAGGAACCAATAGTAAGTAAAAGACTAGACATATTCCCATGGTTAAAAAGAAAAAAAATGAATGTAAATACAGCAACAGGGAGTGGGTAAGGTGTCTAACAGATAACAATGGAGTGGAGAATGGAGAGACTTTCATGAGCAAAAACGTATAGCCAGGGAAGCAATGTCTGTTTAGTTAGAAGTGGGAAGGCCAATGTATATGTGGAAGGAAAATGGATGTGTTGGGGAAGTCACTAGGGCTAATATTGAAAACCTGGATATCAGAGGACATGGATAAAACAATTCAGCAGAGTGGTCAGGACTCCAAACTTTAGTATGAGGCAAGATTTCAATACTAGCTTGGATTTTTTTTTTTTTTTTTTTTTTTTGGCTAACTTTATGACTTTGCACAAATCCTTTGGATCTCTGAGTTTCCATTTCCTTATATTTTAAAACAAGTATAATTTCAGACCTATATTATAGGAGTGCTAGAAAGATTAAACTATATAATGCTTCTAAGTATCTGATACATAGAATTTTAATTTTGAGCCACACCTGGTTTTTCAAACCCGAAGCAAAAGTGGATTGACTCATGAGGTTGGTTACGCTCATTTTCTAAACTAGTATGCTTCAATCATACTACATCCAGAACCTCCTCTTCCTCCATTGGTAACTCCCAACAACCTCATATTTGAATTAAACAAATCATAAGAGGAGCTTCTTTTCTAAGACAGGTAGTGTAGGTGCTGAATTCCTACTTTTTAAATCATACTATAAAGAATGATTACTATGTTCTTGTTTTTAATGACTCAAATGTAACACTGATCTTTTCAAAATGGTTATGGCAAGGGATAACACTCCTTAGAGCATGTTACAGATAGTGCAGGGGATGTGGCTGTTTAGACAAAATTTCTTGACTCCAGGGATATACGTAAGTTCTTTTGGATTAACTACTTTACTAATTATTTTTCAATTAGAGCCTTTTTCTTGTAAGCAGATACACATTAAATATTTTATTAGTTATTGTAAAAACATTTCAAGTTTATAACTAGAAGAGAAGATTAATTTTTTTCCTTTCCTCAAAATTGTGATATGCATCATATACGGGGTCTTGAGGGTAAATTGTTCCATCATTTGGCAATGGGAACACTAGCCATTGCTAATGGACTTGCAGGAAAGCACTTTTCCTTTTAAACTGCCAGATGTGAACTGCCTCAATCTACTCTGGAACTGGAGCCAGTATCTTGAATTTTTAGCTACTCAGCAGTGCAGGGAAAGACTAAGTTTTTGGAAAAGTATTTTAAATACTTTATGACAGTAGCATCTTTAGAGGGCGAGTGCCAAGATAATTCAAGTCCTTCCTGTGATCCAAAGCCCCTGCTTGCTGGCACATTGCTATTTAATATTTGTTGGTTCTGGTTTTATAATAGCTTATTTTAATTTTGCTAACTTCAAGGTGTGCTGAGATGACTCAGCTAAGAAAGTCAGTAACTGATTAGTGCCATGTGACAAGAAGGAGTTTCTTCCCTTTCTCTTGCCTTAACACTCTCAAGCATCTTTAGGAGCCTAGGCATCTTGCATACCTAAACTCAGTTCTATCTCTGATAAAAATGCAAATTCTGTCTTTTACACTTGATCTGCAAGACTCTGGAAAGTCTGTGTGATGCCTCACTGAGGGATGAGTATGCAGAAGGTGTTTCAAAAGCAGATGCTGTCTGAGTGAATTCATAAATGTCTGTGACATAGGAAAATGGATAAAGATGGTTTTCTGGAAAATCTTCAATTCACCAGAGGTTCCAAGTGTTTTACCCAGTGTATATCTGTGATGGTTCCATCTTTAATCAAAAGGTTGTATAACTAAGTGTTGTTGATATGACAAATTAAGAAGTTACTTATATTTTATGTGATATATATATATACATGAATAATATACATATACATACATATATCAGCATATCAATTATCTGTTGCTATAATTAAAGCTGTGTAACAGCAGATCTAAAGTGCAGTAGCTCCAAATAATAACCTCATATTGTTGAGTCTGTGAGTCAAATGAGTAGTTCTGCTGACCAAAGATGAGCATGTTCATAAGTCTGAGGTTAGCTTGGCATCCTTAACTGACAGATGGAGGGTAGCCTTAACTGGAAATAACTGACTGTCTCAGCTCTCTCTCTCTTTTAAAAAAAATTTTTTTTGAGGCACTAGGGGATTTAATCCAGGCCCTTGTTCATGCTAGGCAAATGCTCTACCACTACTCTAAATCCCCAGTATTAAAAAAATTCTAATTTAGAAAGGCTCTCACTAACTCGCCCAGGCTTACCTTAAACTTGGCGATTCTCCTGCTTCAGCCTCTGCAGTAGCTGGGATTATAGGTGTGCATCAGTCACCACACTGGGCTTCAGGTCTCTAATTTCTCTCTCATATTGTTTAGCAGGATAGTTCAAGCATATTTCCTTGTGGAGGTAGAGGTCAGAGTGAACAAGTGAAAACATGCAAGACTTCCTGAGATATAGGCTTAGAAATCTACAATGCCACTTTCCTTGTCTATTAGCTAAAGCCAGTTATAAATTCTCTCAGATTCAAGGAGTGAAGAATAGGTTTTGTTTCTTTTTGGAAGCAGTAAACAATTACATTAACAAATCAACCATAAGTAAGTCAGAATATTGTCAGAATTGCTAAGTATGAGATAAGAACAAAATAATAATCAGAGATATAGTTTTAAGTAGTCAAAGCTAATAATTTAGGGTTCAGAGGAACTGATGGAGAAGCCCCATGGACAGACGATGAGGCTAGGACTGCTGTTCTAGACAAAATTTCTGGAAGCTAACATCTTAGGACAGGCTTCACATGGAATAAATAAAAATTCCACCTATATTCCTAGGGATGGAGAAGCTCTGCAGGACTGTTTTACCATACCAAGTATAGCTGCTGTCAGTTTATCTGTCTAGAGCACAATAGAGAAGTTTTGCCTTCTCATTCACCCATGTGAACTATAGACTTAAATATTAAGTGAGTCAACAGTGTGAAAAGATAACCTGTATGCTTTTTGCTCTTTTTTTTTCTGTATTTCTATCTACTTCAATACTATTTCCGTTTTATCTCTGTTTAAATGGAAGTGGCAAAGGGAGAAATAGTGGCCCAATTAATAGCAGACAATCTTATCTTTTTTTTTTTCTCAGTATATCCTTATAAAGGGTAGCCATTTCTATTGTGTGCTAAAGTTAAGAAATTTTGATTAGATTTTTGAAATTAAAAATGAGATATTTTATCTCTAGATCTGTATATAATGTGCCATATGGTATTCAATCTATCAATCAGTCAGTCAATCCATATTGGCCAACTGTCGTGTTCATTATAAAAAAAGAGTCAGGATCCCTAGCCTTTATGAGCTTTTATTCTGTTTACAGTCACCTTGTAAGTTTGATGAAGTTGAAAGCACATCTAAATCTGCTATCTCTTGTCAAATCCCAATTTTCAGAAGTTTCTCTTTGCTCCTGCAAAATTCTGTCTCTTAAGAATTAGCTGTCCACAGAAGCTTTACAGATTAACTGCACAAAAAAACCTCCCTTCCCAATCACTCTCTTTTCCCTAGTTTCAGAAAAAGGTCACACCTGAAGGGTGCTATCCAGAAATTCTGACCATCACAAAAACCAGACACATATTGCTTTAATCAGCACAGGAACTTTGATCCTTTATGTCTTCTTTATGTCTACTGGAGTGCAACTCTTGCAAACCTATACAAACATAATTAGATGTACACTGCCCACACTCCACAAGAGGCTACTTCTGGACAAATGAGGATTTGTTGAAAAACCTATAAAAATTCTCCCTTAGAGCAAGGCATGAGCCTCCCATATTCCAACCTGTAGCTTGTAGTTAATTAAGTTGTTTCTCTGTCACACTATTTCTTTATTCATCGACTATCAGGTGACAGCATATACTGAGCCTTGTGCAGTTACAAACTTGAGTTCTTCAACTGAGAACATATAGAAGTAACAAATTTTGGTCCAGATAATTTATAGAGCTGATAAGGTAAAGAAACGGGACAATAAAAGCAATGAGATTTTTTTTTTTTTAACAAGTGCCTTGAAAATATTATTAACTACTGAGAGAGGGTAGTTGTTTTATTCTGGGTCTCTCTGTATGGAGGAGTACTTTCAAGTGAAAGGTCATTTTAGTCAGTATGTTTTCATGTGGGATAATATAGTGGGATGTATGTGTGTGGTGATATCTATAATTAAAAGTAATACCTACTTCAATATATTCCAATTCAGAATAATGATAAGTAAGAATTCAATTGTTTGCTCTTTGTTGGCAACACTCTTTTTTTAATATCTATTTTTTAGTTGTAGTTGGACATAATACATAAAAATAAATAAGCAGGGTTGATAAGCCTGTCATATATAAGCAATGAAGGAATAAGATATTACATGAGGAGCTGGGATTATGACTCAGTGGTAGAGCTCTAGCATGTGTGATGCCCTGGGTTCAATCTTCAGCACCACATAAAAATAAATAAATAAAATAAAAAGATAGCACATGAATGGTTTAACAGCTTCCAAAGGTATTATTTGTACATATATTTTGCATTTAATCCAGTCTTCTGTGTCTAAACTGTGTCAATATCTTTCTTTGCTATAAATATGTAAAGGGCTGGGGATGTGGCTCAACCTGTAGCTTGCTCGCTTGGCATGCGTGTGGCCTGGGTTTGATGCTCAGCACCACATACAAAGATGATGTGTCCGCCGAGAACTAAAAAATAAATATTAAAAAAATTCTCTCTCTCTCTCTCTCTCTCTCTCTCTCTCTGTCTAGAAAAAAAAAAGATCAGACTTTTATAAATATGTAAATTCTCGAGGGGGGAGAATTTTAATTTATGACATCATATCACTCTCTTGATCAAAATCCTTTAGTGGGATTTCTTCTTCAGATTGTGGTAGAGTTTGAATCCCCAAATTACTGTCCTGTGAAAACCAGTCATGACATTGAAGAGATATGAAAACACTATTTTCATGCTTTGGTAAAGAGGCAGTTGGAAGATTGTGATTCTAGATATAAGAGAGACAAATGAGGTGAGTTTATGTCTAGCTTTTTGTCTGGAGGAATTTTCCAGATTGCAGTAGAGAGAGGAGAAACCTCGGTAGATCAAAGTGATCATGCTGAGTTGAGGAGACAAAAGACTAAATTTCTGAGAGGCTGAGGCAACTGGACTTTGCAGGACAGAGAATCAGAGAGAAAGTAGTTAACATTAAAAAATAATAATAAAACCTAAATATTTCATGGAATAATCCCAAGTCTTTGTTTAGCAGTGATTTGTTCATGAGATTGGGCAAAGAATAACTATTAGGAAGTCAAGAAGTTGGAAAACAAAAAAATATATTAAAAAAATAGTTTCCAGAGTTCTCATAGGTTAGGGAGATATATAAATTGCCATGAGACAGAATGAAAACCTAAAAGACTGTGTAGAACATTTTGTAGTAGAGCTAAACCAGCCCTCGGTAAAGGCAATTTTGGATTTTCAAAAATAAAATTATAAAATGAGCCATGAAAAGCTGAAACTGATGTATAAAAAACAGTAAATCAAATATCAACACCCTTTAAAGGAGGACAAAACAATCTAGGTATTCAATAATGTGATATTCATAATATTTAGTATTCCATTCAGGAATGAGTAGAAATGTAAACTATTAGGGAAGTATAACCTGTACATGATAAAAAATAGAGCAAAATAAAAACATACTCAGAAACAATAGAGATGCTGGCTGGCATTAGCAGACAAGGAAAAACATTAGATGAAAATGACACATATTATAAAGATGAGCAATATGAAAAATTATGACCAATTTATTGTCTGAAACAAGTTAGAAAAAGGAACAAGTTCTTGAATAAGAAATTTCACATGCTGAAAAAAAAATTCCATCATTTGAGACGGAAAAGTATCCTTCAAATGTGAAGACAAAATAAAAGACAGTTTCAGATTAATGATAGTTGAGATACTCCATAAACTGGAGACTTGAAATATATATAATGTAAAATAAAAGAATTCATGCTAAAGGTAAGTGGCAGGTGGAAACTTGGATCTATATAAAGGACTAAAAACTTGGCAATGTACTGTTCTAATGATCTTTTATATAAAATTGTTATTTCAATGTAGGCTGTGATTAGTTAAAGGTGAATAATTATAAAATTTGTAGCAACCACTAAAAACATAAAATACAAAAGTATATCTAATAATACAACAGTGGAAATAAGGTACAATAAAAAAACCCAATCTAATACAAGTAACAAAAGAAGGAAGATAGTCAAAGAAAAGATTGGACAAATAGAAGAGATATAGTACAAAAGATGGTAGACTTAAATCCAATCACACCAAAAAGCAAGTTAACTATAAATAGTCTAAACATTGTAATAAAAGCAGATTGTCAAAATGGACAGGTTAGCAAGACACAAAAATATGCTCTTTACAAAAAAAGGCATTAATTAAAAAGAGACAGGTTAAAAGTAGAATGTTGAAAAAATATTTACCAAGCAAGAATTAAAAACAAAGCCAGAGTGGCTATGTTAGTATTAGGAATACAGGCTTCAAAACAAGGAATATTACCAGAGATCAAAAAGGACATTTCATAATGATAAATGGTCAATACAAAAAAAATCAAACCAAACCAAAACAAAAAACCATAAATCCCTCCTGCCTAAACCACACACACACACACACACACACACACACACACACACACATACACACACATTTTTGGTGGCCATGAAAGTGCATTGCTTAGATATCATGCTGCAGGGGAGTATAATGGACCATAGATCATAGCTGTTGCCCCTAGGATCCACCTTTGTGTTTGTACCAAGACCATGCATTTGGAGGCTTCTTCAAGCTAATGACGAGGCATTCCAGAGGTCTTAATAGAAGTTAAATTATTGTGAAATATGGAATTCCCACAATGGGAGACTTTGGACTGACAATTTCCTCACTGCCTCATCAGTCAGGTTGAACCTTTCTCAGTATTGCCCAGCCGTCTAAGACTATGTCTCGTGGTCTGGAGGCTCTTCCTGAATTCTTGGCACCTCTTTCACTATTAAATCTTTTATACATATCATGTATACCATTAAATCTTTACAGAGTTAAATGTTTTTCATCATTAAATATTTTTCATATGCAATATTTTTCCATTTCTGTAGTTGGGAGGATCTAAGCTAACAGAGTTTAATAATACAGCTTCAAAACATAAAAAGGAATGGGCTGGGTTGTGGCTCAGAGGTAGAGTGCTTGCCTAGCACATATGAGGCACTAGGTTCGATCCTCAGCTCCACATAAAAATAAATAAATATAGATATTGTGTCCATCTACACTAAAAAAATATTTAAAAAAATCACAAGAAGGAAAAACTGACAGAAATGTAAGGAGAAGTGGATAAATCTACTATATAGCTAGAGATTTTTAACATTCCTCTTTCAGTAATTGATAGAAAAACAAGGCAGAAAATTTACACAGAAAGAAAAAATATTGAAAGGCAATATTAACTAATTTGAGCTAATTGATATTTATAGAATATCATAGCTAACAATGGCAGAATAGCTGTTTTATTCAAGTATACATAAAATATTTACCATGTTAGACCCTGTCTTTGTCTATAAACTGTTTCAATACATTGACAAACCTTCAAATTATACAATGTATATTGTCTTTCTACAATTAAATTAAATTGGAAATTAATAAGAGAAAAAGATATTTGAAAAATCCCCAAGTATTTAAAAGCTAAACAACTCTTAATTCTAAGTAACCAAAAAGTCAAAGAAGAAACCAAAAGCAGAATTATAAAATGTCCTAAACTTATTCTTTAAGAAGACAGAAAAGGAAAGCAAATCAAACCAAAGTGCAAGAAATAAATTAATAGATAAAAACAATTATATGGAAATATTGATTAAAGCCAACTACCATTTTTGTTAAAAAGACTAACAATATTAATAAAACTCTAGATAGATTGACAAAGGGAAAAAAAAATAAAACACAAATGACCAATATCAGGAATATAAGAGAGGACTGTTAATCCTCCTGTCATTAAAGGCAGGAAAGAATTATTACAAAACATTTTATGATAAATTAAAAATTTATGATAAAGTTTTCTCAATGATCCAAATTAGCAAAATGTTCTAATTATAAAATATGTATCTTCATATTTATTAAGAATGAAAACTTAAGCTGGGCATGATGGCACACATGTAATCTCAGTGGCTTGGGAGACTGAGGCAGGAGAATCTCAAGTTCAAAGCTAGCCTCAGCAATAGCAAGGTGCTAAGCAACTCAGTGAGACCCTTTTCTTGAAATAAAATAAAATACAAAATAGCGCTAAATAAAAAATACACAATAAATACGAAATAAACATACAATAATAAAAATACAAAATAGGGCTGGGGATGTGGCTCAGGGGTTGAGTGCCCCTGAGTTCAATCCCCACTACTACTAAAAAAAAAAAAAAAAAAAAGAATGCAAATTTAATTGATTTAATTGTTCACAAGAAATTCAGGCCTAGATAGCTTCACTGATGAATTTTGGGAATTTAAAGAGTAAATGCTACCAAACTATTTCAGAATATATGTTTATAATGTTATAAGAATCAGAAAAAAGGAAATAAAACAGTACTTATTAATAAAATGTTAGTAAGTCAAACCTGGTAATATGCTAGGTCGTATGCTCAGGTGCAAGGTTGGTTTGACTTTTGAAAATCAACAAATGTAGTTAATCGTGTCAACACAGTTGAGATTTTCTCAGCAGATCCAGAAAGATAATTTGACAAACTTCCACTAGGAGTAGAAGAATTTCCCAAAACTAAGAGTATAAAAATATTTCCCCAATCTGTAAAATGCATTTAACAACTCCACAGATGAAAATGGTGAAAATGGGACACTTTTGCCCTGATGTCTAAAAGCAAAAATGTCTATGGTTACCTCTTTTTTAACACTGTACTCAATGTTCTAGCCAGTATAATGAGTGATGGAAGGAAAAAAAAAAGCATATAATTTACTATGGAACAAATGAAACTATCATTATTGCTAGAAACAAAAAGTAAATTTAGCAATGTTACAGATCACAAACTCCAAAAATAATTTTATTTCAATGTACTAGCAATGAAATGTACACAATAAAAATGTTTTAAAAATATTTGAAAACATCATTGAAATTCCCTTAAAAACATTATGATATAAGAAAGATGAGATGTAAGAGATATTTACAGATAGGCATATTAAAATCTGTACAAGAGTATTACATTCAAGCCCACAAAATATTGTTGAGGGAACTTGAAGGATTCAAAGAACTGAGAGGTTTGAATTGGGAGACTTGATATTTTAAAGTGCCAGTGCTCTTCTCACTTTGACTGGTATTCAGTGTAATTCAAACCAAATACATGCAAGCAAATATACAGATTGGCAAGCTTATTCTGAAATTTATAGTAAAATGTGTATCTTAACTAATTTTTAGAAAGAATAGAAAAGGTGGAAATCTTGCACTACCTGATTTCAACATTTGTTAAGTTAGTTAAGAGAGTGTGCTATTGGTGTAAGGGTAAACAAGCAAATCAATTGAACAGAATTAATAGTCCAGAAATAGACTCTACATATATTATCCACTGATTTTCAATAAGCTTGCTAAGGTACTTTAATAAAGAAAGGATTGTCTTCTTAATACATTTTATTGGAACACTGGATACATACATGGCAAAAAAAAAAAAAAAGCCAATGTCACACTTTCTTCGCACCATACAGAAAAAAAAAAAACCATCTTAACATGATCATAGTGCTCCAGTGCACAGTTGGTTAGTGCATGCTTATGTATAAAACCTAAGAGTAAGTTCTTCAAGAAATTTATAGTCATTTTAAGGTTTCTGTATGTATATATGCATGCATTTCATGTTTTTGGTCTGTAATCCAATCCAGTATTACATTTGGCATTTAATTGTCATTCTGTAGTCTGCTAAAATACAAAATGTTCCTCAGCCCTACTTTTTTGTCCATGATATTATTACTGGTACATAATTAATTATACAGAACAGTGGTTTTCATTGTGGCATACTCATGCATGCACATGACATACTTTGATCAATTTTATTCCATCCTCTTGAACTCCTCTTTCCCCTTGATCCATTTCCTCTACCCTGTTGTTCTCCCTTCTATTGTCATGAGGTTTCTTTTTCTTTTTTTGAATTGAACCTGGGCCGCACTCATGCCAGGCAAGCATGCTACCGCTTGAGTCACATCCCCAGCCCCAAGAGATTCATGACTTTTTAATGTAGGCACTCATAGCTCTAAACTTTCATCTTAGAACAGCCTTCACTGTGCTATAGAGATTTTGAAATAAAATATAAGAATTTTTAATTTCTTCTATGATTTCCTTGGTGACTCACCATTCATTCAAGAGTATTTCTTAATCTCTATGTATTTGTAGAGTTTCTGTAGTTTTTCTTGCTGTTTATTTCTAATTTAATTACATTATCACAAAATGTAAGAAATTATATTAATTATTTTGTACTTGCTAGGACTGGCAATGTTTCCCAAATATATGGTCTATTTTGGAGAAAATTTCATGAGAAGCTGACAAGAAAGTGTATTGACTTGTTTTAGGGCACAATATTGTCTTTTACATTTATAGAATGATTTAATTCTGTGTTTTTTTGTTGATTTTATATCTGGATGATATATATTTTAGAGAAAGGTGTATTGAAAACATCCAGTATTATTGTATGGGGGCCTGGCTCAGCCTTTATGTCAAGAAGTGTTTGTTTAATGAAATTAGTGCACCAATGTTTGGGGAATAAATATTCTAATTGGATTATTCCTTATACCATTATAAAGTTACCTTCATTGTCTCTTCTAACTACTGTTGATTTGCTTTGTTGGCTATGAGAGTCACTACTCCTGTTTGCTTTCAGATTCCATTTGTAAGAAATATAATTTTTTTACCCTTTTACTTCCAACCTAAGAATGTCTTTGCCAGTGAGATATGTTTCTTGCAGGTAACATATAGTTGGGTCTCAATTTTTAATCCAATATGGCACTCAATTTCTTTTTCTATATTTATTTTTTAGTTATAGGTGGGCACAATATCTTTATTTTATTTAATTTTTTAATGTGGTACTGAGGATCGAACCCAGTGCCTCATGCATGGTAGGCCAGTGCTCTACCTCTGAGCAACAACCCCAGGCCCCTGGCAGTCTATTTTTTTTTTTTAAATTAGAGAATTCAGTCTATTTACATTCAGTGTTATTATAGAGAGGTATATTTTACTTCCTGCCATTTTCATTTATTTATGTTTGCTTTGATCCTAATTATCATTTGCTTATCTATTCCCCAACTGAGATTTATTCTTTTCTGTACTCTTGGTTATTTTTATGATGTTCTTTTTTGTAAAGAATTCCTTTAAGTATCTTCTGCAATGCTGACAATAATTTTGAATTCCTTTAGTTTATAATTATCTGGAAAGTGTTTAATTCTTTCTTGATTGTGAAGGATATCTTTGCTGGATGTAGCAGTCTATTTGGAAATTATTTCCTTTTAAGATATTGAAATACATCATTGCAAGTCTTCCTGGATTTTCAGATTTCTCATAAGAAATCTTAGGTAATTCTGGTTGGTTATCCTCTAAGTTCTGACATCTCTGTTGTAGCTTTTAATTTTTTTTATATGATTGGTATTTTTGGCACTTTAATTAGAATATGTTATAGAAAGATTCTTTTTTGGTCTTATCTATTTGAGGATATAAATTCCTCCAGTGTTTGGATTCTATCTCATTCCCAAGGTTTGGAAAAAATTCTGTTATTTCACTGAATATTTTTATCAGTGCTATTAGCCTATTTCTCTTTTTCCTTTGTCAGTGGCCATTGACCTCAAATTTTGTCCCTTAATATTGTCCTAGTTTTCTGGTGTATCTGAGCATAATTTTTTTAATGCTTTTAACCTCTAAAACTCTTGGAATATTCAAGCCTGGCCACATTATGTTCAAGATCTGAGATTCTTCATTCTTGGTGTAATCTGTTGGAGAGAATTTCAACTGAATTTTAAATTACTTAGTCTTTCATTTCTAAGACTTTAGTTCTTTTTCAGAATCTCTCTCTTTATTAAAATACTTTTTTTTTCACTTTCTGTATTTTCTCCAATAGTCAATTCCTTAGATCTTTTTTTTCCAATTCATTGATCATTTGAACAATCAATTTCTGGAATTCTTTGTCTGCACTTTATCAACTTTAACAGCTTTGGATTCAGTTATTGGAAACATTTGGAGTCTTCTTGTTGCCCCGTTTCCTCAGCTTTTTGGAGGTTGTATGTTGTTTGTTCATCTGATGTGATAGGTTTCCCTATTTCTATTATTTGAGGGTCTGTTAGTAAGCAGTCAGTTCTTTACAATCTTTCCTGCCCTGGTAGTACATCTCAACATCAAACCATCCAATCAGCATAATCAAGGTGCTAAATTCAACCACCAATACCATTTTTAGGGGAGAGAATAACTTCTAGTAACAGTAATAAAATAATAATGGTTTTATATCAACATATGTTAAAGAAAACTTACTACTAATATCTCTACAATTCTATTAACCAATGAGAAAAATGAGTGACAATAACATAGGCTGAAAAGTTAAGCATTAATTATAGTGTACTTAATAGTTAATCATGTTGGAAGAAGGGAAAAAAGTAAAGAAAATATTTAAAAAAAGGTGCAAGAGGGAAGAGAGATGGAAAATAAAATGAGGGAAGAAGGAAGAATGAAAGAGAAGGGAAGGAAATAGAGATGAGGAAGAAAAAAGTTATTAAAATCCAATTAATTGAAAAAATAAGAAAAATTAGGGCTATTAAAAAAAACAATGAGTAAAGACACTATAAAATACTACCCCAAACAACTAAATTTATTTTTCTACACGCTGAGATTTTTGAAATGGAGACAATTCTTTCTGGAGTTTTAATTTAAGAATCCCTCAGGTATAAAAAAGTTTGTGGGACACATTTTTTTTTTTTTTTTTTTTTTTTTTTTTTGCTATTTGTTCTTTCTTAACTCTAACCCATACTGGCCAATCTTGTTAAGGAAGTCTGAATGCCAAGCTTCACCCTCTAGTTACCTTCCAGCAACTATTGGGGAATCATTGCTTATTTCAGAGTATAATTCACCCTCAATATGGCTGTGATTTTGTATCTAGGAATGAGAATATATTTTCAGTAGGAAATATATTTCTAGTAGGACCAACCCTTTTAACTGGGCAGTCTGTGGACTGATCTGGATCGCACAACACATGCTTGTTCTGAGAACCTGTGTCTATGTGCTGGGGTAGTTTGGGTCGTGCCTACCTCAGGTCAGCAGATCTTTTGGCACTTCTGGGTATGAGGGAGGTGGCCTGATCTAGAGGAGAATGCTTCAGGTAGCAGCTTCCACCCAACTCTGATCTGACCCAATTCTATTCCCTGTTGCCCTTGTTCCTTATCATAGTTCAGACAAATAATTTCAGATAAAAGTGCCCTTCACTCTTTTCCACTTTGCAGACCCCAAGACCAGCACCTCTCACTCCTGTCACTATATAGAGCTTCCCCTAAATCTTGTGTTATATTCTCACTTCTGTGCCTAAATTGACTTCCAGGTTGAGTGCCCACAGATCTAGCAAAAAGTAAAGCATAAGTGACCACATGTCTTGGGCACACAAAAGGAAACAAGCTAAAACAAGGCAAAAAATAGAAGAAAGAAAAATCAAATGAAAACTGCAAAGGTTTCTAATTTCCCTCTCAATGAAAATTCAAACAAAAGAGGTTTTTAAAACTGGTTGTTTCCTCATTTTTCACTCAATCTGCTGGAAGTGTCAAGACTTTTCTACAGCAGCACACTTCTCAGTATCAGCATTTTTCCTGCTTGGTTTACAAATTTTCTGGAACCTGGTTATCTTAATCTCATTGGGAAACTTACTTTAAGGTAATTGGAAGGGCATGTATACACATATCTATCTAACAATCTATCCATCCACCCATCTATTTATTTATATTTAGAAACTATAAAGTTCTGGTAGATAGCATAGAAAAAAATCTTTCCAGTTCTGGGATAGGCAAAGACTCATTATAATGCAAAGTCTACTGGCTAGGATAAAAGAGAATAATTTGAGTTCTTTAAAATTAAAGGTTACAAATTCAAAAGAGACCATTTTGAAAACAAAAATGCATTCCAAAGATAGCATTTGGTTGGAAAATATACATATCTGAAAAAGAAAAGACCTGTTTGCAGAATATTTAAAGAACTCATAAGTCATAATAATCATTAAAAATCGGCAAAGGATAAGAACAGCTATTTCATGAAAAAAAAGATAAAGAAATCCCCAGTAAAAACATGAAAATGTTCAAGATTATTCATTAAGGAGATGTAATTTAAAACTACAATGAGATACCCATACACATCCACTAGAATAGCTGCAATTAAAATCACTTATTTTCACTGAGGTAGTCATCCTATTTATCCTTCTTCAATTATAGGTTCTTTAAAGAGAACTTTTTTGAACTCATATAAAAAGTTTCCCCTAATAATTCTCCTCCCTAGCACCAAAAATGCTTATGTATTATATATTTATTAAATGTGTACTTAGTGATAGACTTCTTTAGAATGTACGTGCCATGAAGCCCGGTTCAATAATTTTGATGGCAATTCTGTCCCTGGATATAGCTATAATGTCTGACAGGAGAATCTCAATATATATTTCTTGTATAAATGGATGAATCAGATTTCCAAAAGAGCAACACAGAGACTTTTATAAAACAAATCTGATAATATTCACTTTAATCAAAAGTGAACAAGAGTTATTGTTAAATTCTCATTCGTTAACCCTTTTATAGACTTCCTCCCGGATCAGTGATTTCAGATAATCTCATTATCTTTATTTGAGAAATGCATTTCTGAGGTTGGAGGAAGTTTTGCTTCATCTGTTTCTGGGATGCTTCTACTGAGTCAATGGCAATATCTTCTGACTTTTATCAAATCCTTGTTATGCCTATTTGATATTTCTGCATTTGGGCATTACCAATTCCAGTATCTAAACTCCAGCTACCATGGGATTTTGTGATGCAGGGCATACATACTGAAAAGCAGACAAAGACTGATTAACTCAGGTTTTTGAGTGTAGCTTTTGGTTTCATAGTGTTTACTACACCATGGGAGAGAGACTGTGTTCTGAATCAAGCCTGACTAAAAAGAAGTTTTCACAAAGATCTAAACAAATACTTCCACAGTTTTCCTAGATGATTGCCAATTTCATTCTATCATACAGCACTCCTCATTTTATTAACAAAGGAAGACTTAGACAAAGTTTTTGCTGTTTCTGTTATTATTCTCTACTGTTCAGCACATACATAAATTTTTAAGTAAGTTTTCTTGGAGAATTGACTCCTTAGCAGAATAATGTCTTTGTTTGGGAGTCTACTTCAAATATAGTAGCATATAGCTACTATATTTGGCTGAACCTCAAACTGATGATTTTTTTTTTTTGACCTGTCAGAAAGCTGAAGGGCCAGAGCATACATACAACTAGTCCAAAATCCACACATGCAAGTAAGTAGTTTCTCTCTCTCTCTCTCTCTCTCTCTCTCTCTCTCTTTCTCTCTCTCTCGTACTACATCTCCAGCCCTTGTTATTATTTTTAAAAAATATTTGAAACAGTCTTGCTAAGTTGCATAGGCCTCATAAAGTTGCCCTGGCTTTAAAATTGCCATCCTCCTGCCTCAGCCTCCTGAGTATCTGAAATTACAGGCATGTACTCCTGTCTCAGCCTCCTGAGTAGCTGAGATTACAAGCATGTACACCCAGATCACACAGGCAAATAGAAGGGATGTGTACTTGCTTACATAGGATAGATGCTTCTGGAAATGGAAGAATTCAGCTGCAATAACTCATGTACCAGGGGGAGAGCTGAGTATGGCTGAAGCATATGTGAAGCCCCTGAAGGAATCTTCATGTTTTTCAGGTTCTTTATCCATGAATGCTATCCCTAGACAAGAGTCTTAAACCAGTTCATTCCATTTTTCTATATGTGGAATACCTGTAAAAACTTAAATTGAGCATCAAAGACAACACTTAGGCTAACTTTGAAATGTTTTTATGTTTGTAGAATTGAAAACTTGGGACTTAATGGGTTAACAAAGTTAGCTTGGTGATGGGGAAAGAGGCCATTCTTTGTTGTTTGGATGAGGCCATAGTCTAAGGCAGGCACGGTATTCTTAGGTCTCAAAAGGATAGTTTTCTCTGTTCTTTTGTACCTCCCTTGGTGTTTTGAGTCCAGTTCGTATTCCCATATTCTGTTCCTCCTCCAGAGATAGGTCATATTTTTTCTCATGTTTCCTTCCCCAACTGCAATACATTTTTACTAGTCCCTTTAGGGTGAGAGTTTTTATTCCCACTCTGCCTGCACATGAGTTTTGTTCTGGGCATTATATATATAACTCCTAATCCTCTCCTGAAGGTCTGCATTACAATAAAAACTTTAATGTTTTTCCTGATTTTGGTTTTGTTCTATTTTGCTGAACAGCCTTTGAGATTCATGGGGGTGGGGGAAGGAGCCTGAAAGGTGTGGCTTCAATGTCTGCAGTTCTCAGGACTTCCATTCTGTTCATAGTCCACATTCAAGCTTTCATCAATTTGTCATTCCCTGACTTCAGTCACATCTATCTCCCAGGTAACAGGTGCTCATATCTCCTCTTTCCTGAAGATGGCAGTCTTGCTTCAGAATTTGTTAGATTTTTCTTTTCTTTTTTTTTTTTCTCTGCTGGCTCAGTTCTTGGAAGGGTTAAAAGTAAGTCAGAAATGTGGTTTGTGCATCATATTTTTGTTGCTGTAAGGAAAGGAGTGAGGCTTCCTCCTTTTCACTAGATGGCAGAGTGGCTTACTTTTGATCTAAACCCCAGTTACTAAAAGTGCTACAGTTAATTCCTCCATTTAGCCAGCATGCCTGATGAGCTGGATCTTGGGTTTGTTGTGACTGTTGCTTTCAAGGCATGACAGGCTTCCCTATCCTTTATCCATACCTTCTGCTAATTGTGAGACTTCTTTGCCGAAAAGTCTGTCTTCCCTTTGCACCTGTCTGTTTGTTGCAGGATTTCATTGTAACTGGCTAGTGGTAGAGGACAAGGAAAAGGTTTTTTTGCTGATTAAAGTCAGTCTTAAATAGGATCTTTGTCCATAGTTCTGGTTGTTTTGGACTTCACAGTATATCTGCCCCTCACTCAGCATTATTTTTAGGTCATTATGTGTTTTTGTCTTTTTCCTAGAGGTAGGGGAGTTTTTCTGTTCTCTGTCCCAGCTGCAGTATGCGTTCACCAGGGTCCCAGGAGAATTGGTTTTTGTTGGTATTCTCCCTATGGATAAATAATTTTGTTCCATAGGAGACACAGAGGAAAAGGTTCCTGACAGTTATGTGACTCTCCCACTGTGGCTGCTTCTGTTCCATTCTTTCAGAAATCTGCATAGCCTGGGGAGCTTTCTCAACAATTTTCTTTCATAGTTCCTGGTATGATTTGTAGAAAAAAAAAAAGCCCAAAAGGCAATAGATAGTAATTCTCCCTCCTCCTTGTAACTGTGATGACCAGAAACTTCACTTCAACTACTAGTTGACACTTGCCTTTCACCTCAGCTATTTTAGTTGCAGTTTTACCAATATCTATTGGCTGTTCTGCCCCTAGTATATGTGTTCAAATCCCCTTTCTCCCTGCAGGCACCTACCTCTTCTCAGATTTCAGCAAGATGGGAGTGGTAATTTAGAACTCTCTAATTTCTGAGAGAAAACTGGGGAAGTCACAACCTGCATGGGCTCTCTCTCTCTTGTCCAGCGAGGAGGTCCATGAAACAAGGTAGAGTGTGGCTGTGGAGTTGCTAATCAACACCTCTGAAGACCAAGCAGGAAGCAGGTCTGATTTTATTGTGAAGTTACTATATATATATATATATATATATATATATATATATATATATATCACACACACACACACACACACACACACACACACACACTCAGGCAGTAGCTAGGCAGATGATAGGCAGGCATCAATACAATTTCTTGTTAACTGTGACCAATTGAGGAGCAGGCCTTGGATCAAGTGCTGGGACTACAATATATGGCCTCACACCCAGGGCTGTGCCTACCAGGTTTGCCTCTCACATGCCTAGCATAAAAGGAGTGGTTCCCCTCTCAGATGACCTTAACATATGCCATGTATTCAGTACTCCATGCACTTGTCTCTACAACAACACATTTTACAAAAGTACTAATCTCTATAATCATCAGCCAACAAGAAATATGAATTTTCTAGTACCTTTGCCTCAGTTAATAATCCCCCAGAGATAACCACTATTCTGACTCTATCACCATCAATAGTATGACTTGCTTTTGAATTTCATATCAAAAAATTTATATTGATTAAACTTCTTAGTTCTTCATTTTTTTATACAATAACGCACACACACACACAAACAAACAACATTCATCCATGTTCACATGTCTAAGTAGTTTGCTCCTTCTGTTGATCTGCATGTCATTTATAAAAATGGTACCATTTACTCCCTTTATTTATTTATTTATTTTTTATTGGTTGTTCAAAACATTACAAAGCTCATGACATATCTTTCATACATTTGATTCAAGTGGGTTATGAACTCCCATTTTTACCCCAAATACAGATTGCAGAATCACATTGGTTACACATCCATATTTTTACATAATGCCATATTAGTGACTGTTGTATTGTGCTACCTTTGCTATCCCCTACTATCCCCCCTCTCCTCCCCTTCCATCTTCTCTCTCTGCCCCATCTGCTGTAATTCAATTCTCTCCCATGTTTTTTCCCCTTTCCACTCACAACCTCTTATATGTAATTTTGTATAACAATGAAGGTCTCCTTCCATTTCCATGCAATTTCCCTTCTCTCTCCCTTTCCCTCCCACCTCTCCTCTCTGTTTAATGTTAATCTTTTCCTCATGCTCTTCCTCCCTGCTCTGTTCTTAGTTGCTCTCCTTATATCAAAGAAGACATTTGGCATTTGTTTTTTAGGGATTGGCTAGCTTTGCTTAGCATAATCTGCTCTAATGCCATCCATTTCCCTGCAAATTCCATGATTTTGTCATTTTTTAGTATTGCATAATACTCCATTGTGTATAAATGGCATAATTATTTTTTTATCCATTCATCTATTGAAGGGCATCTAGGTTGGTTCCACAGTCTAGCTATTGTGAATTGTGCTGCTATGAACATCGATGTGGCAATATCCCTATAGTACGCTCTCTTAAGGTCTTCAGGGAATAGTCTGAGAAGGGCGATAGCTGGGTCAAAGGTGGTTCCATTCCCAGCTTTCCCAGGAATCTCCATACTGCTTTCCAAATTGGCCACACCAATTTGCAGTCCCACCAGCAATGTACAAGTGTACCCTTTTCCCCACATCCTCGCCACCACTTGTTGTTGTTTGACTTCAGAATGGCTGCCAGTCTTACTGGAGTGAGATGGTATCTTAGGGTGGTTTAGATTTGCATTTCTCTGACTGCTAGAGATGGTGAGCATTTTTTCATGTACTTGTTGATTGATTGTATGTCCTCCTCTGAGAAGTGTCTGTTCAGGTCCTTGGCCCATTTTTTTTTTAAAGAGAGAGTGAGAGAGGGAGAGAGCGAGAGAGAGAGAGAATTTTTAAAAATATCTTTGTTTGTATGTGGTGCTGAGGATTGAACCCGGGCCGCATGCATGCCAGGCGAGCACGCTACTGCTTGAGCCACATCCCCAGCCTGGACCATTTGTTGATTGGGTTATTTGTTATCTTATTGTTTAATTTTTTGAGTTCTTTGTATACTCTGGATATTAGGGCTCTATCTGAAGTGTGAGGAATAAAAATTTGCTCCCAGGATGTAGGCTCCCTATTTACCTCTCTTATTGTTTCTCTTGCTGAAAAAAACTTTTTAGTTTAAGTAAGTCCCATTTGTTGATTCTTGTTATTAAGTCTTGTGCTATGGGTGTCCTATTAAGGAATTTTGAGCCCGACCCCACAATATGTAGATCGGAGCCAACTTTTTCTTCTATCAGACCCAGAGTCTCTGATTTGATATTAAGCTCTTTGATCCATTTTGAGTTAACTTTTGTGCATGGTGAGAGAAAGGGATTCAGTTTCATTTTGTTGCATATGGATTTCCAGTTTTCCCAGCACCATTTGTTGAAGATGCTATCCTTCCTCCATTGCATGCTTTTAGCCCCTTTATCAAATATAAGAAAGTTGTAATTTTGTGGATTGGTTTCTGTGTCCTCTATTCTGTACCATTGGTCCACCCACCTGTTTTGGTACCAGTACCATGCTGTTTTTGTTACTATTGCTCTATAGTACAGTTTGAAATCTGGTATCGCTATACCGCCAGATTCACAATTCCTGCTTAGAATTGCTTTTGCTATTCTGGGTATTTTATTTTTCCATATGAATTTCATGATTGCTTTATCTATTTCTACAAGAAATGCCATTGGGATTTTGATTGGTATTGCATTAAACCTATAGAGAACTTTTGGTAATTTTGCCATTTTGATGATGTTAGTTCTGCCTATCCATGAACAGGGTATATTTTTCCATCTTCTAAGATCTTCTTCTATTTCTCTCTTTAGGGTTCTGTAGTTTTCATTTTATAAATCTTTCACCTCTTTTGTTAGGTTGATTCCCAAGTATTTTAATTTTTTTTTGAGGATATTGTGAATGGAGTGGTTTTCCTCATTTCCATTTCAGAAGTTTTGTTGCTGATATACAGGAATGCCTTTGATTTATTCACGTTGATTTTATATCCTGCCACTTTGCTGAATTCATATATTAGCTCTAGTAGTTTCTTTGTAGACCCTTTTGGGTCTGTTAGATATAGTATCATATCATCTGCAAATAGTGATAATTTAAGTTCTTCTTTTCCTATTTTTATGCCTTTAATTTCTTTTGTCTGTCTAATTGCTCTGGCTAGTATTTCAAGACCTAAATTGAATAGAAGTGGTGAGAGAGGGCATCCCTGTCTTGTTCCAGATTTTAGAGGGAATGCCTTCAGTTTTTCTCCATTTAGAATGATGCTAGTCTGAGGCTTAGCATATATAGCTTTTACAATGTTGAGGTAAGTTTCTGTTATCCCTAGTTTTTCTTGTGTTTTGAACATAAAGGGATGCTGTACTTTGTTGAATGCTTTTTCTGCATCTATCGAGATTATCATATGGTTCTTATCTTTAAGTCTATTAATGTGGTGAATAACATTTATTGATTTCCGTATATTGCATCTCAGGGATGAATCCTACTTGATCGTGGTGCACAATTTTTTTGATATGTTTTTGTATTCAATTCGCCAGGATTTTATTGAGGATTTTTGCATCTAAGTTCATTAGAGATATTGGTCTGTAGTTTTCTTTCTTTGAAGTGTCTTTGTCTGGTTTTGGGATTAGGGTGATGTTGGCCTCATAGAATAAATTTGGAAGAGCTCCTTCTTTTTCTATTTCTTGAATGAATTTGGAAGAGCTCCTTCTTTTTCTATTTCTTGAAATAACTTGAAAAGTATTGGTATTAATTCTTCTTTGAAGGTTTTGTAAAACTCCGCTGTATACCCATCCGGTCCAGGGCTTTTCTTGGTTGGTTGTCTTTTGATGGCTTCTTCTATTTCCTCCTTTGTTATTGGTCTGTTTAAATTGTGTGTATCTTCCTGACTCAATCTGGGCAAATCATATGACTTAAGAAATTTATCGATATCTTCACTATCTTCTATTTTATTGGAATATAGGTTTTCAAAATAATTTCTATTTATCTTCTCTATTTTTGTAGTGTTTGTTGTGATATTGCCTTTTTCATCCTGTATGTTAGTAATTTGAGTTCTCTCTCTTCTTCTCTTCGTTAGCATGGCTAAGGGTCTGTCGATCTTATTTATTTTTTCGAAGAACCAACTTTTAGTTTTATCAATTTTTTCAATGTTTTTTTTTGTTTCAATTTTGTTGATTTCCACTCTGATTTTAATTATTTCTTGCCTTCTACTACACTTGCTATTGTTTTGCTCTTCCTTTTCTAGGGTTTTGAGATGAAGTGTGAGCTCATTTATTTGTTGGTTTTTTCTTTTTTTGAGGAATGACCTCCAGGCAATGAATTCCCCTCTTAAAACTGCTTTCATTGTGTCCCATAGATTCCGATATGTTGTGTCTGTATTGTCATTTATCTCTAAGAATTTTTTGATTTCCTCCTTTATGTCTTCTGTAACCCATTGATCATTCAGTAACATATTGTTCATTTTCCAGGTGATGCAGGATTTTTCCTTCCTTCTTTTATCATTAATTTCCAGTTTGATTCCATTATGATCAGATAAGATGCATGGTATTATCTCCACACCTTTATATTTACTAAGAGTTGCCCTATGGTATAATATATGGTCTGTCTTTGAGAAGGATCCATGTGCTGCTGAGAAGAATGTGTATCCACTTGATGATGGTTGATATATTCTATATATGTCGGTTAAGACTAGGTTATTGATTGTGTTATTGAGTTCTATAGTTTCTTTATTCAGCTTTTGTCTGGAGGATCTGTTCAATGGAGAGAGCGATGTGTTGAAGTCACCCATAATTATTGTGTTGTGGTCTATTTGACTCTTGAACTTGAGGAGAGTTTGTTTTATGAACGTTGCAGCACCATTATTTGGTGCATACATATTGATAATTGTTATGTCTTGTTGGTGAATGGTTACTTTTAACAGTATATATTGTCCTTCTTTATCCCTTTTGATAAACTTAGGTTTGAAGTTGATTTTATTCGAAATAAGTATGGCCACTCCTGCTTGCTTCCGAGGACCATATGAGTGGTATGATTTTCCCCAACCTTTCACCTTCAGCCTGTGTATGTCTTTTCTTATCATATGAGTCTCCTGAAGGCATCATATTGTTGGACCTATTTTTTTTTTTTTTTTAATCCAGGTTACCAGCCTATGTCTCTTGATTGGTGAATTTAAGTCATTAATGTTTAGGGTTACTATTGATATATGGTTTGTACTTCCAGTCATGCTTATTTATTTATTTATTTTAATTTGGCTAGTTTTTCCTCTTTGGTTATCCCCCCCCCTTTACTGAGTTACCTCCCACTGTTAGTTTTGGGTGGTGTTTTTCAATTCCTCTTCTTGTAGTGTTTTGCTCAAAATGCCTTGCAGTGCTGGTTTTCTGGCTGCCAGTTCTTTTAACTTTTGTTTATTGTGAAATATTTTAATTTCATTGTCAAATATGAAGCTTACTTTTGCTGGATACAGTATTCTTGATTGGAATCCATTATTTTTCAGCGTTTGAAATATGTTGTTCCAGGATCTTCTCACTTTCAACGTCTGTGATGAAAAATCAGCCGTTAATCTAATTGGTTTACCCCTGAATGTAATCTGCCTCCTTTCTCTCGTAGCTTTTTAAATATTCTCTCCTTGTTCTGTATGTTGTATATCTTCATAATTATGTGTCTTGGAGTTGGTCTATTATGGTTTTGTATGTTTGGGGTCTTGTAGGCTTCCAGGATTTGGCAATCCATTCCATCTTTCATATCTGGGAAGTTTTCTAAGATTATTTAATTCATTATTCATTCCTTTGGTTTGAACCTCTATACCTTCTTCTATCCCAGTGACTCTCAAGTTTTTTTTTTAATGACATCCCATATCTCTTGGATGCATTGCTTGTGATTTCTTAACATCCTTTCTGCATTGACTATATTCTTTTCGAGTTGATAAACTGTGTCTTCATTATCTGATGTTCTGACTTCTATTTAATCTAGTCTATTTGTAATATTCTCATTTGAGTTTTTAATTTGGTTTATGGTTTCCTGCATTTCTAGAATGACTGTTTGATTTTTAAAAAAAAATCTCTATCTCCTGGTAGTGTTCATTCTTTGCTATTTGAATTTGCTTATGCAATTCATTTTCAAAGTATTCTTTCATTGTTTGAACTTGCTGTCTAATGACTTCTCTAAGATTCCATTCCATCTGAGTCAGGTATGCCTTGAGTTCTTTCTCTGTCCATTTTTCTGATGTCTCTAGGTTCTCCTGTAAATTTAAGTTGTCCTGCATTGTTTGTAATCCTTTTTCCCCTTGTTTTTTTATGGTGTTCACGTTACTTTCCAACTCTGTTTAACTGCTGTGTTTCTGTTTTCTCCTATAAATTTGTTTTGGTTTTGTATATCTCTGTGGTCTCTCCTTTGTGGTGAGAGACTATGCCTAGAAATGTTGGGCTTTATTGTACTTTAAAGCTGATTCATTCAATTCATAAAAGGCTTACGGATTCTTGTATGCATACAGTGATTTGTTGTTTTGTCTTAGGACTTTATGTTTAGGTTAGGTGCTATGATGGTATGAAAGTAAGTATGTCTTGGCTACTTTGGAAGATTGCTCTACTGAAGGGGGATATTAACAGATGATTGGATTAGGGTATTTGGTAATAGCTAGGTATTTAGGAGCCCTATAGACAGCCTCAAAACAATCACCTATTTGCATTTAGACAATTACGCATAATGGAAGACGTAATGCTTGGGATGAAAGTTGGGGGGAAAAAGAGGGAGAGAGAGATAGAATAGAGGAGAATGGAAAAAACAATAGAACTTGAAAAGGGAAAGAAAGAAGGAAGGAAAAGGGAAGAAAAAAACTAATAAAATAGAAATTTAAAAAAAAGAAGTCTTAGAGATCCATTTTCTTCCCTTCCAGTAGGCGAAGCTGTGTCCTCCTAGTCGAGCTTCTGCCCTCTATGTGCCGACAGCAATCCCTGTAAGGCGGCTCCTGGGAGTCACTCAATCCTGTTAGTCCAGAGCCATTTCTCTTCTCTGGCCCCTCCCCCCTTCCTCCTGCCAGTCAGCCAGGCCCCGCTCACCAGAGGCGCTCTCCAAGGATCTGGTTACACTTGCAGCCCCACTGCGTTCCCTATTTCCCGAACAACTGAGCACTCTCTCTGTCATTCATTCAAGCCCCAGTGCTGTGGAGTGGTGATCTGGGACCCGACAGTTTAATTTTTCCAGACCCCTTTGGTGGGCACGCCCCTGGGAACTGGCAGCTAAGACCTTGGGTGTTGCCGCTGGTGGTAAGGGGAGTTGGGGATCAAGAATCCCCTCTGCTTCCCTTGGCCCCTACAGTCATGCCCATGCTGCTGGCGGTAGGGGGAGTTGGGGGTCAGGAGTCTCCTCTGCTTCCCTTGGCCCCTACAATCACGCCCACACCGCTGGCAGTAGGAGGAGTTGAGGGTCAGGGGTCTTCTCTGCTTCCCTCAGCCCCTACAGTCATGCCCATGCCGCTGGAGGTAGGGGGAGTTGGGGGTCGGGAGTCTCCTCCGTTTCCCTTGGCCTCTACAGTCATGCCAACGGAGCTCTGGGTCGAGATTTTTGAGGTTTCCTGGCTGTATGTATCTGGTGGGGATGGGAGTCACACACCTGCTAAAGGCGATTCCGCTGGGAAGGAATCCCGTCAGCCAAATTCTGGTCACCTCTCTGCTATGGCGGGCCCCAGGCTCCTTGCCAGAGTGTCTGAAGGGAGGGGTGGGTCTGGCCTGTCTCTGGTCTGACCCAGTCTCGGTTGGTTTCGGTTCCGGGTTCACTATTTCATGAAGGCTTGGTTAGAGACCTCTTCATAGGGTCCCTGCACCGCGCCTTCTGAACCTCCTCGGAGGCTGGTCACTGCGCAGCAGCGGCGGGTGGTGGGTCTGAACCTCTGCGCTGCGTGGCAGAGATTCACTCGTCTGGGGCAAACTGTCACCTCCAATAATCGTACAAATTCACCAGCAGGTCTCATTTCAGCGGAATTTTGCTAGAAGTTTCTCAGCAGGTAGAATCTGAACGTATTAATGCGTCTCTCTGACCCTGTTATTGAGGAGGTACTGAAAGCACTGCCTCCCCACCCGCTGCCATATTGGGTCCCCCATTTACTCCCTATTTTGCAAAACATGAAAATTGGTTTTGTTTCCAGTTTATGGCTACTGTAAACAAAGCTGCGCTCTTGAAATTGTTAAATATAGCAAAATAAGGATAAAAACAGTAAAAATAGAATGGATTTATTTTCACATCTGATAGGATTTCAATATTCAAACTCCAAAGTAACTATACAGAATTAGCCGTGTTCAGTATTTTTTTTCTACTTCAGCATTGCAAAAACAGAGTGTTGGCTCACAGAAGCTAACTTTTTTCTTCTCTTCTGGGTTTACTGAGAGTCCTTGTTAACATTTGCCCTTCCTATTAGCTGTGGCAAACTCTGAGGGAAGGAGAGCCACATTCATCTTACCCACCAGACAGTCCTTTTTAAAACAGATTCATTATCTGCACAAACTCCAACATCCTTTTTTTCTGAAAAGCATTTGACTGACACATTTGTTCATTTCCTATACTATAACACTTAGGAAAATAAACCCATCATTAAATAATATACTACACTAAAAATAACCCTAATGAGCTCTTTTTTTCTTCCTGTTACTGTAATGCTGCTGATTCTGTAATGGTAGATATGCTTTTTTACTTACCAAAAGCTTGCTATAGCCACTTAGGCCCACAATGCATTCTTCATCTTAAAATTCTCTGGGATTGAGCCTGAGGGATAGCCAATTCAGGCAGGTGCCAAGAAAAATGGTCAAGTTTTGACCAGATATAGGTTCAAAACAAGAGACAGGTTGACATGCATTTATAAGGATTAAGGTCCAAGTGTTCAAAGAGTAGAGACCAGAGAATTAGAATCAAAACCCCACTCTCTAAATGTTACCATTAGGCCAGAGAATAATGGATCTGAGAATGGTCTATGAGAATCAGATGCAGCACCTGGGGGAAGTTTGATGAACAAATGGAAGCCAACACATGGAACAACACTATAGTTCTTCCCACCTGCTGTAGTCCTCTGGTCTTGGACACAGTCATAAATACTTTCCCTTGTAGGGAATGTATGATAATTTTCTGAAAATTTTGATTCCTGAGTGCTACATGGTTACAACTTCAGGACAGAGTTATTTTAGAAGATTCTTTAAAATAATATGGATTTGAAAGTTTGGTGGTTGAGATTATTTAATTTTTCTTAAGCGTCTTCAGAGTTCATAATTGTGTTCCCCCAAGAACAATATGATATTGGGGCCCCGTACCTATATTTTAGCATTAACACTGGTACACATTTCATGACACTCAAGCTTCTAGACAGAGAATGTGGGATAGTATGCTGGATTCAGTTGGAGATAGACTGAATGAATCTCATTTATGCCTTCTCCCTATCTTATTCCCTTACTGTCCTTTTAGAACCAGGCACATAGGCTGGGTTTGCCATCACTGTGGCTAGAAGATTTTACAACTTGGGTATTAATAGCAAGTTTCTATTAAGTTGGGCAAATTAAACTTCTGAAGGAACTTGGGTCTGTAGCTCTTTTTGCTCTAGTTGTTTTGATGTAATCTGGTCTCATATGTTAATTATGCTTTTCTTTATTAATAATTACAGCCTGCTGTAGTTGAAATTTGTTTCTCATATATATTTAAATGTTGAAATAAGTATTTTGTCTCTAAATTTGCCTCACAGCAAGTGGAGCAAGTGAATTATACAGTAAGGTCTTCATAGTTGGTCTCTTTTGTGCCATTGCTTCAGAGATATCATCTTCTGGCTGAAGACCTGGGCCTCATATTTTTCATCTAAGTTTTTGGCAGTCCCATTCTGCTAATAGCATTGATAGCTTTACTTAATATGTGTAATAGTACATTTTGGAATGGTAAATTTTTTTCAAAGGAAGAATCTCTCTCTTTTTTTCCTGTCTGCTTCCCTTATGAAAGTGTGATCTATGGGTAGAAATGATTGGAATGCTGGAATTAACTTTAAAGGCTCTAATACAATTATAGTTGGTAACTTCAAAAACCCAGTCTCTAACAGATAGATCACCCAGACAAGAAAATTCAACAAAGAAACATCAGAGTTAATCAAATGGAATAAACAGACATTTACACATTGCTTTTATCAACACATGGAACACATAGTAGGACATAAAATAACACTTAAAATTAAAAAAAAAATCAAAGTAACATTTTGCCTCTTTTCTGATTATAATGAAATAAAACAACAGCAAGAAAAAAATGCAGAAATTATACAAAAACATGGAGATTGAAAAACACCCTTTTGAATGCATAGTGGGTCTGTAGTAGAGGCCAGAAGGGAAATTAGAAAAACTCCTTGAATAAAATGAAAAGAAAAATACAACATACCAACCCTGTGGTCATATTAAATTTGGGAAAACTGAAAACATATCCTCTAATACCAGGAATTTGTCTTCAAATGCCCACTCTCACCACTCTTATTCAATATGATACTAGAAATTTTAGCCATAGTATTTAGTCAAGAGACAGAAATAAAAGGCACAAAATTAGTCAAAGAGAAAGTAAAATTATTTCTGTTTGCAGATGATATGATTCTATACATAGAAAATTCTAATGACATCACCAAAATATCCTTAGAACTGAGAAACTAATTCAGTAAAGCAGTAGGATAGAAAAATCAACATACAAAAAACCAGTAGCTTTTCTATACATTCACTGAGCTTATTGAGCAAGAAATCAGAAAAGTAATCCCATTCACAATAACCATGCAGACATTACAAAGGAGACATTACAATTGATACCATAGAAAATCAAAGGATCATTAGAAAAAATTTTGAAAATATTATATGCCAAAAAAATTGGAAGATATAGAAGAAATGGACACATTTCTGGATACATAAGACCTTCTAGATTGAATCAAGATGATATGGAAAACCTAAATAGATCAATAAAAAAGAAGAAGGATGAAGTAGTAATAATAAAGTCTCCCAACAAAGAAAAACTCAGGGTTAGATGACTTTGTTATTTCATATCTAAAATACCTACGAATAAACGTAACAAAGGATATCAATGACCTTTCTCTCCACATATTCTCAAAGATTTGTATCTATTCATTTATTTATTTTTTGATAATAGCCATCTTCAGTGGGATAAGCTGGATTCCCATTGTAGCTTTATATTTCCCTGATGACTAAAAATATTAGAGGGGCTGGGATTGTGGCTCAGTGGTAGAGTGCTCGCCTAGTATGGGTGGGACCCAGGATCGATCCTCAGCACCACATAAAAATAAAGGCATTGTGTTGTGTCCATCTACACCTAAAACATATTAAAAAAAATATTAGAGCATTTTTTCATATATTTATTAGTCATTTGTATTTCTTCTTTTTATTTGTTATTTTTAGATATACATGACTGTAAAGTATATTTTGACATATTATAAATAACTGGAGTGTGACTGATTCTAGTCTGGATTCCATTCTTGTGGTTGAACATGATGTGGAGTTTCACTGGTGGTCTACTCATATATGAACTTAACCTGGGGATGCTTAACATCCCAAGCCCTATTTTTATATTTTATTTAGAGACAGAATTTTGCTGAGTTGCTGAGGGCCTCACTAAGTTGCTGAAGCTGGTTTTGAACTTGTGATCTTCCTGCTTCAAATTCCCAAACAGCTGGGATTACAGGTGTGTGCCACTGTACCTGGTGCATTATATATCTTTTATTTTTTTTATTTAGTTTTTTTATTTTTATTTTTTTTTAAAGAGAGAGAGAGAAAGAGAGAGAAAGAGAGAGAGAGAGAGAGAGAGAGAGAGAGAGAGAGAGAGAGAGAATTTTTTTAATATTTATTTTTTAGTTATCGGCGGACACAACATCTTTGTTTGTATGTGGTGCTGAGGATTGAACCCGGGCCACACGCATGCCAGGCGAGCGCGCTACCACTTGAGCCACATCTCCAGCCCATATATCTTTTATTTTTAAAGCAAATTATTTTATTACAAATGTTTTTGAGTTGACACTTTTGGGTAGGTGTTCTAAATTTTGTCATAAATCATAAATCATAGGAAAGTTATGTCTGATTCATTCCACTGTCTTTTATATTCCTATCCCATCTCCCTTACCTTCATTCCCATTTGTCTAATCCATTGAACTTTTATTCTTTCCCTCACCATCACTTTTATTGTGTGTTAGCATCTTCAGATCAGAAAAAATATTCTGTCTTTGGTTTTGGGGGATTGGCTTATTTTACTTAGCAGGATAGTCTCCAAATCCATCCATTTACAAGCAAAATCACTCTTTTTATGGCTAAATAATATTACTTTGTTTATATATATCTCATTTTCTTTATCTATTCACCTGTTGAAGGACACCTAGGTTGGTTTCATAGCTTAGCTATTGTGAATTGAGCTGGTATAAACATTGATTTGGCTGTGTCACTGTAGTATGCTGCTATTAACTACTTTGGATATATACAGAAGAGTGGGATAACTGGGCCAAATTTTGGTTCCATTGCTAGTTTTTTAAAGAATATTCATACTGCTTTTCAGAGTGGTTGCACTAATTTGTAGGCCCATTAACAATGTAAGATTATACTTTCCCCCCACTTCCTTGTTAATGTTTATTGTTGCTTGTATTCTTGATTGTTGCCATTCCAGCTGGCATGAGAAGAAATTTCAGTGTAGTTTTAATTTGCATTCTCTAATTGGTAGAGGTGTTGATTTTTTAAAAATATATTTGTTGTTAGACCGGAGCAGGAAGCCGCGACAGCCACCCAGCCAGACCGGAGAAGGAAGCCGCGACAGCCACCCAGCCAGACCGGAGCAGGAATCCGCGACAGCCGCAGAGCCAGACCGGAGCAGGAAGGCGCCAGCCGCCAGCCAGACCAGAACAGGAAGGCGCCAGCCGCTCAGCCAGACCAGAGGAGGAAGTCCGGTTCCGCCCCAAGCGCTAGTCTCCAGGAAGCCCATCAACCCGTAAAACCCATCAAAGTGGGTGTGGCTACCAGCACAGTTGTGGCTGATCCAGGTACCCGGTTTCCAACTCCCCCACCCTTAGCTGCGATAACTCAAAATATTTCCCACAAGCTTTTGGGGATTGTAGCTATCAACACAAAACAACAACTGTAGAGGCACCTGGTTTCTACCTCAGAGACTAGAGTAGGGAAGATACAGGTGGAAGCTCATTTCCCTTCACACTAGCTATACCCACCACCCTGAATACAGAGGCTCAAACTAGGAATAGACAACGCCACCTACTGGAAGCAAGGAAAACAGTGTTCTGAGAGACTTTTTTTTTTTCCTCTCTTTCTCTTTTCTTCTCTCTCTTCTACAACTTCAGCATATGTGAAACCAAGAACTGAGCATGAACAACTGAATTACCAAAGTAATATAATATAGAGGAATTGCATATACCCCACCTCCCCCCTATTTTTTTTTCTGTATTTCTATCTTACTTCCCTTTCCCTTCTCTTATTTCTCTTTTCTTCCTTGTTATTTCTTTTCTTTTCTTTTTTTTTAATTCATATTCTCTCTATACCACTTTCAATCTCCTAACTTTTGCTATCTATACATAGGGTAACTATCTAAATAGGAGGTTGAGTCTATACATTCTTCCATAAATTACCAGTCGAGTGGTTAGAGTTCTCCAAAGGTGCTAAGTTAGTTTAACCTCATTCCCTCACTCCTTTCTCTTTAAGTATAACATCCTTCGTCTGAAATTAAGTTTTCTATATGCCACCAGATATGGTATGCCTTTTATGAAACTAAGGAATATATTCTTAAGTAATAATTAAATCCAACATCTATAGTCTTAGAATCTAACTATAAATGTATTAATAATGAAAACTTGTCCTTAGATAATGTACTGTTGATATTGGGATCTGTTAACATTGTCTTTCTCCGAAAAAGAGGGATATTGGAGCTATTCAAGAACAATACAAATATATAAGGGGAAAAACATTAGCTCAACAGTTTCACAAAGCTAGAAAGAATCATGAGCAGTATGAAAAGACAAGGAAAGAAAGGACCACAAACAATACAGGTCAATTCAACATTAGATGAGGTAATATCTGCAGCTGATGGAATGTCAGACAAAGAGTTCAGGTTATACATGCTTCAGATGATCTGGAGTCTCAAGGAAGACATTATTCATCAAATTCAGACAATGAAAAATCACTTTGACAATGAATTACATAAACAAATCCAAGAAGCAAAAGATCAACTCTATAGGGAGATAGAGGATATAAAAAACAAACAAACAGAAATCCTGGAAATGCAGGAAACAATAAACCAAATTAAAAACTCAAATGAGAGTATTACCAGCAGAGTAGAACACTTGGAAGATAGAACTTCAGACAATGAAGACAAAGTTTTTCAACTTGAAAAGAACATAGACAGCTCAGCGAGAATGTTAAGAAATCATGAGCAGAACATCCAAGAATTATGGGATAACATCAAGAAACCAAACCTAAGAGTTATTGGGATACAAGAGGGTACAGAGGTCCAAACCAAGGGAATGAGTAATCTATTCAATGAAATAATACTAGAAAACTTCCCAGACTTAAAGAATGAAAAAGAAATCCAAATACTAGAAGCCTACAGGACACCGAATATACAAAATCATAAGAGATCCACACCAAGACATATAATAATGAAGATGCCCAACATACAGAATAAGGAGAGAATCTTAAAAGCCACAAGAGAGAGGAAGCAGATTACATTTAAGGGTAAACCAATCAGGATAACTGCTGATCTTTCAACACAGACTCTGAAAGCTAGAAGATCCTGGAACAACATATTTCAAACGCTGAAAGAAAAAGGGTTCCAACCAAGAATCATGTATCCAGCGAAATTAAGCTTCAGGATTGAAGATGAAATAAAAATCTTCCATGATAAGCAAAAGTTAAAAGAATTTGCAGCTAGAAAACCAGCTCTTCAAAACATCCTTGGCAAAACATTACAGGAAGAGGAAATGAAAAATAACAATGAAAACCAACAACGGGAGGTAGTACGATAAAGGAAAAACTAAGCATAGAGGAAAAACTAATCATGTTAAGTATCATACATAACCAAATATGGCTGGAAATACAAACCATATCTCAATAGTAACCCTAAATGTTAATGGCTTAAATGCACCAATCAAAAGACATAGGCTAGTAGAATGGATTAAAAAAAAAGATCCAACAATATGCTGCCTACAGGAGACTCATATGATAGGAAAAGACATACACAGACTGAAGGTGAAAGGTTGGGAAAAATCATATCACTCATACGGACCCCGGAAGCAAGCAGGGGTGTCCAAACTTGTATCAAATAAAATAGACTTCAAGCCAAAGTTAATCAAAAGGGATAAACAAGGACAATACATACTGCTCAAGGGAACCATACACCAACAAGACTTGACGATCATTAATATATATGCCCCAAACAATGGTGCAGCTACGTTCATCAAACAAACTCTTCTCAAGTTCAAGAGTCTAATAGACCACAACACAATAATCATGGGAGATTTTAATACACCTCTCTCACCAATGGACAGATCTTCCAAACAAAAATTGAATAAAGAAACCATAGAGCTCAATAATACAATAAATAACTTAGACTTAATTGATATATACAGAATATACCACCCAACATCAAGCGGATACACTTTCTTCTCAGCAGCACATGGATCCTTCTCAAAAATAGACCATATATTATGCCACAGGGCAAAGCTTAGCAATTACAAAGGAGTTGAGATACTAGCATGCATTTTATCTGATCATAATGGAATGAAATTGGAAATCAATAATAAAATGAGAAAGGAAAAACCCTACATCACATGGAGATTAAACAATATGCTACTGAATGAACAAAGGGTTACAGAAGACATCAAAGAGGAAATTAAAAAATTCTTAGAGGTAAACGAAAACTCAGAAACAACATATCGAAATCTTTGGGACACTATGAAAGCAGTACTAAGAGGAAAATTCATTTCATGGAGTTCATTCCTTAAAAGAAGGAAAAGCCAACAAATAAATGACCTCATACTACACCTCAAAGCCTTAGAAAAAGAAGAACAAATCAGCAGCAAATACAGTAGAAGGCAAGAAATAATTAAAATTAGAGCAGAAATCAATGAAATCGAAACAAAAGAAACAATCGAAAAAATTGACAAAACTAAAAGTTGGTTCTTTGAAAAATTAAATAAGATTGATAGACCACTAGCCACACTAACAAAGAGAAGAAGAGAGAGAACCCAAATTACTAGCTTATGGGATGAAAAAGGCAACATCACAACAGACAATTCAGAAATACAGATGATAATTAGAAATTATTTTGAAACCCTATACTCTAATAAAATAGAAGATAGTGAAGGCATAGATAAATTCCTTGAGACATATGAACTACCCAGATTGAATCAGGAAGATATAAACAACCTAAACAGATCAATATCAAGGGAGGAAATAGAAGAAGCCATCAAAAGACTACCAACCAAGAAAAGCCCAGGACCGGATGGATATACAGCAGAGTTTTACAAAACATTTAAAGAGGAACTAATACCAATACTCCATAATCTATTTCAGGAGATAGAAAAAGAGGGAGAACTCCCAAATTCATTCTATGAGGCCAATATCACCCTGATTCCCAAACCAGAGAAGGACACCTCAAAGAAAGAAAACTACAGACCAATATCCCTAATGAATTTAGATGCAAAAATCCTCAATAAAATTCTGGCAAATCGTATACAAAAACATATAAAAAAGATTGTGCACCATGATCAAGTAGGATTCATCCCTGGGATGCAAGGCTGGTTCAATATACGGAAATTAATAAACGTTATTCACCACATCAATAGACTTAAAGATAAGAACCATATGATCATCTCGGTGGACGCAGAAAAAGCATTCGACAAAGTACAGCATCCCTTTATGTTCAAAACATTAGAAAAACTAGGGATAACAGGAACTTACCTCAAAATTATAAAAGCTATATATGCTAAGCCTCAGGCTAGCATCATTCTAAATGGAAAAAAACTGAAGGCATTCCCTCTAAAATCTGGAACAAGACAGGGATGCCCTCTCTCACCACTTCTATTCAATATAGTTCTCGAAACACTGGCCAGAGCAATTAGACAGACGAAAGAAATTAAAGGCATAAAAATAGGAAAAGAAGAACTTAAATTATCACTGTTTGCGGATGATATGATCCTATACCTAGAAGACACAAAAGGGTCTACAAAGAAACTACTAGAGCTAATAAATGAATTCAGCAAAGTGGCTGGATATAAAATCAACACGCATAAATCAAAGGCATTCCTGTATATCAGCGACAAATCTTCTGAACTGGAAATGAGGACATCTACCCCATTCACAATATCCTCAAAAAAAATAAAATACTTGGGAATCAACCTAACAAAAGAGGTGAAAGATTTATACAATGAAAACTACAGAACCCTAAAGAGAGAAATAGAAGAAGATCTCAGAAGATGGAAAAATATATCCTGTTCATGGATAGGCAGAACTAACATCATCAAAATGGCAATATTACCAAAAGTTCTCTATAGGTTTACTGCAATGCCAATCAAAATCCCAACGGCATTCCTTGTAGAAATAGATAAAGCAATCATGAAATTCATATGGAAAAATAAAAGACCCAGAATAGCAAAAGCAATTCTAAGCAGGAAGTGTGAATCAGGAGGTGTAGCGATATCAGATTTCAAACTGTACTACAAAGCAATAGTAACAAAAACAGCATGGTACTGGTACCAAAACAGGTGGGTGGACCAATGGTATAGAATAGAGGACACAGAAACCAATCCACAAAATTACAACTATCTTATATTCGATAAAGGGGCTAAAAGCATGCAATGGAGGAAGGATAGCATCTTCAACAAATGGTGCTGGGAAAACTGGAAATCCATATGCAATAAAATGAAACTGAATCCCCTCCTCTCGCCATGCACAAAAGTTAACTCAAAATGGATCAAGGACCTTGATATCAAATCAGAGACTATGCGTCTGATAGATGAAAAGGTTGGCTCCGATCTACATATTGTGGGGTCGGGCTCCAAATTCCTTAATAGGACACCCATAGCACAAGAGTTAAAAACAAGAATCAACAAATGGGACTTACTTAAACTAAAAAGTTTTTTCTCAGCAAGAGAAACAATAAGAGAGGTAAATAGGGAGCCTACATCATGGGAACAAATTTTTACTCCTCACACTTCAGATAGAGCCCTAATATCCAGAGTATACAAAGAACTCAAAAAATTAAACAATAAGAAAACAAATAACCCAATCAACAAATGGGCCAAAGACCTGAACAGACACTTCTCAGAGGAGGACATACAATCAATCAACAAGTACATGAAAAAATGCTCACCATCTCTAGCAGTCAGAGAAATGCAAATCAAAACCACCCTAAGATACCATCTCACTCCAGTAAGATTGGCAGCCATTATGAAGTCAAACAATAACAAATGCTGGCGAGGATGTGGGGAAAAGGGTACTCTTATACATTGCTGGTGGGACTGCAAAATGGTGAGGCCAATATGGAAAGCAGTATGGAGATTCCTGGGAAAGCTGGGAATGGAACCACCATTTGACCCAGCTATTGCCCTTCTCGGACTATTCCCTGAAGACCTCAAAAGAGCGTACTACAGGGATACTGCCTCATCGATGTTCATAGCAGCACAATTCACAATAGCTAGACTGTGGAACCAACCCCTATGCCCCTCAATAGATGAATGGATAAAAAAATGTGGCATTTATACACAATGGAGTACTACGCAGCACTAAGAAATGACAAAATCATGGAATTTGCAGGGAAATGGATGGCACTAGAGCAGATTATGCTAAGTGAAGCTAGCCAATCCCTAAAAAACAAATGCCAAATGTCTTCTTTGATATAATGAGAGCAACCAAGAACAGAGCAGGGAGGAAGAGCAGGAGGAAAAGATTAACATTAAGCAGAGTCATGAAGTGGGAGGGAAAGGGAGAGAAAAGGGAAATTGCTTGGAAATGGAAGGAGACCCTCATTGTTATACAAAATTACATATAAGAGTTTGTGAGGGGAATGGGAAAAAAATAAGGAGAGAAATGAATTACAGTAGATGGGGTAGAGAGAGAAGATGGGAGGGGAGGGGAGGGGGGATAGTAGAGGATAGGAAAGGTAGCAGAATACAACAGTTACTATTATGGTATTATGTAAAAATGTGGATGTGTAACCGATGTGATTCTGAAATCTTTGTAATGTTTTGAATAACCAATAAAAAATAAAATAAAAAAAAATTATAAAAAAAATATATTTGTTGACCATTCTTATTTCTTCTTCTATATAGTACCTGTTCATTTCCTTTTCCCATTTATTGATTGGGTTATTTGTTTTTTGGTATTAAGTTTTTCAGTTCTGGAGAGTAATGCTCTATCTTTGGTGGAGGTGGCAAATATTTTCTCCCATGCTATAGGCTCTCTCTTCACATTTTTGATTGTTTCCTTTGCTGTGAAGAAGCTTTTTATTTTGATACCATCCTATTTATTGATTCTTGATTTTATTTCTTGAGCTTTAGGAGACTTGTTGAGAAATTCTGGTCCTAAGGCAACATGATGGACAGTTGGGTCTATAGTTTCTTCTAGTAGGTGTAGGATCTCTAGTCTAATGTCAAGGTTCTTAATCCACTTTGAGTTGAGTTTTGTGAAGGGTGAGAGATGGGAGTTAAATTTATTTCTGCTACATAAGGATTTCCAGTTTTCCCAGCATCATTTGTTGAGGAGGCTACTTATTTCCAATGTAGGTTTATGGCACCCTTTTCTAATATGGGATAACTGTATTTATGTGGGTTTGTCTCTGTGTCTTTTATTCTGTTCCATTGGTCATTTCTGTTTTGGAGCCAGTACCATGTGTTTTTTGGTACTATAGCAGCTCAAAGAGAAATTAGTAAAGCTATCCCATTCACAATAAACTCAAAAAATTAAAATATTTGGGTGTCAACCTAACAAAAGAGGTAAAAGTTCTCTACAATGAAAACTACAGAATGCTAAAGAAAGAGATTAAAGAAGACCTTAGAAAATGGAAAAATCTCCCATATTCTTGGATAGACAGAATTAACATTGTCAAAATTGTCATAGTAGCAAAAGTGCCATACAGATTTAATTCAATTACTATTAGAATTATTTGCTTTTTAATTAAAATTCATAGACCAAAGAAACTAAGCTCTGCCATGCCTAGGTTCCTGACCACACAAACTGGAACATAGTAAATGTTTGTTTTTACAGGCTGCTACGTTTTGGAAGAAGGTTTATATTTGTCTACTAGCATTTCACACTATTTTCACTTTGTAAAATTTCTAGTTGCTCTCATTCTCCTTTTTTGATTGTCTTTTTCCACATTTTTTTTCTTGAATATCTTGGCTATATTTCTTGACTTCCTTTTGTCATAAATCATTGCATTTGAAAGTTTGATGATAATCTGTGATAGGTGATTTTATACACAAACCAGGTTCCCTTCAGGATCAAGGTAGTCATCCTTCAGCTGATGGAAATTTGAGCAGCTGACCACTTTCAGTTTGGTCCGTCTTGGGAATTATCCTCTGTCAAACAAAAACATTTCATCTTGGTATATATACTTTTTTTAGGGTCAGTCTACATCAAATGACTGACCAATTTACAGGTAGAAATAAAAGCTTGAACCTTTGCCTTAAGGTGGGACAACTCTGAATTGTCATCTCCATTCTAGAGATACATGTGTTAATTACTCCCCAATAAACTTCCTGAACACAAATCTGCAACAATGTCTCTTCCTGGACAATTTAACCTAAGACAAGCAAATTCTTCTTTCCCTTCCTTTATATGTGACTTGATTATTTTGGCTAGATGCCCTAAGTATTTTTCTTTCCTTTTAAAAATTAAATTATGTTAGGGTCTGTAAACAAGTCAAGATGGTGCCTGGCATTTTGCCAGAGGGAGTGGTTTGTGAAGTAATGCCAGTAATGCTGAGTTGCTGAGGGCCTCACTAAGTTGCTGAAGCTGGTTTTGAACTTGCGATCTTCCTGCTTTGTATTCCCAAACTGCTGGGATTACACATGTGTGCCACTGTACCTGGTGCATTATATATCTTTTATTTTTAAAGCAAATTATTTTATTACAAATGTTTTTGAGTTGACAATATTGGGTAGGTATTCTAATATATATAGTATTTTCTTTTTCTATGAATAGTTTATTTCAGAAAAAAATTCTTGATTTGTAACATTTTTCTTGTTATAGTTCATTGACTTTTTTCCCTTCTACAGGTATTTCTATTATACACATGTTGAATGATTTTTACTCTTGTTGTTTCTGTTATTTTCTCTCAAGTCTTGCCAGCTATTCATTTTTATTTTTGAAAACATCATTCTTTCCATATTTAATTCCTTTTAAGGTATTATTCCTTGCATTTAGTTTTTCTAAATATGATTTGGACTTTTCTTTTATACCTTATATTGTCTTCTCAATATATTTAACCACTTCAAAATATTAGGTTACAAATCTCATGTTTTTGTGGATATGTCTCTTTGGTGTATTTTTATTGTCTATGAGAACATTTATAATACTCCATATTATTTCTTTTTTTTCATAGTAACTTCATATGAGATTTGACTAGAGAAATTATCATTATTATATGCTCACTTGTACCTGAAACAAAGATTTGCTTTGATTTTGGAAAATAAGAAGGCCAGGAGAGAATTTATAGCTTCATGAACCTAAACCTTTTCCATTCTTGACATGAAATTTGTATTTTCTGCCTCAATTGAATGTGAAACTTATTGTCTTTGTCATTCTTAAATTAGTTTCTACTTCCAAAATTTTCTCCTCAGTTTGGAAGAAATCCTATAAACTGATATTTGAAAATCTTCCCACATTTTAAAAAAACTGCTTTATATTTTTTTTACCACACATCTGTGAGTATGTGCTGCTGCTATTTACCCCCAGTATTGGGATCATCAGAAGTTCTATTTCATTTTATTCTACTTTCTCTTAAGCAGATATTGATACCATGAGGTTTTGTCAATTGTCTGTCCCATTCACCCAAATTTTGGGATTTATGGAAGATGTCTTACCAGGTAATTCATTGTAGAGATTTCTATAACATTTTGGGTTTCCTCTACTATGCAAGATTTAAAAATATTTTGTTGCATATTTTAATACATTGTCTAGGGTGTGTTTTCACTCTTGCATTCTTTATTGGAGGTGGCCAAGTTTTGTTTCCCAAGATGTGAAGATTAAACACCCAAGATATGCCAAATCAAGCATAAAAGCAAGTTTTGGTTAAAAGATAGAATAGGACAGACTTCTCCTGGGAGGAAGAAGGTGATGCAGCTCTGATATCAGCAGGAAGGGGGCAAATCTTATCTTTTTATAGTTTCCAGGTTTCTTACTTCTCATGTCCTCTCATGTCCTCTCTTTTTATCCTGCCTGTTAGGTGAAAAGACAGGAAAGGGGGCAATCCAAGGGTACCTTTTTCCATTGTCTGCCCAGTGAAACAGGAGGGGAGCTGTCCAGGGAATACTCATTAACAAAAAAGTCACCTGCCTGGGAGGAACAACTGCCCCCAACTCCCAGGCAGATGACTTTTTGGCCACAGGTGAGGGGAAGGGAATGTGTCCTGAAGGTATTAACATTTTAATACCTTTGCATCAGCTACCATTGGACTGACCAAATAATCTACCTAACCTAACTGCCTGACCTTGTCTTGCTCCAGAAGCACATTTAAATTTTTAGATTTCCTGCATTTCTTAAACAACTAGAAGATATGAGAAGACTGTATATATTTTATTCAGGATTCAAAGTCTGGAAGAGGTGTTATAACCCATTATTTTCACCTGGATAATTTTACTTATTCATAAAATACCTGGCCCATCTTATTTGTTGAGCATGTAGCCTTTCTATGTATATATTCTCACAAAGAAAAAAAAAAACTTAACACCAAAAAAACCCAACCAACCAAAAAAAAAAAAAATAACCCAATATATAAATGGGCTAATAAACTGAACAGACAATTCACAGAAGAAGAAATACAAGTAATCAACAAATATATAAAAAGACAGTTTAACATCTCTAACAATTAGGGAACTGCAAATCAAAATTACACCAAGATTCCATGTCACTCCAATCAAAACAGCATTTATCAAGAATATAGGCAACAAAAAATGTTGGTGAGGATATGGCGGGGAACACACACTCATACATTGCTGATGGGACAGCAAATTGGTGCAACCACCATGAAAAACAATATGGAGATTCCTCAGAAAACTTGTAATGAAACCACCATTTGATCCAGTCATCCCATTTGTAGATTTATACCCAAAGGAATTAAAATCAGCATTCTACAGTGTTGCAGCCACATCAATGTTTATAGATACTCAATTCACAATAACTAAACTATGGAACCAACCTAGGTGCTCTTCAACAGATGAATGGATAAAGAAACTGTGGTATATATACACAATGGAATATTACTCAGCCTTAAAGAAGAATAAAATCATGACATTTGCCAATAAATGGATGGAACTTGAAAATATTATGCTAAGTGAAATAAGCCAATCCCAAAGAACCAAAGACCAAATGTTTTCTCCTATATGTAGATGCTAATTCACAATAAGGAAGCAGGGAGAAAAGAGGCAATTTGGCTAGATAGAGAGGAGTGAAGGGAGGGGAAGGGGCATGGGGGTAGAAATGATAGTAGAATGAATTGGACATTATTACCTTTTGGGCATACAAAATTATATGACCTCTCTAACTTTACATCATGTACAGAAGAAGAATGAGAGGTTATACTCCATTTATGTATTTTTGAATCAAAATGCATTATATTGTCATGTATAAGTTATTTGAACAAATAATATATATGAAAAGAAAGTTTGACCTATGACATGAGAGAGAAACCTACTTGAGAAAAAAGAAGGTAGGAGGGTTTTTTTTTTTTTTTTTAACATAAAAGACTTTATTTTTTTTCCCTCTACTGGGAATTGAACCCTGGAGCTCATGCATGTTCTGTACTAGTAGGCTCTTTCTCTTACCCCTGCTTTTTATTTTTATTTTTAAATTTTATTTTGAGACAGGTCATCACTAAATTGCTCAAGCTGGCCTCAAACTCATTTTTTTTGTGTGTGTGGAGGGATGGGGGGTGGGTATTGGAGATTGAACTCAGGGGCATTTAACCATTGAGCCACATTTCCAGCCTATTTTGCATTTTATTAGAGACAGGTTCTCACTGAGAGTTACTTAGCACCTCGCTGTTGCTGAGACTGGCTATGTGGTCTCTTTTAATTCAAAGAAGTGGTGTTGTGAAAAAAAAAATCTGCTACCAGGCAAATGTCAGTAAGATCTGAGAGACAGGAGATTCCCCAAAGTGATAGAGCTAAAGTGGTGCTATAAATATTTCCAGGTACTGCAGTTGAAAAACTTATGATAAAAATAGATGCTCTGCATGGAGACCATGGCAGAACTTTGACAGGAATGGTAGGTTCTTGCTTTTGGAAAAGTAATTTTATCAGAGAGGCAGCTATCTTATATTATGGTGTGGCTAAAGGGCTATGACGATGTTATGGTTTAGATATGAGGTGTACCCCCAAAGCTCATGTATCAAATCATGGAAAAAAGTTTAAAGGTGAAATGATTGGCTTATAATAGTTGTAACCTAATCTGTGCATTATTCTCTTGAGAGGGATTAACTGAATGGTAACTGTGGGCACATAAAAATTCACTGGAGGATGTGGGTCCCTGGAGGGTGTGCCTTTGGGGTATATATATATATATATTTTTGGTCCCTGCTGAATAGAGCTTTTTATGCTTCCTGATTGTCATGTTCTAAGCTGATTTCCTCCTTCACACCCTTCTGTCATGATGGTCTGCTTCACTGCCGGCCTAGAACTAGTAGTTTATGGTCTGAGACCTCTGAAACTGTGAGCACTGAATAAACTTTCCTTCTCTAAAATGTTCTCATCAGGTATTTCTATTGCAGCAATGAAAATACTGATTAAAACAGATGGTTTAATTGGTTGCTGCAAAGCATGGAACTCAGATATTCAGGTCTGAAGGAAAAAAAAAAAAGATTAGCCTATAGCTAGTGACTTATCCAAAATTTCTTTCTTCTTCTTCTGTAGCAGGATTAAAAACTTGAAAAGTATTTTTTTATGCACATTGGGGAAACTCACAAGAATCATACATTTGCATATTTTGGCCAGAAATCATATATTTTTAAATTTTTTTTGTTTGTTCTTTTTAGTTAAAAATATGGCAGTGGAATATATTTTGACATATCATACATACATGGAATATGACTTCCCATTCTCATGGTTGTACATGATGTTGAGTTAATCACACAATATCATTATTATTATTTTTTAATTTGAATGTTGTTAGTCATGACATGCATACCTTATTTTTATTTTTTTAAATATCTGGTCATTTTCATTTATTTACTTCCAGGTCTAATGTCTATAAGAATTTTATTTTATAGCCTCCAATAGAATATGATGAACTATATCAGAACAATAGCAATAGTATAAGATATGCCTATGTATATTGCCCTATAAAGCTTATAAAAATATTAAAATTTCTATTTTGATTTAAAATGAACTACAAGAATTAAATGTTACTCCTTAACTTTCTACCTTAATCTCATCTTTCTTATATGGCTCAGCACCTATCCCAGCTCTGTATATGCTTTTGTAGTGCACATGAACCAAATGACAGGTCATTATAACAAAGGTAGAAAATCCAAATTAATTTGTTTTTTACAATGTAAGCATTCAAAGACCCTGGTAGTCATCTTGAAGATTGAGTGGTCTTCTCTAATAATAAAAGTCCTAGTCCAAATCCCTCAGATTCACTCTTACTTGAATTCATGCTAATTGGGCTACTCACCACCAGAAACCCCATTGTTCCCCCATCTGCTAATGGCCATTAGTTAATCCATCTTGATTAAGCTTGCACACTCCAAGGTAAATAAGGATTTTCACTCATGTGTACCAAATAGGAAAAATATTTAGTGCATCTTATTTTTTCTTTTGTTTCCCCAAATAAGAATTTTATAAGCACAAGCTATGACCCCATGAAGTATGTCTGCAGCAGTTCCCTCTCCAGAACTCCTTTCCTGACCTCCAAGCAGAACCAGCACTCCTCTGATTCTCTTTCCATGAATAGATCACATTTATTTCAGATAATTGATTCTTATCTCCCTATTTACCTACTTATTTTAAGAGAGATTGTATGCATCCCTTCAATCCATCCAAATTTGAATAACTCAGAAGACTCACATCTTTTCCTACACCCTTCAGAAAGTTTGCTTTGCATTTCCCAGTTCTCTGAACTTGATTCACACCTTAGTTTCCTCTGAAAGTAAAATAAAAAAAACATTTTTAATGGTTTTTAAATTTTTTTTCTTGACTCATTTTCCCCCTCTACTTTGTTCTTAGTTTGCTTCAGCACATTTCCGTTTTTGACTTCATTCTCCTTGCCTGGCTAGCCTCTCCTCCTTAATCAGATATCAGCTCAAATGACACCTTTTTATGGCTGTCTCTCCCAAGTGATCTTTCTAAAGTAGTTTCACTCCCTGGTCTGTATCTCTATCTTGATACCATTTGTCTTTCTGGCTAAAATTGTTTTGTACTGTTTTAATTTTAAACTTGTTTATTGTCCATCTTTCACCACTAGTGTACAAACTCTATGAAGGCAGAAAACTTCTCTTTTTTCCCCTCATACATTCCCAAAGCCTACCATTGTACTTGGTACATTACACATGTTCCATAAAGGCATGTTACTGAATGAATGAATTAAAATCCCATTGTTATGGTCTGTTTTCCTAGTTGCTTGGTCACTGAGTATACTAACAATACTTAAAGGAGTCACAGAAGAACAAAATAATTCACTTTTAGAAGCTATGGTACATAAGCCTGCATTATCCTAAGATCTATTCCTAAACTCTACTTTCAGTCATGCTCTTCATGAGTATCAACTGTGGCTACTTTGCTAGTTTATGACTTGGTAGTCTTCTCCTGACTTTAGTATCTTTCTAAATGAACTAGCAAAGGCAGTGTGAACTGAGTTGTGACTCCTCCTTTGCCAATTCCTTTTGGCACCTTGTTATTCTATTAAATTGCCCTGTTTGCTTTTGAGGAAGGGAGGATCTGAACACAAATATGCAGATATCTAGATCTGTGCCCCAGTGGGATCAACTCCAATGAAACAGATTATATAATGGTGTTATGGAAGTACTTTACAAGCAGACACAGCACTTGAAAACCCAGTTTTTAGCATGGAATGAAACCTATATAAATGACATTCTGGGTCTCCAGTGTGCTTCAGCTACATTTTTTTTTTATTCACAGCAAATGTAAGATTGTTAAAGTGCATTTTATGCTATTTCTGAATGTAGGTTGCCCTTCACTTTACTACTGCTGGAGTATAAAGTCAAGAATTGGTGTGAATATACTTTGTAAACAATCAGAGATATAAAAAATGTGCTCTATATGTATAATAAGAATTGTAATTGAAATTCTGCTGTCATATATAAAAAATGTGCTAAACAATTAAACAGAAATTTCTCAAAATAAGACTTTTTTCAAAGAATCAACTTTTTGTTCTGTCAATTTTATCAATTGTTTCTTTTGTTTCAATTTTATTGATTTCAGCTTTGATTTTGATTATTTCCTGTCTTTTGTTGCTTTGGGTGTTGATTTGTTCTTTTTCTAGGGCTTTGAGATGTAGTGTTAAATCATTTATTTGATGACTTTTTCTTCTCTTAAGGAATTAACTCAACGCAATGAACTTTCCTCTTAGAACTGCTTTCATAGTGTCCCAGAGATTTCAATATGTTGTATCTGTGTTATCATTCACCTCTAAAAACTTTTTAGTTTCTTCCTTGCTGTCTTCTGTAACCCATTGTTCATTCAGTAGCATATTATTTAATCTCCTGGTATTGTGGTGGATTTTATTTCTTATTTTATTATTCCTAATTTCATTCCATTATGATCTGATAAAATCCAGGGTAGTATCTCTACTTTTTAAATATTTTCTAAGAATTTCTTATAGTATATGGTCTATTTTAGAGAAGGATCTATGTGCTGTGAGAAGAAAGTATATTCTCTCATTGAAGGTTGGAATATTCTTTATATGAGAATTAGGTCTAAGTTATTGATTGTATTATTGAGTTGTATAGTTTCTTTGTTTAGCTTTTGTTTGGAAGATCTACTAGTGATAAAAGAGGTGTGTTAAAGTCACCCAAAATTATTGTGTTGTGGTCTATTTGACTCTTGAACTTGAGAAGAGTTTGTGTGATGAGCATAGCTGCTCCATTTTGGGGGGCATATATATTTATAATTGTTAAATCTTGTTGGTGTATGATTCTTTTGAGAAGTATGTAGTGTCCTGATTTATCCTTTTTGATTGACTTTAGTTTGAAGTCTACTTTATTTGATATGAGGATGGAAACCTCTGCTTGCTTCTGCAGTCCATGTGAGTGGTATGATTTTTCCCAACTCTTCACCTTCAGTCTGTGAATATCTTTTTCTATGAGATGAGTCTCTTGGAGGCAATATATATAAATTTAATCTGCTTGTCTATGTCTTTTGACTAGTGAGTTTAGGCCATTAACATTCAGGGTTATTATTGAGACATGATTTATATCCCCAGCCATTTTTGTTTATTTTTGGTATTTAATGTGACTTGGTTTCTCCTCTGATTAGATTTTTCTTTAGTGAAATCCCTCTCTCTGCTGACTTTCATCATTGTTTTTCATTTCTGTTTTGTGGAATATTTTGCTGAGGATGTTCTGTAGTGTAGGCTTTCTAGTTGTAAATTCCTTTAACTTTTGTTAAAAGGTTTTTATTTCATTCTCAAATCTAAAGCTTAGTTTTGCTGGATGTTAGATTCTTGGTTGGCATCCATTTTCTTGCAGAGCTTGGTTTATGCTGTTCTAAAATCTCCTGGCTTTGAGGGTCTGGGTTTAAAAATCTGCTGAGATATGAATTGGTCTCCTTCTATTTGTGATATGGTTTCTCTCTCTTGTAGCTTTTAAGATTCTGTTCTTATTCTGTATGCTAGGCATTTTTATTATAATGTGCCTTGGTGTAGATTTGTTGTAATTTTGTACATTTGGTGTTTTGCAAGCCTCTTGTATTTGGTTTTCCAATTTGTTCTTTATGCTTGGGAAATTTTCTGATCCTATCTCATTGAAGAGATTGTGCATTCCTTTGTTTTGAAACTCTGTGCCTTCCTCTATCCCAGTAACTCTTAGATTTGGTCTTTTGATGCTGTCTCATAATTCTTGAATGTTCTGTTCATGATTTCTAACTTTCTTCACTGTGTGATCAACTTTATTTTCCAGATTGTATACTTCATCTTCATTATCTGACCTTCTTTCTTCCAAGTGATCTAATCTGTTGGTTATGCTTTCTATTGAGTTTTCTATTTGATTTATTGTATCCTTCATTTCAAGGATTTCTGACTGTTTCTTTAGAGTCTCTATTTCTCTCTTGAAGTAATCTTTTGATACCTGTATGTGCTCTCTTATCTTTTAATTGGAGTGATCAAGTTTTGCCTGTATTTGCTAATTTAGGTCATACTTTATTTCACAGGTCATTTTAATTATGGACCTTCTGAACTCCTTCTCTGACTTTTCATCAACTTCCCAGTTCATGGATTCTTTTATTATAGTGTTCTGGTTTATTTGGGGCCACTTTTCCCTCTGTTTTTTTTCATGTTGTCTATGTGTCTTCCTTTCTTCCAGTGTGGATCGGAGATATTACACTTCCTTCCTTTTATTTTTGTAGTACCCATGCAGATTGTACCTCATCTTGATGTTGGGCTTCCAGACCATGTTGGTGTCCCTAAATTAATGCTACTGCATCCTGGATATGGGTACTGTGTAAGTTGGTGTGGGTGGATTTGGGTTGCTGGGCTTGACCTCCCACGGTAGTTTGCTGGTTAGAAGGGGCAATCTTGCTGCAAAATCCAGGTTCTGGCAGTATCTTCCCCATTGGGTGAGGGGTGGATCAAGCCTGCTGTGCACCTGGGCTCTGCTGAGCCCAGTGTGGGTGGATCTCTTTTTTATTCACTTTTATGTGGTGCTGAGGATAGAACCTAGTGCTTTACATGTGCAAGTGCTCTACAACTGAGCCATGACCCCAGCCCAGAAGACGTAAATTTTCTGATAGCTTATTTGTTGCTAAGGCCAAGCCTCTCACTTATATTGATAATAAATTTCTCCATTTGGGAAATAAAATAATAGCATAGATTTGTAGGATTCATATGAAGATAAACCAAACATCATCTTTGAATTCTGAAAGACCCACAGAGAAGAAGAACTTAAGAAAGACTGTTGAATTATATTGTGGAGGTAAAAATGCTTAGCACACCTTTGGCACCCAAAGTTGCCACCAATTATTGTTGCTATTAGATAATGGCTCTATAATTGCCTTCTGTCTGCCTTTAATGAAAAGACTTATTTTTACAAATAGTAGATATTTTGGTTTGGATATTTTTGACCTATCTCCGTTACTAATATAAGAAGTGATCATGTTTTCTCCTCTTGAGTTTGAAATTTAATTTGAGGTTCTTATCTTCACTTACAAATCTCTTGTCCCAGGCACGATTGCTTGAAGGGGAGAAATGTGAAATATAATCAAATTTGTAATTAAAGCACTAAAGGAAAGTGTTGCTCTAATTATTCATTATTTTTGTATGCAGTGTTCCCAGAAGCTATAAATTTATTTCATTTGGGAAACAGGGATTTTAAATAAGCATTGGGGGCATATTAAAATTAAAATATTTATTTAGAATTATTACCAAAATCTGTAGAATATTAGGTTAAAAAATGTGTCAGATTGAATTTGTGGTTACATTTTAATCTAAAAGACCAAATCAGAGGTTGAAACCATAGCAGGTCATTAATGTTTTTATTCATGTACTCATTTGTTAATTATTAAAAACCTGCTATTGAGAGTCTGGTTTGGAACTCTAGGCTGAGAGTCTAGATGAATCAGATACAGTTCTTGCCCTCAAAGGAAACTTTACATCTAGTAGAAGGCACAGATTACTCTCCTAAATTTGTGTTTACCAAACAAATGATGATTCCTGAACCCTGATGTTTACAGGTTCAACACAGAGGAGGCAATTCAAAGCATAGCAGAAATGATTGTTGTTTTCTAAGTGACATGTTTTGATGCAATTATTCCCAACACAGGAAATGCCTTTCCTTCTAGTGACTAGGCTGGAGGATGGGAAGTTTGATGTTTGGCTGTTGCATACTGAAGAGTAAGCAAGAAATGAAAAATAGAGACCAGGCATGAGAGTTTATTTGTCAGAGATGACAAATAAAGGTCATCTCTTTAGGAGAGAGAGGAAAAACAGGTTTGAGTTCTGGAACTCTTTTGGGGGAGGATCAGGAATCAGAGCAGGGTGGATCCTAATGCATATGGTTAAGGGTTGTGTTGGTATGAAGGGGTGGTGAGCTTTTCTCAGAAAGGCCCTGAGCAGGGGAAAGCAAACTTTTTTCCAGGTGGCCATCCAGTTGCTTAGTAAAAACATTATACATACAGTCAGGTAACATAATAGGTCATGGACTGAACAACTCCAGAGTGTAGTTGATTAGACCTAGACAAGAATCCTGCAACTAAAGTTCTCATGGTTCTGGGTTTGTACTCATCTCAGAAGAAGCACATCTTTTTTGATGTGATATGGTTAAAGAATCACACTTGTTTCCCAGCCCCAAAAGATGACCATTATGTTAACCCCTAGTTATAGTTCAAAATCCTGAAGAAAACCTCTGCTTAGATTCTAGAGCCTCACAAGTTTTCAGGCAGAACTAACATTATTTTGGGGGATTGGACTTCACTCCTTTATCCTAACTTGGCTCTCCCTGGTGTGCTATTTGTGTCTCCCTGAAAAGCAATATTAGGCTTCTTATAGTTGCTTTCTTTCTTTTTTTAAAAAATATTTTTTATAGTTGTAGATGGATAGTATGCCTTTATTTGTTTAGTTTTTTTTAATGTAATGCTAAGGATAGAACCCAGAGCCTCACACATGTTAGGCAAGTGCTCTGCCACTGAGCTACAGCCCCGGCCCAGCTGCTTTCTTCTTTAAAGTGCAGATGTAGGCTGTGCCTGGAGGTCTTTTTCTCTGGACACTGCAGATGCTATCTCTAATGCTACCTCTTAGGTTGCTTCCCTAACACCTGGAGGTCTTTTCTCCAATTGGCTGCCACCTATACAGCTACTGCCAATGCTGCTGCCTCTGATAACACTGCTGCCACCCCAAGGTCACCTGGAGTTCTTCTTCCTTGGTGATGCTGACCATGCAGCTGTAGCCACCCGAAGCTGCCACCACAGACACTGCTGCCTCCCCTACACACATACCGTTGCTGTTCCTGGGAGATCGCCTGGGTAACACTGCCCCCACAGCCACTGTAGCCACCACTGCAGACACAATTTTAGTACCACTGCTGCTGGCCCTTCATCTGCTCCCACCAACCACTAACACTATCGCTGTTACTATAGCCTAGAGGACTGCTGCAGGGAAACTCCAGGTTTGGTTGCATGTGACCACACCCATATGGGGATCTGACCAGGGCCTGGGGCCAGGGTGCCAACAGGTTTACCACCAAACAGCCTCTGTCTGGGGACTCCAGCCAGGACATGCAGTCCCAGTGTGGGGGTGAATGCAGGTATGAAGGCACCTGGAGTCTTCTTGCTGGGAGTGCTGGTGGCCTATGTTTTGCTGCTGCATCTCATGGTTGATCGTTTGCATGACAAGTAGGATCTGCATTGAGACATGGGGACTACAGTGTGGCTGAACATGAGGTAACTGAAGCCCAGATGATTGCACACTAACTGAGTCTGTGAGGGCAGATCTGGGCCTGGTGATCCCATGAGACATCAGAGTCAGGGCTGAGAAAATTTTGAATGCTAACAGAGGCAGTTTGACTTTCCACTGAGATTTATTTTATTTTATTTTTCTATTTGCTAACATTTCTACTATATTTGGGTCAGTGTGTTTTTATGCATCAGTGCAAGGAGGACAATGATATATGAATGGTGTTTTACATTTTTGTTGTACTATTATGTTTTTAATTTTTTCTCTTTGTTCTTATTCTTTGTACCCCCTGCTGTTTTCTTGGATTCTCTTTCTAACTTCTCAAACCAACAGCCGATCTCTGCCAGCTCCCCCTTCACTCTTCCTGTGAATCTTTTCTTCTAGTTTCTCTCTTCCTCCCTTGTGAACATCATATAATATGCTACTTCTGTTCTTTTGTCCACCATTTGAAATTGTAAATAATGTACTAATAATGTACTACTACTATAGATAGTAGTTATTGAACTCATTATTTTGGTTTAATGTGAGAAAGCAGTAGACACGTTAGTGGGAGCTACTATGTATGAGGCTATATATTGTGTACACTGAGAGGTGTTGATGTTGGTCTCCCCACTAAAGGTGAAGCATTGGGAATTTTCATGGACACTCTAGGTCTACAGGATAGAATTAATCCTGCCTTAGATCCAAACTTTTACATGGGAAAAGACACTAACAACATGAAAAAACAAGGAAACAAAGTGCCCCCCGCCCAAAAAACCAAGATGTTTCAACAACAGAAGCCACTAATAATACAGTACAAGAAATGTCCAACAAGGAGGTCAGATTGTATATAGTTAAATTGATATGTGAAGTAAAGGATAGTATAAGGAATAAAATCAAAGAAAAAATACAGGAAGTGACCAGTATGATTCTGCAATCTGTACAATCAGAAAAATGAGAAATTATATCTCAATGATTCAAATGTATGAATTTCCAAGATCATTGTAATGTCATGTGTAGCTAATAAATAAATAAATAATAAAATAAAATAAAAAATAAATAAAATAAAATAAAAAAAGAAACACACAGAAAAAAAAATACAGGAAGTGAAAGACCACTTCAATAAAAATTTAGAGATCATGGGGAAAAAAAACAAGCATATATCCTCTAAATGAAGGAATCAGCAAACCAAATTATAAATTCAATAGAAAGTATCACTAACAGGCTAGATCACTTGGAGGACAGAACCTCAGACAATAAAGACAAAATATATAATCTTGAAAGTAGAGTTGACCATGGAGAGAAGATGGTAAGAAACCATAAACAGAACATACAAGAATTATGGGATAACATGAAAAACCAAATTTAAGAGTTATCAGAATAGGTGAAATAGCAGAGATAAAAACCAAAGGAATGCATAATCTTTTCAATGATATAATAGCAGAAAATTTCCCAAACCTAAAGAATAAAATGGAAAATCAAACAGAACCTCAAATGTAAAAAATTACAGCAGACCCACCAAGACACATTATAATGAGAATGACTAATACAGAGAATAAAGATTAAAATTTTAAAGACCATGAGAGAAAAAATTAAATTATGTATGAGGAAAACCAATTTGAATCTCAACAAATTTCTCAGCCCAGACCCTCAAAGTTAGGAGGTACTGAAATAATATATTTCAAGCTCTGAAAGAAAATGAATACAACCAAGAATTTTATATTGAGCAAAGTTAACTTTCAGATTTGAAGATGAAATTAAAACCTTCTATGATAAACAAAAATAAAAAGAATTCACAACTAGAAAGCCTATACTGCAGAACATTCTCAACAAAATATTCCATGTGGATTAAGTAAAGAAAAAAATTGAAAATCAAAGAGGGAATGATCTACACCTAAAGAAATGTTCAACCAAAGGGAAAACTAAATCAAATTTTAAACCAGAAATCAGTCAAAATGACAGGGAATGCATTCATACCTTAATAATAACCTTGAATGTTAATGGCCTAAACTCATCAATCAAAAGACATAGACTGACAGATTAAATTAAAAAGCAAGAACCAACAATATGTTGTCTTAAAGAGACTCACCTCATGGGCAGAGTTATCCACAGACTCTTCCAGTCTGTGAAAGGACTCTTCAGTCTGTGAAAGGATGGGAAAAATATATTACTCATAAACAAGCAGTGATTTCCATCCTCATCTCACATAAAGTAGACTTCAAGCCAAAGTTAATCAGAAGAAACAAAGAAGGATGACTCATACTTCTTAAGGGAAGTATATATCATCAGAAAATAATAATTATAAATATTTATGCCTCAAACAATGGAGCATTTACATACATCAAACAAACCTTCTCAATTTCAAGAATCAAATAGACAACAACACAATAATACTGAGTGACTTTAACACACCTCTTTCACTATTGGACAGATCTTCCAAAGAAAAATATGATAAACTATAGAACTAAATAATACAACCAATAATTTAGACTTAACAGACATATATGGAATATTTCATCTATTAATGAGCAAACTTCCTCTCAGCAGTACATGACTTTTTCTCTAAAATACACCATATCTTAGTTGCCACAAAGAAACTCTTAATAAATACAAAAACAAGCAAATACAACACACACACACACACACACACACACACACAAAACAATGATGATATCCTGCAACCTGTCAGATCACAAAAGAATGAAATTAGAAATTAATGATAAAATAAAAAATAGAAGATACTTTAACAAAATGAGACTAAATAATACACTATTGAAAAATGAATAGTAATTAGACAAAATCAAGGATGAAATTTAAAAATTCTTAGATATAAATGAGAACATTGATACAACATATCAAAATCTCTGGGTCATTATAAAGGCAGTTCTAAGAGGAAGGTTTATTGCACCAAGAACCAATAATATGATGTCTTTAAGAGACTCACCTCATGGGCAGAGATATTCACAGACTAAAGGTGAAAAGATGGGAAAAAACATATTACTCATAAACAAGCAGAGGTTTCCATCCTCATCTCAGATTAAAAAAAATAAAAATTCAACAAATATAAATGACCTAACACTACATCTCAAAGCCCTACAAAAAGAAGAACAAATCAATACCCCAAGCAGTAGAAGACAGAAAATAATTAAAATAAGAAATTAATAAAATTTAGCAAAAGCAACAACTGAAAAAAATTGACAAAACAAAAAGTTGATTCTTTTAAAAGATAAATAGAATAGATAACCCCCTGGCCATCCTAATTAAGAGAAAGAGAGAAAACTCAAATTACTAAAATAGAAGATGAAGAAAAAAAGTCACAATGGAGATGTCTAAAATACAGAAGTTATGTAGAAACTATTTGAAAATTTATAGTCCAATAAAATAGAAAATATAGAAGATATGGACAAATTTGCAGAGACACATGACCTACCCAAACTGAATAAGGAGGTAATACACAATTTAAACAGATCAATTTCAAGTATTGAAATACAAAATGGCATCAAAAGTCTACCACCAAGAAAAACCCAGGACCAGATGTATTCTAAGCCAAGTTCTATAGGATTTTCAATGCCATCAAAAGCCTATGAACCTATTGATGTGGTGAATAACATTTATTGATTTCCGTATATTAAACCATCCTTGCATCCCAGGGATGAATCCTACTTGATAGTGGTGCACAATTCTTTTGATGTGTTTTTGTATCCGATTCTCCAGAATTTTATTGAGGATTTTTGCATCTAAGTTCATTAGAGATATTGGTCTGTAGTTTTCTTTCTTTGAGGTGTTTTTGTCTGGTTTCGGAATCAGGGTGATGTTGGCCTCATAGAATGAATTTGGAAGAGCTCCCTCTTTTTCTATTTCCTGAAATAACTTGAAAAGTATTGGTATTAATTCTTCTTTAAAGGTTTTGTAAAACTCCACTGTATACCCATTCAGTCCTGGGCTTTTCTTGGTTGGTAGTCTTTTGATTGCTTCTTCTGTTTCATCCATTGATATTGATCTGTTCAAATTGAGTGTATCCTCCTGACTCAGTCTGGGCAAATCATATGACTTAAGAAATTTATCGATGTCTTCACTATCTTCTATTTTATTGGAATATAGGTTTTCAAAATAATTCCTAATTATCTTCTGTATTTCTGTAGCATCTGTTGTGATATTGCAGAAAAAGCATTCGACAAAGTACAGCATCCCTTTATGTTCAAAACAGTAGAAAAACTAGGGATAATAGGAACTTACCTCAACATTGTAAAAGCTATCTATGCTAAGCTTCAGGCTAGCATCACTCTGAATGGAGAAAAATTGAAGGCAAACCCTCTAAAATCTGGAACAAGACAGGGATGCCCTCTATCACCACTTCTATTCAATATAGTTCTCGAAACACTGGCCAGAGCAATTAGACAGACAAAAGAAATTAAAGGCATAAAAATAGGAAAAGAAGAACTTAAATTATCACTATTGCAGAAGACATGATTCTATACCTAGAAGACCCAAAAGGGTCTACAAAGAAACTACTAGAACTAATAAATGAATTCAGCAAAGTGGCAGGATAAAAAATCAACACGCATAAATCAAAGGCATTCCTGTATATCAGCGACAAAACTTCTGAAATGGAAATGAGGAAAAACACCCCATTCACAATATCCTCAAAAAAAAAAATACTTGGGAATCAACCTAACAAAAGAGGTGAAAGATTTATACAATGAAAACTACAGAACCCTAAAGAGAGAGATAGAAGATCTTAGAAGATGGAAAAATATACCCTGTTCATGGATAGGCAGAACAAACATCATCAAAATGGCGATATTACCAAAAGCTCTCTATAGGTTTAATGCAATGCCAATCAAAATCCCAATGGCATTTCTTGTAGAAATAGATAAAGCAATCATGAAATTCATATGGAAAAATAAAAGACCCAGAATAGCAAAAGCAACTCTAAGCAGGAAGTGTGAATCAGGCAGCATAGCGATACCAGATCTCAAGCTATACTACAGAGCAATAGTAACAACAACAGCATGGTACTGGTACCAAAACAGGCAGGTGGACCAATGGTACAGAATAGAGGACACAGAGACTAATCCACAAAGTTACAACTATCTTATATTTGATAAAGGGCCTAAAAGCATGCAATGGAGGAAGGATAGCATCTTCAACAAATGGTGCTGGGAAAACTGGAAATCCATATGCAACAAAATGAAACTGAATCCCTTCTCTCACCATGCACAAAAGTTAACTCAAAATGGATCAAGGAGCTTGATATCAAATCAGAGACTCTGCGTCTGATAGAAGAAAAAGTTGGCTCCGATCTACATATTGTGGGGTTGGGATCCAAATTCCTTAATAGGACACCCATAGCACAAGAGTTAATAACAAGAATCAACAAATGGGACTTACTTAAACTAAAAAGTTTTTTCTCAGCAAGAGAAACAAAAAGAGAGGTAAATAGGGAGCCTACATCATGGGAACAAATTTTTACTCCTCACACTTCAGATAGAGCCCTAATATCCAGAGTATACAAAGAACTCAAAAAATTGAACAATAAGATAACAAATAACCCAATCAACAAATGGGCCAAGGACCTGAACAGACACTTCTCAGAGGAGGACATACAATCAATCAATAAGTACATGAAAAAATGCTCACCATCTCTAGCAGTCAGAGAAATGCAAATCAAAACCACCCTAAGATACCATCTCACTCCAGTAAGATTGGCAGCCATTCTGAAGTCAAACAACAACAAGTGCTGGTGAGGATGTGGGGAAAAGGGTACACTTGTACATTGCTGGTGGGACTGCAAATTGGTGTGGCCAATTTGGAAAGCAGTATGGAGATTCCTGGGAAAGCTGGGAATGGAACCACCATTTGACCCAGCTATTGCCCTTCTCGGTCTATTCCCTGAAGACCTTAAAAGAGCGTTCTACAGGGATACTGCCACATCTATGTTCATAGTAGCACAATTCACAATAGCTAGACTGTGGAACCAACCCAGATGCCCTTTAATAGATGAATGGATAAAAAAAGTGGCATTTATACACAATGGAGTATTACGCAGCACTAAAAAAATGACAAAATCACAGAATTTGCAGGGAAATGGATGGCATTAGAGCAGATTATGCTAAGTGAAGCTAGCCAATCCCTAAAAAACAAATGCCAAATGTCTTCTTTGATATAATGAGAGCAACTAAGAACAGAGCAGGGAGGAAGAGCAGAAGGAAAAGATTAACATTAAACAGAGACATGAGGTGGGAGGGAAAGGGAGAGAAAAGGGAAATTGCATGGAAATGGAAAGAGACCCATATTGTTATACAAAATTACATATAAGAGGTTGTGAGGGGAATGGGAAAAAAAAAACAAGGAGAGAAATGAATTACAGTAGATGGGATAGACAGAGAAGATGGGAGGGGAGGGGAGGGGTATAGTAGAGGATAGGAAAGGTAGCAGAATACAACAGTTACTATTATTTCATTATATAAAAATGTGTATGTGTAACTGATGTGATTCTTCAATCTGTATTTGGGGTAAAAATAGGAGTTCATAACCCACTTGAATCTATTGTATGAAATATGATATGTCAAGATCTTTGTAATGTTTTTAACAACCAATTAAAAAAATTCCAAAAAAAACCTATGAACCAAGAAAAGCTCAGAACCAGTTGTATTCTAAGCCAAGTTCTATAGGATTTTCAAAAAAGAATTAACACCAATACTTCTCAAAGTATTCCATGAAATAGAAAAGGAGAAAACCATTCTAACTCATTCTATGAAACTAATATCTCCCTGATACCAAAACCAGACAAAGACCCACAGGAAAGGAAGAAAAGTTCCGACTAATATCCTCGATGAGCATAGATAAAAAAATTCTCAATAAAATTCTGGCAAATTAAATACAAAAATATATTAAATGGTAGATCACCATGATCAAGTGGGGTCCATCCCAGGGATGCAGGGTTGGTTCAACATACAGAAATCAATAAACATAATTCATCATATTAACAGATTTAAAACAAGAATCATCTCAATAGATGCAGAAAAAGCTTCTGACAAAATACAGCAAACCTTCATGTTCAAAACTAGAAAAACTAGGAACAGTTGGAGCACACCTCAACATGGGGTTTGTCTCTGTGTCCTCTATTCTGTACCATTGGTCTACAATTCTATTTTAGTGCCAATACCATGCAGTCTTTGTTACTATACCTCTATGTATGTTAAACCCAAGGCCAACATCATTCTAAATGGAGAAGCATTCTCTCTAAAAACTGAGCAAAGATGTTACTTCTATTCAACATTATCCTTGAAACTCTAGCCAGAGCCATTAGACCAAAGAAAGTAATTAAAGGGATACAAATAGGTAAAGAATAACTCAAATTATCACTATTTGCTGATGACATAATTTTATATCTAGAAGATCCAAAAAATTCCACCAGAAAACTTCTAGAACTAATAAATAAATTCAGTAAAGTAGCAGAATATAAATCAACACCAGTAACGCAAACACATTTGTATACATCAGTGATGAATACACTGAAAGACAAATTAGGAAAAGTACTCCATTCACAATAGCCTCAAATAAATAAAATACCTGGGAATCAATCTAACAAAAAGGGTATTAGTCCTCTATGATGAAAATGATAGAATATTAAAGGAAGAAATTGAAGAAAACCTCAGAAGATGGAAAGATCTCCCATGTTTCTGGATGGGCAGAATTAATCTTGTCAAAATGGCCATACTGCCAAAAGTGTTATACAGATTTAATGCAATTCCTATTAAAACCCCAATGACATTCTTAATAGAAATAGAAAAAGCAATAATGAAATTTATTTGGAAAAATAAGAGACCCAAAATAGCGAAAGCAATCCTTAGCAAAACAAGTGAAGCAGTAGGCATCACAATATCAGACCTTAAATTACAGAGGTATAGTAACAAAAATGTCATAGTATTGGCACTAAAATAGACTTATAGACTAATCATATGGAATAGAGGACAGAAAGACAAATCCACAAAAATATGGTTATTTCATAGTAGGCAATAGTGCCAAAAACATTTACTGGAGAAAAGACAACTTATTCAAGAAATGGTGCTGGTAAAACTGGAAATCCATACATAGCAAAATGAAATTAAACCTCTGTTTCTCACCCTGCACAAAAATTAACCCAATGTGGATCAAATAATCAGGGACTATAACAGAGATTCTGTGCCTAATAGAAGAAAAAGTAGGTCCAAATCTTTACCATGTTGGCCTAGGATCTGACTTCCTTAACAAGACCCCTAAAGTGCAAGAAGTAAAATCAAGAATCAATAAATGGAATGGATTCAAATTAAAAAGCTTCTTCTCAGCAAAATAAATATTCAATTTTGTGAGGAGAGAGCCTACAGATTGGGAGAAAATTTTACCACATGCACCTTCAACAAAGTATTAATCTCTAGGATACATAAATAAGTCAAAAAACTTAACACTAAAAAAACCCTCACAAATTATTCAATTAATAAATGGACTAAGGAACTGAACAGGAATTTCACAAAATAAAAAATACAAGCAATCAACAAATATATGAAAAAGTGTTCAACATTTCTAGCAATTAGAGAAATGCAAATAAAAACCACACTAAGATTTTATGTCACTTCAGTCAGAATGGTAATCATGAAGAATACAGGCAACAATAAATGTTGGTGAGGATGTGCATAAAAAGGTACACTCATACATTGCTGGTGGGACTGCAATTTGTACAACCACTATGGAGAACAGTATCAATATTTTTCAGAAAACTCAGAGTGGAACCACTATTTGACCCAGTCATCCCACTCCTCAGTTATATACAAATCAGCATACTACAGTAACACAACCATGTCAATGATTATTGTAGCTCAATTCACAATAGCTAAACTATGGAACCAACCTAGGTGTCCTTAAGTAGATGAATGGATAAAGAACATGTGGTACATGAATTCAATGGCATATTACTCTGCTTTAAAGAAGAATGAAATTATGGCATTTTCCTATAAATGGATGGAGTTGGAGATATTATGCTAAAAGAAATAAGCCAATCACACACACACACACACACACACACACACACACACACACACAACAAAGGCTGAATGTTTTCTCTAATATGTGGATGCAAGTTCACAATAAGAGGTGTGGGGCATTAAGAATAATAGAGTTATCTTAGATTAGGTAGCAGGAAATGAAGAAACAGGAGGGGATGTGGGGATCAGAAGGACAGTAAAAAATTATTACTTTATTTATGTATGTGATTGTATGACCAATGTGATTCTACAATATGTATACTCCGAAAAATGAAGAAAATATATCCCATCTATGTATGGTATATCAAAGTACATAAATGCATTATACTGTCATGTATAACTAATTAAAACAAATAAAAATTAAATAAAAAATAAAGTGCAGATATAAGTTTCTGTATCTATAAAATAGCCTATAGGGTAGCTTTTTGAAGACTGGTTTTGATTAGAAAAAAACATTGATAACAACCCAATCTTTGACACTTATGAACTCTATGACCTCAGGATAATCATTTCATTCTTGCCCATGTCCCTCAAGGGTGGTGAAATTTGTGATTACTCTGAGTGAAGTGGGCTGGCATGAAATAAAAGCTAAGAAAGAGAAAACAGTGAAGAAACCACAGGACACAGGAAGTAATTTTAGAAAGAGAGGGGTGGGACAGCACTTCAATATCAGGGATCAAGTTTTCACACTGGAAGGAGAGTGTGAGAGCCTGCTCTTGCTTTATGTATATGGGAGAAGCATCAAAACTTTTCCATGTTGTCCTCTGCCAATTAAGGTAGGAGGTGGGCTGTGCAGTTTCCAATGTGTTATGCCCAATCCCAGAGCCATGAGTGTGGGGATAGGTGCATGGAGTACTGCCTACTGACATACATTAAGGGCACTTGAGTGGCAAAACACTCCTCATGCTAGGCATATGAGCAGTAAAGCACTTATGCAATAGGTATAACCCTCGGTGCCAGGCCATGTGTTGTGGTCCCAGTGATTGCTTCATGGTCTTCTCCTCCATTGGTTGCCACAAGTACAGTTGGCCAGAAATTGTATTGATGCCTGCCTATAATCTGGTTAGATACTGCCTGAGTATATATACATGGTAACTGTGCAATAAAATCAGACCTGCTTCCAGCTTGATCTTCAGCATCCTTGATTCATGATTCTGTAACCACATTCTCCTCTACCCTGTTCTGTGGACCTCATTGCTGGATGAGAGAGAGCCCATGCATAGGAGAGTGGTCTCCCTAGATGAGGAAAGACAGAGGTCACGTGTATTGTGCAATTCATTGAGTGGGAGAAATCACAAAATAGTTTGTCATGCCAAGCCCAAATCTCTCTGACTCAAGGCTGAGTGAAAGTGCTCAAATAAACCTAAATAACTCATGGGTGGCATCCTACACTTTATTATGTGAACATTAGTTTTCTCAGAAATGGAGATAATTGTACCTTCTCCACACAGATAGCCCAAGGATTATAATAAGGCTTAAACAGCATGATTCAAATCTACTGCTTAGCCTTATGCCAAGCTGATGTTGCTAAAGAGAATAAGATTTTATCTCATTTCAGGTAGAACAGAATTCATCAAGAATACAAATTATTATAAATATTGTTTAACATGAAAGGACAAAAGAACACTTATGCGCTATTGGTGGGTTTCTTAAGTAATACTATATATATAAAGGAAATATATATACTATATATAAAGGAAATATATATACTATATATAAAGGAAATATATTCTCTATATAAAGGAAATATATATACTATATATAAAGGAAATATATATACTATATATAAAGAAAATATATATACTATATATAAAGGAAATATATATACTATATATAAAGGAAATATATATACTATATATAAAGGAATATATATATATATATATATATATATATATATATATATATATATATATATATATATATATGAAATCTTCAAGGAAGTTTTTCAATAGAACCATCATATAAACTACATATGACCACTACTTTGTATTTATCCAAAATAACAAAATTCAGCAAACTATAGCCATTTTTATAGTAGCACAATTCAAAAGTCAAATTATTGAACTAGCCTAGTAGTTTGTATACACATTATAGTTCTTTAGTCAAAAAGAAAAATAAAATTATATCATTTACAGGAAAATGGATAGAACCAGAGAACATCATGATGAATGAAATAAACCAGACTGAGAATATCAAGGGATCTTCCTGTTGAAGAAACTTTGCTGTTTTTTTCTCCTGATAGAACTTTTCTCCCCATAATTTAGAAGCTGACTCTTTCTCATCCTTTAAGACTCAGCTCAGAGAGCACTTCCTAAGAGCAACCTTTCCTGACCATCTTTTTGAAGTTGAGCCCACCCCATTTCTCATCTTTGCCTCCAATGAACCTTGCCTATCTAGTTTACTCCTGTGTCAGGAATAATGCCTGACATATAGTAGGCACTCAGTGGAAGTTTTGTGTATTGACAAATGGCTCCCAGTCCCTGTATAGTTTTAATCCTTCCTGACTACAATTTTAGGCCTCATTGCGGCTTCAACCATTTCTTTTCTTTTTTTTTTTTAAATTGAAATTGTTAGCACAAATTAATTGTAAAATTGATAGGTTTCACTGTGATTTTCCATACATGTATATATCATGTGTTAATTGTGTCCATCCACCATTTTAATCTCAATTCTTTCTTTATTCCCGCTCTCAAGCACCCATCACAGTCTCTGAAAATTCCTCTTACTTAATTTTTGTCTCTTGTACCACTCACACTTTCTTTTTTCTAATGACTACTAACTATTCATTATGTATGAATAATTTTGGTTTTCTAAAATGAGTGAGAACATATTTTATTTGTTTCACTCAATATATTATTCTCCAATTGCATACATATTGCTGAAAATGATGGGATTTCATTCATTTAGATTAATGAGAAGCAGTCAATTTTGTAAGTATACCTCATTTTCTTTATCCGTTCATCTGCTGAAGTGCATCAGGATTGATTATATATTTTGACTATTTTGTATGTTGCTTCAATAAATATGGTGGTACAAGTATCTTTTATGAAGATTTCAACTCTTTTGTGAATATACCCAGCCATGGAACTGGGTCATATACTAGTTTTATTTTTGTTCCTTTGAGGAAATTCGATACTGTTTTTCATAATGACTATACTAATTTACATTCATAGCACTAATGCAAAGTTATGCTCCTTTGTTTACATTCTTGCAAGCATTAATTATTTCTTATGTTTTTGATAATGGTTATTCTACATGGGGTGAGTTGATATTTTATTTTGGTTTTGATTTGCATTTCTCTAACTAGTAATATCAAGCATTTTAATGTATTTGTTGCCCATTGTTAAATCTTATTTTGAGAAATGTCAGTTTCATTGTTTAGCACATTTTTAAAACATATGACAACAGAATGCATTACAACTACAATTCTTGTTATACATATAGAGCACAATTTTTCATATCTATGGTTGTATAAAATTATATATTCACACCAATTTGTGTCTTTATACATGTACCTTGGATAATAATCATCATCACATTCCACCATCATTTATAACCCCATGCCCCCTCCATTTTCCTCCAACCCCTATGCCCTATCCAGAGTTTGTCTATTCCTCCCATGCTCCCTCTCCTTATCCCACTATAAATCAGCCTCCTTATATTAAAAAAAAATTGGCATTTGTTTTTTTGGGGGATTGTCTAAATTCACTTAGCATTGGCTTCTGAAACTTCATCCATTTACCTGCAAATGCCATGATTTTATTCTCTTATATTGCTGAGTAATATTCAACTGTGTATGTATGCCACATTTTTAAAATCCATTTATCTATTGAAGGGCATCTAAGTTGGCTCCACAGTCTAGCTACTGTGAATTGTGGAGATATAAACAATGATGTGGCTGTATCCCTGTAGTATGCTGTTTTTAAGTCCTTTGGGTGTAGTCCAAGGAGAGGGATAGCTGGGTCAAATGGTGGTTCCATTCTCAATTTTCCAAGAAATCTCCATTCTGCTTTCCATATTGGCTGCAACAATTTGCAGTCCCACGAGCTGTGTATGAGTGTACCTTTCTCCCCATATACTTAACAACATTTATTGTTGCTTGTATGCATAATAGCCATCATTCTGACTGAACTGAGGTGAAATATTAGAGTGATATAATGCAGGGTAGTATCTCTACTTTTTCATATTTGCTGAAAGTCATTTTGTGGCATAATATGTGGTCTATGTACAGAAGGATCAATGTTCTTCTGAGAATAAATTGTACTTACTCATTGAAGGAGGTATTTCAGTACATGGGTATTTCCCTGATTGCTTCTAAAGCACCCACAGATGAAGTTGTTCCTGTTTGCTTCAGCTTAGGGCTACTTCAAGAAGGAACAAACCAGAGAATATGCACTGAGAATTGATTGATTGAGTGTGTGAAGTTCAAACAGCTAGCACAAACCCTGTTTGAGTTCCATTCAGCTGATTAAAAAAATGAAGTGAAACCTGAAAATTCAAACTGTACCTGATAGCAAACCATTGAACCAAGGAGTAACAAATTTGGGGAGCCTAGTAAGGCTTCATAAAGGATAAATCCTGACCAATATCAAAGAAATACCACCAAATGTAACCCTAACCCTAAAACTAACTTTAACCCTAGCCCTAACCCTAACCCTAACACTAACACAAACCCATAAAGGGAACCATTGAACCTAGAAGTCCCAAACTTGGGAAGCCTAGACGGGCAAGCTAACAGATGAATCCTGCACAGAGTCAAAGAAAACTGACCAAATAATAGGGGGAGGTATTTCAGTATATGGGTATTTCCCTGTATGCTCCTAAAGTGCTCTCAGAAAAAGTTGTTCCTGCATGCTTCAGCCTAGGGCTACTTCCACAAGAAAAAAATCAGAGAGTGCATACTGAAAACTGATTCAGTGTGTGAAGTTTCAAGCCACTAGCACTAACTCTGTTTGATTTTGATTTACTCCTAAAGGGCAAAATGAAGTGAAACCTTAAAATTTCAACTGGTCCTGACAGCAGATTTTTCAAGTTAGGAGGCCCAAACTTGGAAAGCCCAGTAAGGCTAGGTAATAGATGAATCCTGCTCAGTATGAAAGAATTCTGACCCAAATTAACCTTAATCCTAATGTAATAACATTAGGAAATATCTAACCGTAGTTCTAAACCTTACCCTAAAACTAACCCTAACCTTTTTAGGGAACTATTGAACATAGAAGTCCCAAATATGGGGAGCCTAGTAAAGAAAGCTAACAGATGAATCCTGCACAGTATTAAAGAACTTCAAACAAAAAATTTGGAAAGGTATTTGAGCACATGGATCTTTCCCTGTTTGTTCCTAAAGTGCTCAGAGATAAAGTTGTTCCAGCATACTTGAGCTAAGGCTACTTCCACAAGGAAAAAACCAGAGTGTGCACACTGAGTACTGATTGAATGTTTGAAGTTTCAAGCAACTAGCAAAAAACCTGCTTGATTTCCAGCACCATTTCCATTAATCAATACAAGGGGAAATGTAATGACACCTGACAATTCAAACTGTTCCTGAGAGCAAAACATTGAACCTAGATAGCCCAAACTTGGGTAGCCTGGCAAGGCTAGGCAAGAGGTGAATTCTGCCCAGTATCAAAGGAATGCAACCAAACCTAACCCTAACCCTAACAATAAATCTAAGCCTAGCCTTAACCATAACCCTAACCCTAATCCTAACCTGTTTAGGAAACAACTGAATCTAGAATTCCCAAAATTAGGAAGCCTAGTGGAGAAAGCTGTGAGATGAATCCTGCACAGTATCAAGGAAATCTGACCAAAAGTTTAAGGAAAGTACTTCAGTATATGGGTATTTCAATATTTGCTCTTAATGTGTTCTCAGATAAGGTTGTTTCTGCGTGCTTCAGCTTAGGGCTATTTCCACAAGCATCAAGTCAGAGAGTGTGCACTGAGTGTGATTGAGTTTGAAGGCATAGCAGCTAGCAAAACAGTGTTTGATTTCCACCACAATTTCTTTATTCCCTGTACAGCAAAATGGAGTAAAACCTGAAATTTCAAACTGTTCCTTAGAGCACAACATTAAAACTAGAAGGCCCAAATGTGGGAGCTTAGTAAGGCTAGGTAAAAGGTGAATCCTGGACAGCATCAAAGAAATCTGAGCAAACCTAATCCTAACCTTAATACTAAATGTAACTCTATCCCTAAGCTTAACCAAAACTCTAACCCTATCCTGTTTTGTGAACTATTGAACCTAGAAGGCCCTAACTTCTTGAGCCTAGTAAGGCTAGGAAAAAGATGAATCTTGCCCATTATCAAAGAAACCCAACAAAATCTAACCCTAAAGCTGAATTTAACTCTAGCCCAAATCCTAACTGAAACACTCACTGTATCCTGTTTAGGAAAAAATGGAATCTAGAAGTTCCAATCTTGGAGAGCCTAGTGCTGTAAGCCATCAGATGAATTCTGCACAGTATCGAAGATATTCAACCAAAATATTGGGGAGCTATTTAGTACATGTGGATTTCCCTGTTTGCTCCTAAATCACTCTGAGATAAAGTTGTTTCTGTGTGCTTGTGTGAGGGCTATTTCCACAAGGAACAAACCAGAGTGTTCACACTGAGAACTGAGTGTTTGAACTTTTGAGCAACTAGCAAAAAATCTGCTTGATTTCCAGCTCCATTACCATTCACTCCTACAGAAAAATATGAAGTGAAAACTGAAAATTCACACTGTTCCTAACACTGAACCTTTGAACCTAGAAGGCCCAAATGAGGGGATCCTAGTTAAGCTAGGTACAAGATGTAACCTGCTCAGTGTCAAAGAAATCCAACCAAACTTTTGCCTAACCCTAACCCTAACACTAGCTCTAAAGCAAGCCATAAACCTAACCCCAACACTAACCCTAATCTGTTTGGGGAAACATTGAATTTAAAAGTCCCAAACTTGGGTGCCTAGTGGGTCAACATAATGATTGAATTCTGCACAATTATCAGAGAAATCTGACCAAATAATTGGGGAAGGAATTTCAGTATATGGATGTTTCCCTTATTGCTCCTAAAGCACTCTTAGTTAAAGTTCTTCCTGTGTGCTACAGCTTAGGGCTACTTCCACAAGGAACAAACCAGAGAGTGCACACTGAAACTGATTGAGTGTGTGAAGTTTTAGCAGCTAGCACAAACAGTGTTGGATTTCCATGACCATTCCATTCATCCCTGTAGGGTAAAATGGAGTAAAACCTGAAAATTCAAACTGTTCCTTAGAGTGCAACATTGATTCTAGAAGGTTCAAATGTGGGAAGCTTAGTAAGGCTATAGAAAAGCTGAATCCTGCCCAATATTAAAGAAATCTGAGCAAAGCTAATCCTAACCCTAATGCTAAATGTAACCCTAGCCCTAACCCTCACCAAAACCCTAACCCTAATGTGTTTAGGAAACCACTGAACCTAAAAGTCCCTAATTTTTGGAGCCTAGTAAGGCTAAAAAAGGATGAATCTTGCCCAGTACTAAAGAAACCCAACAAAAACTAACCCTAACCCTAAAGTTAAATCTACCACTAGCCCAAACCCTAACCCAAACCGTATCCCTATCCTGTTTAGGGAACTGTGGAACCTAGAAGTTCTAAACTTGGAGAGCCTAGTGGTGTAAGCTAACAGATAAATTCTTCACAGTAGCCAAGATATTCAACTCAAATATTGGGGAGATATTTCAGCATATGTGGATTTCCCTGTTTGCTAGTAGGGCAATCTGAGATAAAGTTGTTCCTGCATTCTTCAGCTTTTGTCTATTTTCCACAAAAAAGAAATCAGAGCACACACTGAAAACTTATCCCATGTGTGAAGAATCAAGCTGCTAGCACAAATTCTGTTTGCTTTCCAGCTCGATTTCCATTGACTCATATAGGGCAAAATGAAGGGAAATCTGAAAATTTAAACTGGTCCTGACAGCAAACCTTTCAAGCTAGGAGTCCCAAACTAGGAAAGCTCATAATGGCTAGGTAATAGAAGAATCCTGCCCAGTATGAAAGAAATCCGACCAAACATAACCCTAATCTTAACGTTAATTCTAACTGTAGCCCTAAACCTCATCCTAAAATGAACCCTCACCTGTTCAGGGAACTATTGAACCTAGAATTCCCAATCTTTGGAAGCCTAATGGGATGAGCTAACAGATGAATTCGCAGAGTATCCAAGAACTTTGAACCAAAAATTCAGGGAGTTATTTCAGCACATTGTTATTTCACTGTTTGCTCCTAAAGTGCTCTGAGATAACATTGTTCCTGTGTGCTTGAGCTTAGGCTATTTTCACAAAGAAAGAACCAGAGTGTGCACACTGAGAACTGATTAAGTAGTTGAGGTTTCAAGCAACTAGCAAAAATCCTGCTTGTTTTCCATCTCCATTACCATTCACTCCTATAGGAAATATGAAGAAAAATATGAAGTGCAACCTGAAAATTCACATTGTGAATTGAACCTTTGAACCTAGAATGCCCAAGTGAGGGGAGCCTATTGAGGCTAGATACAAAATTAAATCTTCTCAGTATCAAGAAATCCAACCAAACCTAACTCTAACACTAATCCTAACATGTTTAGGGAACCATTGAGCCTAGAATTCCCTAAGTGAAGGAACCTAGTGGGGCAAGTAAACAGATGAATCCTGAGAAATATAAAAAAATCTGACCAAATAATTGGGGGTGGTATTTTAGGATATGGTTATTTCTCTGTTTGCTCCTAAAGCAATCTCAGATACATTTCTTCTTGCATGCTTCAGGTTAGGGCTACTTCCACAAAGAACAATTCAGAGAGTGCACACTGAAACTGGTTGAGTGTGTGAAGTTTTAGCAGCTAGCACAAACCCTGTTTGATTTCCACCATCATTTCCGTTTATCCCTACAAGGAAAATAAAGTGAAACCTAAAAATTGAAACTGTTCCTGAGAGCAGAATGTTGAACCTAAAAGGCCCAAAGTTGGGTAGCCTTGCAAAGTTGGTAAAAGGTGACTTCCATCCAGTATCAAAGAAATCCGACAAAACCTAACACTAAGCCTAATGCTAAATCTAACACTAGCCTTACTCTTACTCTAATGCTATCCCTAAACTGTTTAGGATACTATTGAACCTAGAATTCTCAAACTTGGGGAGCCTAGTGGGGAAAGCTAACAGATGAATCCTGTACAGAATCAAAGAAATTGAACCAAACATGTTAGGAGCACACAGAGAAATACCCATATACTGAAATGTATATGAGTATATGTTCCTTAGAGTGCAACATTGAACCTAGAAGGCCCAAATGTGGAAAGCCTAGTAAGGCTAGGTAAAATCTGAATCCTGCCCAGTATCAAAGAAATATGAGCAAACCTACTCCTAACACTAATGCTAAATCAAAACCTAGCCCTAATACTAATCAAAACTCCTCCCTAATGTGTTTAGGGAACCATTGAGACTAGACAGCCTAACTTCTGGAGCCTAGTAAAGCTAGAAAAAAGATGAATCCTTCCCAGTCTCAAAGAAACCCAAACAAACCAAACTCTAATCTTAATGCTAAATCTAAACCTAGTGTAAACCCTAACCTAAACCATAACCCTATTTGTTTAGGCAACCATGGACATAGAAGTTTCAAACTTGGAGAGGCTAGTGCTGTAGTAAACACATGAATTCTGCGCAGTATGAAAGATACCCAACCAAAATATTGGGGAGTTATTTCAGTATTTGTGGATTTCCCTGTTTGCTCTTAAAGCACTCTGAGATACAGTTGTTCCTTCTTGCTTCAGCTTAGGGATTCTTCCATAAGGAACAAACCAGAGTCTACACACTGAAATCTTCAAGTTTCAAGCCTCTTATACCAACCCTGTTTGATTTCCAACTTGATTTCCATTCACCCGTATGGGGCAATATGAAGTGAAACCTTCTTTTAACAGCAAACTTTCAAGCTAGGAAGCCCCAAAGTGGAGAGCACAATGAGGCTATGTAATAGATTAATCCTGCCCATTATTAAAGAAATCTAATGAAACATAACCCAAATCCTAACATTAATTCTAATCCTAGCCATAAACCTGATCCTAAAATGAACCCTAACCTGTTTAGGGAACTATTGAACTAGAAGTCCTGAACTTGGGGAGCTTTGTGGGGAAAGCTAACAGATGAATCCTGCCCAGTATCCAAGAACTTCAAACAAAAAATAAGGGGAGATATTTTAGCACATTGTTTTGTTTCTGTTTGCTCCTAAAGTGCTCTGAGATAATGTTGTTTCTGTGTGCTTGAGCTTAGGAATCCTTCAACAAGGAACAAACCAGAGTGTGTGCACTGAGAACTGATTGAGTGTTTGATGTTTCAATCAACTAGCAAAAAGCCTGCTTGATTTCCAACATTATTAGCATTCACTCTTATAGGAAAATATGAAGTGAAACCTGAAAATTCACACTGTTCAGGACATTAAACCTTTGAACCTAGAAAGCCCAAAAGAGGGGAGCCTAGTAAGGCTAGGTATAAGGTGAAACCTGCACAGTATCATAGAAATCAAACCAAACCTAATGCTAAACCTAACTCTAACACCAGTTCTAAACTAAGCCCTAAACCAACTCAAACACTAACCCTAATCTGTTCAGGGAACCATTTAATTTAGAACTTCCAATCTTGGGTGTCTACTAGGTCAAGGTAATGAATGAATCCTGCACATTTATCAAAGAAATCTGACCAAATAATTGGGGAGGGAATTTCAGTATATGGATATTTCCATTTCCCTTATAAAGTGCTCTCAGTTCAAGTTCTTCCTGTGTGCTACAGCTTAGGGCTACTTTCACAAGCAACAAACCCGAGAGTGCTCAGGGAAACTGATTGAGTGTGTGAAGTTTTAGCAGCTAGCACAAACCCTGTTTGATTTCCAGTACCATTCCCATTTATCCCTACAAGGGTAAATGCAATGACACCTGACAATTCAAACTGTTCCTGAGAGCAAAACATTGAACCTAGATAGGCCCAAACTTGGGTGGCCTAGCAAGGCTAGAAAACAGATGAATTCTGCCCAGTATCAAAGAAATCCAACTAAACCCAACTCTAACCCTAATAATAAATCTAAGCCTAGCCTTACCCCTAAACCTAAGCCTAACTCTAACCTGTTTAGGAAACCATTGAATCTAGAATTCCCAAACATGGGGAGCCTAGTGGGGAAAGCTGCCAGATGAATACTGTGCAATATCAAGGAAATCTGACCAAAAGTTTAAGGAAGATATTTCAGTATATGGGTATTTCTCTGTTTGGTCTTAATGTGCTCTCAGATAAGGTTGTTTCTGCATGCTTCAGCTTAGGGCTACTTCCACAAGTATCAAGTCAGAGAGTGTGCACTGAGTGTGATTGAGTGTGAAGGCATAGCAGCTAGCAAAACAGTGTTTAATTTCCACCACAATTCCTTTATTCCCTGTATGGCAAAATGGAGTGAAATCTGAAAATTCAAACTGTTCCTTAGAGCACAACATTGAATCTAGAAGGCCCAAATGTGGGAAGCTTAGTAAGGGTAGTTAAAAGTTGATTCCTTCCCAGTATCAAAGAAATCTGAGCAAAACTAATCCCAACCCTAACACTAAATGTAACTCTATCCCTAAGCCTAACCAAAACCCTAACCCTATCCTGTTTTGTGAACCATTGAACCTAGAAGGCCCTAACTTCTAGAGCCTTGTAAGGCTAGAAAAAAGGTGAGTTCTGCCCATTATCAAAGAAACCCAACAAAACCTAATTCTAAACCTAAAGCTAAATCTAACTCTAGCCCAAATCCTAACTGAAACACTAACCCTATCCTGTTTAGGAAAACATGGAATCTAGAAGTTCCAAACTTGGAGAACCTAGTACTTTAAGCCATCAGTTAAATTCTGCTTAGTATCGAAGATATTCAAAGAAAATATTGGGGAGTTATTTCAGTACATGTGGATTTCCCTATTTGCTCCTAAAGCAGTCTGAGATAAACTTGTTCCTGTGTGCTTCAGGTTAGGGCTATGCTTACAAGGAAGAAATCAGAGAGTCACACTGAAAATAGACTCAGTGTGTTAAGTTACAAGCCAGTGGCACTAACTGTGTTTGATTTCCATTCACCCCTATAGGGAAAAATGAAGTGAAACCTGAAAATTTCAACTGGTCATGGCAGCAAAACTTTCAACTTAAGAGGCCCATACTTGAAGGCCCAGTAAGGCTAGCTAATAGATGAATCCTTCCCAGTATGAAATAAATCTGACCAAACATAATCCTAATCCTAACATTATTTCTAACCGTAGCCCTAAACCTTACCCTAAAACTAACTTTAATCTTTTTAGGGAACTCTTGATCATAGAAGTGCTGAACTTGGAGATTCTAGTGGAGCAAGCTAAATGATGAATGCTGTGCAGTATCCAAGAATGTAAACAAAAAAATTGGGGAGATATTTCAGCACATTTATATATCCCTGTTTGCTCCTAAAGCACTCTGAGATAAAGTTGTTCCTTCTTGCTTCAGCTTATGGGTACTTCCACAAGGAACAAATCTGAGAGTGCACACTGAAAATTGAATCAGTGTGTGAAGTTTCAAGCCTCTAGTACTAACCCTGTTTGATTTTCATTCATCCCTATAGGGCAACATGAAGTGAAACCTGCTCCTAACGGCAAATCTTTCAAGCTAGGAAGCCCAAACTCGGAGAGCCCAGTAAGGCTAGGTAATAGATGAATCTTGCCCAGTATAAAAATAATAAGACCAAACCTAACATGAATTCTAACGTTTATCCTAACGCTAGCCCTAAACCTTACCCTAAAACTAATCCTAACCTCTTTCCGGAACTATTGAACTTAGAAGTTCTGAACTTGTGGAGGCTAAAGGAGCACGCTAACAGATGGATCCTTTGCAGTATCCAAGAACTTCAAGAAAAATTTTGAGGAATTATTTCAGCACATTTGTATTTCCCTGTTTTCTTCTAAAGTGCTCTGAAATAAAGTTGTTCCTGTGTGCTTGAGATTAGGGCTACTTCCTCAAGGAACAAATCAGAGTGCCCACTGAAAACTGACTGTTTGAAATTTCAAGCAACTAGCAAAAAAACCTGCTTGATTTCCAGTTCCATTACCATTCACTCCTATAGGGAATATGAAGTGAAACCTGAAAATTCACACAGTTCCTGACATTGAACCTTTGAACCTAGAAGACCCAAATGAGGTGAGCCTAGTCAGGCGATGTACAAGATAAAAAGTGCTCAGTTTCAAAGAAATGCAACCAACCCTAACCCTAACCCTAACCTTAACACTAGCTCTAAACCAAGCTCTAAACCTTACCCCAACACTAACACTAATCTGTTTAGGGAACCAATGAATTTAGAAGTCCCACACGTGGGTATCTTGTAGTTCAAGCTAATGGATGAATCCTGCACAATCATCAAATAATATGGCCAAGAATTATGGAAGGAATTTTAATATATGAATATTTCCTTTTTTGCTATTAATGTACTCTATATTAACATTTTTCCTGTATGCTACAGATTAGGGCTACTTCCACAAAGAACAAACCAGAGAGTGCACACTAAAATTGATTGTGTGAAGTTTTAGCAGCTAGCACAAACCCTGTTTGATTTCCAGCACCATTACCATTCACTCCTATAGGGCAACATGAAGTGAAACCTGAAAATTGAGACTGTTCCTGAGAGCAAAAGGTTCAACCAAGAAGGCCCAAACGTGGGTAGCATAGGAAAGCTAGGTAAAAGATGAATCCTGCCCAGTATCAAAGAAATCCAACCACACCTAACCCTAATCTTAACTCTAAATCTAACCCTATCCCTAACCCCACCCCTAACTCTAACACTAACCATAACCTGTTTAGGGAACCATTGAACCTAGAATTTCCTAATTGAAGGAGCCTAATGGGACAAGTTAACAGATGAATCCTGTGAAGTATCCAAAAATACAACCACATAATTGGGGGAGATATTTCAAGATATGTGTATTTCTCTGTTTGCTCCTAAAGCGATCTCACATAAATTTTGTCTTACATGTCAGGTTAGGGCTACTTTCACAAGGAACAAATCAGAGAGTTCATATGAAAACTGATTGAGTGTGTAAAGTTTTAGCAGCTAGCACAAACCCTGTTTGATTTCCAGCACCATTTCCATTCATCCCTACAAAGGAAAACGTAATGACACCTGAAAATTCAAACTGTTCCTGAAAGCAAAACATTGAACCTAGATAGCCCAAACTTGGGTAGCCTAGCAAAGCTAGGTAAGAGATGAATTCTATCCAGTATCAAAGAAATCCAGCCAAACCTAACTCTAACCCTAATAATAAATCTAAGCCTAGCCTTACCCCTAAACCTAAGCCTAACCCTAACCTGTTAAGAAAACCATTCAATCTAGAATTCCCAAACATGGGAAGCCTAGTAGGGAAAGCTGCCAGATGAATACTGCACAATATCAAGAAAATCTCACCAAAAGTTTAAGGAATGTATTTCAGTTTATGGGTATTTCTCTGTTTTCTCTTAACGTGCCCTCAGATAAGGTTGTTTCTGCATGCTTAAGCTTAGGGCTACTTCCACAAGCATCAAGTCAGAGAGTGTGCACTGAGTGTGATTTAGTGTGAATGTATAGCAGCTAGCAAAATAGTGTTTGATTTTCACCACAATTTCTTTATTCCCTGTACAGCAAAATGGAGTGAAACCTGAAATATCATACTGTTCCTTAGAGCACAACACTAAAGCTAGAAGGCCCAAATGTGGGAGCTTAGTAGGGCTAGGTAAAAGGTGAATCCTGGTCAGCATCAAAGAAATCTGAGCAAACATAATCCCAACATTAACACTAAATGTAACTCAGCTATAGGCCTAACCAAAACCCCAACCCTATTCTGTTTTGAAACCATTGAACCTAGAAGGCCCTAACTTCTGGAGCCTAGTAAGGCTAGGAAAAAGATGAATCCTGCCCATTATCAAAGAAAGCCAACAAAACCTAATTCTAAACCTAAAGCTAAATCTAACTCTTGCCCAAATCCTAACTGAAACACTAACCCTATCCTGTTTAGGAAAACATGGAATCTAGAAGCTCCAAACTTGGAGAACCTAGTGCTGTGTCCCATCAGATGAATTCTGCACAGTATCAAAGATACTCAACCAAAATATTGGGGAGCTATTTCAGTAAAAGTGGATTTCCCTATTTGCTCCTAAAGCAGTCTGAGATAAAGTTGTTCCTGTGTGCTTCAGTTTAGGGTTATGTCTACAAGGAAGAAATCAGAGAGTCACACTGAAAACAGACTCAGTGTGTCAAGTTTCAAGCTGGTGGCACTAACCCTGTTTGATTTCCAGCTTGATTTTCATTCACCTGTATAGGGCAAAATGAAGTGAAAGCTGAATATTTCAAGTATTCCTGACAGTGACCCATTGAGCCTAGAAGGCCCAAACTTGGGGAGCGTAGTTAGGGTATGTAAGTGATGAATCCTGCCCTGTATCAAAGAAATCTTACCAAACCTAAACCTATCTTTAACACAAACTCAAGCCCTAGCCCTAATGTTGATGCTAAACCTGAACTTAACCTGTTTAGGGAACCAATGAACATGGAAGTCTCATACTTTGGGAGCCTAGTTGGGCAAGCTAACAAAAGATACTGATATGATGCTTGCACAGTATCGTAGCAATCTGACCAAAAATTTGAAGTGGTATTTCAGAATGTTGGTATTTCTCTGCTCCTACAGTGATCTCAGATATAGTTGTTCCTGCCTGCATCAGCCTAGGTTAATTTCCACAAAGAAAAAACTAGACAGTGCACACTGAGAACTGATTGAGGAATGACATTTCAAGAAGAGAGCACTAACCCTGTTTGATTTCCATTCATTTGTTTAGGGCAAAATGAAGTGAACCTAGCCCTGATCCTAACCCTAAATATAATCCTAACCTCTTTAGGGTACAGTTAAACATAGAAGTTCCAGATTGAGGAGTATAGTGTGGCAAGCTAACAGATGTGTTCTGTGAATTATCAAAGAAATCCTACAAGACAATTGCAGGAGGTATTTAAATAGGGTTATTTTTCTGTTTGCTCCTGAAGTAGTCTCAGAATAAAATTGTTCCTGCATGCTTTAGCTTAGGGCTAATTCCATAAGAAACAAATCAGAGAGTGTGCACTGAGAACTGATTCAGTGTGTGAATTTTCAAGCAGCTAGCAAATACCCTGTTTGGTTTCCAGCTCCATTTCCATATACTCCTATATGGCAAAAGGAAGTGAAACCTGAAAATTCAAATTATTCCTGACAGCAAACTGTTGAACATAGAAGACCCAAATTTTGGCAGCATAGTGAGGCTAGGTAAAAGATACATCCTGCCACTTATCAAAGAAATCAGACCAAAAACAATTGTGGAGCTATTTCAGTCCATGGGTATTTCCCTGTTTTCTCCTAAAGCTCTTCCAGGTAAGTTGTTCTTGCTAATTTCAGCTTAGGCCTACTTCATCAAGTAACAAACCAGAGAGTGTGCACTGAGAATTGATTGAGTGTGTGAAGTTTCAAGCAGCTAGCACAAACATTGTTTGATTTTCAGCTCAATTTTCATTCACTCCTATAGGGAAAATTGATGTGAAACCTGAAAATACAAACTGATGAACTGATGAACCTAGAAGCCTTCAACTAAGGGAGCATACAAAAGGTAAGTAAAGGTTTAATCCTGCCAAATATAAAAGAAATCTGACCAAAAAACTTTTGGAGCTCTTTCAGTTCATGGGTATTCTTTTGCTTACCCCAAAAGGACTCACAGATAAAGTTGTTTCTTTTTACTTCAGCTTAGGGCTACTTCAACAAAGAACAAACCAGAAAGTACGCATAAGGGATGATTGAATATGTGAAGTTTCAAGCAGCTAGCACTAACCTTGTTTGATTTCCACCTCCATTTTCATTCTTCACTATAGGGCAAAATTAAGTGAAATCTGAAAATTCAAACTGTTCCTGCCAGCAAACCATTAAAGCTAGAAGATCTAAACTTTGTTAACCTAGTGAGCATAGGTAAAGGATAAATACTGCCTAGTATCAAAGTAATCCATGCAAATTTAACCCTAACCCTAACACTAACCATTACCTTAACTCTAACCCTAACACTAACCGTAAACCTAAACCTGACCTGTTAGTGAATCTGTGAGCCTAGAAGACCCAAACTTGGGGAGCAAAGTGAGGCCAGGTAGAACATATATCCTGCCCAGTATCAAAGAACACAGACCCCCCAAATTATGGAGCTATTTCAGCCCATGTGTATTTTCCTGTTTTCTCCTAAAGTGCTCCCAGACATATTGTTCCTTGTCCTGTTTCAGCTTAGGCCTACTTCAACAAAAAACAAATCAAAGAGTGTGTATTGAGAACTAATTGAGTGTGTGAAATATCAAGCAACTATCACTAACCTTTTTAATTTACAGCTTGATTTCCATTCACCCATATAGGGCAAAATGAAGTGAAACCTGAAAATTTACACTGTTCCTGAAAGCCGATACTTGCATATAGAAGGCCCACACTTTAGGAGACTAATAAGGCTCAGTAAAGCATGAGTCCTGCCCAGTATCAAAGAAATCATATGAAAACTAACCCTAACCCTAATGCTAAATCTAACCCTAGCCCAAAACTTAAACCTAATACAAAACTTAATTTGTTTAGAGAACCTTTGATTTTAGAAGTCCCAAACTTGAGGGTCCCAATGAAACAAGTTAACAGATGAATCCTGCACATTATCAAAGAAATCTGACCCCAAAATTGGGAGAGGTATTTCAGTACATGGGTATTTCCCTGTTTGATCCTAAAGAGATCTCAGATAAAGTTGTTCCTGTTTGCTTCAGCTTAAGGTTATGTCCCCCAAGAACAAACCAAAGTGTCTGCACAGTGAACTGATTTAGGGTTTGCAGTTTCCAGCAGCTAGCACAAACCCTATTTGATTTCCATCTTGATTTCTATTGACCCCTGTAGGGCTAAGTGAAGTGAAACCTGAAAATTCACTGTTCCTGAAAGTGAACAGTTGAACATAGAAGGCCCAAACTTGGGGAGTCTAATAAGGCTAGATAAAAGATTAATTCTGCCCAATACAAAGAAATCCAATAAAATAGAACCCTAACACTAATGCTAAAACTAACCATAGCGCTACACCTAAACCTAACCCTAACCTGTTTAGGGAACCATTAAAACTAGAAATCCCAAAATTTGGGAGCTTAATAAAGCAAGCTAATAGATGAGTCCTGCTCAGAATCAAAGATATTTAACAAAAAGTTTGGTGGAGATATTTCTGTATATGAATATATCTCTGTTGATCATGAATTACTCTCAGATGTTTTTTCCTTTGTGCATCAGCTTAGGCCTACTCCCACAAGGAAGAACCAGAGAGTGTGCATTGAGAACTGATCGAGTGTGTGAAGTTTAAAGCAGCTAGCACAAACTCTGCTTGATTTTTTTGCTCAATTAACATTCACCTGTATAGGGCAATGGAAGTGAAACCTGAAAATTAAAATCTTTCCTGAAAACAAACTGTTGAAGCTAGGAAACCCAAAATTGGGGAGTCTAGTAAAGCCAGGTAAAGCATAATCCTACCAATATCAGAGAAATCTGACCAAACCTAACCCTAGCCCTAACACTAAATATAACCCTAGCATAGCCCTAACCCTAACACTAACCCTAAAACATTCAGGGAACCATTGAATCTAGAAGTTTCTAACTTTGTGAGCCGACTGGAGCAAGGTAACAGATGAACACTGCTTAGTATCCATGGTATCCAACAACAAAATTGGGGGAAGTATTTCAGTACATATGTATTTCCCTATTGCCCCTAAAGCACTCTCAGATAAAGTTGTTTTGCATGCTTCAGCTATGGCTTCTTCCACAATCAACAAAGCAGAGAGTGCACACTGAGAACTGTTTGAGTGTGTGAAGTTTCAATCAGCTAGCACACATCCTGTTTGATTTTCAGCTTGATTTCCATTCATACCTATAGGGCAAACTATAGTCAACCCTGAAAATTCAAACTGTTCCTGACAGTGAACCATTGAACCTAGAAGGCCCAAATTTGGGGAGCCTAATAAGGCTACATAAAACATGAGTCATCCCCAGTATCAAGGAAATCTGACCAAACCTAACCCTAACCCTAACACAATGTCTAACACCAGCCTTAAACCTAAACCTAATATTACCTCTCAGCAGTTCAGGAAACATTTGAACCAAGAAGTCCCAAACATGGTGAGGCTAGTGGGCAAGCTAACAGATGAATACTGCACAGTATCAAATAAACCGACTAAATAATTGGGGGAGATGTTGAAATACATAAGTATTTCCCTGTTGCTCCTAAAGCACTTTCAAATTAAGTTGTTCCTGCATTTTTTATCTTAAGACTACTCCGACAAGAAACAAATCCAAGAGTGCACACTGAAAAATGATTGAGTATTTGAAGTTCCAAGCAGCTAGAACAAATCCTGTTTGTTTTCCAGCACCATTTTCATTCAACCTTATGGGGAAAAATGAAGTGAAACCTGAAAATTTAAACAGTTCCTGACAGTGAATTGTTGAAGCTGGAAGGCCCAAAGTTGGGGAACCTACAAAGGCTAAGTAAAGCATGAATCCTGCCAGTATCAAAGAAATCTGAAAAAGTGTAAACACAGCCCTAATGCTAAATCCAACCCTAGCCCTAACCCAAATGCAACACTAACTATAACCTATTTAGAGTACCATTGAACCTAGAAAATTCAAACATGGGGAGGCTAGTGGGGCAAGTTAACAGATGAATCTGACTCAGTATCAAAGGTATCTGGCATAAAAATTGAGGGAGGTAATACAGTACAAGGGTATTTCCCTGTTTGCTTCTAATGCCCACTCAGATAAAGTTGATCCTGCTTGCATCAGCATAGGGCTACTTCCACAAGAAACATATCAGAGTGTGCACTAAGAACTGATTGAGGGTATAAAACTTCAAGCAGGTTACAAAAAACGTTTTGATTTACAGCTCGATTTCCATTCATCCCTATAGGGCAAAATTGAGTGAAACCTGAAAATTCACACTGATTAAAGGCAGCACTTGAATATAGAAAGCCCACACGTGGGGAACATAATAAGTCTAGAAAAAGCATGAATCCTGCCCAGTATCAAAGAAATCCAATGAAACCTAACAAGAACCCTGTGCTAAATCTAACACTAGCCCAAACCCCACACCTAACACAAAACCTAACCTGTTTAGAGAACCTTTGAATCTAGAAGTCCCAAATTTCGAGAGCCTAGTGGGACAAGCTAACTAATGAATCCTGTACATTATCAGAAAAATAGACCTTCAAATTGGGGAAGATATTTCATTACATTTTCAGTACATTCCCTGTGTGATACTAAAGAGCTCTCAGGTAAAGTTGTTCCTGTTTGCTTCAGCTCAGGGCTACTTTCACCAGGAACAAAGAAGAATGTGTGAACTGAAAAGTGACTGAGAGTTAGCAGTTTCTAGCAGGTAGCACAAACCCTGTTTGACTTCCATCTTGACTTCCATTTACCCCTATAGGGCAATGTGAAGTGAAACCAGGAATTTCACACTGTTCCTGAAAGCCAACAGGTGAACATAGAAGGCCCAAAGCTAGGAGCTTAATGAGACTAGAGAAAGGATTATTCCTGCCCAGTATCAAAGAAATACGTTCAAACAGAACCCTAAACCTAAAGTTAAATCTAACCCTAGCACTAACCCTAAACCTAACCCTCAAACTAACCCTAACCTGTTTAGGAAACCATTGCAACTAGAAGTCCAAAACTTGGGGAGCTTAATGAAGCAAGCTAACAGATAAATCCTGCTCAGTATCTAGATATGCAACAAAAATTTGGGGAGGTATTTCGCATATGTGTATATACCTGTTGCTCCTGAAGCACTCTCAGATAAAGTTGTTCCTTTGTGCATCAGCTTAGGCCTACTCCCACAAAAAGAGCCAGAGAGTGTGTACTGAGAACTGATTGAGTGTGTGTAAACCTAGAAAATCCAAACATGGGCAACCCAGTAAGGCTAGATAAAGCATAACCCTGCCAGTGTCAGAGAAATCCAACCAAACCTAACCCTATTGCTAATGCTAAATCTAACACCCAACCCTAACCCTAACACTAACCCTAAACTATTTAGGGAACCCTTAAATCTAGAAATTTCTAACTTTGGGAGCCTAGTGGTGCAAGGTAACAGAAAAATAATGCTCAGTATCAATGATATTCAACAACAACAACAACAAAAAAATGGAGACGTTATTTCAGTACATGTGTATTTCCCTGTTGCCCTCTAAAGTGCTCTCTGATAAAGTTGTTCCTGTGTGATTCAGCTTAGGGCTTCTTCCACAAGGAAAAAAGCAGAGAGTGCAAACTGAGAACAGTCTGAGTATGTGATGTTTCAATCAGCCTGCACAAACCCTGTTTGATTTCCAGATCAATTTTTATTCACCCCTATAGAGCAAAATATGGTGAGTCCAGAAAATTCATACTGTTCATGACAGTGCACCATTGAACTTAGAAGGCCCAAATTTGTGGAGCCTAGAAAGGCTACATAAACCATAAATGTTGCCCAGTATCAGTCAAATCTGACCAAACCTTATCTAACCCTAACAATGAATGGAACCCTATCCCTAAACCTAAATGTAACATTACCCCTCACAGTTTAGGGAACCTATGAACCAAGGTGAGCCTAGTGGAGCAAGCTAAAAGATGAATCGTACACAGTATCAAATAATCTGACCAAATATTTAGGAGAGGTTTTTAAGTACCCAAGTATTCTCTTGTTTGCTCCTAACGCACTTTCAAATTAGGTTGTTCCTGCATTCTTCATCTTAGGGCTACTTCCACAAGAAACAAATCTGAGAGTGCACACTGAAAGTTTCAAGCAGCTAGAACAAATCCTGTTTGTTTTCCAGCACCATTTCCATTCCCCACTCCCTGTGGGGAAAAATGAAGTAAAAACTGAGAATTCAAACTCTTCCAGACAGCGAATCCTTGAAGCTAGAAGGCCCAAACTTGGGGAAACTAAAAAGGCTAGGTAAAGCATGAATCCTGCCAGAATCAAAGAAATCCAACCAAGCATAATCAAAGCCCTAATGCTAAATCCAACCCTAGTTTTAACCTAATGCAACACTAACACTTACCTATTTAGAGTACTATTGAATCTAGAAATTTCAAACTTGGGGAGGCCAGTGGGGCAAGCTAACAAAGGAATACTGCTCTGTATCAAAGGTATCCAACAAAAAATTTGAGGGAGGTAATTCAAAACATGGGTGTTTCCCTATTTGCTTCTGAAGCACATTCAGATAAAGTTGATCCTGCAGGCATCAGCTTAGGGCTACTTCCACAAGGAACAAATGAGAGTGCACACTGAGAACTGATTGAGTTTGTAAAATTTAAAGCAGCTAGCACAAAACCTTTTGATTTATAGCTTAATTTCCATTCATCCCTATAAGCTAAAATGGAGTGAAACCTGAAAATTCACACTGTTTCTGAAAGTCACCACTTGAATACAGAAGGCCCACACTTGGGGAACCTAATAAGTATAGAAAAAGCATGAGTCCTGCCCAGTATCAAAGAAATCCAATGAAATCTAACCCTAATGCAAATGCTAAATCCAACACTAGCCTAAACCTTAAACCTAAAATAACCTGTTTAGAGAACCTTTGAATCTAGAAGTCCCAAACTTTGAGAGCCTAGTGGGACAAACTAATTGATAAATCCTGCACATTATCAAAGAAATCGACCCCCAAATTGGGGGAGATTTTTTCAGTACATTTTCAGTACATTCCCTGTTTGATACTAAAGAGCTCTCAGGTAAAGTGGTTCCTGCTTGCTTCAGCTCAGGGCTACTTCCACCAGTAACAAAGCAGAGTGTGAGTACTACAAAGTGATTGAGTGTTAGCAGTTTCCAGCAGGTAGCACAAATCCTGTTTGACTTCCATCTCAATTTCCATTCACCCCTATAGGGCAATGTGAAGTGAAACCAGGTATTTCACACTGTTCCTGAAAGCCAACAGGTGAACATAGAAGGCCCAAAGCTAGGAGCTTAAAGAGACTAAAGAAAGGATTATTTCTTCCCAGTATCAAAGAAATATATCCAAACAGAACACCAAAATTAATGCTAAATCTAACCCCAGCAAAAACTCTAAACCTAACCCTCAAACTAACCCGAACCTGTTTAGGGAACTTTTGAAACTAAAAGTCCCAAGCTTGGGGAACTTAATGAAGCAAACTAACAGATGAATCCTGCTCAGTACCAAAGATATCCAACTGAATTTGGGGGAGGTATTTCCGTATATGGGTATATCCCTGTTGCTCCTGACGCACTCTCAGATAAAGTTGTTCCTTTGTGCATCAGTTCTTTCTTCCATAAGAAAGAACCTGAAAGTGTGCACCAAGAAGTGAATGAGTGTGTACTAAGAACTGATTGGGTGTGTGAAAGTTCAAGCATCTAGCACACACCCTGTTTGATTTCCAGCTCCATTTCCATTCACCCATATAGGGAAAACTGAAGTGAACCCTGAAAATTCAAACTCTTAGTGACAACAAGCTGTTGAACCTAGGAAACCCAAACTTGGGCAGCCTAGAAGTCTAGGTAAAGCATAATCCTGACAGTGTCAGAGAAATCCAACTAAACCTAACCCTATCGCTAACACTAAATCTAACCCTAGCTGCAACCCTAACCATAAACTGTTTAGGGAACCATTGAATCTAGAATTTTCTAACTTTGGGAGCCTAGTGGTGCAAGGAACCAGATGAATACTGCTCAGTATGAAAGATATTCAACAAAAGAATTGGTTGAGATATTTCAGTACATGTGTATTTCCCTGTTGTCCCTAAAATGCTCACATATAAATTTGTTCATAAGTGCTTCAGCTTAGGGCTTCTTCCGCAAAAACAAATAAGACAGTGCACACTGAGAACTGACTCAGTGTGTGAAGTTTCAATCAGCTTGCACAAACCCTGTTCAATTTACAGATCAATTTCCATTCACCCCTAGAAGGTAAATATAGTGAACCCTGAAAATTCAAACTGTTCCTGATAGTAAACCATTGAACCTTGAAGACCCAAATATGGGGAGTCTAGAAAGGCTACATAATCCATGAATTCTTCCCAGTATCAAAAAAATCTGACCAAACCTAACATAACCCTAATGCTGAATCTTACCCATGCTCTAAATCTAAACCTAATATTATCCCTCACCAGTTTAGGGAACCTTTACCAGGAAGTCCCAAACATGGTGAACCTAGTTGGCAAGCTAACAGATGAATCCTGAACAATATCAAATAATGTGACCAAATAATTGGGAGAGGTGTTTAAGTACACAAGTATTTCCTTGTTTGCTCCTAAAGCACTTTCAGATTAAGTTGTTCCTGCATTCTTCATCTTAGGGCTACTTCTACAAGAAACATATCCGAGAGTTCAAACTGAAAAATGATTGTGTGTGTGAAGTTTCAAGCAGCTAGCACAAATCCTGTTTTTTCAAGCACCATTTCCATTAATTCCTATGGGGAAAAATGAAGTGAGACCTGAAAATTCAAACAGTTCCTGACAGCAAACAGTTGAAGCTAGAAGGCCCATACTTGGGGAACCTAGAAAGGCTAGGTAAAGCAGGAATCATGCCAATATCAAAGAAATCTGACCAAACATAGCCAAAGTCCTAAACATAAATCCAACCCTAGCCCTAACCACAATTCAACACTAACACTAACCTATGTAGAGTACCATTGAACCTAGAAATTTCAAACTTGGGGAGGTTAGTGGGGCAAGCTAACAGATGAATACTGCTCTGTATCAAAGGTTTCTGACAAAAAATAGAGGGAGGTAATTCAGTACTTTGGTATTTCCCTGTTTGCTTCTGAAGCACATTCAGATAAAGTTGATCCTGCATGCATTAGCTTAGGGCTACTTCCACAAGTAACAAATCAGAGTGCACACTGAGAATTGATTGAGTGTGTAAAATTTCAAGCAGCTAGCATTTTGATTTACAGCTCAATTTCCATTCACCCCTATAGGGCAAAATGGAGTGAAACCTGAAAGTTCACACTGTTCCTTAAAGGCAGCACTTGAATATAGAACATGATAAGGCTGGAAAAAGCATGAATCCTGCCCAGTATCAAAGAAATCTGATGAAACCTAACCCTAATGCAAATGCTAAATATATCCCTAGCCCAAACCCTAAACCTAACACATAACCTAACCTGTTTAGAGAACCTTTGAATCTAGAAGTCCCAAACTTTGAGCCTAGTGAGACAAGCTAACTGATGAATCCTGCACATTATCAAAGAAATCCAACCCCAAAATTGGGGGAGGTATTTTAGTATATTTTCAGTACATTCCCTCTTTGATCCTAAGGAGCTCTCAGATAAAGTTGTTCCTGCTTGCTTCAGCTCAGGGCTACTTCCACCAGGAACAAAGCAGAGTGTGAGTACTACAAAGTGATTGAGTGTTAGCAGTTTCCAGCAGGTAGTACAAATCCTGTTTGACTTCCATCTCGATTTCCACTCACCCCTATAGGTCAATGTGAAGTGAAACTGAAAAATCATACTGTTCCTGAAAGCCAACAGATTAACATAGAAGGCCCAAAGCTAGGAGCTTAATGAGACTAGAGAAAGGATTATTCCTTCCCTGTATCAAAGAAATATGTATAAACAGAACCCTAAACCTAACACTAAATCTAACCCTAGCACTAACCCTAAACCTAACACTCAACTAACCCTAACCTGCTTAGGGAACCATTGAAATGGAAAGTACCCAGCTTGGGGAACTTAATGAAGCAAGCTAACAGATGAATCCTGCTCAGTATCAAAGATATCCAACCTGAATTTGGGGGAGGTATTTCCGATTACGTGTATATCCCTTTTGCTCCTGAAGCTCTCTCAGATAAAGTTGTTCCTTTGTGCATCAGTTAGGCCTATCCCACAAGAAAGAACCAGAAAGTGTGCACTGAGAACTGAATGAGTGTGTGAAGGTTCAAGCAGCTAGCACACACCCTGCTTGATTTCCAGCTCTATTTCCATTCACCCGTATAGGGAAAACTGAAGTGAACCCTGAAAATTCAAACTGTTCCTGACAACAAGCTGTTGAACCTAGGAAACCCAAACTTGGGCAGCCTAGTAAGTCTAGGTAAAGCATAATCCTGAAAGTGTCAGAGAAATCTGACCAAACCTAACTCTATTGCTAATGCTAAATCTAACCCTAGCCTTTATCCTAACCCTAACACTAACCCTCAACTGTTTAGGGACTCATTAAATCTAAAGGTTTCTAACTTTAGGAGCCTAGTGGTGCAAGGTAACAGATGAGTAATGCTCAGTATCAATGATATTTGAAAAAAAATGGGTAAGTTATTTGAGTACATGTGTATCTCCCTGTTGTCCCTAAAGCACTCACAGATAAAGTTGTTTCTCTGTGCTTCAGCTTAGGCCTTCTTCTACAAGCAAAAAACCAGAGAGTGCATACTGAGGACAGTCTGAGTGTGTGATGTTTCCATCAGCTAGTATAAACCCTGTTTGATATCTAGCTCGATTTCCATTCACCCCTATAGGGCAAAATATAGTGAGTCCTGAAAATTCAATCTGTTACAGACAGTGGACCATTGAAAATAGAAGGCCCAAATATGGGGAGCCTAGTAAGGCTACATAAAGCATGAATTCTGCCCAGTATCAAGCAAATCTGACCAAACCAAACATAACCCTAATGCTGAATGTAACTCAGCATTAGGGTTATGTTTGGTTATGTTTACTTTAGCTTTAAGTAACTAAACTTAAAGCTAATATTATCCCTCACCAGTTTTTGAAACCTTTGAACCAGGAAGTCACAAACATGGGGAGCCTAGTGGGCAAGCTAACAGATGAATACTGCACAGCAAATAATCCAACCAAATAATGGGGAGAGGTGTTTAAGTACACAAGTATTTTCCTGTTTGCTCCTAAAGCACTTTCAAATTAAGTTGTTCCTGCATTATTCATCTTAGGGCTACTTCCACAAGAAACAAATCTGAGAGTGCACACTGGAAAATGATTGAGTGTTTGAAGTTTCAAGCAGCTAGCACAAATTCTGTTTGTTTTCCAGCACCATTTCCATTCATTCCTATGGGGAAAAATGAAGTCAAACCTGAAAATTCAAACAGTTCCTGACAGCAAACTGTTGAAGCTAGAAGGCCCAAACTTGGGGAACCTAGAAAGGCTAGGTAAAGTATGAATTGTGCCAGTATCAAAGAAATCGACCAAACATAGCCAAGGCCCTAAACATAAATCCAACCCTAGCCCTAACCACAATGCAACACTAACCCTAACCTATGTAGAGTACCATTGAATCTAGAAATTTCAAACTTGGGGAGGCTAGTGGGGAAAGCTAACAGATGAATACTGCTCTGTATCAAAGGTTTCTGACAAAAAATAGAGGGAGGTAATTCAGTACATGTGTATTTCTCTGCTTCTGAAGCACACTCAGATAAAGTTGATCCTGCATGCATTAGCTTAGGGCTACATCCACAAGGAACAAATCATAGTGCACACTGAAACTGATTGAGTGTGTAAAATTTCAAGCAGCTAGCATGAAACCTTTTGATTTACAGCTCAATTTCCATTCACCCCTATAGGGCAAAATAGAGTGAAACCTGAAAATTCCCACTGTTCCTTAAAGGCAGCACTTGAATATAGAAGGCCCACACTTGGGGAACCTAATAAGTATAGAAAAAGCATGAATCCTGCCAAGTATCAAAGAAATCCAATGAAGCCTAACCATAATGCTAAATGTAATCCTAGACCAAACCCTAAACCTAATACATAACCTTACCTGTTTAGAGAACCTTTGAATCTAGAAGTCCCAAACTTCAAGAGCCTAGTGGGAGAAGCTAACTGATGAATCCTGCACATTATCAAAGAAATCCAACCCCCAAATTGAGGAAGTATTTCAGTGTATTTTCAGTACATTCCCTGTTTGATCCTAAGGAGCTCTCAGACAAGTTGTTCCTGTTTGCTTAAGCTCAGGGGTACTTGCACCAGGAACAAAGCAGAGTGCGAGTACTGTGAAGTGATTGAGTGTTAGCAGTTTCCAGCAGGTAGCACAAACCCTGTTTGATTTCATCTCGATTTCCATTCACCCCTAGAGGGCAATATGAAGTGAAACCTGAAAAAATCACACTATTCCTGAAAGCCAACAGGTGAACATAGAAGGCCCAAAGATAGGAGCTTATTGAGACTGGAGAAAGTATTTTTTCTTCCCAGTATCAAAGAAATACTTCCAAACAGAACCCTAACACTAAATCTAACCATAGCACTAACCCTAAACTAACCCTCAAACTAACCCTAACCTGTTTAGGGATCCATTAAAACTAAAAGTCCCGAACTTGGGGAGCTTAATGAAGCAAGCTAATAGATGAATCCTGCTCAGTATCAAAGATATCCAACCTGAATTTGGGGGAGGTATTTCCATATATGGGTATATCCTGGTTGCTCCTGAATCACTCTCAGATAAAGTTGTTCCTTTGTGCATCAGTTAGGCCTACTCCCACAAGTAAGAACCAGAGATTGTGCACTGAGAACTGATTAGGTACTGAGAACTGATTGAGTGTGTGAAGGTTCAAGCAGTAAGCACACACCTTGTTTGATTTCCAGCTCTATTTCCATTCACCCGTATAGGGCAAACTGAAGTGAACCCTGAAAATTCAAACTGTTCCTGACAACAAGATGTTGAATGTTGGGCAGCCTAGTAAGGCTAGGTAAAGCATAATCCTGCCAGTGTCAGAGAAACCCATCCAAACCTAACCCTATCTCTAATGCTAAATCTAACCCTTGAACAATCCTAACCCTAACACTAACCCTAAACGGTTTAAGGAACCATTAAATTTAGAAGTTTCTAACTTTGGGAGCCTAGTGGTGCAATAAAACAGATGAATACTCCTCAGTATCAATGATTTTTGACAAAAGAGTTGGTTGAGATATTTCAGTACATGTATAATTCCCTGTTGCCCCTAAAATGCTCTCAGATATATTTGTTCACGAGTACTTCAGCTTAGGCTTCTTCCACAAATAACAAATAAGACAGTGCACACTGAGAACTGTCTCAGTGTATGAAGTTTTAATCAGCTTGCACAAACCCTGTTTGATTTCCAGATCGATTTCCATTCACCCCTAGAGAGTGAACACAGTGAACCTTGAAAATTCAAACTGTTCCTGATAGCAAACCATTGAACCTAGAAGACTCAAATTTTGGGAGCCTAGAAAGGCTACATAAGCCATGAATCCTGCCCAGTATTCAGCAAATCTAACCAAACCTAACATAACATAAGGCTGAATCTTACCCTTGCCCTAAACCTAAACCTAACAATATCCCTCACCAGTTTAGGAATCCTTTAACAGGAAGTCTCAAACATGTTGAGCCTCGTTGGCAAGCAAACAGATGAATCCTGTACAGTATCAAATAATCTGACCAAATTATTGGGGGAGGTGTTTAAGTACAGAAGTATTTTCCTGTTTGCTCCTAAAGCGCTTTCAGATTAAGTTGTTCCTGCATTCTTCATCTTAGGGCTACTTCCACAAGAACCAAATCTGAGAGTGCACACTGGAAAATGATTGAGTGTTTGAAGTTTCAAGCAGCTAGCACAAATCCTGTTTGTTTTCCAGCACCATTTCCATTCATTCCTATAGGGAAAAATGAAGTCAAACCTGAAATTTCAAACAGTTCCTGACAGCAAACTGTTGAAGCTAGAAGGCCCAAACTTGGGGAACCTAGAAAGGCTAGGTAAAGTATGAATTGTGCCAGTATCAAAGAAATCGACCAAACATAGCCAAGGCCCTAAACATAAGTCCAACCCTAGCCCTAACCACAATGCAACACTAACTGTAACCTATGTAGAGTACCATTGAACCTAGAAATTTCAAACATGGGGAGGCTAGTGGTGCAAGCTAATGGATGAATACTGCTCTGTATCAAAAGTATCTGACAAAAAATAGAGGGAGATAATTCAGTACTTGGGTATTTCCCTGTTTGCTTCTGAAGCACATTCAGATAAAGTTGATCCTGCATGCATTAGCTTAGGGCTACTTCCACAAGGAACAAATCAGAGTGCACACTGAGAACTGATTGAGTGTGTAAAATTTCAAGCAGCTATCATGAAATCTTATGATTTACAGCTCAATTTCCATTCACCCCTATAGGGCAAAATGGAGTGAAACCTGAAAATTCCCACTGTTCCTTAAAGGCAGCACTTGAATATAGAGGGCCCACACTTGGGGAACCTAATAAGTCTCAAAAAAGAATGAATTCTGCCCAGTACCATAGAAACCTAACCCTAACCCTAATGCTAAATCTAACCCTATCCCAAACCTTAAACCTAACACAAAACCTAATCTGTTTAGAGAACCTTTGAATCTAGAAGTCCCAAACTTTGAGAGCCTAATGGAATAACATAACTGATGAATCCTGCACATATCAAAGAAACCTGCCCCCAAAATTTGGGGAGGTGTTTCAGTTCTAGAGTATTTCCCTATTTGATTTTAAAGCACTCTCAGATAAACGTGTTCTCTGTGCTTCATCTCAGGGCTACTTCCACAAGGAAAAAACTGGAGAGTGCACACTGAGAATTCTTGATTGTATAAAGTATCAATAATCTAGCAAAAATCCTTTTTGATTTCCTTCTGGATTTCCATTCATGCCTACAGGGCACAATATAGTGAAACCTAAAAATTCAAAGTGTTCCTGACAGTGATCCATTGAACCTAAAGGCCCAAACTTGGGGAGCCTAGTAAGCATACATGCAACATGATTCCTAACCAGTTTCAAGAACATCCGACCAAACTTAACCCTAGCCCTAACACTAAATCTAAACTTAGCCCTAACCCTAACCTGTTTAGATGCCATTTAACCTAGAAATTTGAAATTTGGGAAGGCAAGTGGGGTGAGCTAACAGAAGAATCCTGATCAGTATCAAAGATATCCAACAAAAAATTTGAATAAGGTATTTCAGTACATGTATATTAAAGTTTTGCTTTTAAAGTGCCTTCAGATACAGTTGATCCTGCATGTGTCAGCTTAGGGCTATTTCCACTAGGAACAAATAAGAGAGTGTGCACTGAGAACTGATTGAGTGTGTGAAATTGCAAGCAGTGAGCACAAACCATTTTATTTACAGCTTGATTTCTGTTCACACTTATAGGGGAATAAATAGTGAAAACTGAAAACTCAAAATGTGCCTGAGAGTGAATTATCAGTACATGGGTACACAGGTATTTCCCTCTTTTCTCCTAAAGCACACTTCGATAAAGATATTCTTGCTTGTTTGAGCTTAGGGCTACTTTTGCAAGGAACAAACCAGAGAGTGTGCACTGAGAACTGATTGAATGTGTGAAGTTTTAAGGAGATGGCACATACCCTGTTTGATTTCCAGATCGATTTTCATTCACCCCTATAGGGAAAAATAGATTGAAACCTCAAAATTCAAACTGTTCCTTACAACAAACCTTTGAATCTAAAAGGACTAATCTTGGAGAGCCTAGTAAGGCTATGTAAAGCATGAATTATGCCCAGTATCAAAGAAATCTGACTAAACCTAACCCTCACTCTAATACTAAATCTAACCCTGGCCCTAACCCTAAACTTAACACTAACTCTAACCTATTTAGAGAATGATTGAACCTTGAAGTCTCAAACTTGGGGAGCCTAGTAGGGCAAGCTCACAGATGAATCCTGCACAGTATCAAAAAATCCATAAATAATTCATGAAGATATTTTAGTAACTGTGTATTTTTTTGTTTGCTCCTAAAGTGCCTTCTGATAAACTTGTTCTTGCTTGTTTCAGCTAAGGTCTACTTCCACAAGGAACAAATAAGAGAGTGCACACTGAAAACTGATTGAGTGTGTTGAAGTTTCAAGCAGCTAGTACAAACTCTGTTTGATTTCCAGCACCATTTCCATTCATCCCTATGGGAAAAATGAAGTGAAACCTGATATTGCAAACTGTTCCTGACAGCGAACCATTGAACCTAGAAGGCCCAAACATGGTGAGCCTAGTAGGACAATCTAACAGATGAATCCTGCACAGTATCAAAGAAATCTGACCCCAAAACTAAGGGAGGTATTTCAGTACATAGGTACTTCCCTGTTTGTTTTAAAGTGCTCTCATATAAAGTTCTTTCTGCTTGCTAAATCTTATGGTTACATCCACAAGAAATAACAACAACAACAACAATAACAAAAACAACAAGAGAGTGTGCACTGAGAACTGATTGAGTGAGTAAAGTTTTAAGCAGCTCACACAAACTCTGTTTGATTTTCATGTGGATTTCCATTCACCCATAAAGGGCAAAAAGAGTGAAACCTGAAAATTCTAACTGTTCCTGACAGTTGAACCATTACTCCTAGAAGTCCAAAACTTGGGGAGCCTAGTAACAATAGGAAAAGGATGAATCCTGCTCAGTATCCAAGAAATTTGACCAAAACTAACCCTAATCGTAATGTTAAATCTAACCCTAGCTCAAACGCTTACCCTAATCCTAACCATAACTTGTTTAGAGAACCATTAAATGTAGAAGACCCAAACTAAGGAAGTCTAGTGGGGAAGTCTAACAGATAAATCCTGTGCAGTGTCAAAGATATACGACCAAATTTAGGAAGAGGAATTTTAGTACATATGTATTTTTCTGCTTGCTACTTAAGCACTCTCAGATTAAGTTGTTCCTGCGTGCATTTCCTTAGGGCTTCTTCCACAAGGAACAAACCAGAGACTGCACACTGAGAAGCGATTGAGTGTGTGAAGTTTCAAGCAGCTAGCACAAACCCTGTTTGATTTCCAGTTAAATTTTCATTCACCCCCATAGGGCAAGATGTAGTGAAACCTGAAAATTCAAACTGTTCCTGACAGTGAATTATTGAACCTAGAAGGTCCAAACATGGAGAGCCTAGTATGCCTGAAAAAGCATGAATCCTGCCCAGTATTGAAGAAATCTGACCAAACCTAACACTAACCCTAACACTAATTCTAACACTAGCCCTATAGGGCTGAACGTAAAAGTGTTCCTGCATGCTTGTGCTTAGGGCTACTTCAAGTAGGAACAAACCACACTGCCCTCACTGAGAACTCACTGAGTGTGTGAAGTTTCTAGAACTAGCACAATCCGTGTTTAATTTCCAGGCCAAACTCCATTCATCCAATAGGGCAAAACCAAGTGAAACCTGAAAATTCCAACTTTTCCTGCAAACGAATGGTTGAACCTAGGACAATCAAACTTGGAGAGCCAAGTGTGGTTAGTTAAAGGCTCACTGCTGCCCACTCTCAAAGCAATCTGAGAAAAATTGTTCAGCACCTTTTCAGCAAATTGGTATTTCTCTGATAGGGATGAAAGTCAAACTGTTCCTGCATGCTTGCACTTAGGGCTACTTCAAGTAGGAACAAAGCACAGTGCCCACACTGAGAATTCATTGACTTTGTGAAGTTTCAAGGACTAGCCCAAACCGTGTTTGATTTCCAGGCCTAACTCCATTCATCCCTAGGCCAAAATGAAGTGAAACCTGAAAATTCCAACTTTTCCTGTAAATGAACGGTTGAACCTAGGACAATGAAACTTAGGGAGCCAATTGTGGTTGGAGAAAGGCTCCTTCCTGCCCAGTATCAAAGTAAATCAAGAAAAAAAATTTTAGTGCCTTTTAAGCAAATTGGTATTTTTCTGATAGGGCTGAAAGTCAAAGTGTTCCTGCATTCTTGTGCTTAGGGATACTTCAAGTAGGAACAAACCACACTGCCCTCACTGAGAAATCATTGAATGTGTGAAGTTTCTAGAACTACCACAAACCATGTTTGATATCCAGCATGAACTCCATTCACCCAGTAGGGCAAAACCAAGTGAAACCTGAAAATTCCAACTTTTCCTGTAAATGAATGGTTGAATCTAGGACAACCAAATGTGAAGAACCAAGTGTGGTTAGTTAAAGGCTCCCTCCTACCCATTCTCAAAGCAATCTGAGAAAAATTGTTCAGCCCCTTTTCAGCAGATTGATATTTCTCTGATAGGGCTGAAAGTCAAAGTGTTCCTTCATGCTTGTGCTTAGGGTTACTTCAAGTAGGAATAAAGCACACTGCCCACGCTGAGAACTCATTGAATGTGTGAAGTTTTAAGAACTAGCACAAACCGTGTTTGATTTCCAGGGTGAACTCCATTCATCCCAATAGGACAAAACCAAGTGAAACCTGAAAATTCCAAATTTTTCTCCAAAGGAACAGATAAATCTAGGACAACAAAACTTGGGGAGGCCAGTGTGGTTGGTGAAAGACTCCCTCCTGCCCACTCTCAAAGCAATCCGAGAAAAATTGTTCAGCACCTTTTCAGCAAATTGGTATTTCTCTGATAGGGCTGAAAGTCAAAGTGTTGCTGCATACTTGTGCTTAGGGCTACTTCAAGTAGGAACAAAGCAGAGTGCCCTCTCTGAGAAGGCATTGAGTGAGTGAAGTTACAAGCAACTAGCACAAACCATGTTTGATTTCCAGGTCAAACTCCATTCATCCCTATAGGGCAAAACCAAGTGAAACCTGAAAATTCCAACTTTTCCTCCAAACGAATGGTTGAACCTAGGACAACCAAACTTGGAGATCCCAGTGCAGTTGGTGAAAGGCTCCCTCCTGCCCAGTAGCAAAGCAATCCAAGGAAAAATTTTTCAGTGCCTTTTCAGCAAATTGGTATTTCTCTAATAGGGCTGAAAATTGAAGCATTCCTGTGTGCTTGTGCTTAGGGCTACTTCAAGTAGGAACAAAGCACAGTGCCCACACTGAGAACTCATTGACTATGAAGTTTTAAGAACTATCACAAACTGTGTTTGATTTCCAGGCCAAACTCTATTCATTCCAAAAGTCAAAACCAAGTGAAACCTGAAAATTCCAACTTTTCCTGCAAACGAACGGTTGAACCTAAGGCAACCAAACTTGGGGAGCCAAGTGTGGTTGGTGAAAGGCTCCCTCCTACCCAGTATCAAAGCAATCTAAGGAAATATTGTTCACCATTATGTTAAGGGGGAAAGGAGTGAGTGTATGGGGTTAATCTAACTTAGCAATTTTGGAGAATTCTAATGAATAGACGGGGTAATTTATGGAAGAATGTATAAATTCAAACTCCTATCTGTATTTAGAAAATTATCCTACATGTAAATAGTAAAAGTTAGGAAGTTAAAAGTGGGATAGAGGGAGGAAGAAAAAAGAAAAAAAATTAATGAGGAAAGAAAAAAAAGTGAGAAAGAAAATTTTAAAAAGGAGTGGAAATGGGGCATATGCAATTCCTCTATATTATATTATTCTGGTGATTTAATTCTTAAAGTCCTATTTTATGCAAACTCTTGGTTTCACATATGTTGAGACTGTGAGGACCAGAGGGGGAAGGGTAAGGGAAAATAGAGGAGAAGAGAGAGAAAAGAAGAGAAAGAGAAAACATCTCTCATAACTGTTTTCTTTTCTTCTAATAGGTGGAGTTGTCTATTCCTAGCTTGAGTCTCTGCATTCAGGGTGTTGGAGGCAGCCAGTGTGAGAGGGCTTGAGCTTCTACCTGGAGCCTCCCTGCTCTTAGTCTCTGAGTTGGAAACCAGGTGCCTGTAAAGTTGCTCATCTGCATTGATATCTATGCCCCCCAAAAGCTTGTGATCAAAATTTTGAGTTATCACAGCTGCAGGTGGGGGAGTTGAACACCTGGTACCTGATCAACTGCAGAATTGTGCTGTTAGCTGAGCCCACCTATAGATGGCGAGTAAGGTTTTCCAAGATGGAGTCTTCCTGTTTCCTGCTTATGGTATTTGGTGATGTGGGGGGTGCTGGGGTGACCTTGTGCTGTGTCCAGAGCTCAGTCTGGTGACCCACAAGCAAAGCCTCTGCATTCTGTGCCTTGTGATCTTGCCTTCCGTGGGCACCTAGCGCTGTGTGGCCTGGCTTCCATCGGCAACTCTGCATTGGAGTGCGCCTGCCATCTGCGAACAGAGACACTGGTTCAGTGCCTTTTCAGCAAATTAGTATTTCTCTGATAGGGCTGAAAGTCAAAGTGTTCCTGCATTCTTGTGCTTAGGGATACTTCAAGTAGGAACAATCTCAGTGTCCCTACTGAGAACTCATTGAGTGAGTGAAGTTACAAGCAACTAGCACCAACATGTATGGTTTCCATGTTGAACTCCATTCATCCCTATAGGGCAAAAACAAAGTGAAACCTGAAAATTCCAACTTTTCCTGCAAATGAATGGTTGATCCAAGGACAACCAAACATGGGAGCCAAGTACGGTTGGTGAAAGTCTCCCTCCTGCCCAGTATCAAAGCAAACCAAGGAAAAATTTTTCAGTGCCTTTTCAGCAAATTGGTTTTTCTCTGATAGGACTGAAAGTCAAACTGTTCCTGTATGCTGTCACTTAGGGCTACTTCAAGTAGGAATAAAAACCCATGGGCTCACTGAGAACTCATTGAATGTGTGAAGTTTCAAGCAACTAGCACAAACCGTGTTTGATTTCCAAGTGAGCTCCACTCATCCCAATAGGGCAAAACAAAGTGAAACATGAAAATTTCAACTTTTCTTGCAAATGAATTGATAAACTTAGGAAAACCAACCTGGGGAGCCAGGGCAGTCTGTAAAAGGTGCCCTCTTGCCCAGTATCAAAGCAATCTAAGGGAAAATAGTTCAGAAGGTGTCAGGGGGAGCTCCCACCGCACCCAGGGAAGAGGGGACTCCCCCGTTGAGGGGGGAGACCCCTGTAATCTGGGTGGCAGAGAAAGCTCCCGCAGCATCAGGGTAGAGGGGTCTCCCCCGATGAGGTGTGGGGGGAACTCCCACTAGCACCCAGGGTACAGGAGACTCACCCCTCTGGGGGGGAGACGCCTCTACCCTGGAAGTAGCGGGGAGCTCCCATCACACCCCAGGGAACAGAGGACTCCACCCTCTGGGGCGGAGATCTCTCTACCCTGGATGTCGGGGGGGAGCTCCCACCGCACCCAGGGTACAGGGGACTACCCCCTTCAGGCGGAGACCCCTCTACCCCGGGTGTGGGGGGAGCTCATATACCACCGCACCCAGGGTACAGGGACTCCCTCCTGTGGGGGGCAGAGCCTGTATACACTGGGTGTCAAGAGGAGCTCCTATACCACCACAACCAGGGTACAAGTAACTCCACACTCTGGAGCACAGAGACCCCTCTACCCTGGGTGTCTGGGGGACCTCCCACCACACCCAGGGTAGAGGAGACTGCCCCCTCTGTGGGGGATACTCTGTAATCTGGGTGTCAGCTGGAGCTCTCACCACACCGAGGGCAGACGGGACCATCCCCTGAGGGGGAGACCCCTCTAATCTGGGTATCAAGGGGAGCTCCTATACCACCACAACCAGGGTAAAGGCGACTCCCCACTGAGGGGGAACCCCTCTACCCTGGGTGTTGTGGGGAGCTCCTATACCACCACACCCAGGGTAGAGGGGTCTCACCCCACCTCGGGGGGAAACCCCTTTACCCTAAGTGTGGTGGGGAGCTCCCACCATACTCAGGTTAGAGGAGACTCGCTTATACCATAGCACCCAGGATAGAGGGGTTCTACCCCCTGGGGGGGGGAGACCCCTCTACCCAGGTTATGAGGAGAGCTCCCATAAGACCGCACCCAGGGTAGAGGGGACTCCCCCCCTTCAATGGGGAGACTCCTCTAATCTGGATGTTGATGGGAGCTCGTATACCACCGCACCCAGGGTAGAGGGGACTCCTGTACCCTGGGTATCAGGGGGAGCTCCCATAACACCAAACCCAGGGTAGAGGGGACTCCCCCTCTGGGGAGGAGAACCCTCTACCCTGGGTGTCGGGGGTGGGAGCTTGTATACCATCAAACTCAGGGTAGGGATGACTCCCCCCTCTTGGGGGGAAACTCCTGTAACCTGGGTGTCAAGGGAGCTCCTATACCACCAAACCCAGGGTAGAGGTGACTTCACCCTCTGGGGGAAGACCCCTATACGCTGAGTATCGTGGGGAGCTCCCAGTGCACCCAAGGTAGAGGGGACACCTCCCTGGAGGGGGGAGACCCCTCTACCCTGGGTATCAGGGGAAGTTCCCATAACACCGAACCCAGGGTAGAAGGGACTCCCCCCTCCAAGAAGGAGACCCATTTAATCTGGGTGTCAGGGGAGGTCGTATACCACTGCACCGAGGGTAGAGGCAACTCCCCCCTCCAGAAGGGAGACCCCTCTAACCTGGGTGTCAGGTGGAGCTCCTATCACACCCAGGGTAAGGACACTACCCCCGCTTGGTGGGAGATCCCTCTATCCTGGGTGTCATGGGGAGCTCATTACCACCCAACCCAGGATAGAGGGGACTCCCCCTCTGGGGGAAAGGACCCTCTACCCTGGGTGTCGGGGGGAGCTCACATACCAGTGCTCCCAGGGTAGTGGTGACTCCCGCTCTGTGGGGTGAAGACCTGTCTACCCTGGGTGTCGGGGGACCTTGTATACTAATGCACCCAGGGTACAAGGGACTACCCTCATAGGGGGCTGAGACCCCTGTACCCAGGGTGTTGGGGGGAGCTCGTATACCACCGCACCCAAGTAGAGGTGATTCCCCCCTCCAGGGAGAGACCCCTCTACCCTGGGTGTGGGGGAAAGCTGATATGCCACCGCACCCAGGTTACATGGGACTCCCACCCTGGGGGACGGAGACCCCTCTACTCTGGTTGTCGTGGGGAATTCGTATACCACCACACCAAGGGTACAGGGGATTCCCTGCTCTGGGGGGTGGAAACCCCTCTACCCTCGGTGTCAGGGGAGCTCGTATATCACCGCACCCAAGGTAGAGGGGACTCCCCCCCTCTGGGGGGGAGTCCCCTCTACCCTGCGTATCTGGGGGAGCTCCCATAACACTGAACCCAGAGTAAAGGGGACTCCCCCCTCCAAGGAGGAGACCCCTCTAATCTGGGTGTCCATGGAGAGCGTATACCACAGCATACAGGGTATAGGAGACTCCCCACTCTGAGGGGGGAACCCTGTCTAACTTGGGTGTCAAGGGAAGCTCCTATGCCATCAATCTCTGGGTCGAGGGGGACTCCCACCCCCTCTAAAGGGGGAGGCCCTTTTAACCATGGTGTTGGGGGGACCTCATATGCCACACGCCCTGGATCGAGGGGACTCCCCCTGTTTGAGGTGGGGAGGCCCATCTAACCTGGGAGTCAGGGGACCTCGAATGCCTCTGTGCCCTTGGTCAAGGGGACTCGCCCCTTCTGACAGGGGGAGGCCCATCTAACCTGGCTGTCCAGGGGAGCTCTTATGCCACTGCGCACTTGGTCGAGCTGACTCCCCTACTATGGGGGGGGGCATCTTACCTGGGTGTCGGGGGGAGCTCGTATGCCACCACTCCCTTGGTAGTGGGGACTCGCCCCCCCCCCCAATGGGGGAGGCCGTCTAACCATGGTGTCGGGAAGGGCTGATATGCCACTGTACCCTTGTTCTCCCTCTCTGAGGGAGGGAGGCCCGTCTAACCTGGGTGTCAGGGGGAGCTCTTATGCCACTGCGCCCTCGGTAGAGGGGGCTCCCCCCCTCTGACTGGGGGAGGCCTGTCTAACCTGATGTCAGGGGGAGCTCCTATGCAATGTGCCCTCAGACGAGGAAACTCCCCCCCTCTGAGGGAGGGAGGCCTGTCTAACCATGGTGTCAGGAGGAGCTAGTATGCCACCGGGTCCTCTGTCGAGGGGACTCCCCCCTTCTTACGGGGGGAGGCCCGTCTAACCTGGGTGTCGGGGGAGCTCATATGCCACCGTACCCTCGGTCGAAGAGACTCCCACTCTCTGAAGGAGGGAGGCCCGTCTAACCTGGGGGTTTGGGGGAGTTCTTATGCCACCACGCCTTCCGTTGAGGGGACTCCCATGCTCTGAGGTGGGAAGGCCCGTCTAAACATGGTGTTGTGGGGAGCTTGAATGCCACTGCGCCCTCGGTCAAGGGGAGTCCCTCCCTTGAGAAGGGGAGGGCCATCTTACCATCTTACCTGGGTGTTGGGGGGAGCTCTTATGCAACCATGCTCTATTCAGAGGACTCCCCCCTCTGAGGGGGGGAGCCCCGTCTTACCTGGGTGTGTCAGGGGGAGCTCATATGCCACTGCAACCTCGGTTGTTTAAAATTCCCCCCTCTGTGGGGGCAAGACCCCTATAATCATGGTGTCCGGGGGAGCTTGCATGCCACCGCGTCCTTGGTCTAGGGGAGACCCCCCTCTGAAGGGGGAGGTTCGTCTAACCTGGGTGTGTTTGTGGGGGCTCATTTGCCACCCGCCCTCAGTCGAGGGGACTCCCCCCATTTAAGGAGGGGAGGCCAGTCTAACTGTGGGTGTCGGGGGGAGCTCCTATGCCACCGCGCTCTCAGTTGAAGGGACTCTCCTCCTCTGAGTTGGGCAGTCTCCTCTAACCTATGTGTCGGGGGGAGCTCCTATGCCACTCCACCGTAGGTTGAGAGGACTTTCCTCCTGGGAGGGGGGCAGTCCTGTATAACCAGGGTGTCAGGGGGAGCTAGTATGCCACCGCGGCCTCGGTCTCACCCTCTCTGAGGGAGGGAGGCCGTCTAACCTGAGTGTCAGTGGGAGCTCTTATGCCATCATGCCCTTGGTCGAGGGGACTCCCCACCTTTGAGGAAGTGAGGCCCAATAACCTGGGTGTCTGGGGGAGCTCATATGCCATGCGCCCTCGGTTGATGGGAGGGGACCCTCTGTGAGGAAAAGCCCCGTCTAACCTGGGAGGAGGTAAGGAAGTCTATTCTGCCACTCTTCTCTTCAGGGACTGGCTTCCCTGGGTAGATGAGGGACAGTGGTCCCCTTGGCCTGAAGGAGGATCGACTCACCCAGCACCCTGTGACTGCCACCCCGGAGCACATTGGAACCCTCAGGCAGCAGGAACCAGAGCTAGAGTTTTGGGGCACCACCCAGCTGAGCAGACAGGACCTGGGTCCATTTGATTTTGTGCCCTCCTGACTTCCCCTTCGAGGCCTAAGCGGGTGGAAGAGGGCTTGATCAATCTCTGTTGGGTCCTGAGTACCCTCCAAAGTGCTTGGAGCTGAAATGGACCCGGGGAGTTGCCCAAGTAGTCTCTGTTCGGGGTCAGTGAGCAGAGGGGAAACTGTGACTCCCTTTTTGTTTGGTTTGGAATTGTTGGAATTTGGGCCAGTATAGAAATTCTGTCCTGGCCATGTCTGTGTGAAAGTGTGTGAAAGTGTGTGAATGAGATGGACAAAGGGAAGGATTCCGACCCAACCCGAGGGCCAAAGTGCGTGCAGAGTCCTGATCCATGGTTCCGTGGCACTTCATAAGTCTATGGTGGAATTTCACTAACTAAAGTCTAGGTGAAAGCTCCAGGTCTGGGGTTGATATCCACCAGCAAGGCTAAGAGGGCCCTAAGTCCCCACGAAGGGAGCAGCCAGAGATGGTCGAAGCACATCTTGTCCTAAGTGTGTTTTGTTCTAAGTGTGCAACACCAATGCAGGGTGGAACATGGGAAGCACACTCAGGAAACTGAGCCTTCTGAAATGTGTGTTAGAAACCTTTAGGAAACTTCTTGGAAACAGTGGGGTGAGACTCACTCCACAAAGGTTGCATACTCTGTGAATTAGAGTGGCTCACCCAAGATGTGGGCTGACCACCAGAAGGATCTTTAGATGAGAGAGTCATTGCTGAGGTCCTTTTGATTGTTGTTGGAACCCCTGAACCAATTCTCTTACATTGATTGCTGTCAAGAGATAGTACAAAAATAGCCCCCTTGGTTGAGAGCCTGTCTAGATGGATAGTCCAAGCAGATGTTAGCCAGGAGCATAGTGGTCTCTAAGACCCAGCAGGAAGCAGTTAAACAGAAAACCTGATTAGGAAAGACAGGAAAGGAAACAGTTTCCCCTGTGAGCCAGAAGAGGACCCACCACCTTATGTGCCACTCTACCGAATTTTGCCAAGACCACTGGGACAACAGACTGTCTCCTTAGCCCCCTTGTCTTCAGAGGCAACAAATGATGCCCCCCCAATACTGGCTATTCCTTCTTCTGTGATGTCCTCAGAGCCAAAGGCTTCCTAGGACCATAGACTCTTTCACCTCCCAAGATTAGTGGGAGATTTGTCCCAAGACTAGAGCCACAACTCAGATGGTAACTCTCCAGATGCCCCTGCAAGGGACTAAGGACCTGCCCATATTGACCAGAGGGAAACACCTGAGGGATACAAGGAAGTTTTATGTGCCAGCCTTTCACCACCATTGTGCTCATAAAAGCTGGAAAAAAAATCATACTCCCTCCTACATGGAGAAACCCTGGGCCATAACTGATCTGATATAGCCCATTATCCAGACCTAGGATGGGGCACCAACAAAGAAGAAGGTCTAAAGATAAAAAAAATGTCAAGAAGTCCTCATAGAAAGTCTAAAAAAAAAAATAAATAAAAAAAAGAGAACAAAACACACTGTCTGTGCCCAAGAGTTAGAAGGATTCGGAGCCAGCCCTGAGCTCTAACCTAAGACAGAGTGCATCTGCAGACAAACAGAGCTGAGATAAGCCTCCTGCTGCTCCAGCATCTCCTTCTCACACCCTCAATAGCCCTGAACATTTCTCTCAGCCCCACATCTGCCTAAGACCCCTCTGCCCTATGAAACTGGCAGCAATAATCAAAAGAGATGTGCCCAACTGACTCAGAGCTAAATGTCCAGACCACCACTGCTGCCACCCCTCTCCCTACCCAGAGGCACCCCTGGGAGGAGGGCACCATACAAACATTGCAGCTGCAGTGTAGTGCAAGTTTGTCAATGAAGAAATGCACAGGCGCAAGCAACAGGTAATCAATGCAGCCTTTGTGGGACAGGCTCAGAGAGCCATTTGCCAAAAATTATAATCCTAGAGGGCTTTAATGAGAAGTGTGCCAGTGAGCTGATTAAGGTGACCACCACCAATTTTCATCAATAGAGATACAGAGACTCAAAGACAGGCAGACCAAAAAGATAAAGAGGAAGATGGATCTCCTTACAAACCCAGAGGTCACTCAAAGGGGGTCTGTCTCACTAGTACAAAGCCAATGGTCCAAATGTTTATAAGGAAGAAAAAGCATGGCCAGACAAAAGGGGAAACCTCCAATGGCCCCTGGCAGACAAGTACCCATTGCCATGCTCAAAAGCTAAGATTTGAATAGAGAAGGAATTAATATTTTCCCTCAAGCCTTTGGCCCCAGCCCCTCCTTTCAGTTGATTCCCACTTGCTCGGAAGTTGATGATTGACAAATATGGCAGGGGTCCCATAGACACACAGAACTGAATTTGATGCACGGAACCCAGCACCTCAGAAAGACTCAGCTGCTGCAAGCCCCCAAATGAACCAGGAATGTGTTCATGTTAACAGCCAATAGTGGGCCATAGGGTGCTCACTCCCAAACGACAAGCTACCCTGGCTCCAAGCCACACGCTGTGAGCCACCAGCAGGAAGGGCCACAGAGCCCCATGCACCCAGGCATACTAAACAAAAACACAAGTGGGGCAGCTGCTATATACAATTAGAACAGGGTCCCACCTGGCAGGAGGATAAAGCCACACAGTCAAAGAGCAAAACCTAGGGGAGCACAATGTGTTTGTCACACTGGGACCTGCATGGGACCACACTGCTGCCCTCCAACCTTGGCAGACGGCCCATGGTGAGACTTACATAGGTAACCTCAGCCTTTATCAGACAGTTTTGCAGGATAACATGTTGGACATACAGCACTTGAGACCGTTCTGAGTTGACATTTCTATGTCCCCTGGCTCACAAGCAACACCTGGATGACCTGCAAACAATGTGAGGTTTGTTCTCACAATAATTCTTGTCAGGGGCCAAAGCTTTCACCAGGAATCCAAACTATAGGAGGAACACCTTTTGAAGATTTGGAAGTAAACTTCACTGAACTACCATGCTCACAGGGCTATAAGTAACTTTTGATTTTTGTGTGTTCATACTCTGACTAGGTGGAAGCCTTTCTTACCTGCACTAAAAAGGCTAGGGAGATACTAGGATGTTTCTCTAGAAAATTATTCCCAGATTCGGTGTCCCAATAACTATTGGTTCAGACAATGGGCCAGCTTTTGGGCAGAAGTGATACAATTACTGACCAAGAGTTTAAATATCAGATGAAAATTACATACTGCCTATAGGCTGCAGAGTTCTGGTAAAGTTCAAAGGATGAACATGACCTTAAAGCTCAATTGGGTAAACTGTGTCAGGAGACTCACTTACATTGTGATGAATTTCTCCCTATTACACTGCTGAGGATTAGATCCACTCCCACTAGGAGGACTGTATTCTTTTCTTTTGAGATAATATATTGGAGGCTCCCCTCTTATTAGGGGACTACAGGGAGACTTAAGACAGGTATAAAAATTAACCCTGAGACAACAGCTTCAGGTCTTAGGGAAACTTTACAGGTTCTCAACCAATGGGTTAGAGAAAGATTGCAAGTAAGTTTGACCCAAGTGCACACTCCTTCAAGCCTGAAGATTGAGTCTGGGTCAAAGAATGAAATTTTCAATCCCGGCACTTCTTTGGAAGGCCCTTTCACTGTTATTTTATCCACCCCAGCTGCAATAAAGTTTGCAGAGATAGGTCCCTGGATTAAATACACTAGACTCACGCCTGCAGCTACTGACTGGGAGTGCTCTCCAGGTGCTGCTATGCCTTTGAAGCTGACCATCCCAAAGAAAAAAGAGCACCAAAGAAGCTTGAGGGTCAGAAGGACAACATCCCTGCTCCAGTCACTCTGGAAGCTGACTGGTCTACACACAGCCAAAGCTTGAGGAGACTATGGCCCCGTTTCAGCCACACAGGAGGGACTGGCTGATCAATGCACATGAAAGATAAACTTCCCACCAGGACTAATGAACTCTTTCAACATCTAAGATAGTTCCTATACTGTAATGCATTGCCACCCCTTGCTTCTAGATATATACACAGTTCTCTGTTTGGTTTTTGCTACTGGTCTGATAACAGTAACTCCAAATGACTGGACTCTGGGTAATAAAATTTCACTTATACTTTTTATCTTGCTTATATAAGTTTTCTAGGATTTGATTGGTGTTATTAGTTTGGCTTTGTTAATTTATGCTATTTAACCTATGCTAACCAAAATGTTAGTCTATTATTTAGTTTGTTTTCCTTTGATAACCATAAGGGATTCTGCCCTACTTCTATTCCAACCAATGGGTTACATGGAGATCATGTGAATCATGTGTCAAGACAATCCATTATAACTAAGAGGTGGTAAAACATATATTTATGATTTGTCCCACCAGAGGAATGCTATAGATGGATGACTGTTTGGAAAGGAAAAAGAGGTCCATTGGAAAGAAACTTGATTTAGGAGGTCACCAATCTTGGGATAAAGGTAACTGGCCACCCCAGAAAAATTATTGCCACTTTTGCTCCCACTACCTGAACACAAAATGGCAGTTGGGGTTATAAAACTCCTATTTACATGTTAAACAGAATTATTCACTTACAAGCTGTACTAGAAATTATTATTAATCAGACTGCCACATCCTTTGACCTCCTGGCCACACAACAGACCAGATGCGAATGGCTAACTATCAAAACCACTTGGCATTAGATTACCTACTGGCTGAGGAAAAAAAAAATATAGAGAGTTCAAAAGCTCAGATTGTTGCATCCAAGTAGATGACAATAGACAGTTAAGAATATAGCCAACACCACAAGAGAACTAGCACATGTCCTAGTTCGTATCTAGAAGGGCATTAAAGTTAGGGTCCAAAACATGCTTTTGGGAGATGGTTTTCAATCTTGGTAGATTTAAAAGCTTAACTGGTGTAATGGGTGTTCTGCTGTTAGCCTGTTCATTGCTCCCATGTTTGGCTCCACTGTGCATTAAAACTGTTGGGTCCACTAAAGAAGTTGAAAGGAGACAACTAAGATTTTGGCATTATATAAGGCTTTAAGCCAAGATAATGGTAATGATGCTCTTAAATGTAAAGGATTAGATTATGGGGAGCAACATTAAAGGGGGGAATTGAAGTGGCACCCCTTTTTCCACAGAAAAGCCCACTTCACCATGGCTGATTTTAGGATTGTCAGCCAAAGAATCTCTGAGAAAGAGTCAGTATAAATAAACTTTCTATTTTCATGTTGCCCTGTTTATTGGCCACTGGCCGAGAAGATACCAGCACTCCATGTGCTGGACACCCCCTTACTAGTTTTTCACAAACATATCCAGTATAGTACTTTGAAGAAAATGTGCACAAGTCCTCTGACCTTGAGCTGGGCTTCACAGAGATGTCTGCATTTTTAAGATAAGTTACAATTGGGCTCCATGGTAACAACTGGCAGGGGGAGAAAAAAAAGGGGAGAAGAAGCTCTCCCCTTCTCAGGTGTTGTCTTTGAAGAATTAACTTGCCCAGACAGTGAAAGAAAAAGCTGCTTTTATGTGAACTTTTGCAGATTGTGAACTTCTGAGCCCCTCCCCTTACATGCTGGGTATAAAACTCTGAAACTCCCTGAACTTGGGGTTTAGGGGGATTAATTGATTACAGCAAAAGCTGTGCCCTCTGAACCTGGCTGCAGCCAAATAAAACTGTTTCCTGCTATCTTTGGTGCCTTGCCTCCTTTGTCCCTACAACATAACCACTGTGTAGGGGAGAACTCATATGCCATTGTGCCCTCAGTTGAAGGGATGCCCCCCTCTGAGGGGGTGAGGCCCATCTAACTATGGTGTCTGGGGGAGCTCATATGTCCCTCGCCCTCCGTCTAGGGGACTACCCCCCTCTGAGTGGGGAGGCCCGTCTAACCTGGGTTGCTGGGGGGGACCTTGTATGCCACTGCACCCTTGGTCCAGGGAGCCCCCCACTCAGGGGGGGAGGCCCGTCTATCCTGGGTGTTGGGGGAGCTTGTTGACCACCCAACTTTGGTCGAGAGGACTCCCATCTGAGGGGGGGCAGTCCCGTCTAACCAGGGTGTTGGGGGTAGCTCATATGCCACTACCCCCTCAGTTGAGGGGACTACCTTCCTCTGAAGGGGGGAGGCCCATCTAACCTGGGTGTGGGGGGGACTTGTATGCCACTGCACCCTCGGTCCAGGGAACTCCCCACTATGAGAAAGGGAGGTCTGTCTAACCTTTGTATGTGTGGGAGAGCTCCTTTGCCACCCAGTCTCCATTGAGGGGACTCCCCACCTCTGAGGGGGAAGGCCCCTCTAACCTGAGTGTCACGGGGAGCTGGAATGCCACCGTGCCTTCAGTCCATGGGACTCTCCCCTTCTGAAATGGAAAGGCCCCTCTAACCTGGGTGTGGGGGTGGGAGCTCCTATGCATCCCGCCCTTGTTCGAGGGGACTGCCCCCTCTGAGGGAAGCAAGCCCATCTAACCTGGGTGTCCAGGGGAGCTTGTATGCCACAGAGCCCTCAGTCGAGGGGACTCCTGTTCTTTGAGGGATTGACTCCCTTCTAACCATGGTGTCTGGCGTGCTCATATGCCACTGAGTCCTTAGGCAAGGAGCGACCCACTCTGAGGGGGTGAGGCCTGTGTAACTATGGTGTCTGGGGGAACTCATATGCCCCACGACCTCGGTTGAGGAGATTCCCCCCTCTGAGTGGGGGAGGCCCGTCTAACCTGGGTGTCTGGGGGAGCTCGTTTGCCACCTGCCCTGGTCGAGGGGACTCCCTCCTTCTGGGGGGGGGCAGTCCTGTCTAACCAGAGTGTCAGGGGGAGCTCATATGCCACCTCGCCTTCGGTCGAGGGGACTTGTCCCCTGTGAGGGGGGCACTCCTGTCTAACTAGGGTGTTGGGGGTGACCTCGTATGCCACCGCGCCCTCAGTTGAGGGGACTCCTTTCCTCTGAGGGGAGGAGGCCCATCTAACCTTGGTAGAGGGGACTCCTTCCCTCTGAGGGGGTGAGGCCTGTCTAACCATGATGTCCGGGGGAGCTCGTATGCCACCTGGCCCTCGTTCAAGGGGACTCACCCCTCTGAGCGGGGGCGGGGGGGGGGCGTCTATCCATGATTTCCGGGGGAGCTCGTATGCAATGAGCCCTCTGTAGATGGGACTTGCCCCCTCTGAGAGGGGGAGGCCCAGCTAACTTGGGTGATGGTGCGAGCTAGTATGCCATGCGCCCTCGGACGAGGGGACTCCCCCCCTCTGAGAGAGGGAGGCCCGTCTAACCATGTCATCGTGGGGAGCTAGTATGCCACCACATCCTCGGTCGAGGGGACTCCCCCCCATTAGGAAGGGCAGCCTGTTTAACCATGGTCTCGGGGGAGCTCTTCTGCCACTGTGCCCTCAGTCGAGGCGACTTCCCCCTTCTGAGTGGCGGAGGCCCATCTAACCATGGTGTTGGGGGCAGCTTGTATGCCACTGTGTTCTTGGTCGAGGAGACTCTCCCTCTCTGAGGGAGTGAGGCACGTCTAACCTGGGTGTCTGGGGGGAGCTCCTATGCCACCACGCCCTCTGTCGAGGTGACTCCCCCCCCTCTGTGGGATGGAGGCCCGTCTAACTTAGATTTCGGAGGAAGCTTGTTTGGCACTGAGCCCTCGGTCCAGGGAACCCCCACCTCTGATGGGGGGACTCCCATCTAACCTGGGTGTCAGGGGGAGCTTGTATGCCACCACACTCTCAGTCTAGGGGACTCCCCCTGAGAGGGGGATGTCCGTCTAACCTGGGTGTTGGGGGAGCTCGTGTGACACTGTGACCTTGGTCTAGGGGAATCCCCCTCTCTGAGGGGGGCAGTCCCATCTAATCTGGGTGTTGGGGTGAGCTCTTATGCCACTGTGACCTTAGTCGAGGGGACTCCCCTTCTCTGAGGGACAGAGACCCATCAAACCTGGGTGTCAGGGGGAGCTTGTATGCCACCGCTCCCTCGGTTGAGAGGACTCCTCCACTCTGAGGGGGGAGGCCCGTCTAACCAGGGTGTCGGGGGAGCTCATATGCCACTGCGTCCTTGGTCGAGGGACTTTCCCCCTGTGAGGGGGGCAATCCCACCTAACCAGGGTGTCAAGGGGGGGGAGCTTGTATGCCACCATGCCCTTGGTTGAGGGGACTCCCCCCTCTGAGGGGCGCAGTCCGGTCTAACCAGGGTGTCGGGGGGAGCTTGTAGGCACCGCACCCTCAGACAAGGGACTCCCCGCCTCTGAGAGGGGAAAGCCCATCTAACCTGGGTGTCGGGGGGGGGTGTGCTCCTATGCTATCGCACCCTTGGTGGAATGCCGCAGTCTCTGGCTGGGCACAAATCACGAGTCTCCACACAGCTTGTAGATTCAAACAGCAATTCTTTATTCCCGAACTCACACCGGCCGTCTACAAACACGCTCTGGGGGAATCCACATTCTCTGCCCAAATCCACTCTCTCCCAAATCCACTACTCTGCCAAAATCCACTCCGCATGGGCTTCTGTCTCCCAAAATATACTGTCTGACCCTAAGCACTCAAGAGGAACTCAGCAGTAGGATACGCCCTATTCTAAAGGGGGAACACCCTAATCTCCTATTATGCTAAACTGCCCTATTCTAAAGGGGGAACACCCTAAACACGGATCCTGCCCTGGTCCTTGAGCAAGGTCACCTTTCAGAAGTCCTTCCACTAGACAGCATGGGAGTAAGCTGGCAAGGAATTTGTCATACCTACTTGGCTGATGGCTCCCAGCAGTGGAAGGGACTCCCCGCCTATGAGGAAGGGAGACCTGGCTAACCATGATGACGGGGGTCAGCTTGTATGCCACCGTACCTCAGTGGAGGGGACTCCCCCTTTCTGAGGGAAGGAGGCCAGATCAACCTGGGTGTCGGAGGAGTTTGTAGGCCACCACGCCCTCGGACAAGGGGACTCCCCCCCTCTGATGGGGGGAGACCCGTCTAACCATGGTGTCGGTGGGAGCTCGTATGCCATGCTCCCTCGGTTGAGGGGACTCCCCCCTCTGAGAGGGGGATGCCGGTCTAACCTGGGTGTGGGGGGAGCTTGTATGCCACTGTGACCTCAGTCAAGGGGACTCCCCCTCTCTGAGGGAAGGAGGCAGGACTAACCTGGGTGTGGGGGGAGCTCGTATGCCACAGTGCCCTCGGTCAAGGGGACTCCCCTCTGTGAGGGAGGGTGGCCCGTCTAACCAGGGTGTAAGGGGAAGCTTGTATGCCACGGCGCCCACGGTCCAGGGGACTCCCCCCTCTGATGGGGGGAGGTTCCTGTAACCAGGGTGCTGGGGGACCTCGTTTGTCACCATACCCTTGATCAAGGGCACTCCCCCCTCTGAGGGGGACAGGCTGGTCTAACCAGGTGTCAGAGTGAGCTCCTATGCCACGAGCCTTCGGTTGAGGGGACTCCTTCCCTCTGAGGTGGGGAGACCCATCTAACCAGGGTGTCTTTGGGCGCTCCTATGCCAACTCGCCCTCAGAGGGGACTCCCCCCCTCTGAGGAAGGGAGTACCGCCTAACCACGGTGTCCGGGGGAGCTCCTGTGCCACCACACCCTCGTTTGAGGGGACTCCCCCCCTTAGGGGTGGTTGGCCCGTCTAACCTGGGAGTGGGGGGGGCTTGTATGCCACCATGCCCTGGGTCGAGAGGACTCACACACTCTGAGTGGGTGAGACCCATATATCCATGGTGTTGGGGGGAGCTTGTACACCACCGTGCCCTGGGTTGAGGGGACTTCCCCTCTCTGAGGGGGGCAGGCCCATTTAACCTGGGTGTGGTGGGGAGCTCAAATGCCACTGAACCCTTGGTCGAGGAGACTCCCCGCCTCTGAGAGTGGCAGACCCATCTAATTTGGGTTTCGGTGGGACCTAGTATGACACCATGCCCTCGTTTTGGGGGACACCCCTACTCTGAGGGGGGCGTCTAACCTAAGTGTCAGGGGGACCTCCTATTCCACCGCGCCTTCAGTTGAGGGGACTCCCCCCCTCTGAGCGGGGAGGCAGGTGTAACCATGGTGTTGGGGGAAGCTCTTATGTCACCGTGCTCTCAGTTGAGATGACTTCCCCCCTCTGAGGGGGGCAGGCCCGTCTAACCTGGGTATTGAGGGGAGCTCATATGCCCACTGGGCACTCGGAAGAGGAGACTCCCCCACCCATTCTGAGAAGGGAAGGTCCATCTTACCATGGTTTCAGGGGAGCTCGTATGCCTCCGTGCCCTCGGTCGAGGGGACTCCCCACCTCAGAGGGGGGCAGGCCCGTCTAACCTGGGTATGGGGGGAGCTCTTATGCCACCGCCCCTTGGTCAGGGGACTCCCTCTCTCTGAAGGGTGGAGGCCCTTCTAACCTGGGTGTTGGGGGGAGCTTCTATGCCACCATGCCCTCAGTCGAGGGGACTCCCCCACTCTGAGAGGGAGAGGGTCGTCTAACCATGTTATGGGGGTTCTCCTATGCCACAGCGCCCTAGGTCGAGGGGACTCCCTCTCCATGATGGGGGAAGGCTCGTCTAACCTGAGTGTGTGTGTGTGTGGGGGCTCCTATGACACCATGCCCTCGGTCGAGGGGACTTCCCCCTCTGAGGGGGGAAAGGCTGTCTAACCATGGTATCCGGGGAGCTTGTATGCCACAGCGACCTAGGTCCAGGGAATACCCCACAATGAGGAGGAAGTCCCGTTTAACCTGAGTGTTGGGGGAACTCGTATGCCACCGTGCCCTGCTCAAGGGAACTACCCCCTGTTAGGGAAATAGGCCCATCTAACTGGGTGTAGGAGGGAGCTCATATGCCACCACGCCCTAGGTGGAAAGGACTCCCCCACTGTGAGGTGGGGAGGCTTGTCTAACCTGGGTGTCGGCTGGAGCTTGTATGCCACATCACCCTCTGTGGAGGAGACTCCCCACCCCTGAGAGTGAGAGGCCTGTCTAACCTAACTCTGTGTGTGTGTGTGTGTGGGGGGGCCTCATATGTCACCACCCCCTCAGTCGAGGGGACTCCCCCACTCTGAGAAGAGTCCGGTCTAACCTGGGTATCGGGGAGCTCGTATGCCACCTCGCCCTAGTTCAAGGGGACTCCTCCCCTCTGAGAGGGTAGGCCCGTCTAACCTAAGTGTCGTGGGGAGATCGTAAGCCACTGGGCTCTCGGTTGAGGGGACTCCCCCCCTCTGAAAGGGGGAGGCCCGTCTAGCTTGGATTTTGGGGGAAGGTCGGATGACTCAGCACCCTCGGTTGAGGGGACTCCCCACATCTGAGGGGGCTAAACCCGTCTAACCATGGTATCAGGTGTAGCTCCTATGCCACCGTACCCTCGATCTAGAGGAATCCTTCCCTCTGAAGGGGTTAGCCCGTCTAACCATGGTGATGGGGGAAGCCAGTATGCCACCACACCTTTGGTCGAGGGGACTCCCCCACTGAAGGGAGGAGGCCCATCTATCCTGGGTTTCTGGGGAGATCGTATGCCACCGCGCCTTCGGTAAAGAGGACTCCCCCCTCCTAGGGAAGAGTCTCCTCCATGCTGGATGTCGGGGGAGCTTCCTCCGCACCGAGGGTAGAGCAGACTGCCCGCTCTAAAGGCAAGAAACCCTCCAAACTGGGTGTTGGGTGGAGCTCATATACCATCGCACCCAGGTCTAGAGGACTTCCCCCCTGTAGGGGGGAGACCCTTCCCACCTGGGTGTGTGGGGGAGGAGCTTGTATACCATTGTAGCCAGGGTATACCTGGGTTTACCATACCCCTCTCTAGGGAAAGCCCCATCTAACTGGGGTGTAGCGGGGAGCTCCCTCTGTACCCAGGGTCGAGCCGACAGCCCCCTCTAAATTGGAGACCCCTCCAAACTGGGTGTTGGGTGGAGCTTGTATACCATTGCACCCAGGGTTGAGGGGACTCCCTCCTCTAGAGGGGAGACACCACCAACCTGGGTGTCGGGGAGGAACTTCCACGGCATCCTGGTTCGGGGTTGCTACAGTCTGGCTGGGCACAAATCACCAGCCACTGAAGCAGGAACAAACTTTATTTCTGAACTCCACCAGCACACTCCACACACGCTCCCTGGAACACTCCCCAAAGCCCCGGCTCCTCCAGGAACCAACAACTGGAAAATCCCTCCTCCCACACTTCCCCAACCAATGGGAACTCTCCAGGAAACCCCAGGAAAACTCCAAAGTAGCAGGCCAAGGCAGACAGTAAAGGTCTAATATACAACCGAATCAATCCAGCATCATCTTAATGGCTCCCCTCTCAACCAATACTATTGGCAAAATGCCAGGGGCCATTCTGACTAGGCTGTGGCTCTCAGCACGTGGTGACTGCCCACACTAGGGGGAGACCTCTCCATTCTGGGTGTCTCCACTGCACCCACGGTGATGAGACTTTCCCTTCTAGGGAGAGACCACTTCAACCTGAGTGTCAGGGGGAATTCCCACCACATTGAGGGTTGGGGGGACTCCCCCCTCTAAGGGGGAAACCCCTTAAACCTGGGTGTCAAGGGGAGGTCCCACTGCACCCAAGATCATTGGGGACTCTCCCTCTCTAGGGGAGAGACCCCTCCAACCTAGGGGTTGGGGAGAGCTCCCACTGCACACAAGGTCGAGGGGACTCCCTCCTCTAGGAGGGAAACCCCTCCAATCTCGGTATCTGGGGGAGCTACCACAGCACCCAGGGTCGAGAGAGCTCCTTCGTTGAGGGGGGAGACCACTCCAACCTGGATGTCAAGGCACACCCAGGGTCAAAGGGACTACCCCCTCTAGGGGTGGAGAACCCTCCAACCTAGGTGTTGGGAGGAGTTCCCACTGCACCCAGGGTCTAGGGGAGCCCTCCTCTATGGGGGAGAACCCTCCAACCTAGGTGTTGGGGGAAGTTCCCACCACACTAAGTGTCGAGTGGACTGCCTCCTCTAGGGGGAGAACCCTCCAAACTGAATGTCAGGGGGAGCTCATATACCATCGAATGCAGGGTTGAGGGGACTCCCCACTTGAGGGGGGAGAACCCTTCAACATGGGTGTCAAGGGGAGCTCCCACTGCACCCTTGGTTGAGGGGACACCCCCCTCTAGGTGGGAGACCCCTCCAACCTGGTGTCGCTGGGAGCTCCTACTGCACCCAGTGTCTAGAGGATTACCCCCACTACGTGGGAGACCCCTCCCAGGGTCGAGGGGACTCCTCCCTCTAGTGGGGAGACACCTTCAACCTGGGTGTCGGGCGGGTCTCCCACCACACCCAGGGTCAAGGGGACTGCCCCCTCTATGGGGGAGACCTCTCCAACCTGGGTGTCGGGGGGAGCTACCACTGCACTCAGGATCGAGGGCACTCCCCCCTCGAGAAGGGAGGACCCCTCCAAACTGGGTATTGGTGGGAGCTCCCACCTCATCCAGGATCGAGGGGACTTTCCCTCAAGGGAAGAGACTCCTCCAACCTGGGTATTTGGGGGAGTTCCCACTGCACCTAGGGTCGAGGGGACTTTCCCTAGAGGAGGGAGACACCTCCAATCTGGGTGTCGAAGGGAACTCCCACCACATCCAGGTTCAAAGGGACACCCCCTTGAGGAGGAATACCCCTCCAACCTGGGTGTCAGGTTGAGCTCACACTTTACCCAGGGTCTAGGTGATTCGCACTTGAAGGGGGAGACCCCTCCAACATGGGTGTTGGGGGGATCTCTCACTGCACCCAGGGTCAAGGGAACTCCCCCCTCAAGAAGGAAGAACCCTCCAACCTGGAGTCCGGGGGAGCTCCCACCGCACCCAGGGGCGAAGGGACGACCCTTTCTAGGAGGGTAACTCCTCCGTCCTGGGTGTCTGGGGGAGATCCCACAGCACCCAGGGTCAAGAAGACACCCCCCTATAGTGGGGAGACTCTTCCAACCTGGGTGTCTGGGGGAGCTACCAATGCACCCAGGGTCAAGGGGACGCCCGCTTCTAGGGGGAGATCCTAAGTGTCGGGAGGAGATCCTATGGCACACAGGGTCCAAGTGACTCCCCTCTCTAGTGGGCAGACCCTTCCAACCTGGGTGTCGGGGGAATCTCATATACCCTCTCAATCAGTGCCAGGAAACTCCCCCCTTTAGGGGGGGGAGACCCTCCAACCTGGGTGTCAGGGGGAGCTCCAACCGCACCCAGGGTCAAGAGGATGGCCCCCTCAATGGCCTCCAACCTGGGTGTTGGGGGGACCTCTTATACCATCGCACCCAGGGTCAAGGGGACTACCCCCTTTGGGGGAGACCCCTACAACCTGGGTGTCATGAGGAGCTTGTATACCAACGCACCCAGGTTCGAGTGGACTCCCCTCTAGGGAAGAGCCCTCTCCCACCTGGGTGTCAGAGGAACTCCCACGGCACCCAGAGTAGAGGGGACTGCCCCCTCTAGGGTTTTCCCCCTAGAGGGGAGATTCCTCTCGACACTGGGTGCGATGGTATAGTATCTCCCTCCAACACCCAGGTTGGAGGGGTCTTCCCTGAGCGTCGGAAGGAGCTCGTATACCATCGCACCCAGGGGTGAGGGGATTACCCCCTCTAGTGGAAAGAACCATCCAACCTGGGTGTCAGATGGAGCTCCCACCACACCCAGGGTCAAGTGGACTGCCCCCTATAAAGGGGAGACCCTTCCAACCTGGGTGTTGGGGGGGAGCTCGTATACCATCGCACCAAGGGTCAAAGGGAATCCTCCTTCTAGGGAGGAGACCGCTCCCACCTAGATGTCGAGGGTTGCTCCCACCACACCCAGGGTCGAAGGGACTGCCCCCTCTAGGGGGGAGACCCTCCAAACTGGGTGTTGAGGGGAGCTCGTATACCATCGCACATAGGGTATACCTGGGTATACAAACCCCCATTCTAGGGGGGAACCCCTCCAACCTAGGTGTTGGAGGGAGCTTCCTCTGCACCCAGGTTCCAGAGGACTTCTCCGTCTAGGAGATCCTTTCAACCTGGATGTTGTGGGGAGCTCCAACTGCAACCAGGGTAGAGGGGCCTCCCCCCTGTAGGGGGGAGACCGCTCTATCCTGGGTGTCAGGGGGAGCTGCTATACCATTGCACCCAGGGTCAATGGGACTCTCACCTCTAGGAGGGAGATCCTTTCCAACCTGGGTGTGTGGGGGGGTGGTTAGCTCCCACAGCACCCAGGGTTGAGGGGACTCCCCCTCTGTGGGAGGAGACCTCATCAACCTGGGTGTCAGGGGGAGCTCGTATACCATCGCACCCAGGGTCGAGGGGACTCCTCCCTCTAGGGGGCAGACCCCTCCAACCTGGGTGTCAGAGAAAGATCCAACCCTCTATAGGGGAGACAACTCCAACGTGGGTATTGGAGGTAATCCCAACGCACCAGGGTCGTGGGGACTTCCCCTTCTAGGAGGAGACCTCGCAAACCTAGGTGTCGGGTAGGACTTTGTATACAATTGCACCCAGGGTAAAGGCGACTCCCACCTCTAGGGGGTAGACCTCTCTAACCCGGCTGTCCTGTAGGAGCTCGTATACCATCATACCCAGTGTTGAGGCGACTCTCCCATCCAAGGGGGAGACCCCTCCAACCTAGGTGTTGGGGAAAGCTCTCACCGCATCCAGGGTCGAGGGGACAGCACCCTCTGGGGGGGGGACCATCAAACCTGGGTGTCAGGGTAAGCTCGTATACATTGCATCCAAGGTTAAGGGACTCATCCCTCTAGGGGGCAGACCACTCCAACCTGGGTATTGGGGGAGATCCCACCACACCCAGGGTCGAGGGGACTTCCCCCAATAGGGGGTAGAACTCTCTAACCTAGGTGTCAGGTAAGAGTTCATATAACATCGCACCCAGGGTTGAGGGGACTGCTTTCTCAAGGGGGGAGACCCCTCCAAACTAGGTGTCAGGTGCTGCAGTCTGGCTGGGCACAAATCACGAGCCACTCAAGCAGGAACAAACTTTATTTCCAAACTCCACCAGCACACTCCCTGGGAACTCTTCCTAACGCCACCCACGCGGCTCCTCCAGGAACACACCACACACCAACCAGAACTCCCACCACGGGAACTTCACCAACCAACACAAACTCTTCAGGAATCCCTGCCGGAACTCAACGGGAACTCCGAGAGAACTCAAAAGTCATCATCTTAATGGCTCGCTGGCATCACCTCTCAACAACTACTTCTGGCAAAAATGCCATGTGTCATCCCGACTCGGCTGTGGCCCTCAACATCTCCCCCCTTCTGTTTAATTAAACACCAAGCATGTGGCTTAGGGACCGTGCCTGTCTTAGGCTGTCCAATACTATATATGGTCCTTACCCGTCATCAGATGAGCTGACCTCAAGGCGTCAGCCTCCTGTCTTAGGTCGGTACCACTGCAGTTGGATCTTGCCCGTCACTGACTACTGGTCCAGCATACAGCCATACTTGTGGATAGGCCTTTGCACCAGTGGGGGGGTGAGGTTCTTTGCCTCATATCTGTTGGCCCCCAAATTTGGCCTTGGTGCCAGTGTGGGGGGGGTGAGGTTCTTTGCCTCACTTCTGTTGGCCCCCAAATTTGGCCTTGGTGGCAGTGGGGGGGGGTGAGGTTCTTTGCCTCACCTCTGTTGGCCCCCAAATTTTAGACCATCACTAGCAAAAGGGAGGAGGATGGAAAATGCCACAACACCAAGCCAAATGACAGCTCTTTTTGGAAAAATTGTACCACAGATGACACCATCTGCAAAGATATGCCAGCACTAACACAATTTGCTGCACCAACAGATAGTTCACAATGCATACAAGTGATACATAGTCCAGGCAAGTTCTGCAAGCAGTTCAAAGCAGAGGAATCCATCAACATGTCCATTTCTTCCCAAAGTAAATCGACTCCTTGATTGAGCATTACTTGTTGAGTTATTATTCATTGATGCATCAGTTTATACAGTTTGTTGTAATAGCTATCTTAGAAGTTGTAGTTTGTTTTTATCTTTGTCTTCACTGGCACTGGGATGAAGATAGGAATTCTGGCAATGATGGCTAAAAAAAAAATATGTAACATTCCAACAGGTACTAAGAAAACAATTTTCTGAACAATTCACATTATCCTGAACAGAATTATTAAATATAATGAAAAAGAAATGTGAAAGTAAACAAACAGATCTGTTAACCTCCTTTTTTGTTCACATATTAAAACAATCCTCAACAGATGTTTACCCTATTTAAATTAAACCACTTAAATAATGTGAATAAAAAAAATTCGGATCCATTTTTTTCATGAGCGCTCCTCATATATGAATATATGAACATATGCACATACAGACATACAACACAAAACAGAAGTGTGCACACATAACATAATATATACAACACATAACATAATAGTAAAGGCCTTGTAGTTTTTCACAGGTGAAAACTCCATTGCAATGTTTAAAAACTCCACAGTCAAAAAATAAAACTGATCATAAAAACATTAACCTAGGTCTATATGAGCTCAAGAAATAAAATAGAATTTTATGATGTGGGAAAAGGCAATAATAAAAAAGATATTGACAAAACCATCCTGGTTAATCACTGTCACAGATGTAAGAATAGCCAAGCTGGAGCTCTAGACATCAGCTATTATAGATTTGAGTCAAATCATCTTCTTTTTGGTCTTTAGAAATCGCTTTGGTTAGTCTCTCTGGAATCCAAATCAGCTGCTGTTCTCCCTGTGGAAACACACAAACAGAACCCCAACTCCAGACAATCTCTGGGTCAGGACTTTTCCATTGTCCTGTTAGAATATCCTTCCAAAGTACCTTAGGCTTATGTACATTTTTTGGACACATATGCCTTTCCGCAGCACTAAGCCCTGATAAATCCAAATTTTTAAAGTTTAGAGTAAAAAGGGTTATTTTAAGTTTATCTTTCAGGGATATATACCCCTTTCAAATTCCCTCTTTTTGCTTTAATAAGTACATTTTAATAGTTTGATGAGCTCTTTCCACTATGCCTTGTTCCTGTGGATTGTATGGAATTCCTGTTATGTGAGTAATGCCAAATGATGAACAAAATTATTTAAAAGAGGTAGAGGTATAGCCAGGACCATTATCTGTTTTTAACTGTTTTGGAATGCACATAGTGGCAAAATTTTGTAAGCAATGAGCTATAATATCTTTAGTTTTTTTCTCCGGCATGAAGGGAGCCCATCAAAAATCTGGAAGAAGTATCAACTCTAACATGCAAATATTTTAACTTTCCAAATTCTGGCAAGTGTGTGATGTCCATCTGCCAAATATGGTTAGGTATCAATCCTCTAGGATTGACTCCAAGATTAGCTTGTGGTAAAAAGGTCACATAATTTTGACATTGTTTTATTATTTGTCTAGTTTGTTCCTTAGTTATTTTAAAATGCTTTTGTAAAGTTTTAGCATTGACATGGAACCTTTTATGAAAATTTGTAGCTTCTTCTAGTGTAGAGAAAATATGTGTGTCAAAAGTGTAGTTTTATCTGCTAAATCATTGTCCAAACTAAGGGCTCCAGGCAATCCTGTATGTGCTCTGATATGTCCTATAAAGAATGGATCTTTTCTGTCCCAGATTATACTTTGTATAGTGGAAAACAAAGAGAAAACAGTAGAGGAAGGAGAAATCCTACCAGCATCTTCAAGGGATACTATAGCATTAACTATATACTAACTATCAGAAAATAAATTAAATACAGAATCTTTAAACATCAGAAAAGCTTGTAATACTGCATTAAGCTCTACCTTTTGAGCTGATTGTTTGGGTACTAAAAATGTAAAAGTTTGATCAGGGGTAACTACTGCTGCTGTACCATTATTTGACCTATCAGTGAATATATTTGGAGCATTCATGATAGGTGTTTTTCTTGTCATTTTTGGAAAAACTACAGGATGTGAAGACCAAAAAGACAATAAAGGATTATATGGTAAGTGGTTATCAAATGAAACAGTAGATTTACACATGATTATTGCCCAAGTATTTAACTCATTAGCTAACTCATCAATTTGATCCATTGTATATGGAGTAATAACTTTATTGGGAGTAATTCCAAACAATCCTTTGCTGCTTTTATTCCTTTGAGTATTAATTGTCCTACAGCCTCAGAATACCTAGTAAGAATAGTGTTAGGAGAATAAGATAAATGTGTCCACAATAATGGACCTGCTTGCCAAAATACTCCTGTAGGAGTATTTTTTGTTGGTAGTACAATAAATAATAAAGGCAAACTTATATCAATTCTATCCAAATGCATATTTTCCATATATGTTTCAATATTTTTTAATGCCTTTTTTGCTTCAGGCATTAACATTCAGGGTGAATTTGGATCTGATAGACCTTTTAGGATATCAAATAAAGGTCCCAACTCTCCTGTTGGTATACCTAGATAAGGCCTTATCCAATTTATGTCTACTAATAATTTTTGCAAGTCGTTAAGTGATTTGAGATGATCTACTCGTATTTGAATTTTTGGTGGACAAAACATGGTTGAGGATAATAGAACTTCTAAATTATTAATTGGAAAATTTAATTGTAGTTTATCTATTGCTATCTCTAGATTTTAATTTTTAATAAGTTTGTAAGTGTGGCATAACATTCTAGCAATGTGTTTTTATCTTTGTGTGCTAACAATACATCATCCATATAGTGAAATATTTGTAGTTCAGGATTTTGATTTCTAAGTGGCTGGATTGATTTGTTAACATAAATTTGACACATAATTGGGCTGTTAGCCATCCCTTGTGGGATTCTTTCCATTCATCTCTCTTATCAAGACCTTCATGATTTAGTGCAGGGATAGTAAATGCAAAATGTGGACTATCCTCAGGATGAATTGGAATTGAAAAAAAAAACAACAATCTTTAATATCTATAGCTAAAACATACCAGGTTTTTGGCAAAGCAGACAATTGAAGAATTCCTGATGGAGCAGGTCCCATAATAACCATCTCATTATTAATGGCTGTTAAATCTTTCAATAATCTCCATTTACCAGATTTCTTTTTAATGACAAAAATGGGAGTATTATGGGGAGATACAGAAGGTTGTATATTTCCTTCTGCTAACTGTTGTTTGACCAGGTCATGGGCTGCTTGTATCTTTTCTTTAGTCAGGGCCATTGAGGAACCCATATTGGTCTTTCTGATTTCCAATTAATTTTTATTGTCTCAGTGACCCCTTCTGAAAACCTAGTCCATGTCTATCTATTTCTTGATGTATTTGTATTGGTGCTGCTATACCTTGTTCTTGTTCTCCTAATCTTTTTTCTTTCCTAAAACCTTGTCTAGCCCTAATAGTGGGCACATTTGGATTGATGTTATTTGTTAATGTCAAACCTAATTGATCTAGGACATCTCGTCCCCATAAATTTATCGGAACATGATCCAATACATATGGCTGTATAGTTCCTTCACATCCTTCAGGATCCTTCCAATATAATACCATTGCACTTCTATGGGGATTAGTTGCCACTCCTAGGCCTCGAAGCATTTGAGTGGTTTGTTGTAATCACCAATGTTTTGGCCATTCTTGATGAGAGATGATGCTAAGGTCTGCACCTGTGTCCAGTAGGCCATTAAATTCATGTCCTTGAATATTTAGTTTTAGCATTGGGCAAGAACCTAAATTTAAAGACAGCATAGCCCAATCTACACCTGTGGAGCCTAATCCCCTGGAAGCTCTTTCTATAGTACGGCTGGAAAATTTATCATGCAGGCTGGGTATTATTAATAACTGTGCTATTCTATCTCCTGGTGAAATTACTGATATACCTCTTGGAGAACTAGCTATAATTTTTATTTCACCTTCATAATTGGGATCAATTACCTCAGGACTTACAATAAGTCTTTTTAGAGTAGAAGAACTTATTCCTAACAATAAGCCTACTGTTCCTTGGGTAAGAGTTCCTTTTACTCCTGTGGGAATGATTTGAACTCTCATCTCTGGAGTTATTACTGCTCTGGTGGAGGCACAGATGTCCAATCCTGCACTTCCTCTGGTTTGTCTGATGAGAGATCTAATGGACAATGTGTCCTTGGCACTACCCTGATGCTGCCACTGGGTTCCTCCAGTGCCCCATATATTTGTGGTTGTGGGCCCCGGAGCATTGGGCTCCCCTGCCTGTTTTTTGGCAATGGAGTCCAATGCTTTTCTCCATGATATCGTGGTTAAATACCTGGTCCTTCTCCGTTTTTTGATAATGGAGTACCCTCTATGGTGGTTTGAGAATGGCATTCATTAGCCCAATGTCTCCCTCTATGGCATTGTGGGCAAATACCTGGTATTCTACTCCTTTGATACCTAGCTTTGTTAAACCCTCCTCCTATGCGGCAACTCCTCTTAAAATGTTCTGTTTGTTCACAATTGTAGCATGTTTTTGGCCTGGCATCTAAAGCCTGTTGTACTGCAGCTGCCAAGACCTGCCCTTGTTCATTAATGTCTCTACATAATTTAATATATGTGTTTAAATCGCCATGTTTTCATGGTCTAATGGCCTCCTTGCACCATCTGTTTGCTTGCTCAAAGGTTAGCTGTTTAATTAATGGCATTGCTTGTTCTGTGTCCCCCAAAACTCTGGTAGCTCTTTGAATAAGCCTATCTACAAATTCAGCATAAGGTTCATTAGCTTCTTGTATTATCTTAGATAATTGACCTTGTAAATCTCCATGTCCTTGTAAAGTCTTCCATGCCCTATGTGCATCTGCAGCAATTTGTAAATATATAGCAGAATTATATTCAATTTGTTGCTGTTGACCCTCATAAGGTCCTTTTCCTAAAAACATATCTAAATTTCTTTGAGGGTAACCAGCAGCTGCATTTTGCCTAGCCGTCTCCATGCAAAATTCCTCATTGGCAACCTTCCATCACAAATATTGTCCTCCATTTAGCACAACTTTACACATGGTAGCCCAGTCTGCTGGTGTCATGTTCAAGTTGGTAATGGATTCGACCATGCTTACAGTGAAGGGTGCTTGGTGACCATAGGTTGTTACAGCCTCCTTTAACTGCTTCACTGTTTTGAAATCTAAAGCATGGTGAATTCGCTGCCCTCCTGCCTGTTCAAGTACAGGGCATGCTAATCTTTGAGGTCCTGTCTCAGGATCCCATCTATCAACTATGGGGGTTGTGAACCCCATAGCATATGTTGTCTGTATAGGTGGAGCTGTTGGTTGGACACTTACACCCTCTGGTGATAGAAAGGTGTTAGTAGCAGCCTCCTGTTGTAACTTTTTCCCTGATATTTTTTCCTCCTTTAAATTTTCTTCCTCTGTCTGACTAGCTTGAGAGACCTTCTCTTTTACTTGATATAAAATGTCTTTCTCCATGTTCTGAACCTCTAACGATTTACTTAACTCTCTTTCAGTTTGATTTTTACTAATATCTAATCTACTATAAAGATAATGCAACCCAACAAGATAACACAAAACCAAAACAGAATGAAACAAAAACAGAACAAAAAATTGTTGTATCAATTTTCCTATTTTCTTGCAATGTATTTTCTTGGTCTATCTCTATCTCTTCCTCAGGGCCGAACAACTTCAAACCTTGAGCCAACCATTTTTCCCAGTTTGCTTGAGAAAGTTCTAGGGATAGGTAGCTTGAAAACAAAACAAAACAAAACAAAACAAATCAAAACAAGAACACATTGTTTTTTTGTAATGGTCACCCATTCTCTCACCTTCCCTCAGGGGTGAGCAATTTCACTTACCTCCTAGCTCCAGGCGTTCCCTGCACGGGCCACCAAATGCCGCAGTCTGGCTGGACACAAATCTCGAGCCACTCAAGCAGGAACAAACTTTATTTCCAAACTCCACCAGCACACTCCCCGGGAACTCTCCCAAACTCCACACACACAGCTCCTCCAGGAACACACCACACACCTACAGGAACTCCCACCACCGGAACTTCACCAACCAACACGAACTCTTCAGGAATCCCCAACAGAGCTCAACAGGAACTCAACAAGAACTCCGGGAGAACTCAAAAGTCATCATCTTAATGACTCACCAGCGTCACCTCTCAATCACTACTTCTGGCAAAAATGCCATACATCATCCCGAGTAGGTTGTGACCCTCAAGAGTCGGGGGAGGTCTCACCACAAGCAGGTTTAAGGGTACTGCCTCCTTTTGGGGGGAGACCCCTCCAACTTGTTGTCGGGGGGGGACCTCCAACCGCACCAAGGGGAGAGGTGACTCCCCCCCACTAGGTGGGAGACTCCTCCAACCTGGGTGTGTGTGTGGGGGAGCTCCCACGGCACCCATGGTTGTGGGGACTGCCCCTCTAGGAGGGAGACTCCTCAAACCTGGATGTCGGAGGAAACGCCAACCGCACCCATGGTCAAGAGGAATGCTTTCTCTAGAGGGGAGACCCCTCCAACCTTGGGGTGGGGGGGCATGTATAACTTTGCACCCAGGGTGGAGGGAACTCCCCTCTCTATGGGGGAGACTCCTCTAACCTGGGTGTCGGGGGAGCTCTCACCGTATTCAGGGATTGAGGGGACAGCCCTTTCTAGGGGGAAGACCCCTCCAACCTGGGTGTTGGGGGAGCTACTATACCATTGCACCCACTGTCGAGGAGACTCTCCCCTCTAGGGGGAAGACTCTTACAACCTGGGTGTCGGGAAGAGTTCCCACCGCACCCAGGGTCGAGGGGACTGCCCCCTCTAGGGAAAAGACCCCTTCAACCTGGGTTTGGGGGGAGGTCATATACTATCACACCCAAGGTCGAGGGGACTCCCCCCTCCAAGGGGGAGACTCCTCCAACCTGGGTGTCGGGGGGAGCTCCCATGGTACCCAGGGTTGAGGTGACTGGCTACTCTGGGGGGAACCCTCCATCCTGGGTGTCAAGGGGAACTCATATACCATTGCACCCAGGGCCGAGGGGACTCCCCCTCTGTGTGGCGGAGACCCCTCTAACATGGTATTGGAGGGAGGTCCCACCAAACCCAGGGCCGAGGCGACTCCCACCTGTAGTGGGTAGACCTCTCTAACCTGGGTGTCAGGGGCAGCTTATATACCATCGCATTCAGGATTGAGGAGACTCCCCCCTCAAGTGTGGAGACCCCTCTAACCTTGGTTTCGGGGCGAGTTCCCACAGCACCAAGGGGTGAGGAAACTCCTCCCTCTAGGAGGGAGACCCCTTCAACCTGGGTGTCGAGGGGAGCTCCCACCGTACCCAGGTCAAGGGGACAACACCTCTAGGGGAGAGATCCGTCAAACCTGGGTGTGGGGGGAAACTCCTACTGCATCCTTGGTCTAGGGAAATTCTGCCTCCAGGGGGGGAGACCACTCTAAACTTGGTGTCGGGGAGAGCATGAATAACAATGCACCCAGAGTCGAGGGGACTCTCCCCTCTAGGGGGGAGACCCCTCCAACCTGGGTGTTGGGGAGAGCTCATATACCATCGCACCCAGGGTCCAGGTGTCCCTCCCTCTAAGGGGCAGACCCCTCCAACCTGGAGTCAGGGAGAGCTCCCACCACACCCATCTGGGGGGGGGACTCTTCCAACCTCGGAGCCGGGGGGAGGTCCCACCGCAGGCAGAATCAAGGGGAATCCCCCCCTAGGGGAGAGACCCCTCCAACTTGGGTGTTGTGAAGAACTCCTACCACATCCAGGGTCAAGGGGACTGCCCCCGTCTGGCGGGGAAAACCCTCCATTCTGGGTGTCAGGTGGAGCTCTTATACCATCGGACCCAGTGTCGAGGGGACTCTGCCCTCTAGGGGGGAGACCCTCCAACCTGGGTGTTGGGGGAAGCTCCTACCCCACCCACAGTTGAGGGGACTGCCCCCTCTAGGGGGAAGATCCCTCCAACATGGGTGTCTGCGGTGAGCTTTTACCACACCAAGGGGCGAGAGAACTTCCCCCTCTAGTGGGGAGACCCATCCAACCTGGGTGTAGGGGGGACATCCCACTGCACCCAGGGATTGAGGGGACTGCCCTTCTAGGGGGAAGACTCCTCCAACCTGGGTGTCGGGGGGGAGCTCCTATACCATCTCACCCAGGGTCGAGGAGACTCCCCCCTCTAGGTGGGAGACCCCTCCAACCTGGGTGTTGGGGAGAGTTTCCACTGCACCCAGGGTTGAGGGGACTTCCACCTCTAGGGAGAAGACCCCTCCAACCTGGGTATCCAGGGGTGCTCATATACCATCGCACCCAGTGTTGAGGGGACTCCCACTTCCAAGGGGGAGGCCCCTCCAACCTTGGTGTGTGTGTGTTTGGGGGGGGAGCTCCCCCTGCACCCAGGGTCGAGGGAATGAACTCTCTAATGGGGAAAACCCTCCAACCTGGGTGTCTGGGGAACTCGTATACCATCACACCAGGGTCGAGGGGACTGCCCCCTCTAGGGGGACACCTGCCAACCTGGGTGTTGGGGGAAGCTGGTATACCATCGCACTCAGGGTGGAGGAAACTTTCCCCCTCTAGGGGTGAGACCCTTCCAACCTGGGTGTCAGGTAGAGCTCCCAACACATCCAGGTTGGAGGGGACTACCCCCTGGGTGTTGGGGGAACCTTGTGTACCATCACACCCAGTGTTGAGGAAACTCCCCCCCAACTAGAGGGGAGACCCCTCCAACCTGGATGTTGGGGGGAGCTCCCACTGCCCCCAAGGTGAGGGGACTCCCCCCCTCTATGTGGGGAGAATCCTCTAACCTGGGTATCAGGGTAGTTCCCACTGCACCCAGGGTTGAGGGGACTGCCCCCTCTAGGGAGGAGACCACTCCAACCTGGATGTTGGGGGGAGCTCGTATACCATCGAACCAAGGGTCGATGGGATTCCCCCCTCTAGGAGGGAGAGCCCTCCAACCTGGGAGTTGGGACGAGATCCCACCGCACCCACAGTTGGGAGGACTGCCCCATCTAGGGGGTAGACCCCTCCAACCTGGGTTTCTGGGGGAGGTACCACAGCACCTAGGGTCAAGAGGACTGCACCTCTAGGGGAGAGACCCCACCAACCTGAGTATCAAGGGAAACTTTCACTGCACCCAGGGTCAAGGAGAATGCTGCCTCTAGGGAGGAGACCCCTCTAATCTTGGTGTCGTGGGGACCAAATATTACAACACACCCAGGGTCGAGGGGACTTCCCTCTCTATGGGGGAGACTCCTCTAACCTGGGTGTGTGGGGAAGCTCCCACTGCACCCAGGGTTGAGTGGGCTGCCCCTTCTATTAGGGAGACCCCTCCACCTGGGTGTCTGGAGTAGTTCCTACTGCCCCAAGGGTCGAAGGTCTATACCCTCTAGGGGGGAGACCCCTCTAACCTGGGTATCAGGATGAGTTCCCATCACACCCAGGGTAGAGGGAACTGCCCCCTCTAGGGGGAAGAACCCTCCAACCTGGGTGTTGGGGGATGCTTGTATACCATGGCACCAGGTGTCGAGGGGACTTTCCTCTCCAAGGGCAGAGACCCCTCCAACCTGGGTGTCAGGGGGAGCTCCCACTGCACCCAGAGTGGAGGGTACTGCCCTGTCTGGGGAGAAAAACCCTCCAACCTGGGTGTCGGGGGCAGCTTCTTTACCATGGCACCCAGGGTCCAGGGGACTCTTCCCTCTAGGGGACAGACCCCTCCAACCTGGGTGTTGGGGGGAGATCTCACTGTACCCAGGGCAAGGACATTGCCCATTCTAGGGGGGAGACCCCTCCAACCTGGGTGTCAGGGGGAAAGCTTCCACTGCATCCAGGTTCATGGAGACTGCCCCCTCTAAAAGGGAGACCCCTCCAAATGGGTGTCAGGGGAGTTCGTGTACCATCGCACCTAGGGTCGATGGGACTCCCCCCTCTAGGTAGGAAACCCTCCAACCTGGATGTCTGGGGAGTTCCCACCTCACCCAGGGTTGTGAATACTGCCCCCTCTAGAGGGGAGACTCCTCCCACCTGGGTGTCGGTGGGAGTTCATATAACATCGCACCCAGGGTCAAGATGATTCCCCTCTCTAGGGGTGAGACCCCATTACCTGGGTGTTGGGGGGAGCTCCCACTGCACCCAGGGTAGAGGGTTCTCCCCTCTCTAGGAGGGAGCCCCCTCCAACCTTCTTGTCAGGAAGAGCTAGTATACCATCACACCCCAGGGTCGAGGGGACTGCCCCCTCTAGGGGATACACCCACCAACCTGGGTGTTGGAGGAGTTTGTATACCATCGCACCCAATGTTGAGGAATCTCCCTCCCTCTTGGGAGAGCTTCCACCACACCCAGGTTCGAGGGGAGTTCCCCCTCTAGGGAGTAGACCTCTCAATCCTGGGTGTCGGGTAGGAGCTTTTATACCATAGCACCCAGGGTTGAGGTGACTCTCCCCTCTAGGGGGGAGAACCCTCCAACCTGAGTGTCAGGGGGAGCTCCCACTACACCCAGGGTCAAGGGGACTTCCTTGTCTAGAAGGGAGACTCCTCCAACCTGGATGTTGGGGGGAGCTCATATACCATCACACCCAGGGTCGAGAAAACTCCCCCCATTTTGGGAGAGACCCCTCCAACTTGGGTTTCGAGGTGAGTTTCCACCACACCCAGGGTTAGGGAGAGTGCCCACAGCACCGAAGGACAAGGGGAATGCTGCCTCTAGGGGGGAGACCCCTCCAACCTTGGTGTCAGGGGAGCATGTATAACATTGCACCCAGGGTCGAGGTGAATCCCCTGTATAGGGGGGAGACCCCTCTAACCTGGGTGTGTGTGGGGGAGCTCCCACCTTATCCAGGGTGGAGGGGACTGCCCCCTCTAGGAGGGAGACCTCTCAAACCTGGGTGTCGTGTAGGAACTCCTTACTATCACACCCAGGGTTGTGGCGACTCCCCCCTCTAGGGGGCAGACTCCTCCAAATTCTGTGTCGGAGAGAGCTCCCACTACACCCAGGTTCGAGGGTACTGCCCCCTCCAATCTTGGTCTCAGAAGAAGCTTATATACCATAGCACCCAGGGTGGAGGGGACTCCCCTCTCTAGGGGGGAGACCCCTCCAAACTTTGTTTCAGGGGGAACTCCAACTACACCCAGAGTTGAGGGGACTGCCCCCTCTATGGCGGAGACCCCTCCAATCTGGGTGTTGGGGGGAGCTCATACCATCGCACCCAGGGTTGCCGGGACTCCCCCCTCTAGGGGGGGAGACCCCTCCAACCTGGGTGTCAGGGAAAACTTCCACCACACCCAGGTTCGTGGAGACTGGTTCCTCTAGAAGGGAGACCCTGTCCTCCAGCCTGTGACCCATGCTGGCTTCATGAAAAAAGGTTTAAATCATGAACAAACCGCTAGGGTGTTTTAAATTAGAAACAAGACTCTAATTACCTTTAAAACCAGCTCCTGTATGCTTCTCCTAGCTCCAGCCTCCAGCCACCAATTGCAGTAGCAAGGTTTCCTGAAGAGACTAGTGAGAGAGAGAGAACATGCCAGGAAGTGGACTTTTATTGGGGAACAAAAAATCCCGGGGAAAATCCCATCCAATGAAGGTTAAGAAGGGCAGCATCCCAAGGTCAGGAGTGATGATTGGGTCTTGGGGCAGTGGCCAGACAGCCTCTCATGGGCAAGCCCTCCAACCTGAGAAAGGTGGGGAAAGTTCTGACACAGCTGTGTCTAAGCACCTCTCATCTAGCCAGGGAGGTAACTCAAATCACGTGCGAGGATGGCCTCCCACATATTCCCCCTTTTTTTAAAAAAATAAGCAGGTGATAATTAACTCTCTTGAGTCTCTGCACTCTTGCTCTGAAGAACCGCCATCCTATAATTACAACACAAAACATACTTAACAGCAAAGAGAACAATCCAATAATGTACCAGGCCGAGTGTTTAAAAATATTTCCAGGGTTAAATCCATGGAATTCCTTCAATATTTGATTAGCTAAAGAAGAAGGATCCGAAAAATCAGCTCTATTAGTTTGGATATCTTGTGTATGATGATGGAGTTCCAAAAGATCTAAGCTATTATTATTATTTTGCCAAATACCCAACAAATGGTTCTTAACCTTCTCCCAGTCCCAGAGAGAAGCATGTACTTGGCAGCTGTAAGACACATATTTATAACTTGAGTGGCATTCAATCCTTTTTTTAAACCTTAAAGCTGAAAGTTCATTACCTATTTTTATAACAGTCACCTCTAAGGCATTTAACTTTGTTTCAATCCTTTCATCAATATTTACTTGATTGTACAGAGCCTTGGAAGTATTTTGGGCTAAATTATTAAGGACTGGACAGGACTAATTTATTTGGACCTGTGTCCAGGCATAGGCCTTTGAACTTTTTATGATTAATTTTAAGTTCCAGTAGGGGGCGCTCATGCCACACTAATTGAGACCAGTACACTCTGTCGGGTGATTTGGAAACTGAATTTACTTGAGGGTGTCCATCCGAATTGCAGGGTAATAAAATTAATTGAGCAATAGTATTTCTTGGAGTGAGCCGAAGGGCAAAATTTGATTTTACAGTAACATTTAATTCTCCCTCAAAACAAGAATCTACCACTCCAGGTATCACCTCAATGGCCTCTTTTAAATTGTTATATCCCAAAATTAACCCTATACTTTCTCTAGGGAGTTGTCCAAAAATCCCAGTAGGGATTTGTTGTGTCCCTAGTTTAGGATTCAATTCAATTATCATTGATGGTTGTAAAGAAACTGTCTGTGAGATCTGCTCTGGTAAAAATGGCGGCTCCCCATATTCGGCTGTGATGACTTTAAACTGTGCGAGCTTTCTACTGGTTCCCCTGGTTTTCCGGCCCGGGGATGGGATGACTGGAAGTTTTTGACTCCTTTCTAGGCGGAAGTGAAGGCCCAAATGTGGGGTGATCAGCACCATCTTGGCCTGCCACATGGTCTCCAACTCTGTAATATCTATTACCAGCAGAGGGAGCCCTGGGCTTAAAATTGCAATTTCACACTTAGTGGCTGTTCCTCCCACAATGAAAGCACCTCCCATGGGGTTGTGTACTAATTCTTGGGGCTGGAGAGTTTGTTTTAAAGCCGCTGTGAGAGTAATGGTTTATAAATGGGCTGGGTCGATATCAGAACACAAACAAATAAACTCTGAAACTGTACCCAGATCTATGGGGTCTGAGAACATCTTGACAATATTTATTTGCATTTTCAAATGCCAGTTGTTTAACAATAAATTCACAAGCACCTGGATCTCCAATAGAGCAGTTTGCGGTCTGGTAGAGCCATGCTACAAAATCAGAATAAAGTTCATTGGCACCTTGCTTAACTTTGGTCAGAACTAAGCTATATTGGTCTCTGGAGGCAATTTGGTGCCAGGCTTGCTTAGCACATGCTGTAATCTGATCATACACTGCAAATTCATAATTTAGCTGCCTTTCCAAATCAATAAATTCACCCGTTCCTAAAAACATGTCCATGAGTGCTTGAAGGTCTTGCCTTTGATTTTTTTTCTGCCTGCTCTGAATAAAAGTCCATCCAATAGTAAAAAGTCCAGAGTAAAAAATCCCGCCCCCCAACTCAAGCAAGGACTAGCGATAGAAATCCAGTCACTCGGTGGGGGTGGCTGAGAGCAGATAGTCTCAAGCAAGCTCTGCAGGAATGGTGAATCTGGACCATAGACCTCGCAGGCACTTTTTAACTCTTTAATAGTTTTAAATGGAATTACCGCATGGACGCGAACACGCTGGTCTTGATCATTAACCTGCTCAAAAACTGGAAAGAATTGAAAGTCGCTAGTATCTTACCCAGCTTCCTGTGCCTTTCTAACTGTATCCTGGAATGGAGTAAAGAAAGTCATCGCCAGTTCAGAATATCTTTTAAAATTCATCCTTTTAACAGAGAGCAGCCGAATTCGAATGGCCAGGGCAGGTGCTATTAAGCATAATCTGTTAAAATTCCCTGGTAAATCCTGGACTTCATTATTTGCCGCCTCTCCCTCAGACTATGATTCCTCCGTGGATCCTTCCCTGTCATCATCTTGATTTTGAGCTTGTAAGCCTTGTGGAAGAGAACTTCCTGTCTCTCTATGAATTTCCCCTGGATTCTCCTCTCTGGAAGAAGGCCTCTATCCTCACTGGAGGCCTCCTCTCTATGATTCTCCTCTCTATGATTCTCCTCTCTATGGTTTTCCTCCGGACTACTCCTGTTTGGTTCAGGCAAGGCTAAGATTTTTTTACTTTGGGTCTTGCCCCAAGGTTCTTTGTTTGAATAGAATTTGTTTTAATTTTTAGCCAGCTTAGAGGAAAAGAGGTTTCCTTAGCCTCAGGAAATTTTTCCATTTGAATAGACTTAATGACTCTCTGAATATCTTTCAATAGATCTTCAGGGGGTCACGGATTTGGGCCCAAGTAATCAAAAAGATAGATCTCTAATGCAGTCCAAAATGTTTTGGATATTCTTAATGTTTCCAGGTAATTTATTAGAAAGGCAAATTTTATGTAATTTTTTTTCCCCTAATTTGTCCCGTGTATGTAAATTTGGTGAATCTTGGTCACTAAACCAATCGCAAAATTCACTACAATCTTTAAGAATTATAGCAGCGGGGCTGGGGATGTTGCTCAAGCGGTAGCACATTCGCCTGGCATGTGTGCGGCCCTGGTTCGATCCTCAGCACCACATACAAACAAAAGATGTTGTATCTGCTGATAACTAAAGAAAATAAATATTAAAGTTCTCTCTCTCTGTCTCTCCTCTCACTCTCTCTTTAAAAAAAAAAATTATAGCAGCTGGGTACTTCTGACCTGTTTTCCCTTCTGATTAATTATTGTCTCTAAAATAGTCAAATACATGTACTTATTGAATATAGAAGTTGAATTTCCCATCATTAGAGGTTTCTTTTTTTATGTCCCTTTGCTCCAAAAACTGCCTGGTACTTCCATGACCCTAAAAATTGTCACAAATTCTGCATTTCTATACCGTGCTTTCTAACTCAGCCTAGTTAATTTAATTCACGAGCCTCATTTCTGGGCACCACTTCTAGTCTGCGACCTGTGCTGGCTTCATGAAAGAAGGTTTGAATCATGAGCAAAACGCTAGGAAGATTTAAACTAAAGAGACAAGACTCTAATCACCTTTAAAACCAACTCCAGAACAGCTCCCCCTAGCTCCAGCCTCTAGCCACCTAATGCGGTATAGAGGTTTATTGAAGAGGCTAGCAAGAGTGAGAGAACATGCCAGGGAGTGGACTTTTATTGGGGAACAAAAAATTCCGGGGAAAATACCATCCAATGAAGGTTAAGGGGGGCAGCATCCCAAGGTCAGGGGTGATGATTGGGTTCAGGGCAGTGACCAGACACTCCTCTACACCGACAAGCCCTTGGACCTGGAGAAGGGTGGGGAAGATTCTGACACAGCTGTTTCTAAGTGCCTTTCACCCAGCCAGAGAGGTAACTCAAATCACATTGGAGGATGGCCTCCCACACCCTCCAAATGGGTGTCAGGGGAGCGTGTGTACCATCACACCCAGGGTTGAGGGGACTCCCCCTCTAGGTGGGAACCCCTCCAAACTGAATGACTGGGGAGTTTCCACCTCACCCAAGGTTGTGGGCACTGCCCCCTCTAGGGGGGAGACCCCCCACCTGGGTGTGTGTGTGTGGGGGGAGTTCATATACCATCCTACCCAGGGGCGAGATGATTCCCCCCTAGAGGAACTCACAACCTGGGTGTTGCGGGGAGCTCCCACCACACCCAGGGTCGAGGGGTCTTTCCCCTCTAGTAGGGAGCCCCCTCCAACCTTCTTGTTGGGGAAAGCTCGAATACCATCACACCCTGGGTCGAGGGGACTGCCCCCTCTAGGGGTGACACCTCGCCAACCTGGGTGTTGCGGGGAGCTCGTATACCATTGCACCCAATGTCAAGGAATCTCCCTCCCTCTAGGGGGGAGGCCCCTCCAACTTGGGTGTTGGGGAGAGCTCCCACCACACCCAGGTTCTAGGGGAGTTCCCTCTCTAGGGGGGAGACCTCTCAATCCTGGGTGTCGGATAGGAGCTCCTATACCATGGCACCCAGGGTAGAGACAACTTCCCCCTCTCGGGGGTAGAACCCTCCAACCTGGCTGTCTGGAGGAGATCCCACCACACCCAGTGTCGAGGGTACTGTCCCTCTAGAATAGAAACCTCTCCAACTTGGGTGTCAGGGGGAGCTCTTATATCATCGCACCCAGGGTGGAGAAAACTCTCCCCTCTTGGAGGGAGACCCCTCCAACCTGGGTGTTGGGGGGAGCTCCCACTGCACCCAGGGTTGATGGGACTCTCCCCACTAGGGCAGAGACCCCTCCAACCTGGGTGACTGGGGAACTCCTACTGCACCCAATGTCGAGGGGACTCCCCGCTCTAGGGAGGAGACCACTCCAACCTGGGTGTCAGGGGGACCTCCCACGGCACCCAGGGCGAGGGGATCCCTCCTCTATGGGGGAGACCCTTTCAACCTGGTTTCTACGGGGAGCTCCCACCACACCCAGGGTCAAGGGGACTCCTCCCTCCATGGGGGAGGCCCCCTCCAACCTGGGTGTTGAGGGGAGCTCCCACAGCACTCAGGGGCGCGGGGACTCCACCTTCTAGAGGGATAACCCTCCAACCTGGGTGTCGGGGGGAGCTTGTATGCCATTGCACTCAGGGTTGAGAGGAATCCCCCCTCTAGAGGGGAGACCCCTCCCACCTGGGTGTCGGGGGGAGCTCCAACAGCACCCTGGGTCGAGGGTACTTCCCCCTTTAGTGGGGAGACCCCTTTAACCTGAGTGTCAGGGGGAGCTTGTGTACCATCGCACCCAGGGTCAAGAAGTCACCCCTCTAGGGGTGAGACCCCTCCAACCTGGTTCTCAGGGTAACTCCCACCACACCCAGGGTCAAGGGGACTGCCCCCTCTAGTGGGGAGACCCCTCCAACATAGGTTTCTGGGGGAGCTCATATACCATCACATCCAGGGTATACCTGGGTATAACATACCCCCCCCCCCCTAAGGGGAGGATCCCTCCAAACTGGGAGTCAGGGGAGCTCCACTGCACCCAAGGTCAAGGGGACTGCCTTCTCTACGGGGGAGACACTTCCAATCAGAGTGTGGAGGGAGCAACCACCACACTCAGGGTCAGGGGAACTGCCCCTCTATGGGGGAGATCCCCAACCTGGGAGTCAAGGCAAGCTCCCACCGCACCCAGGGTCGAGGGAACTGCCCACTCTAGGGAGGGGACTCCTTCAACCTGAGTGTCAGGGCGGAGCTAGTATACTATGGCGCCCAGGGTCGAGGGTACTCCTCCCTCTAGGGGGACTATCCCTACAACCTGGGTTTCAGGGGAGCTTTCACCGCACCCAGGGTCAAAGGGACTGCCCCCTCTAGGGTGGAAACCAATCCAACCTGGGTGTTGGGGAGCTCGTATAACATTGCACTCAGGGTTGAGGGGAATCCCACCTCTAGAGGGGAGACCCCTCCCATCTGGGTGGCGAGGGGAGCTCCAACAGCACCCTGGGCCGAGGGTACTGCCCCCTCTAGGGGGAGACACTTTTAACCTGGGTGTCAGTGGGAGCTCCTATACCATTGCACCCAGGGTCGAGGGGACTCCCCCTTCTAGGAGGGAGACCCCTCCAACCTGGGTTTCAGGGTAGCTCCCACCACACCCAGGGTCAAGGGGACTGTCCCCTCTAGTGGGGAGACCCCTCCAACATAGGAAAGCTCATATACCATCGCATCCAGGGTATACTTGGGTATAACATACCCCTGCCCAAGGGGAAGAATCCTTCAACCTGGGTGTCAGGGGAGCTCCACTGCACCCAGGGTCGCTGGGACTGCCCCTTCTATGTGGGAGACACCTCCAACATTGGTGTCAGGGAGAGCTCCACCTGCACCCAGGGTCGAAGATACTACCCCTTCTATGGGGGAGACCCCTCCAACCTGGGAGTTAGGGGGAGCTCCCAGCGCACTCAGGGTCGAGGGAACTACCCCTTCTAGGGAGGGGACCCTTTCAACCTGGGTGTCACGGGGAGCTCGTATACCTTCGAACCCAGGGTAGAGGACACTCCTCTCTCTAGGGGGAATACCCCTCCAACCTGGGTGTCTGGGGAACTTTCACAGCACCCAGGGTCAAAGGGACTGCCCCTCTAGGGGGAAGACCCCTCCAACCTGGGTGTTGGGGAAAGCTCATATACCATTACACCCAGGTTATAGCTGAGTATACCATCCTCCACTCTAGGGAGGGGACCCGTCCAACCTGGGTACCAGGGGGAGGTTCCACCGCACCCAGGTTAGAGGGGACCCCCCCTCTAGGAAAGTGACCCTTACAACCTGGATGTCAGGGGGAGATCCTACTGCACCCAGGATCCAGTGGACTCACCCATTTAGGGGGGAGACCCCTCTATCTTGAGCATTGGGGAGACCTCCCACCGCACCCAGGGTCGAGGGGACTCCCGCCTCTAGGGGAAAATATCTTTCCAACCTGGGTGTCAGGGGGAGTTCCCACTGCACCCAGGGTTGAGAAAAGTCCCCCCTCTAGAAGGGATACCCCTCCAACCTGGGAGTCAAGGAAACTCTCAACACACCCAGGGTCGAGTGGACTCCTCCCTTTAGGGGGGAGACCCCTCCAACCTTGGTGCAGGGGAGCTCCCACCACACCCAAACTCGAGGGGACTGCCCCCTTTATGGGGAAGACCCCTCCAACCTGGGTGTTGGGGGAGTTCCCATTGCACCCAGGATCGAGGGGACACCCCCCTCTAGAAGGGAGACCCCTCCAACCTGGTGTAAGGGGGAGCTCATATACCATCGAACCCAAGGTCGAGGGGACTCCCCCTTTAATGGGGAGACCCCTCTTACCTGAATTTCGGGGGGAGCTCCCACTGAACCCAGGATCGAGGGTACTTCCCCCATTTGGGGGGAGACCCCTCCAACCGGGTTGTCAGTGGTAGCTCCTACCACACCCAGGGTAAAAGGGAATTCCCCCTCTCGTGGGGGATCCCTCCAACCGGAGTGTCTGGTGGAGCTAGTATATCATTGTACTCAGGGTCTAGGCAATCCTCTTCTAGGGGGGAGACCAACAGATTTGGGTTGTTGTGGGGAGCTCCAGTTGCACCCAGGGTCGATGGGGCTCCCCTTTGAACAGGGGGACCACATGATCAGTGGTGTCGGGGGAAGCTCCCACCACACCCAGGACTGAGGGACTCTCCCATCTAGGGGGGAGGCCACCCGAACCAGGGTGTCAAGGGGGGCTAACACAGCATCCATGGTCGAGGGGACTCCCCACTCTAGGGGGAAACCCCTCGAACTGGGGTGTTGGGGGGGACCTCCCACTGCATCCAGGGTCAAGAGAAATCCCTCCTAGAGGGGAGAGACCCCTCGAACCTGGGTGTCATGTGGAGCTCCTACCGCCACCCAGGGTTGAGGTGATTCTTTCCTCGACAGGGAGATCCCTCTAACCGGGGTGCGGAGGGGGCTCCCACCACAGCCAGGGTCGAAGGGACTCTCCCCACGAGGGGGGAGACCCCTGGAACCTGAGTATTGGGGGTCTCCTACCGCACACAGGGTCAAGGGGACTCCCACCTTTAGGGTGGAGACCCCTTGAACTGGGGTGTCGGGGGAGCTCCCACCACACCCAGAGTCAAGGGGACTCCCATATCTATGGGGGAGACCCCTCGAACCAGATGTCAGGGGGTGCTCCCACCACGCCTAGGGTAGAGGAGAATACCCCCTCTAGAGGAGAGACCCCTTGAACCAGGGTGTCAGGGGGAGCTCGTATACCATCACACCCAGGGTGAGGAAACTCCGTCCTCTAGGGGGGAGACCAACTGATTTGGGGTGTTGGGGGAAGCTTCCATTGCACCCAGGGTCGAAAGGAGTGCCCCCTCTACAGGGGAGACCTCTCCAACCTGGGAGTCGGTGGGAGCTCCCACCGCACTCAGGGTCGAGGGGACGGTCCCTTCTAGGGGGGAGACTCTTCAAACCTGGGTGTTGTGGGGAGCTCGTATACCATCGCACCCAATGTCCAGGGGACTTTCACCTCTAGGGAGAAGACCCCTCCATCCTGCGTGTGGGGGGAGCTTCCACCGCACCAGGGTTGAGGGGACTACCCCCTCTAGAAGGGAGTCCCCTCCAACCTGGGTGTCTGGGGGAGCTCCTATACCATCGCAGCCAGGGTATACATGGGTATATCATTCTCCTTTCTAGGGGGACTCCTCCAACCTGGGAGTCCAGGAGAGCTCCCACTGCACTCAGGGTTGAGGGGACTCCCCGCTCCAGGTGGGAGACCCATCCAATTTGGGTTTCTTGGGGTGCTTGTATACCATCGCTGCCAGGGTATACCTGGGTTTACCATTTCGCACTCTCGGGGGGACTCCTACAACCTGGGTATCAAAGGGAGCTCCCAACACACCCAGGATCAAGGGGACTCCCCCCTCCAGGGGGGAGACCCCTCAAACCGGGGTGTCGGGGGAACTCATATCCCATCACACCCAGGGTCGAGAAAAATCACCCCCTATGGTGGAGACCCCTTGAACTGGGCTATAGGGGGGGCTCCTATACCACCGCACCCAGGGTCAAGGGGACTCCCCCCTCTATGGGTGATCCCATGAACCGGGGTGTCAGGGGGACGTCCCACTGCACCCAGGGCCGAGAAGTCTCCTGCCCTCTAGGGGGGAGACCTCTCAAACAGTGGTGTCTGTGGGACATCTCACCACACACAGGGTCGAGGGAACTCCCCCCTCGAGGGGGAAGACCCCTCAAACAGTGGTGTCAGGGGAACTCACACCGTACCCAGGGTCATTGTGTACTCCCCTCTCTAGAGGGGAGGCCCCTCGAACTGGGGCCTCAGGGGGAGCTCATAAACCATCACACCCAGGGAGACCCCTCCAACCGGGGTGTCAAGGGGCAAAACACCACACCCAGGGTCGTGTGGGCTCTCCCCCTCTAGATGGATGACCACTCTAATCCGGGTGTCGGGGGGAGCTCATATACCATCACACCATGGTTGAGGAAAGTCACCCCTCTATAGTGGAGACCCCTTGAACCGGGATGTCGGGGGAAGCTTCTATACCATCGTACCCAGCATCGAAAGGACTGTTTCCTCTAGGTGGGAGACCCCTGGAATTGGGGTGTCAGAGAGATGTCCCACCACACCCAGGGTCGAGGGTACTCCCCCTTCTAGGGGGGACACCCCTGAAACCGGGTTTTTTGGGGGATGTCACACTGCACCCAGGGTCATGGTGACTCCCCCCTCTAGGGAGAAGACCCCTGGAACTGGGTTTTCAGGGGGACGTCACTCAGCACCCAGGGTCGAGGGGACTCCCTTTTTTAGGGTGAAGACCCCTGGAAACAGGGTGTCAAGGGGCATCCCACTGCACCCAGGGTTGAGAGGACTCCTCCCTCTAGTGGGGAGACTCCTTGAAGTGGGTGTCAGGGGGATGTCCCACCTCACCCAGGATCGAGGGTAGTCACTCCTTTATGGGGGAGACCTCTCGATCTGGGGTGTTGGGGGAACCTATCACTGAACCCAGTGTCGAGGGGACTCTTACTCTAGGCTGGAGAACCCTGGAACTGGAGTGTTGGGGGGAGCTCATATTCCATCATACCCAGAGTCAAGGGGAATCATCCCTCTATGGGGGAGGCTTCTCAAATTGGGTGTTGGGGTACCTCCCACCACACATAGGGTCAGAGGACTCTCCACTCTAGTGGGGAGACCATTCCAACCAGAGTGTCTGAGGTACCTCCCACCACACCCAGGGTCGAGGGGACTACCCCTCTAGGGGGGAGATCCCTGGTACCCTGGTGTCAGGGGGATTTTACTGCACCTAGCGTTGAGGGGACTTCCCCCTTGAGGGTGCAGACACCTGGAATTGGGGTATCGGCAGGACGCACCACCACACCCAGGGTTGAGGGGACACACCCCTTAGTGGGGAGACCCCTGGAACTGCGGTGGCAGGGGCACATTCCACCGCACACAGGGTCTAATGGACTCCCCCCTCTAGGGGGAGACCCCTCGAACTGGAATGTCAGTGGGACTTCTCACTGCATCAGGGTCAAGAGGACTCCCCCCTCTATGGGGCAGACCCCTCGAACTGAGGTGTCGGGGGGATGTCCCACCATGCCTAGTGTCGAGGGGATTCCTTCCTCTAGGGGGAAGACTTCTTGAACCTGAGTGATGGGGGGAGCTCATATACCATCACACGTAGGGTCGAGGGAATTACCCCTCTATGGGGAAACCCCTCGAACCAGGGTATCAGGGGGAGCTCCTATACCATCACACCCAAGGTCGAAAGGACTCCCTCCTCTAGCGGGGAGACCCCTGGAACCGGGTTTGTTAGGGTCTGTAAACAAGTCAAGATGGCGCCTGGCATTTTACCAGAGGGAGTGGTTTGTGAAGTAACTGCCAGCGAGCCATTAAGTGTGGAGATTCCTTATTGGTTGACTGCTGTATCTAGTTTATGTTAATTAAGATAAGCTGTGTGTAATGTATATATACCCCTCCATTCCTACAATAAAGGGCTCCCACTCCTGCTGTATCAATCAATACAAGTTGCTCGTCATCCCCCGGTTATTTTGCTGCAGTTGAACTGCGGCAGGGTTGATGGGGTATTTCCCACAGGGGACTCCCCTCCGAAGGGGGAGACACCTGGAACCGGGGTGTGGGGAGATGTCCAACCACACCCTAGTTTGAGGGGACTCCACCCTCAAAGAGGGAGACCCCTGGAATAGGGGTGTCGAGGGGACATTCCACCACTCCCAGGGTCGAGGGGACTTTCCTCTCTAGGGGAGAGACCCCTTGAAATGGGGTGTTGGGGGGACGTCCCACCGTGCCCAGATTCAAAAGGTCTCCCCCCTCTATGGGAATGTATGTTCCTCCGCATCCAGGGTCGAGGGTACTCTCCCTACTAATTGAGATATCCCTGAAACAAGGGTGACAGGGGACCTCCCACTGCACCCATTATTGAGGGTACTCCACCCTCTGGGGGAGTGACCCCTCTAACCAGGCTTTTAGGGGGACTTCCCACCACACCCAGTGTTGAGGGGACTCCCCCCTCTTGGGGTAGACCCATCAAACCGGGTGTCAGGGGAACAACCCACTGCACCAAGGGTCAAGGGGACTTCCCACTTGAGGGGGAAGACCCCTGGAATGGAGGTGTTGGGGGGACATTCCACCGTGCCCACAGTTGAGGGGACTCCCCCCTCTAAAGGTAATATCTTGGAACCCGGGTGTCAGGGGATGTCCCACTGTGCCCAGGGTCGAGGGTACTCCCCCTACTAGGGGGAGACCCCTGGAACTGGGTGTCAGGAGGGACATCCCACCATACCCAGGGTTGTGGGACTCTCCCCTCTAGTGGTTGACCCCTGGAACTGGGGTGTCTGGGGATGTTCACTGCACCCAGGGTCAAGGGGACTCCCCCCTCTAATGGAAATACCCCTGGAACCAGAGTGTTGGGGGGACATCCCCTGTGCCCAGGTTTGAGGGTACTCCCCCCTCTATGGGGGTGCCCCTGGAACCAGGGTGTCATTGGGATGTCCCACTTCACCCAGGGTGGTAGGGACTCACCCCTCTAGGTGTTGACCCCGGTAACCGGGGTGTCTGAGGACATCTTACCGAACCCAGGGTCAAAGGGGCACCCCCCTCTAGGGGAGAGACCCCTGGAGTTGGGATGTTGGGGGATGTCCCACTACACCCATGTTTGAGGGGACTCCCCAATCTAGGAGGTAGACCCCTCGAACAAGGGTGTGTGTGGGGGGATGACCCACCATGCACAGGGTCGAGGGGACTCCCCCCTCTAGGGAGGAGATCCCTTGACCCACAGTGTCGGGGGGATGTCCCACGGTGTCCAGGGTCAAGGGAACTCCCCCAAATGGGGGGAGGCCCCTCAAACTGGGTGTTGGGGGAAGGCTCACGGTGCCCAGGGTTGAGGGAACTCTCCCCTCTTGGGGAAGACCCCTGGAACCAGGGTGTTGGGGGGAATGTCTCACCATGCTCAGGGATGAGGTGACTCCCTTCTCTAGTGGGGAGCATATTTGAACTGGGGTGTCGGGGGGAGCTTGTATATCATCACACCCAGGGTTGAGGGGAATCTACCATTGATGGGGGAGACCCCTCAAACCAGGGTGTTGAGGGGATTTTCACTGCACCCAGCGTCGGGAACTCTCCTCTCTTGGGGTGAGACCCCTCGCACCTGGGTGTCGGGGGATGTCACACTATGCCAAGTGTTCAGAGGAATCATCCTTCTAGGGGGGAGACACCTCCATCCGAGGTGTCCAGGGGATGTCCCACCATGCCCAGGGTCTAGGGGACTCCCCCGTCAAATGGGGATCTCCTGGAACCATGGTGTCGGGGGACATCCCACTGCACCAAGGCTCTAGGAGACTCCACAATCTAGGAAGAAGACCTCTTGACCCCGGGGTGTTGGGGGGACATCCCACTGCACCCATGTTCGAGGGGACATCCCCCTATTTGTGGGAGACTCCTCAAACCGAGGTGTCTGGGGGACCTCCCACTGCACCCAGGGTGGAAGGGACTACCCTCTAGGGCAGTGATCCCCTTGAACTGGGTTGTTGGGGGGGCCTCCCAACACACCCAGGGTCAAGGAGACTCCCCCATTTAGCAGGGAGACCCCACGAACTGGGGTGACTGGGGGACATCCCACCACACCCAGGGTCCAGGTGACTCCCCTCTCTAGGGGGAGAACCCTCCAACCAGAATGTTGGAGGATGTCACACCACCCCAAGGGTCGAGAGGACTCTCCCTTCTAGGGGGGAGACCCCTCGATCCGAGGTGTTGGGAGACGTCCCACTGCACACAGGTCTGAGGGGATCCCCCCCTTTAGGGTGTCAGGGGGACGACCCACCGTGCCCAGGGTCGAGGGTACTCCCCCATCTAGGGAGGAGACTCTTCGACCCATGGTGTTTGGGGGGCATCACACCGTGCCCAAGGTCGAGGGGACTCCCCCCTGTAGCGGGGAGACCCGGAGAACAGGAGTGTCGGGGGCATGTACCACTGCACCCAGGATCAATGGAACTCCCCGCTCTAGAGGGGAGACCACTCAAACCAGGGTGTCAGGAGGAGCTCCTATATCATCACACCCAGGGTCGAGGGGAATCCCCCCTTTATGTGGGACACCCCTAGAACTGGGGTGTCGAGGAGACCTCCCACCACACCCAGGGTCGAAGGGACTCCCCCCTTTGCAGGGATGTTCCAGGGTCATGAGAATTTCCCCCTCAAGAAGGGAGACCCCTCAAACCAGGGTGTGGGGGGACCTCCCACCACACCCAGGGTTGAGGGGACTCCCAACTTTACAAGGAGACACCTCAAACCAGGGTGTCGGGAGAACTTCCCACCTCACCCAGGGTTGAGGGGACTCCCCCAAGTAGGGGGAGATCCCTCCTATTGGGGTGTCGGGGGACCTCCCACCGCATTCAGGGTCAAGGGGACTTCCCCCTCTAGGGGAGAGACCCCTTCAACTGGGATGTTGAGGCATTTTCACCACACACAGGGTCGAGGGGACTACCCCCTGTAGAGGGGAGACCCCTCGTAATGGGGTGTCAGGGAGACCTCCCCCACACCCAGGGTCAAGGGAACAACACCAACTAATGGGGAGACCCCTCAAAGAGCTGTGTCAGGAGACATCCCACTTACCAGGGTCGAGGGGACTCCCCCACTCTAGTGGGGTGACCCCTAGTACTGGTGATTTGGGGGGACCTCCCACCACGCCCAGGATCGAGGAGACTCTCCCCTGTTGGGGGGAGACTCATGGAACTGGGATGTTGGACGACCTCTCACAGCACCCATGGTCAAGGTGACTCCCCCCTCTAGGGGGGAGCCCTCTCGAACCAGGGTGTCAGGGACCTCCCACCGCACCCATGGTCTAGGGCACTACCCCTATAGGGGCAAGACCCCTCAAACCAGGGTGCTGGTGGGACATCCCACTGCACCCAGGATCAAGGGGAAACCCCCTCGAGGGCAGAGACCCCTGGAACCAGGGAGTTGGGGAGACATCCCATCACACCCAGGGTCAAAAGGACTCCCCACTCTAGAAGGGACAACCCTGGAACTGGGGTGTCGGGGGGTGTCCCACCACACACAGGGTCAAGGGGTCTTCCCCCTTCAGGGTGAAGACCCCTGGAACCGGTTTGTCAGGGGACTTGCCACCATGCCCAGGATCGAGGGCCTCCCCCATCGAGGGGGGAAACCTCTTGTACTGGTGTGTGTGTGGGGGATGTCTCACCACATCCAGGGTCCAGGGTACTCCCCCCTCGGGGGGGAGACCCATCAAATTGGTGTATCTGTGGGATGTCACACTGCACCCAGTGTTGAGGGGACTCCTTCCTCGAGGGGGGGAATCCTCTGGTAACCGGGTGTCAGGGGGACATCCCACCACACCCAGGGTCAAGGGGATTCCCTCTTCTAGAAGGGAGACCCCTGGAACTGCGGTGTTGGGGGCGTCCACTGCACCCAGATTCGAGGGGACTTCCCCACTCTAATGGGGATATCCCTAGAACTGGATGTTGGGGGCACTGTCCCAACACACCCAGGTTTGAGGGGACTCCCCTTCTGGGGTGAGAACCCTAAAACTGGGGTGTCTGGGGATGTCCCACCTCTCCCAGTGTCGATGGGTCTTCCCCCTCTAGAAGAAAGACCCCTGGAATGGGGTGATGGAGGAACGTCCCACCACACCCAGAGTCGATGGGACTTCACCCTCTCGGGAAGACACCCCTTGAACCGGGGTGACCGTGGGACATCCCACAGCCCACAGGGTCTAGAGGACTCCCCCCATAGGGGGGAGACCTCTGCAACTGGGGTGTTGGGGGGAATTCCCACCACATCCAGTGTCAGGGGACTCCCTCAACTAGGGGGGAGTTCCCTTGAAATGGGGTGTCAGGGGACCTCCCACCACATCCAGTGCCTCTAGGGGGGAGACCCCTTGAACCGGGATGTCATGGGGACCTCCCTCTGCACCCAGTGTCCAGAGGACTTTCCCATCTAGGGGGGAGATCCCTTGAATTGTGGTGTCAGGAGGCCCTTCCCCCACACCCAGGGTAATGGGGACTCCCCCACTGAGGGCGGAGACCCCTGGAATTGGGGTGTCGGATGGACATCCCACCACACCCAGAGTCGAGGGGACTCCACTCTCTAGGTGGGTGACCCCTCGAACCAGGCTTTTGGGGGGACCTCCCACCACACCCAAAGACAAGGGGACTCCCCACCCTAGGGGGTAGACCCATCAAACCGGGTGTTGGGGGGACATCCCACTGCACCCAGGGTTGAGGGGACTCCTCGGTAGAGGGGGAAGACTCCTGGAATCGAGGTGGTGGTGTGGGACGTTCCACAGTGCCCAGAGTCGAGGGTACTCCCCCCTCTAAGTGGGAAACCCCTGGAACCGGGGTGTGGGAGGACATCCCATAGCACCCAGGGTCTTAGGGACTCCCACGTCTAGGGGTGACCCCTGGGACCGAGGTTTCTGGAGGAAGTCATACCAAAACCAGGGTCGAGGTGACACCTTCTCTAGGGGGGAGACCACTGGAACGAGGGTGTCAGGGGCCGTCCCCCCACACCCAGGGTCGAGGGTACTCCCAGCTCTATGGGGGAGACCCCTCAACAGGGGTGTTGGTGGGATTTTCACCACACCCAGGTTTGAAGGTACTCCCCCCTGTAGGGGGAAGACCCCTGAAACTGGGGTGTCAGGGGGCCCTCCCCCAAACACAGGGTAGAGGGCACTCCCCCCTTGAGAGCAAAGACCCCTGGAACCTGGGTGTTGGTCAGACGTCCCGCCCCACCCAGGGTCGAGGGGAAACCCCCCTTGAGGGGGGAGACTCCTGGAACTGGGATGTGGGGGGATGTTGCATCTCACCCTCGGTCAAGAGGTCTCCCTGCTCTAGAAGGGAGAACTCTGGAACCAGTGTGTCGGGGAGACGTTTCACCGTACACAGTGTGGACGGGACTCTCCCCTTCAGGATGGAGATCTCTTGAACCGTTGTGTTGAGGGACTTGCCACCACACCCAGGGTCAAGGGGACTCCCCCATCAAGGGGGGAAACCCCTCGAACCGGTGTGTTGGGGGGATGTCCCACTGCACCCAGGTTCGAGGAGTCTCCCCTGAAGGGGAGACCCCTCGAACCAGGGTGTCCTTGGGATGTTCCCCCACTGCACCCAGGGTCGAGGGGACTCTGCCCTCTTCGGGGGAGACCCATCAAACTGGTGTGTCTGTGGGAAGTCCCAGCGCACCCAGTGTCGAGGGGGCTCTTCCTCGAGGGGGGAATCCCCTGGTACCTGGGTGTCAGGGAGACATCCCACCATGCCCAGGGTTGAGGGTACTCCCCCCTCTAGGAGGGAGACCCCTAACCGGGGTGTCGAGGGGCCCTACCACTGCACCCAGGGTTGATGGGACTCTTCCCTCTAGGAGGGAGACGCCTGGAACTGGGGTGATGGGGGGACGTCCTACCACACCCAGTGTCAGTGGGACTCCCCCCTCTAGAAAGGATACCCCTGGAAACGGGGCAATGGGGGGGATGTCACACCACACCCAGGGTATAGGGGACAACCCCCTCTACAGGGGAGACCCCTAGAACCGGGGTGTTGGGGAGATATCACACCATGCCCAAGGTCCAGAGGACTCCCTCCTCTAAAGGAGAGGTTTCTAAAACCAGGGTGTCATTGTGACAATCCACTGCACCCAGGGTCAGGTGACTCTCCCCTCTAGGGAGGAGCCCCTGGAACCAGGGTGTTCAGAGGATGTTCCTCAGCACCCAGAGTCGAGGGGACTCCCTCCTCTAGGGGGGAGACGCCTAGAACCGTAGTGTCGGGGGAACATCCCTCCACTCTTAGGGTCGAGGGTACTCCCCTCTAGAGAGGGGATACCCCTGGAACCAGGGTGTCAGGAGGACAACCCACCACACCCAGGGTCAAGGGGCTCCCCCCTCTAGGGGGAATACCCCTGGAACTGGGGTGATGGGGGAATGTCACAACACACCCAGGGTCTAGGTGACTCCCCCCTCAAATGGGAATAATCCTGGGCCCGGGGTGTCGGGGGAGACAATCCACCACACCAGGTTTGAGGAGACTCCCTCCTCTAAAAAGGAGACCTCTCAACCCGGGGTGTTGGGGGAACATCCCACCGCACCCAGGGTCGAGAGGAGTCTCCCCCTTTTTGGGAGAGACCCCTCAAACTGGAGTGTCTGGGGGACCTCCCACCACCCCCAGGGTGGAGGGGACTCCCCTTCTAGGGCAGTGACCCCTTGAACTGTGGTGTCAGGGGGACCTCCCACCTCACCCAAGTCCGAGGGGACTCTGCCCTTTGGGGGGAGACCTATCAATCCTGGTTGTTTGGGGGGATGTACCACGGCACCCAGGGTCGAGGGGACTCCCCACTCTGGGGAGGAGACCCCTGGAACTTTGGTGATGCAGGGAAATCCCACCGCACCCAGGGTTGAGTGGACTCCCCACACTAGGGAGGAGACCCCGGGAACCAGGGTGTCAGGGGACATCACACCGCACCCAGGGTCAAGGGGACTCCCCCCTCTAGGTGGGACACTGCTGTAACGGGGTGTCGGGGGGACGTATCACCACACAGAGAGTCAAGGAGACTCCCCCCTCTGGGGGGAGACCCCTGGAACCAGGGTGTCAGGCATACGTCCCACCAAGCCTAGGAGGATAGGTCTCCCACCTCTAGGGGAGAGACCCCTCAAACTGGGGTGTTTGGGGGACATCCTACCACATGCAGCATTGAGGGGACTCCCCTTTCTAAGGGGGAGACCCCTAGAACTGGGGTGTCGGGGATGTCCCACTGCACCCAGGGTCCAGGGGACTCTCCCCTCTATGGGTGAGGACTGTCGACACTGGGTGACGTGGGTGGTCCCCCCAACAACCCAGCTAGAGGGTTCACTCCCCTGGAGGGAGAGTCCCCTCCACCCTGTGTTGCATTGAGAGGTCCCAAGACACCCTAGATCAAGGGGTCTCCTTCCTGGATGGGGGAGTCTCCTGGACCCTGGGTGCGGTATGACGTCCCCCGACAACCTGGTTCCAGTGGTTTCCACATTAGAGGGGGGAGTCCCCTTGACCCTGAGTGTTTGTGACCCGGTTCGAGGGGTATCTCCCCTAGTTGAGGGAGTCCACTTGACCCTGGGTGTGGAGGGAAATCCCCCAACACCCCACTTCTGGGGATCTCCCCACTAGAGTGGGGAGTCCCCTCAACCCTGGACGCGGTGGGACATCCCCTGACACCCCGGTTTTAGGGGTCTCCCTTCTAGTGGGGGATTCCACTTGACCCCTGGGTGTGGACGGAAATCCCCGACACCCCAGTTCCAGGGTTCTCCCCACTAGAGGGGATAATCCCCTTGACCCTGGGTGCAGTGGGACGTCCCCCGACACCTTGGTTCGAGGGGTCTTTGCCCTCAAAGAAGGAGTCCCCTTTACCCTGGTGTGGTGGGACGTCCATCCACCACCCCGATTCCAGGGGTCTCCGCCCTCAAGTGGGGAGTCTCCTCGACCCTGGGTTGGCGGAAGGTCCCCTGAATCATGATTCCAGTGGTCTCCCCCTAGATGAGAAAGTCCCCTAGACCCTGGATGGGTGGGAGGTCCCCCTGACACCCCGGTTTGAGGGGTCTCCCTTCAAGAGGGGGAGTCCCCTCGACCCTAAGTGTGGTGGGACGTCCCCCGACATCCCGGTTCAAGGGGGTCTCCCCCTTAGAGAGGGAAACCTCTGACACTGGGTGCGGTGGGACATCTCCCGAACACCCCAGTTCCTGAGGTCTTCACCCTGGAGGGGGGAGTTGCCTTGAACCTGGGTGTGTGGATATGTCCTTACATCCCTGTTCCAGGGGTCTCTCCCCTAGAGGTGGGAGACTCATTGGCCTGGGCATGGTGGGATGTCCTCCTTACCCCCCGGTTCCAAGGGTCTCCCCACAGAAGGGGGAGTCCCCGCGACACTGGCTGTGGTGGAATGTCCCCCCGATACCCCGGTTACAGCAGTCTCCCCCATAGAAGGGGAGACCCCTCAACACTGGGTGTGATGGGACATCCCCTGACACCCTGATTTCTGGGGTCTCCCCCCCCTAGAGGGGTGAGTCCCCTTGAACCTGGGTGCAGTGGGATGTCCCACCAACACCCCAGTTTGAGGGGTCTCCCCCCTCGAGGGGGGAGTCCCCTCCACCCTGTGTGCGATGGGATGTCCCCCTGACACCCTGGCTCCAGGGGTCTCTACCCTCAATGGGGGTGTCCCCTTGAGCCTGGATGCAGTGGGACATCTTCGTAACACCCCAGTTCCAGAGGTCTCCGACCTTGAGGGGGAAGTCACATGGACCCTGGGTGTGTGGTGACGTCCCCCTTACATCCCGGTTCCAGGCATCTCCCTGCTAGAGGGGAAAAGTCCCTGCGACCCTGGGTGTGGTGGGAGGTCCCCCGACACCTGGTTCGAGGGGGTATCCTCCCAATAGGGTGGAGTCACCTCTACCCTGGTTGCGGTGGAACTTCCCCGGACACCCCAGTTCCAGGGGTTTCCACCCTAGAGAGGGGAGTCCCCTTGACCCTGCATGTGGTTGGACGTCCCCCAACATCCCAGGTCCAGAGGTCTTCACCCTCGATGGGGGTGTCCCCTCGATCCTGGGTGCAGTGGGACGTCATCCGAACACCCCGGTTCCAGAGGTCTCCCCCCTCAAGGGGGGAGTGGCCTCAACCCTGGGTGTGTGGGGAAATCCCCCTTATTTCTTGGTTCCAGGGGTCTCTCCCCTAGAGGGGGGAGTCCCCTTGACTCTGGGCACGGTGGGACATTCCCCCAACACCCCTGTTCGAGGGGTCTCCGTCCTTGAAGGGGGAGACACCTTGACCCTGGGTGTGGTGGAACGTCCATCCACACTCAGATTTCAGGGGTCCCTGCCCTTGAGGGGGGAGTCCCCTCGACCATGGGTGTGGGGGGAGGTCCCCCTGACACCATGATTCCAAGGGTCTCCCCCATAGATGGGAAAGTCCCCTAGACCCTGAGTGCGGCGGGAGGTCCCCATGACACCCAGGTTTGAGGGATCTCCCCTCTAGAGGGGGCGTCCCCTCGACCCTGAGTGCGGTGAAAATCTCCCTGACACCCTGGTTGGAGGAGTCTCCCCTCTAGAGTGCAGAGTCCCCTCAACTCTGGATGTGGTGGGAAGTACCCCCAACACCCTGGTTTGAGGGATCTTCCCTCTAGTTGGGGGAGTTCCCCAAACATTGATATGGTGGGAAGTCCCCCTGACACCCTGGTTCCAGGGGTCTCTCCACTAAAGGGGGGAGTTCCCTCAACCCTGTTTATGCTGGGATATCCCCTTGGCACCACAGTTCCACTGGTCTCCTCTCTCAACTTGGGAGTCCCCTCGACCCTGGTTGCAGTGGGATGTCCATCCGACACCTCGGTTATAGGGGTCTCTGCCCTTGAGGAGGGAGTCCCCTCTATACTGGGTGCAGGGGATGGTTCCCCTGACACCCCGGTTCCAGGGGACTCCCCCCTAGATGGAGGAGTCCCTTCGACCCAGATGTGGTGGGATGTCCCTTGACACCCCGGTTCCAAGGGTTTCCTCCTTAGAGTGGGGTGTCCACTAGATCCTGGGTGCTGTGGGATGTACCCCCAACAACCCGATTTGATAGGTCTCCCCCAAGATGGCAAAGTCCCCTTGGACCTGGGTTAGGTGGGAGGTGCCCCAGACAATCCGGTTTGATGGGTCTCCCCCCAAGAATGGGGAGTACCTTCGACCCTGGGTGTGGGGGAGACAACTCAAACGGGGGTGTCTGGGGGACCCTAGATATGGGAGTCCCTAGACTCTGGGTGTGGTGGAATTTCTCCCTGACATCCCATTCCAAGGATCTCTCCTCTAGAGGGGGGAGTTCCCTCAACTCTGGGCGTGGTAAAACATTTTCTCGACACCCCGGTACCAGGGGACACCCCCGACAGGGAAGGGGCCACAAACCGGGGGTGTCAGTGGGAGCTCGTACACCACCGCACCTACGGTTGAGAGGACTCCTGCCTTGAGGCAGGATACGCCTCAACCAGGGTGTCAGGGGGAGTACGTATACCACCTCAGCCAGGGTGAGGGGGCTACCAACTTGAGGCTGGAGACCCCTTGAACTGGAGTGTTGGTGGGAGCTCATATATCACCGCACCCAGGGTTGTGCGGGCTCCCACCTCGATGGGGGAGATGCCTCAAACGGGGCTGTTAGGGGGAGCTCGTACCCCACCATGCCCAGGGTCAAGGGGCCTCCCGCCTTGAGGTGGGAGATGCATTGACCGGGGTGTCAGGAACAGCTTGTATACCACTGCAACCAGGGTTGAGGGGGCTCCCGCTTCGAGGTGGGAGATGCCTCTACTGGGGTGTCAGGGGAGTTCGTATACCACCACAACCAGCGTCCAGGGGGATCCCTACTTGATGAGGGAGTGTCTGGGGGAGCTTGTACCCCACCGTGCCAAGGGTCGAGGGGGCTCCCCCCTGGACGAGGGAGATTCCTCGAACCAGGGTGTCAGGGGAAGATCGTACACCACCACGCCAGGGTTTGGGGGCTCCCCCCTCAACAGGGGAGAAGCCATGAACTGGGGTGTTGGGGGGCTCATACATCACCATGCCCAGGGTCGAGAGTGCTCCCCTTTGATGGGGGAAGCGCCTTGCACGGGGTGAAGGGGGGAGCACGTACACCACCGCAACCAGGGTAGAGGGGTCTCCTTCCTCGATGGGAGAAATGCCTCGAATATGGGTGTCAGGGGAAACTCGTACACCACCGAACCCAGTGTCGAGGGGGCTCCTGCCTCGAGGCAGGAGACAACTCACACCCGGATGTCAGGCCAAGCTCATACACCACGGCAACCAGGTCAAGGGGGCTCTCGCCTCGAGGTAGGAGATGCCTTGACTGGGGTGTAGGGGAGAGCTCTTATACCAACCGCACCCAGAGTTGAGGGGGCTCCCGCCTCTATCCAGAAGACATCTCGCACAGGCGTGTATAGGGGAGCTTGTATACCAAGGCAGGAGACAACTCGAACCGGGGTGAAGGAAGGAGCTCATATACCAATGCACCCATGGTTCAGGGGCCTTCCCCCTCAATGGGAGAGATGCCTTCAACCATGGAGTTGGGAGGACACCACCACACCCAGGGTTGAGGTGGCTCCCCCATCGAAGTGGGAGATGACTCAAGCTAAGGTGTCGGGGGGAGCTCATACACCACCGCACCCAGGGTCGTGGCGGCTCCCCCCTCGACGGGGGAGACTCCTGGAACCGAGATGTTGTGGGGAGCGCATACACTATCGTGCCCAGGGTCGAGGAAGCTACCCCTTCGACGGGGGAAATGCCTTAAACCAGAGTGTGTGTGTGTGTGTGTGTGGGAGCTCATATACCACCGTGACCAGGGTAGAGGGGGCTCCCCCCTCGAAGGGGGAGACCCCTCGAAAGGACAAATCAGGAGGAGCTCATACACCACCGTACCCAGGGTCAAATGGGCTTCCCCTATGATGAGGGAGATGCCTCCAGCCTAGGTGTCAAGGGGAGCTCTTACACCACCACACCCAGGGTCAAGGGGGTTCCTGCCTCAAGGTGGGAAATGCCTCGACCAGGGTGTCAGGGGAAGCTCATATACCACCGCACGCAGGGTCAAGGGGGCTCTTGCCTTGAGGCAGGAGACGCCTCGGACCACAGTGTCTGGGGGAGCTCGAATACCACTGTGCCCGGAGTCAAGGGGACTATCCCCTCGACGGGAGTGACGCCTCAAACCAAGGTGTCGGGGGAGCTTGTACACCACCACACCCAGGGTCATGGGGGCTCCCCTTCAATGGGAGAGACTCCTCAAACTGGAGTGTCGGGGGGAGCTTATACACCACCGCACCCAAGGTCAAGGGGGCTCTCCCCTCGAAGAGGGAAATGCCTTGAACCAGGGTATCAGGGGGAGCTTGTACACAACCACGCCCAGGGTCGAGGGGGCTCCCCCCCTTGACGGAGGAGACACCTTCAAAGAGGGTGTCATGGGGAGCTCATACACCACCATGCTCAGGGGTTGGAGGCTCCCCTCTTGACGGGGGAGACACCACGATCTGGGGTATTGGGGGGAGATCGTACACCATTGCGCCCAGGGTCAAGTAGGCTCCCCTTCCACGCGGGAGACCACACGAACTGGGGTGTAGGGGGCAGGGCGTACACCATAGTACCCATGGTTGATAGTGCTCCCCCTCGACGGGGGAGATACCTCACACCAGGGTGAAGGAGGGAGCTCATACATCACCGCAACCAGGATAGAGGGGTATCCTTCCTCGAAGGGAGAGACACCTTGAACCAGGGTGTCAGGGGAAGCTCGTACACCACCGCAACAAGGGTCGAGGGGGCTCTCTCCTCAAGGTGGGAGATGCCTCGACTGGGGAGTAGGAGAGAGCTCTTAAACCACCACACCCATGGTTGAGGGGGCTCCCGACTCAACACAGGAGAAGCCTAGCACCGGCGAGTCTGGGGGAGCTCGTATACCAAGGCACCCAGGGTCGAGGGGGCTTCCGCCTTGAGGCAGGAGACAACTCGAACCGGGGTGTAGGAGGGAGCTAGTATACCACCACACCCATGGTCAAGGGGGCTACCCCCTTGATGGGGCAGACGCCTCAAACCACAGAGTTGGGAGGACCTCCTACACCACCGCACCCAGAGTCAAGGGGGCTTCCCCCCCCCCCACGTGGGAGACGCCTTGTAACAGGGTGTCAGGGGGAGCTCGTATACCACTGCACCCATTGTCGTGCGGGCTCCTCCCTCAACGGAAGAGACTCCTTGAACCGGGGTTTTGGGGGGAACTCAAACATCACTGCAACCAGGGTCGAGGGGGCTACCCCATCGACAGAGGAGACACCTCGACTGGGGTGTGTGGGGGGGCTCGTACACCACCGCGCCCAGGGTAGAGGAAGGTCCCCCCTCAATGGGGAAATGCCTGGAACCGGAGTGTCGGGGGACCTCATACACAACCTCGCCCAGTGTTGAGGGAGATCCCTCCTCGACGGAGGAGACGCCTCAAACCAGCGAATCGGGAGGAGCTCTTACACACGGCACCCAGGGTCAAGGGGGCCCCCACCTCGAGGCATGAAATGCCTCGACTGAGGTGTGGGGGGAGCTTGTATACTACCACTGCACCCAAGGTCGAGGGGGCTACCGCCTCAAGGCGGGAGATGCCTCGCATGGGGTGTCTGGTGGAGCTCCTATACCACTGTACCCATGGTCCAAGGAGCTCCCTCCTTGATGGGGGAGACGCCCTGACTGGGGTGTTGGGGGGAGCTCGTATACCACGGCACCCAGGGTGGAGGAAGCTTCCGCCTCTAGGCGGAAGTTGCGTCACACCAGGGTGTATTGGGGAGCTTGTATACCACTGCACCCAGGTTCGAGGGTGCTCCCCTTCACTGGGAAGATGCCTTGAACCGGGGTGTTGTGGGGAGCTCGTATACCACACCATCCAGGGACGAGGGGGTCCCCCCTTGAATGAGGAGACGCCTTGAACCGGGGTGTCAGATGGAGCTTGTACACCACTGCTTCCATGGTTGAGAGGGCTCCCACTGCGAGCCAGGAAATGCCTTGCAACTAGGTGTCAGGGGGAGCTTATACACCACCGCACCCAGGGACATGGGGGCTCCCGCCTCAACGAGATGACTGGACTGGGGTGTTGGGGGGAGCTCCTCCACCACCACAACCAGTATAGAGGGGGCTACCACCTCGACGGGGAAGACACCTCGAACCTGGGTGTTGGGAGTAGTTCATACACCACCGCACGCAGGATCGTAGGGCTCCCTCTGCTACGGGAGAGACACCTCGAACTGGGGTGTCAGAAGGAGCTTGTACGCCACCGCACCCACTGTTGAGGGGTCTCCCGTCTCGAGGCGGGAGACACTCGCACCACTGGGTATTGGGTGGCGCTCTTACATCAAAGCAACCAGGGTCGAGGGGGCACCCCCCTCAACATGGGAGATGCTTTGAACCGGGGGTGTTGGGGGAAGCTCGTACATCACTGAGCCAAAGGTCAAGGGGTCTCCCCCATAGACGAGGAAGATGTCTTGAACCAGGTGTCTTTGGGAGGTCGTATACCACCGCAACCAGGGTCGAGGGGGCTCCCTTCTCCATGGGTTAGACGCCTCGAATGGGGGTGTCAGGGGATGTCATACACCACTGCACCCAGGGTCGAGGGGGTTCCCTCCTTGAGGAGGGAGACACTTCTAACCGGGGTGTTGGAGGGCGCTTGTACACCGCCGTGCCCAGGGTTGAGGTGGCTCTCCCCTCGACGGGGAGACGCCTCGAATTGGGGTGTCCAGGGGAGGTCATATACCACAGTGCCCAGGGTCGAGGTGGCTCCCCCTCGATGGGGGAGATGCGTCGGACCAGGGTGTTGGGGAGAGCTCTTACACCACCACACCCAGGGTCGAGGGGACTCCCTTCTCGATGGGTTTGACGCCTCAAATGGGGGAGTGGAGGGAGCTCCTACACCACCGTGCCCAGGGTCGATGAGGCTGCCGCCTTGAGGCGGGAGACACCTTGCATTGGGGTGTCTGGGGGAGCTCAATACCACTGCACCCATGATTGAGGGGGTTCCCCACTCAATGGGGGAGATGCCTCAAACCGGGTAGTGGGGGGAGCACATATACCATCACACTGAGGGTTGAGGGGTCTGCCCCCTCGATGGGCGAGATGACTCGAATCAGAGTGTTGGGAAGCTGGCACACCACAGTTCCCAGGGACATGGGGGCTCCCCCCTCGTCGGGGGAGACACCTCGCACTGGGGTGTTTGGGGGAGCACCCAGGATTGAGGGAGCTCCAGCCTCTAGGTGGGAGACACCTAGCACCAGGGTGTTGGGGGGAGCTCGTACACCAACGCACCCAGGGTCGAGGTGACTTCTCCATTGAAGAAGAAGACGTCTTGCACCGGGGTGTCAGCAGGAGCTTGCACAACACCGCACCCAGTGTCAAGGGGGTTCCCCCCTCAAGGCGGGAGAGGCCTCGATGGATGTGTCGGGGAGATCTCCTACACCACAGCACTCAGGGTCAAGGGGACTCCCCCTTTGAAGGGAAAGACATCTCCAGCTGGGGTATTGGGGGGAACTCATACACCACTGTGTCCAGGTTTGAGGGGGCTCCCTCCTCTATGGGAGAGATGCTTCAAAACGGGGTGTTGGGGTTGCTCGTACACCCCTGCACCAAGGGTTGAGGGGACTCCCCCTTCGACGGGGGAGATGCCTCATACGGGTGTCAGGAAGTGTTTGTACACCACTGTGCCAGGTTCGAAGGGACTCATCTCAGAAGTGGGAGATGCCTCGAACCTGGGTGTGGGGAGGAGCTCATACACCACCGCTCCCAGGGTCGAGGGGGCTCCCCCCTCAACGGGGGAGATGCCTCGAACCGGGGCGTCAGGGGGAGTTAATACACCACTACTCCCAGCGTCAAGGGGCTCATGCCTCAAGGAGGGAGAGATCTCAAACGGGGGTGTGTGGGGGGGATCTCTTACACTCGTGCCCAGGGTCGGGGGACTTTCCCCTCGACAGGGGAGACGCTTTGAACTGGGGTGTCAGGGGGTGCTTGTATACCCTTGTGCCCAGGGTTGAGGGTACTCACTTCCAGAGGGGTGTTGGTGGGAGTTCTTATACCACTGCACCTATGGTCGAGGGGGCTCCCCCCTCAAATGGGGGAGATGCCTCAAACCGGGGAGGTGGGAGTAGTTCTTACACCACCACATCCAGGGTCAAAGGGTCTCCTGCCTCGAAGGGGGAGATAACTGGGATGGGGGTGTCGGGGGAAGCTCGTACAGCACCACGCACAAGGTCGAGGGGGCTCCCCCCCTTGACGGGGGAGATTCTTTGAACTCAGGTGTCAGGGGGAGCTCATACACCACTGCACCCAGTGTCAAGGGCGTTCCCGCCTTGAGGCAGGAGACGCCTCCCACCAAGGTGTTGGGCCAACCTCAAACACCACCAAAATCAGGGTTGAGGGGGCTCCTGTCTCGAGACTGGAGACACCTCAATTGGGGTGTTGGGGGGAGCTTGTATACCACCAAATCCAGGGTCGAGGGGGCTCCCGCCTGGAGGCTAGAGATGCCTGCAACCGAGGTGTTTGGGGAAGCTTGTATACCACCGCACCCGGGAAGTAGGGGCTCCCACCTCGATGGGGAAGACGCCTGGAACAGGGGTATTAGGGGAATCTCATACACTACTGCGCCTAGGATCGAGAGGGCTCCCCCCTGATGGGGGAGATGCCTCAAACCTGGGTGTTGGAGGGGAGCTCGTACACCCCCGTGCCCAGGGTCGAGGGGGCTCCCTCCTTGATCCTGGGAGATGCCTCGAACTGGGATATCAGGGGGAGCTCTTGCACCAGGGCTCCCAGGGATGAGTGGGCTCCCCCCTCGATTGGGGAGACACCTCGAACTGTGGTGTCAGGGGGAGCTCGTATACCAATGCACCCAGGGTCGAGAGGGCTCCCGCCTCGAGGCTGGAAACACTTCGCATCAGGGTGCCTAGGGGAGCTTGTATACCACGGCACCCATGGTCTCTGGGGTTACCCTCTCCATGGGAAAGACGCTTCGAACTGGCTTTCGGGTGGAGCTTGTACAGCACTGCGCCCAGTGAGAGGGGGCTCTTCCCTCTACGGGGGAGGCACCCGAACTGGGGAGTCGGTTGGAGCTCGGACACCACCGTGCCCAGGGTCAAGGGGGTGCCCCCCTCGATGGAGAGATGCCTCAAACCGGAGTGTTGGGGGAACTAGTACACCACTGCACTCAGGATTGAGGGGGTTGCACCCTCTACAGGGGAGACGCCTTGAACCAGAGTGTCAGGAGGAGTTCATACCCCACTTCACTTAGGGACATTGGGGTGCCCCCCTTGATGGGGGAGATGCCTCCATCAGGGTGTTGGGTGGAGCTTGTACAACACCGCACCCAGGGTCGAGGGGGCTCCCCCCTTGATGGGGGAGATGCTTCAAACCAGGGAGGTGGGAGGAGCTCATACACGAAGGCACCCAGGGTCGAGTCCCCTCCCGCTTCAAAGAAGAAGACACCTGGAACCGGGGTGTTGGGGGAAGTTTGTAAATCCCCGCGCCCTGGTCGAGGGGGCTCCCACCTAGACGGGGGAGACGCCTCAAACAGTGATGTTGGGGAGAGCTCGTACACCACCGAAAACGGGTCAAGGGGGTTACCGCCTTGAGGTGAGAGATGCCTCAATGGGGGTGTTGGGGAGAGCTTGTACAACACCGCTCCAAGGGTCAAGAGGGCTCCTGCTGGGAGGTGGGAAATGCCTCGCACCTACGTTTGGAAGGGAGGTCCTACACCACTGCACCCAGGGTTGAGGGGACTCCCGCCTTGGGGGAAGCTCATATACCACCACACCCAAGGATGAAGGGGCTCCCCACTACAAGGGGGAGACACCTGGAACCAGGGAGTCGGGAGAAGATTGTACACCACCACACCCAGGGTTGAGGCGTCTGGACAGTGGAGACGACTCTAACTGGGGTGTCAGGGAGAGCTCCTACAACAACTTTCCCAGGGTGGAGGAGGCTACAACCTAGACGAGGGATACGCCTCAAACCGGGATGTCAGGGGGAGCTCATACTCCCCTGAACCCAGGGTCAAGAGGGTGCCCCTCTAGACAGGGGAGAAACCCCCACCTGGGGTGTCAGGGGGAGCTTATACACCACCGCACCCAGTGTGGAGAGGGCTCCCTGCCGCAGTCTGAAAGGGTGGGGATACAGCTCAATGAGCATCTCCAATGAGCATCACCACAGAAGAGCCAATCAGCTAGATGTTGCTGGGGCCGCTGTGAGCCAATCATCAGCTGGCAGTCTGAAGTTTGCTGGGAATTTTTGGCTCCATTCTTACTTCAGGCATTAATATTCGGGGTGAATTTGGATCTGATGGACCTTTTAGGATATCAAATAAAGGTCCCAACTCTCCTGTTGGTATACCTAGATAAGGCCTTATCAAATTTATGTCTCCTAATAACTTTTGAAAGTCATTAAGTGATTTGAGTTGATCTACTCGTATTTGAATTTTTGGTGGACGGACCATGGTTGAGGATAATAGAACTCCTAAATAATTAATTGGAAAATTTAATTGCACTTTATCTATTGCTATCTCTAGATTATAATTTTTTAATAAGTTTGTAAGTGTGGCAAACATTCTAGCAATGTGTTTTTAGCTTTGTGTGCTAATAATACATCATCCATATAGTGAAATATTTGTAGTTCAGGATTTTGATTTCTAAGTGGCTGGATTACTTTGTTAACATAAATTTGACACATAATTGGGCTGTTAGCCATCCCTTGAGGGAGTACTTTCCATTCATATCTCTGATCAGGACCTTCATGATTCAGTGCAGGGATAGTAAATGCAAAATGTGGACTATCCTCAGGATGAATTGGAATTGAAAAAAAAAACAATCTTTAATATCTGTAGCTAAAACATACCAGGTTTTTAGCAAAGCAGACAATTGAGGAATCCCAAATTGAGCAGATCCCATAATAACCATCTCATTATTAATGGCTGTTAACTGCAATAATCTCCATTTACCAGATTTCTTTTTGATGACAAAATGGGAGTATTATGGGGAGATACAGAAGGTTGTATATGTCCTTCCGCTAATTGTTGTTTGACCAGGTCATGGGCTGCTTGTATCTTTTCTTTAGTCAGGGGCCACTGAGGAACCCATACTGGTCTTTCTGATTTCCAAGTAATTTTTGTTGTCTCAGTGGCCCTTTCTGCAAATCCAACCCATGTCTGTCTGTTCCTTGAGCTATTTTTATTGGTGCTGCTATACCTTGTTCTTGTTTTTCTAATCTTTTTTCTTTCCTAAAACCTTGTCTAGTCATAATAGTGGGTGCATTTTGGTTGATGTTATTTGTTAATGTCAAACCTAATTGATCTAGGACATCTCGTCCCCATAAATTTATTGGAAGATGATCCAATACATATGGCTGTATAGTTCCTTCACATCCTTCAGGATCCTTCCAATCTAATACCATTGCACTTCTATGGGGATTAGTCGCCACTCCTAGGACTCGAAGCGTTTGAGTGGCTTGTTGTAATGGCCAATGTTTTGGCCATTCTTGATGAGAGATGATGTTAAGGTCTGCACCTGTATCCAGTAGCCCATTAAATTCATGTCCTTGAATATTTAGTTTTAGCATGGGGCGAGAATCTAAATTTAAAGAAAGCATAGCCCTATCTACACCTGTGGAGTCTAATCCCTTGGAACCTCTTTCTACAGCACGACTGGAAAATTTATCATGTAGGCTTGGTATTATTAGTAACTGTGCTATTCTATCTCCTGGTGAAATTACTGATATACCTTTTGGAGAACTGGCTATAATTTTTATTTCACCTTCATAATCGGGATCAATTACCCCAGGACTTATCATAAGTCCTTTTAGAGTAGAAGAACTGCATCCCAATAATTAGCCTACTGTTTCTTTTGGAAGAGGTCCTTTCACCCCTGTGGGAATGATTTGAACTCCCATCTCTGGAGTTAGTACTGATCTGGTGGAGGTGCAGATGTCCAAACCTGCCCTCCCTCTGGTTTGTTTGATGAGGGATCTGATGGACAATGTGTCCTGGGCACTACCCTGGTGGGGTTGCTGGGTTCCTCCAGTGTTCCGTATATTTGTGGTTTTGGGCCCCGGATCATTGGGCCCCCCTGTCCATTTTTTGGCAATGGAGCCCGATGCCTTTCTCCATGATATCGTGGATAAACACCTGGTTTTTGTTCATTTTTTGATAATGGAGTACCCTCTATGGTGGTTTGAGAACGGCATTCATTAGCCCAATGTCTCCCTCTAAGGCATTGTGGGCAAATACCCGGTATTCTACTCCTTTGATACCTAGTTTTGTTAAACCCTCCTCCTAGGGGCAATTCCTTTTAAAATGTCCTGTTTGTTCACAATTGTAGCATGTTCTTGGCCTGGCATCTAAAGCCTATTTTACTGCAGCTACCACAATTTGCCCTTGTTCATTAATGTCTCTGGCATCTAAAGCCTGTTTTACTGCAGCTGCCATGACTTGCTCTTGTTCATTAATGTCTCTACATAATTTAATATACGTGTTTAAATCTTCATGTTTCCATGGTCTAATGATTTCTCTGCACCAACAATTCGCTTGGTCATAAGCCAGTTGTTTTATTAATGGCATTGCTTGTTCTGTATTCCCAAAAACTCTGGTAGCTGTTTGAATAAGCCTATCTACAAATTCAGCATAAGATTCATTAGCTCCTTGTATTATCTTAGATAATTGACCTTGTAAACCTCCATGTCCTTGTAAAGTCTTCCATGCCCTAACCGCCTCTACAACAATTTGTGTGTATATGCCAGGATCATATGCAATTTGTTGCTGCTGATCCTCATAAGGTTCCTTTCCTAACAACATATCTAGATTTCTCTGAGGATAACCAGCTGCTGCATTTTGCCTAGCCGTCTCCTTGAAAAATTCCTCATTGGTAACCTTCCGTAACAGGTATTGACCTCCATTTAGCACAGCTTTACACATATTAGCCCAATCTGCTGGCATCATGTTCAAGTTGTTAATGGATTCGACCAAGCTTACAGTGAAGGGTGCTTGAGGACCATAGGTTGTTACAGCCTCTTTTAGCTGCTTCACTGTTTTGAAATTTAAAGCATGGTGAATTCGCTGCCCTCCTACCTCCAATACAGGGCATGTTAATACTTGAGATCCTGTCTCAGGATCCCAACTATCAACTTCAGGGGTTGGGGGCCTCCCAGCATATGGAGGTGGCCTTGTTAGTTGGACATTTGCGTCCTCTGGTGATAGAAAGGTGTTAGTAGCAGTCTCCTGTAGAGGTGGCGCTGTTGGTTGGACACTTACGCCCTCTAGTGATAGAAAGTTGTTAGTAGAAGTCTCCTTTTGTAACTTTCCCCATGATGGCTTTTTCTGTTCTAAGCTTTCTTTCTCTATCTTTGTCTGAACTGAAGGCTTTGGACTAAGCGAACCAGATATGAACGTCCACAATGGCAATGTGCCAACTGGCAGAGTCCCTGCGCTGTTCTTTTCTATTCTTTTTAAATCTTCACCATGATGGTTCCATTGTGATATATTTAACAACTCCTCCTTAAAAAGTCATGGGCTACATTTTTGTATTGTATCAATGTATGCCCTGACTTTTCTTGATTTTACTGAGATGCCTCCTTCCTCTAACAATTTACTTAACACTCTTTCAGTTTGTTTTTTACTAATTTCTGATCCCATATTTCTACTATAATACAACCCAACAAGATGACGCCAAACAAAACCGAGACAGAATGAAATAAAAAGGGAACAACAAAAAATCATTATAGCCTTTCTATCCTCCTGACATGTACATCCGTCCTTTCTCCCTATCTGTTCCTCAGATGTAAATAGTTTTTCCTCAGATGTGAGCGGTTTTTCTTCCGTCTCACTCATCTCCAGGGACAGGCAACTAAAAACAAAAGTGAAGCAAAACAAAAGAGGAATCTTAAAATGGCTACCCATCCTCTCGCCCTGCCCTCAGGGGCGAGCAGTTTACCTTATCACTTACGCTCAGTTGCTCTCTGTGGGAGCCACCAAATGCCGCAGTCTGAAAGGGCAGGGAAACAGCTCAATGAGCATCTCCAATGACCATTACCGCAGAGGAGCCAATCAGCTAGATGTTGCTGGGGCCGCTGTGAGTCAATCATCAGCTGGCAGTCTCAAAGTTTGCTGGGGCCCTTTGGGCTGTGGCTCTCAACAGCTCCCCCCTCGACAGGGGAGACGCCTCAAACCAGGGTGTTGGGGGGAGCTCATACACCCCCTCGCTCAGGGTCCAGGCGGCACCCCCACAGACTGGGGAGACGCCTTGAACCCAGGTGTTGGGGGGAGCTCATACACCACCGCTCCCAGGGTCGAGGGGGCTCTCCCCTCGTCAGGGGACAAGCCTTGACGGGGGTGTCAGGGGGAGTTCGTATACCACTACACCCAGGGTGAAGGGGGCTCCCACCTCGAGGTGGGAGATGCCTCGAAAGGGGTGTGTGTGGAGGAGCTCATATAACACGGCACCCAGGGTCTTGGGGGCTCCCCCCTCTACAGGAGAGATGCCTCCAAAGGGGATGTCGGGGTAAGCTCATACACTACCATGCCATGGGTCAAGGGGGATCCCCCCTCAAGGTGGGAGATGCCTGGAAACAAGGTGTGGGGGGAGCTTGCATAACATGGCACCCAGGGTCGAGTTGGCTCCCATATCTACCGGGGAGATGCCTGGAACTGGAGTGTCTGGGGGAGCTCGTATACCATCGCACCCATGGTGGAGGGGGCTCCCGGCTCGACCGGAAAGATCCCTGGAACCGGCGTGTAGGTGTGAGCTCATATACCAGCGGACCGAGGGTCAAGTGTGCTTCACCCTCGATGGGGAATACGCCTCACACTGTGGTGTCATGGGGAGCTCATACACCACTGCACCCAGGGTCAAAGGGGCTACCCCCTCGATTGGGGAGTCGCCTTGCACTGGGGTTTTGGGGGGAGCTCGTATACCACTGTACCAGTGCTGAGGGGGCACCCCCCTTTCCTGGGGAGACGCCTTTTAATGGAGTGTCGGGGTGAGCTCCTATACCAAGCATCCAGGGTCAAGGAGGCTCCTGCCTTGAGGCAGAAGATGCCTTGTACCGGAGTGTCAGGAGTGCTGTATATCACCACACCCAGGAACGAGGGGGCTCCCGTCTCCTAGCAGGAGACGCCTCACACTGGGGTATCAGGGGGATCTTGAATACCGTGGCACTCAGGGTGGATGGGGCTCCCCCCTCGAAGGGGGATATGCCTGGAACCAGGGTGTCTGTGGGAGCTCCTATACCACTGCACCCATGGTCAAGGAGGCTACCTCCTCGACGGGGGAGACACCTAAAACTGGTATGTCAAGGGGAGCCTGTATATCATTGCACCCAGGGTAGAGGGGGCTCCCCCCTTGACAGGGGAGATGCCTCGCAATGGGGTGTCAAGGGGAGCTAGTATTGGACTGCACCCAGGGTCGAGGGGGCTTTCCCCTCAATGGGGGAGACTCCTCACACCTGGGTGTCGGGGGATCTCGTATACCACCACTCTAAGGGTTGAGGGGGCTCCCCCCTCAAATGGGAAGATGCCTAAAACTGGGGTGTCAGGGGGACATCATATACCACAGCACGCAGGGTCGAGGGTGCTCACCCCTGGACATTGGAGATGCCTGGAATCGGAGTGTCGGGGGGGGAGCTCGTATACCACCACAACTAGGGTCGAGGGGGCTACCCCCTCAAAGGGGGAGACACCTGGAACCAGGGTATCAGGGGTGCTCGTATACCACTGCACTTAGCATCAAGGGGGCTCCCCCTCGACCAGAGAGACACCTTGAACCGGGGTGTTGTGGGGACATCATATACTACAGCATGCAGGGTCGAGGGTGCTCCCCCCTTGACATTGGAGATGCCTGGAATTGGGGTGTCGGGGGAGCTCATATAACAATGCAACCAGGGTCAATGGGGCTTACCCTAGAAGGAGGAGACGCCTGGAACCGGGGTGCCAGGTGTAGCTCATATACCACCACACCCAGGGTCGAGGGGGCTCCGCCCTCGATGAGGGAGAAGCCTCAAAATGGGGTGTTGAGGGGAGCTCCTATACCACCACACTCAGGGGTGAGGGGGCTCCCCTCTTGCAGGGGAGACTCCTCGAACTGGGGTGTCCGGGGGAGCTCATATAGCACAGAACCCATGGTGGAGGGACCTCCCCACTTAATGGGAAAGACACCTGGAACTGGGGTGTTGGTGTGAGCTCATATACCACTGGACCAAAGGTCAAGTGGGCTCCACCCTCCATGGGGGAGATTCCTCAAACCGGGGTGTCAAGGGGAGCTCATATACCACTGCACTCAGGGTTGAGGGAGGTCACCCCTCGAAGGGGGAGATGCCTTAAACCGAGGTGTTGGGAGGGGCTCATATACCACCAACCTCAGGGTTGAGGGGGCTTCCCCTCAAACCGTGAGACGTCTGGAACCAGGGTGTTAGAGGGACATCATATAACCCAGCACACAGGGTCAAGGGTGTGCCCTCCTTGATGAAGGAGACGCCTGGAATCAGGGTGTTGGTGGGAGCTCGTATACCACCGCATCCAGTGTCGAGGGGCTTACCCTCGACGTGGGAGATGCCTGGAACCAGAATGTCAGGGGAGTTCATATACCACAGCACCCAGGGTCGAGTGGGCTCTCCCCTTGACTGGAGAGAAGCATCGCACCAGGTGTTGGGAGGATCGCATATACCACTGCATCCAGGGTCAAGGGGGCTTCCGCATCCATGCGGGAGATGCCTCACATGGGGGTGTCGGGGGGAGCTCATATACCAGCGCACACAGGGTCGAGAAGGCTCTCCTCTCAATGGGGGAGACACCTGTAATGGGGGTGTCGGGAGGTGCTTATATACCACCAGACCCAAGGTCGAGGGAGCTCCCCCATTGACAGGGGAGATGCCTGTAACCAGGGTGTGTGTGTGGGGGGAATTGTATCCCACCTCATCCAGGATAGAGGGGTCTCCCCCCTCGACGGGGGAGATACCTCACACGGGGGTTTCGGGTGGAGCTTGTTTACCACAGCACCAGGGTCAAGGGGGGAGACCCCTAGAACCCGGGTGTCGGGTCATGTTGTATACCACTGCATCCAAGGTCGAGGGTGCTAACCCCTTGACTGGGAAGATGCCTGGAACTGGGTGTTGGGGGGAACTCATATAACACCACACCCAGGGTCAAAGGGGCTCCTCCCTTGATGGGGTTGACCCCTGGAACCAGGCTTTCGGGGGAGCTCCTATATGACCGCACCCAGGGTCAAGGGGGCTACCCCCTCGACTGGGGAGACGCCTCACACGGGGGTTTCAGGTGGAGCTTGTTTACCACCGCACCAGGGTCAAGGGGCGCCCCCTCAACAGGAGAGTTACCTTGAACTGGGGTGTCAGGGGGAGCTCATATACTACCGCACTCAGGGTCAAGGAGGCTCCCATCTAATGGCGGAAGACGCCTCGCACCGGGGTATCGGGGGAGCTCATATATCACCGCACCCAGGATGGAGGGTCTCCCCCTTCAACGGGGCAGATGTCTGGAGCTGGGGTGTTGGGGGCAGCTCTTATACCACTGCACTTAGGGTCAAGGGGGCTCCCCCTCCACATGAAAGACGCCTGGAACAGGGGTGTCAGGGAGAGCTCCTATACCAAGGCACCCATGGTCAAGGAAGCTCCCCCCCCCCCAAGGGGGAGATGCCTGGAACCGGATTGTCAGAGGGAGCTCTATATAATTGCATCCAAAATAGAGGGGCTTCCCCCTCCACGGGTAGATGCTTGGAACCGGAATGTTGGGGGTGGGGGGCTCGTATACCACGCACCCAGGGTCAAGGGGGCTCCCCTGTCGACAGGGGAGATTCCTCAAACTGGAGTGTGGGGGGGAGCTCATATACCACCGCACCCATGGTGGAGGGGGCTCTCTGCTCAACGGGAAAGATCCCTGGAACAAGGGTCAAGTGGGCTCCACCCTCAACAAGGGAGAGGCCTCGAGATGTCATGGGGAATTTGTATACCACTGCACCCAGGGACAAGGAAGCTCCTCTCTTGACGGAGGAGATGCCTCCAATTGGGGTGTCGGGGAAAGCTCATATACCACCGCACCTAGGGTCAAGGGGATGCCCTCCTTGATGGGGGAGACATCTTGCACTGGGGTCCCCTATACCACCGCACCCAGGGTCGAGGATGCTCCCCCCTTGACTTTGGAGACACCTGAAATGGGGTGTTGGGGGACCTCATATACCACCGCACCCAGGGTCCAGGGGGCTCCTTCCTTGACTGGGGAGATGACTGTTGTGGGGACATCATATACTACAGCACGCAGGGTCGAGGGTGCTCCCCCCTCTATACCACTGCAACCAGGAATGAGGGGGCTCCTCACTCTATGGGGGAGATGCATCGAACCTGGGTGTGGGAGGAGCTTGTATACCATCGCACTCAAAATAGAGGGCTTCCCCTTCCACAGGGGAGACGCTTGGAACGGGGTGTCGGGGAGCTTATATAACACGACACCCGGGGTCGAGTTGGCTCCCACCTCGATGGGGGAGACACCTAGAACCAGAGTGTTGGGGGCAGCTCATATACCACTGTACCCAGGGTCGAGGGGGCTCCATCCTCGTCTGCGGAAATGCCTGGAACCAGGCTGTCTGGGGGGAGCTCGTATACCACTGCATCCAGGGTCGAGGGGGCTTCTGCCTCCACAAGCGAGACGCCTCACACCGGGGTGATGGGGGAGCAAGTATACCACTGCACGCAGGGTTGAGGAGGCTCGCCCCTCGACAGGGGAGACGCCTGGAACCAGGTGTCAGGTGGTGCTGGTATACCACTGAACCCAGGGTTGAGGGGAGCTTGTTTATCACTGCACCCAGTGTCAAGAGTGCTCTCTCCTCGACGGGGGAGACGCCTGGAACCGGGGTGTCAGGGGGAGCTTTTATACCACCGCACCCAGTGTCAAGGGGGCTCCCACCTCAAGGCAGGAGTTGCTTCAAACCGGGATCTCAAAGGTAGCTCATATAACACCTAACCCAGGATCGAGGGTAGTCCCCCATCGACGGGGAAGATTCCTTCAACCGGAGTGTTGGTGGGAACTCGTATATCATTGCACCCAGGTCGAAGGGGCTTCTTCCTAGAGGCAGGAGACGCCTCGCATTGGGGTTTCAGGGGGAGCTCCTATACCCCTGCACCTAGGGTCAACGGGGCTCCCACCTCGAGGAGGGAGATGCCTTGTACCGTGGTGTCATGGGGAGCTCCTAAAGCACTTCACCCAGGGTCAAGGGGGCTACCCCCCTCGATGAGGGAGATGCCTCACACCGGGGTTTTGGGGGGAGCTCCTATACCACCGCACCAAGGGTTGAGGGGTCTCCCCTTCAAAGGGGGAGACACCTGGAGCTGGGGTGTCGAGGAGAGCTCTTATACTACCACTTTCAGGGTTGAGGGGGCTCCCCCCTCATTGGGAAAGACGCCTGGAACCAGGGTGTCTTGGGGAGCTCCTATTTCATCACACCCAGGATTGATTGGGCTCCCCCTTTGATGGGGGAGAAGCTTGGAACTGGGGTATGGGAGGAGCTCGGATACCACTGCATCCCCCTTTGACAGGGGAGATGCCTGGAACCCGGGTGTCAGTGGGAGCTCGTATACCACCGTATCCATGGTCAAGGAGGCTCCGCCCTTGACCTGGAAATGGGTAGTCAGGGGGAGCTTGTATATCATCACACACAGGGTAGTGGGGGATCCCCCCTTGAAGGGGGAGATGCCTCCAACTGAGGTATGGGGAGAGCTCATATACCACTGCACCCAGGTTTGAGACAGGGGAGACACCAGAACCAGAGTATGGGGGGAGCTCATATACCACCACATGCAGGGTCAAGGAGGCTTCCCCCTCGATGGGGGAGATACCTTGAAATGAGGTGTCAAGGGTATCTCGAATAGGACCACACCCAGGGTCGAGGGGGTTCCCCCCTCAATGGGGGAGAAGCCTCGAAATGGGGTGTTGGGGGGAGTTCCTATACCACTAAACTCAGGGTCTAGGGGACTCCCCTCTCGATAGGGGAGATGCCTTGAACTGGTGTGTCAGGGGGGCTTGTATACCACCTCACCCATGGAGGAGGGGGCTCCCCACTCCACGGGAAAGACGCCTGGAACCGGGGTGACGGTGTGAGCTCATATACCACCGGACCCACAGTCAAGTGGGCTCCACCCTCGATGGGGGAGTTGCCTCGAAACAGGGTGTCAAGGGGAGCTCGTATATCACTGCACACAGGGTTGAGGGGGGTCACCCAGACACCCTGATGCCAGGCATCTCGTATACCACCACAACCAGGGTCGAGGGGGCTTACCCTTTCGGGGGAGATGCCTGGAACTGGGATGTCGGGGGACCTTGTGTACCACAGCACTGCAGGGTCGAGGGTGCTCCCCCCTCTATGGGAGAGACGCCTGGAACTGGGGTGTTAGGTGGACCTCATATACCACTGCACACAAGGTTGAGAGGGTTCCCCCCTTGACTGGGAAGATGGGTTTTTAGGGGAGCTCGTTTACCACCACATCCAGGGTCGAGGGGGCTTCCGTCTAGACGCGGGAGACGCCTCACACTGGGGTTATCGGTGGGAGCTCAAATACTACCACACACAGGGTTGTGCCCCCCCCCCCCTTTGACGGGGTGATGCCTGGAACCACACCCAGGGTCGAGAAGGCTCCTATACCACCACACAGAGGGTTAAGGGGGCTCCACCCTCAATGGGGTACATGCCTCAAACTGGGGTGTCAAGAGGAGCTTGTATACCACTGCAACCAGTGTAGAGAGGGGGGGACAGGGGAAACTCCTCGACATGGGGTGTAGGGTGAAACTTGTATACCACTGACTCAGGCTTGAGGGGACTTTCCCCTTGACGGGGGTACGCCTCGAGCTGGGTGTCAGGGGGAGCTCGTATATCACCTTACCCATGGTCCAGGGGGCTTCCCTGTCAATGTGGGAGATACCTGGTACCTGGGTGTCAGGGGGAGCTCGTATACCATTCCACCTAGTGTCGAGAAAGTTCCCCCATGATCGGGGAGACCCCTCAAACCAGGGTGTCATGGGGAGCTCCCACCACACCCAGGGTAGTGGGCACTCCCCACTCGAGGTGGGAGATCCCTCGAACTGGGGTGTCGGTGTGAACTCCCACAGCACTCAGGGTTGAGGGGCACCTCCTGCGAGGCAGGAGACCCCTCAAACCTGGGTGTTGGGGACAGATCCTATACCATCGAACCCAGGGTCAAGGGAACTCTGCCCTCGAAAGCGGAGACCCCTCGAACCAGGGTGTCATGTGGAGAATGTATATCACCGCACCCAGGGTCGAGGAGACTCCCCCCTTGAGGCCAGAGACCCCTTGAACTGTGGTGTGAAGGACGAACTCCCACTGCATGCAGAATCGAGGGGGGAGACCCCTTGAACTGGGGTGTCGAGGGGAGCTCCCATGGCACCCAGGGTTGAGGGGACTCCCCCCTCGAGGTGGATACTCCTCTTAACGGGGTGTCCGGGGGAGCTCCTACCTCAATGAAGGTCAAGGGGACTTCCACCTCAAGGCAGGAGACCCCTCGAACTGTGGTGCTGGGGGAGCTCCTCACCACACGCTAGGTAGAAGGGAGACTCACCCCTCAAGGCGGGAGACCCCTCCAACCGGGGTGTCAAGGGGAGCTCGCATAGCACTGCACCCACGGTCGAGGGGACTCCCTCCTCGAGGCCAGAGACCCCTTGAACTGGGGCATCTTGGGGAGCTTGTATACCACTGCACCCAGTATCGAGGGGACTCCCCCCACGTGGACAGAGACCCCTTGAACCAGGGTGTCAGGGGGAGCTCCTTCAGCACGGAGGTTCAAGGGGACTCCTCCTTTGAGGCGGGAGACCTCTCCATCCAGGATGTTGGAGAAAGCTCCCCCACGCGCAGGGTAGAGGGGACTCCCTACTTGAGGTGGGAGACCCCTTGAACTGAGCTGTCAGGGGGAGCTCATATACCAGCACATCCAGGGTCGAGGAGACTCCCCCTCGAGGGAAGAGACCCCTCAAACTGGGGTGTGTGTGTCGGGGAGCTCATATATTCCTGCCCTCAGATTCAAGGGGACTCCTCCCTCGTGACTGCAGACTCCTTGAACCAGGTTGTAGGGTGGAGCATGTATACCACTGCACCCAGGGTCGAGGAAACTCCCCGCTTTGAGGGCAGAGACCCCTTGAACTGGGGTGTCGTGGGGAGCTTGTATTCCACCCAATCAGGAGCTTGTATTCCACCACAACCCCTTGAGGGTGGAGACCCCTAGAAACGTAGTGTCATGGGGAGCTCCTATACCACCACACCCAGGGTCAAGGGGACTGCCCCCTCGAGGGTGAAGATCTCTCGAACCGGGGCGTCAGGGTGAGCTCCTATACCACTGCACCCACGGTTGAGTGGGCTCCCCACTTGAAGGGGAGATGCCTCAAACAGGGGTGTTGCGAGGAGCTCCTATACCACTGCACCCAGGGTTGAGAGTGCTCCCCCTTTGACTGTGGAGATGCCTGGAACAGGGGTGTTGGGGTAACTCGTATACCACTGTACCCAGAGTCGAGGGGGCTTCCCCCCTCAATTGGGGTGATGGTTGGATGTGTTGTCGGGGGGAACTTGTGTACCACCACACCCAGGGTCGAAGGGGCTTACCCCTAGTCGGGGAAGACACCTGAAACCAGGGTATCGGGGAGAGCTTCCACCACACCCAGGGTCGAGGGGACTCCCACTTGAGGTGGGAGACCCCTCAATCAGTGGTATCTGGTGGAGTTCCTATACCACTGCACCCAGGGTCGATGGGATTCCCCCATTGAGGGCAGAGACCCCTGGAACTGGAGTGTCGAGAGGAGCTCAAACTGCACACAAGGTTGAGGGAACTCGTTCCTCGAGGGTGTCGGGGGTAGCTCATATACGACCATACCCTGGGTGGAGGGGACTCCCCCCTCGAGAGGGCAGACCCCTCAAACCGGGTTGTCGGGTGGAGCTCATATACCAGTATACCACCGAAATGCAGGGTCGAGGGAACTCATCCCACCAGGGGGAGACCTCTGGAACCGGGGTGATGGGGGGAGCTCCCACTGCACGCAAGGTCAAGGTGATTCCCTGCTCGAGGTGGGAGGCATCTTGAAGCGGGATGTTGGTGGGAGCTCCCACAGCACCCAAAGTCAAGGGGACTCCCTCCTTGCGCCGGGAGACCCCTCGAACCTGGGTGTCGGCGGGAGGTCCCACAGAACCCAGGGACTAGAAGTCTCCCCCCTCGCGGCTGGAGACCACTCAAACCAGGGTTTTGGTGGGAGCTCCACTGCACCTAGGGTCGAAGGGACTCCCCCGTGGAGGCTGGAGACCCCTTGAACCTGGATGTTGTGGGGAGCTTCCATCACACCCAAGTCGAGGCATCTCCACTCTCGCGCTGGGAGCTCCCTCCCACCGGGGTGCCGGGGGAGCTTCCACTTCACCGAGGGTCGAGGCAACTCCACCCTTCAAGCAGGAGCCTCCTCCCAAGGGATACCCCCCTTGAGGCAGCAGACCCCTCGAACCTGGGTGTCGGGGGGTGCTCCCACTGCACCAAGGAGATCAAGGTGACTCCCCCTCGAGGCAGGAGACCATCAGACAGGGTTGTCAAAGGGGAGCTTGTATTGCACTGCACCCAGTGTCAAGGGGACTCTTCCATCAAGGGCAGAGGCCACTCAAATTGGGGTGTCTGGGGAGCTCTTATACCACCGCACTCTGGGTCGAGGGAACTCCCCCCTCAAGGGTGGAGACTTCTTGAACCAGGGTGTCCGAGGGAGCTCCCACCACACCCTGGGTCAAGGGGACTCCCCCTCAAGATGGGAGACCCCTTGAATCTGGGTGTCGGGGGGAGGTCCCACAGCACCCAGGGTCGAGAGGACTCCCCCATGGAGGCCGGAGACCCCTCGAACTGGGGTGTCGGGGGAGCTCCCCCTGCACCTAGGGTCAAGGGTACTCCCCTGTTGAGGTGAGAGACCCCTCGAACCTGGGTTTCAGGGGGAGCTTCCACTGTACCCAGGTTGAGGTGACTCCACTCTTGAGGCGGGAGCCCCCTCTGAACTGGGTGTTGGAGGAAGCTCCCACCACACCCAGGGTTGTGGTGACTCCACCCTCGAGGAGGGAGCCCCATTCCACCAAAGTGTCGAGTGTCGGTGGGAGCTCCCACCACACCCAGTGTTGAGGGATCTCCACATGCGAGGTGGGAGAACCCTTGTTCCCGGGTGTTTGGGGAAAATGTATACCATCTCACCCAGGATGGAAAGGACTCCCCCATGGAGGAGGGAGACCCCTAGAACCGGGGTGTCGGTGTCGGTGGGAGCTCTCACCACACCCAAGGTGGAGGGGACTCTCCTCTCTAGGTGGGACACCTCTCAAACCTAGGTGTCAGGGGAGCTCCCACTGAACCCAGGGTCAAGGGGATTCACCCTCAAGGTGGGAGACCCCTCGAACTGGGGTGTTGGGGGGAGCTCAATAGCACCGCACCCAGTGTCGAGGGGACTCTTCCCTTTAGGGCAGAGCCCCTTCAAACCAGTGTGTCTGGGGGAGCTCATATACCACTGCACCCAGGGTTGAGGGGACTCCCCATTCGATGTCGGAGACCCTCAAACTGAGGTTTTGGGGGGAACTCTTATACCACTGCATCCAGGGTCGAGGGGACTCCCCCCTTGAGGGGGAGATCCCTTGAACCAGGGTGACAGGAGGAGCTCGTATACCACCACACCCAGGGTCAAAAGAACTCCCCCTTCGAGGGTGGAGACCCCTCGAAGCAGGGTGTTGCAGGGAGCTTCTCCCTTACCCAGGGTCGAGGGGACTCCCCTCTTGAGGGGGGAGACCCATCAAATTGGGGTGTCATGGGGAGATCACACCACACCCCTGGTCAAGAGGACTCCCCAGTCGAGGCGAGAGACACCTCGAACCTGGGTGTCAGGGGGAGCATCGTCCACACCGGTCGAGGTGACTCCACTGTCAAGGTGGGAGCCCTGTCCCACTGGGGTGTTGGGGGGAGCTGCCACCACACACAGGGTGGAGGTGATTCCACCCTCGAGACGGGAGTCCCCTCACACCGGGGTGTTGAGGGGAGCTCCCACCACACACAAGGTCAAGGGGACTCTACACGAGGCAAGAGACCCCTTGTACTGGAGTGTCAGGGAGAGCTCATATACCATCACACCTAGGGCCAAAAGGACTCCCCCCTTGAGCAGGGAAACCCCTCACACTGGGGTGTCAGAGGGAGCTCCCAGAGTACCCAGGGTCGACATGACTCCACCCTCCAGGGTGGAGACCCCTTGTACCAGGGTGTCGTGGGGAGCTCCTACACCACCGCACCAAGGGTTGAGGGGGCTCCTGCCTCAAAGCGGGAGATGCCTCAAACTCGGGTGTCAGGGGGGAGCTCCTACACCACCACACTCAGTATGTGGGGGATATGCCCTTGATGGGGGAGATGCCTGTAACCAGGGGTGGGAGGGAGCTTGAACACCACCATGCCCAGGGTCGAGGGGGCTTCCCGCTCAATGAAGGAGACGCCTCAAACAAGGGTGTCAGGGGGAGATCGTACACCACCACACACAGGGTTGAGGGGGATCCAATCTCGAGGCAGGAGATGCCTCATACTGGGGTATGGGGGGAGCTCGTATACCACCACACCCAGGGTCATGGGGGCTCCCCCCTCGATGGAGAAATGCCTCAAACTGGGGTGTAGGAGCTTGTACACCACCACGTCCAGGGTAGAGTGGGTTCCCCCCTCGATGGGGGAGATGCCTCAAACGGGGGTGTCGGGGGAACTCATACACCAAAGCACTCAGGGTAGAGAGGCTTCCCTGCTCAGTGATGGAGACACCTCCAACCAAAGTGTCGGAGGGAGCCTTTACACCACTGCCCCCAGGGTCAAGGTGCTTCCCCTACGATGGGGGAGGTGCCTCGAACCGGGGTGTCAGGAGGAGCTCCTACACCACCGAGTCCAGGGTCAAGGGGGCTCCCGCCTCGAAGTGGGAGACCCCTCGAAATGGGGTGTCACGGGGAGTTCCTTCACCACTGCATCCAGGGTTGAGGAGACTCCCGCCTTGAAGCGGGAGATGCCTCCAAATGGGGTATTGGTGGGAGCTCTTACACCACCGCACCCAGTGTCAAGGGGGCTCCCCCCTAGAAAGGAGAGACGCTTCGAAACGGGGTGTCAGGTGAGCTCATACACCATAGCACCCAGGGGGAGTGGGCTCCCACCTTGACAGAGGAGATGCCTTGAACCAGGTTGGCAGGAGGAGCTTGTACACCACCACACCCGGTCGAGGAGCTCCCGCCTCGAGGTGGGAGACGCCTCAACCCGGGTGAGCGGGGAGCTCCTATACCACCGCACCCAGGGTCGAGGTGGCTCCCGAATTGAGGTGGGAGACACTTCAAACAGGGGTGTTAGGGGGAGCTCGTACACCACCGCACCCATGATCGAGAGGGCTACCCCTTTGTGTGGAGATGCCTCAAACCGGGGAATGGGGAAGAGCTCGTACACCACCGCACCCAGGGTCAAGGTGGCTTCACCATCAAAGGAGATGACTCGAACTGGGTTGTCAAGGAGAGCTCGTAAACCAGGGCACCCAGGGTCGAGGGGCTCCCACCTCAAGGCGTGAGACGCCTTGCACTGGGTGTTAGAGGGAGCTCGAAAACCACTGCACCCAGGGGCTCCCCCCTCGAAGGGGGAGATGACTCGAACCAGGGTGTTGGGGAAGCTCGTACACCACCCCACCCAGGTCGAGGGGCTTTCGCTTTGAGGCAGGAGACACCTTGACTGGGGTGAGGGGGGGGCTCGTATACCACTGCACTCAGGTTGGAGGGGGCTCCCAAATGGAGGTGGGAGATGGACTCACACCGATGTGTCTTATGGAGCTCGTATACTACATCACCCAGGGTCGAGGGGGCTCCCCTTTATGCGGAGGAGATGCTTCGAACCGGGGAGTTGGGAGGATCTCGTACACCACTGCACACAGGGCCGAAGTGTCTCCCCCATCTAAGTGAGTTGTCTAGTTGAGCTCGTATACCACCATGCACAAGGTCGAGGAGCCATTGCCTTCAACGGGGTAATGCCTCAAATGGGGGTGATGGGGGAAGGTTGTACAACCATGCCTAGGGTTAAGGGGCCTCCTCCCTCGACGATGGAGATGCCTCGAACCAGGGTGTTTGGGGGAGAGCTCTTATAACACCAAACTCAGGGTCGAATGGGCTTGGCCTCAAGGCAGGGGACTCCTTGACCGGGGTGATGGGAGAGCTAGTACACTACCGTGCCCAGGGTCAATGGGGCTCCCCACTAGATGGGGGAGCTACCTCAAAGGAGGGTGTTGGGGGGGAACTCATACACCAATGCACCAAGGGTCAAGGGGGCTCCCCCGTTGACGGGGGAGATGCCTCCAACCGGGGTGCTGGGGAGATCTCATACACCCCCGTGACCAAGGTAGAGGGGGCTCCCCCCTCGACGGGATTTACGCCTCCAACTGGAGTTTCAGGGGGAGCTCATATGCCCCCACGAGCAGGATCAAGGGGACTCCCCCTTGATGGGGGATATGCCTCAAACTGGGGTGTCAGGGGGAGCTCATACACCACTGTGCCCAGGGTCATGGGGGCTGCCCCCTTGACAGGGGAGACGCCTTGAACCGGGGTGTCAGGGGCAGCTCATACACCCCCACACCAAGGGTCGAGAGGGCTTCTGAATCAAGGCAGGAGACACCTTGCACCGGGGTGTCTGGAGGTGCTCATATACCACTGCACCCAGGGTGAGTGGGCTCCCCTTTGAGGCGGGAGATATCTCCACCAGGGTGTCGGGGGGAGCTAGTATACCACCGTGCCCAGGGTCGATGGGGCTTCCCCCTAGATGGGGGATATGCCTCAAATGGGTTTTTTGGCGGGATTTTGTATGCCACCTTGACAAGTGTTGTGGGGGCTCCCTCCCTTAACCGGGGAGATGCCTCGACCCGGGGTGTCGGGGAAATCTTGTACACCACCGCATCCAGGGTTGAGGTGGCTTCTGCATCAAAGGGGGAGATGCCTCGAACCGGTGTCAAGGGGAGCTCATACACCACCATACCCAGGGTTGAGGGCTTTCAGTTCGAGGCTGGAGACACCTTGACAGGGGTGAGGAGGGAGCTTGTATACCACTGCACTCAGGTTCGAGGGGGCTCCCGAATGGAGGTAGGAGACTACTAACAACGATGTGTCTCAGGGAGCTGTATACTACATCACCCACGGTCAAGAGGGCACCCCTTTATGTGGAGGAGATGCTTCCAACCAGAGAGTCGGGAGGATCTCATACACCACTGCACATAGGGCTGAAGTGTCTCCCCCATCTAAGTGGGATACGCCTCCAACTGAGTTGTCTAGTGGAGCTCGTACACCACCATGCACAAGGTCGATGGGCCTCTGCCCTCAACAGAGGAGATGCCTCCAATGGAGTTGTCTAGTGGAGCTCATACTGGGTGGAAGGTTGTACAACACCATGCCTAGGGTTAAGGGGCCTCCTCCCTCGACGATGGAGATGCCTCAAACCAGGGTGTCTGGGGGAGCTCTTATACCACCAAACTCAGGATCCAGTGGGCTCCTGCCTTGAGGCAGGGGACTCCTTGACCAGGTTGTTGGGGAGAGGTAGTACACCACAGTGCCCAGGGTCGATGGGGCTCCCCCTTAGATGGGCAAGACACCTCAAAGGAGGGTGTTGGGGGGAGCTCATACACCTTTGCACCCAGGGTCGAGGGGGCTCCCCCCTTGACGGGGTTTATGCCTCAAACCGGGGTGTCAGGGGGAGCTCATATGCACCACGCGCAGGGTTGAGTTGGCTCCCCTTTGATGGGGGAGATGCCTCCACCCGGGTGTCAGGGGGAGTTCGTACACTACTGCACCCAGGGTCGAGGGGCCTCCTCACTTGAGGATAGAGACACCTTGAAACCGATGTCGCGGGGAGCTCATACAGGCCTGTGCCCAGGGTAGAGGGGGCTCCTGCCTCCATGGGGAGACTCTTGATGAGGGGTGTTGGGGGAAGCTCGTCCACCATCGCTCACAGGGTCAAGAGGGCTCCTGCCACATGGTGGGAGACACCTCGCACCTGGGTGTCGGGGGGAGCTCGTACACCACCACGCCCAGGTTCAAGGGGGCTCCTGCTTCGAAATGGGAGAAGCCTTGAACTGTGGTGCAGGGGGGAGCTTGAATATCACTGTACCCTGCGTTGTGTGGGCTCCCCCTTTGTTGGGGGAGACGCCTCTAACCAGGGTGTTGGGGGAAACTCATACACCACCGCACCCAGGGTCCAGGTGGCTTTCCCATCGCAGGTGGAGATGTCTAGCACCGGGGTATTGGGGAAAGGTCATACAACACCGCAGTGTTGAGAGGGCTCCCTCTCAACGGGAGAAGTTTCGAACCTGCGTGTTGGAGGGAGCTCGTACATCCCCGGGCCCAGGGTCGAGGGGGCTACCACCTAGACGGGGGAGACGCTGCTAATCATGGTATCTGGGGGAGCTCGTACACCACTGCTCCCAGGGTCGAGGGGGCTCTCCCTTCGACGGGTTTACACTTCGAACTGGGGTGTTTGGAGGAGCTCGTACACCATCATGTCCAGGTTCGAGTGTGCTCCCCCCTTGACGGGGGTGACACCTTGAACCGGGGTGTCAGGGGGAGCTCGTAAACCACTGCACCCAGGCTCAAGGGGCCTCTCGCTAGACGATGGGGATGCCTCAAAACGGGGTGTTGGGGGGAGCTCGTACATCCCCGAGACCAGGGTTGAGGGGGCTCCTGCCTCTACCGGGGGAGACGCCTTGAACCAGGGTGTCGGGAGGAGGTCGTATACCACTTCTCACAGGCTTGAGAGGGCTCCCGCCATGAGGTGGGAGACGTTTGGCACCTGGGTGTGTGTGTGTGAGGGAGCTCATACACCACTGCACCCAGGGTCGAGGCGGCTCCCCCCTCATCGGGGGAGACCCCTCGAATTGGCAAGTCGGGGGAAGCTCGTACACCAATGTACCCAGAGTGGAGGGGGATCCCACTTCAAGGCAGGAGATGGCTCACACTGGGGTATCAGGGAAAGATTATACACCACTGCATCCAGTGTCAAGCGGGCTCCTGCCTCAAAGCAGGAGATGCATCAAACCGGGCTATCGGGGGGAGCTGGTACACCACCACACCCAGGGTTGTGGGGGCTCTCCCCTTGACAGAGGAGACACCTCTAACCAGGATGTGGGGGGGATCTTGTACACCACTGTGCCCAAGGTCGAGGTGGCTTCCCTATCGAAGGTGGAGACCCCTTGAACTGGGTATCAGGGGGAGCTCATACAACTCCGCACCCAGGGTCAAGGGTCTCCCCCCTCGACGGGGCAGACACCTCTAACTGGGGTGTGGGGGGAGCTCATACACCACTGCATCCAGGGTTGAGGGGGTCCCGCCTTGAGGTGGGAGATGCCTCACACCCGGGTATCTGGAGGAGCTCGTTCACTACCGCACCCAGCATCAAGCAGGCTCCCACCTGGAAGCGGGAGACACCTCAAACCGGGGTGTTGTGGGGAGCTTGTATACCACCACACCAAGGGTCGTGGTGGCTCCCTCCTCAACGGGGGAGATGCCTCTAACTGGGGTGTTGGAGGGATCTCGTACACTAGCGCACCCATGGTCAAGGTGGCTTCCCTATCAAAGGGGGAGACGCCTTGATCCAGGGTGTTGGGAGAGAGCTCGTATACCACCTCACCCAGGGTCAAGGAGCTCCCGCTTTGAGGCGTGAGACACCTCGCACTGGGTTGTCGGGGGGAGCTCATATACCACCGTGCCCAGGGTAGAGAGGGCTACCGCCACAACGTGGAAGATGTCTCTAACCAGGGTGTCGGGGGGATCTCTTACATCACTGCACCCAGGGTCGAGGTGGCTTCCCCATGGAAAGGGGAGACTCCTCGAACTAGATGTCAGGGGGAGCTTGTACACCACTGTGCCCAGTGTCCAGCGGGCTCCCTCCTCGAACCAGGGTGTACGGGGGGAGTGTGTTAACCACTGCGTCCAGGGTCAAGGGGGCTTCCTGCTTGACGGGGGAGACACCTCAAACGGGGGTGTCAGGGGGAGTTCCTACACAACCATGCTCAGTGTTGTGGAGGCTCCCCCCTTGATGGGGGAGACACCTCTAACTGGGAAGTGGAAGGAATCTCGTACACCACCGCACCCAGGTCGAGTTGGCTTCCCCATGGGAAGGGGAGACGCCTCAAACTAGGTGTCAGGGGGAGCTCGTACACCACCGCACCCAGGGTCGAGGGTCTCCACTCTCAATGGGCGAAATGCCTCGAATCAGAGTGATGGGGAGACTGGGTAAACCACCACACCCAGGGTCGAGAGGATCCTGCCTCGAGGCGGGAAACACCTCGCACTTTGTGTTGGGGGGAGCTTGTACACCACAGTGCCCAGGGTCGAGGGGGATACCCCCTTACTGGGGAGATGCCTTGAAATGGGGAGTTGGAGGGAGCTTGTACAACACTGCGCCCAGGATTGAGGTGGCTCCAGCCTCGAAGCAGGAGACGCCTCGAATTGGGTGTCGGGGGAGCTCGTACACCACTGCTCCCAGGTTCAAGGGGGCTCTCCCCTCAATGGGGAGAATGCCTTGAACCAGGGTGTCATGTGGAGCTCCTACACCACCACGCTCAGGGTCCAGGGGTCTCCCCCTCAACAGGGGAGATGCCTGGAATGGGGGTGTTGGGGGGAGCTTGTACACCACTGTGCCCAGGGTCAAGGGGGCTCCCGCCTCGTGTTAGGAGATGCTTCACACCAGGGTGTCAGGGGAGCTCGAACACCACTGCACCCAGGGTCAAGAGGGGGAGACACGTCAAATGGGTGTGCCAGGAGGAGCTCATACACCACCATGCCCAGTGTCGAGGTGCAGTCTCCTCAATGCGGGAGAGGTCTCGAACTGTGGTGTTGGTGGGACCTCATACACCACCATGTCCAGTGTTGACTGGGCTCCCCCATCAACAGGAGAGACACCTCCAACAGGGGTGTTTGAGGGAGCTCCTACACCACCGCACCAAGGGTGGAGGAGGCTCTCCACTCAATGGGGGAGACACCTTGAACTGGGTTGTTGGGGGATCTCGTACACCACCATGCTCAAGATCAAGGGGGATCCCCATTTGACGGGGGAGATGCCTCCCACTGGGGTGATGCGGGGATCTCCTACACCACTGCACTCAGCGTCCAAAGGGCTCCCGCCTCGAAGTGGGTGAAGCCTCGAATCAGGGTTCAGGAAGCTCATACACATCTGCACCCAGTGTCGAGTGGGCTCCCGCCTCGAGGGGGAGACACTTCAAAGGGGGGTGTCAGGGGGAGCTCATACACCACAGCTAACAGGATAGAGCGGGCTCTCTCCTCAAGGCGAGAGATGCCTTGACCAGCGTGTGGGGAGGAACAAGAACACCTCAGCGCCCAGGGTTAATGGAGATCCCCCATGGACAGGGCAGATGTCTCCAATGGGGGTATTGGGAGGACCTCATACTCCATTGCTGCAGTCTGGCTGGGCAAAAATCACGAGCCACTGAAGCAGGAACAAACTTTATTTCTGAACTCCACCAGCACACTCCACACATGCTCCTGGGGAATTCTCCCAATTGCCACCTGGCTCCTCCGGGAACCAGCAACATGAAAATCCCTCCTCCGGCACTTCCCCAACCAATAGGAACTCCCCCGGAATCCCCGAGAGCACAAGCAGAACTCACGGGGAACTCCGCCAGAACTCAAAAGTCATCACATTAATGGCTCCCTAGCGTCACCTCTCAACCACTACTTCTGGCAAAAATGCCATGCGTCATCCCTACTCGGCTGTGGCCCTCAACATCTCCTCCCTTCTGTTTAATTAAACAATAAGCAATGTGGCTTAGGGACCGTGACTGTTAGGCTAATACTACATATGGTCCTTACCATCATCGGATGAGCTGAGCTCAAGGCATCAGCCTCCTATCTTAGGTTGGTACCATTGCAATTGGATCATACCCGTCACTGACTACCGGTCCAGCATATAGCCATACTTGTGGATAGGCCTATGCACCGGTGTGGGGGGGTGAGGTTCTTTGCCTCACCTCTGTTGGTCCCCAAATTTGGCCTTGGTGCCAGTGGGGGGATGAGGTTCTATGCCTCACCTCTGTTGGCCCGCAAATTTTAGACCATCACTAGCAGAAGGGAGGAGGATGCAAAATGCCACAACACCAAGCCAAAATGACGGCTCTTTTTGGAAAAATTGTACCACCGATGACACCATCTGTAAAGATATGTCAGCACTACCACAATTTGCTGCATCAATAGATAGTTCACAATGCATACAAGTAATATATAGTCCAGGCAAGTTCTGCAAGCAGTTCAAAGCAGAGGAATCCATCAATATGTCCATTTCCTACCAAAGTAAATTGACTTCTTGATTGAGCATTACTAGTTGAATTATTATTCATTGATGCATCCGTTTATAGAGTTTGTTGTGATAACTATCGAAGAAGCTGTAGTTTGGTTTTATCTTTATCTTCACCGGCACTGGGATGAAGATAGGAATTCTGGCAATGATGGCTAAAAAAAAAAAAAAATTATGTAACATCCAACAGGTACTAAGAAAACAATTTTCTGAACAATTTACATTATCCTGAACAGAATTATTAAATATAATGGAAAGAAAGGTGAAAGTAAACAAACAGATCTGTTAACCTCCTTTTTTGTTTACAAATTAAAAACAATCCTCAACAGCTGTTTAACCAACTTAAATTAAACCATTTAAATCACGTGAATAAAAAAAAATTCGGATCCATTTTTTCATGAGCACTCCTCATATATGATATATGGATATATGCACATACAAACATACAACACAAAACACAAGTGTGCACACATAACATACAACACATAAGACAATAGTAAAAGCCTTGTAGCTTTACACAAGTGAAATCACCATTGCAATGTTTAAAAACTCCACAGCCAAAAAATAGAACTGATCACAAAAACATTAACCTAGGTCTGTATGAGCTCAAAATATAAAATAGAAATTCATGATGTGGCAAAGGGCAATAATAAAATAAATACTGAAAAAAGTATCCTGGTTTATCACTGTCCCAGATGTAAGAATAGCCAAGCTGAAGCTCTGGATATCAGCTGTTATAGATTTGAGTCAAATCATCTTCTTTTTGGTCTGTAGAAATCGCTTTGGTTAGTCTCTCTGGAATCCAAATCGGCTGCTGTTCTCCCTGTGGAAACACATAAACAGAACGCCGACTCCAGACAATCACTGGGTCATGACTTTTCCATTGTCCTGTTAGAATATCCTTCCAAAGTATCTTAGGCTTATGTACGTTTTTTGGACACATATGCCTTTCCACAGCACTAAGCCCTGATGAATCCAAATTTTAAAAGTTTAGAGTAAAAAGGGCTATTTTCAGTTTATTTTTTGGGGATATATACCTCTTTCCAATTTCCTCTTTTTGCTTTAATAAGTACATTTTAATAGTTTGATGAGCTCTTTCAAATATGTCTTGTCCCTGTGGATTGTATGGAATTCCTGTTATGTGAGTAATGCCAAATGATGAACAAAATTGTTTCAAAGAGGTAGAAGTATAACCAGGACCATTAATCTGTTTTTAACTGTTTTGGAACGCCCACAGTGGCAAAATTTTGTAAGCAATGAGCTATAATATCTTTAGTTTTTTTCTCTGGCATGAACAGAGCCCATCAAAAATCCGGAAGAAGTATCAACTGTAACATGCAAATATTTTAATTTTCCAAATTCTGGCAAGTGTGTGACATCCATCTGCCAAATATGATTAGGTATCAATCCTCTAGGATTGACTCCAAGATTTACTTGTGGTAAAAAGGTCACACAATTTTGACATTGTTTTATTATTTGTCTATCTTGTACCTTAGTTATTTTAAAACCCTTTGTAAAGTATTAGCATTGACATGGAACCTTTTATGAAAATTTGTAGCTTCTTCTAGTGTAGAGAAAATATGTATGTCACGTGTAGTTTTATCTGCTAAATCATTGTCCAAACTAAGGGCTTCAGGCAATCCTGTATATGCTCTGATATGTCCTAAAGAATGGATTTTCTGTCCCAGATTAGACTTTGTATAGTGGAAAACAAAGAGAAAACAATAGAGAAAGGAGAAATCCTACCAGCATCTTCAAGGGATACTATAGCATTAACTATATACTAACTATCAGAAAATAAATTAAATACAGAATCTTTAAACATCAGAAAAGCTTGTAATACTGCATTAAGCTCTACCTTTTGAGCTGATTGTTTGGGTACTAAAAATGTAAAAGTTTGATCAGGGGTAACTACTGCTGCTGTACCATTATTTGACCCATCAGTGAATATATTTGGAGCATTCATGATAGGTGTTTTTCTTGTCATTTTTAGAAAAACTACAGGATGCGAAGGCCAAAAAGACAACAAAGGACTAGATGGTAAGTGCTTATCAAATGAAACATTAGATTTACACATGATTATTGTGTAAGTATTTAACTCATTAGCTAACTCATCAATTTGATCCATAGTATATGGATTAATGATTTTATTGGGAGAAATTCCAAACACTCCCTTCACTGCTGTTATTCCTTTGAGTATTAATTGTCCTACAGCCTCAGGATACATAGTAAGAATAGAGTTAGGAGAATAAGATAAATGTATCCACAATAATGGACCTTCTTGCCAAAATCCTTCTGTAGGAATATTTTTTGTTAATATTACAATAAAAAATTAAAGCAAACTTATATCAATTCTATCCAAATGCATATTTTCCATATATGTTTCAATAATTTTTAATGTCTTTCTTGCTTCAGGTGTTAACATTCGGGGTGAATTTGGATCTGATGGACCTTTTAAGATATCAAATAAAGGTCCCAAGTCTCCTGTTGGTATGCCTAGATAAGGCTTTATCCAAATTATGTCTCCTAATAACTTTTGAAAGTCTTTAAGTGATTTGAGTTGATCTACTCGTATTTGAATTTTTGGTGGACGGACCATGGTTGAGGATAATAGAACTCCTAAATAATTAATTGGAAAATTTAATTGTACTTTATCTATTGCTATCTCTAGATTATAATGTTTTAATAAATTTGTAAGTGTGGCATAACATTCTAGCAAAACATTTTTATCTTTATGTGCTAACAATACATCATCCATATAGTGAAATATTTGTAATTCAGGATTTTGATTTCTAAGTGGCTGGATTGCTTTGTTAGCATAAATTTGACACATAGTTGGGCTGTTATTCATCCCTTGAGGGAGTACTTTCCATTCATATCTCTGATCAGGACCTTCATGATTCAGTGCAGGGATAGTAAATGCAAAACGTGGACTATCCTCAGGATGAATTGGAATTGAAAAAAACCCAATCTTTAATATCTGTAGCTAAAACATACCAGGTTTTTAGCAAAGCAGACAATTGAGGAATCCCAAATTGAGCAGATCCCATAATAACCATCTCATTATTAATGGCTGTTAACTGCAATAATCTCCATTTACCAGATTTCTTTTTAATGACAAAAATGGGAGTATTATAGGGAGTTACGGAAGGTTGTATATGTCCCTCTGCTAATTGTACCCCTTCTGAAAATCCAATCCATGTCTATCTATTCCTTGATCTATTTGAATTGGTGGTGCTATACCTTGTTCTTGTTCTCCTAATCTTTTTTCTTTCCTAAAACCTTGTCTAGCCTTAATAGTGGGCACATTTGGATTGATGTTATTTTAATGTCAAACCTAGTTGATCTAGGACATCTCGTCCCCATAAATTTATCGGAAGATGATCCAATACATATGGCTGTATAGTTCCTTCACATCCTTCAGGATCCTTCCAATCTAATACCATTGCACTTCTATGGGGATTAGTCGCCACTCCTAGGACTTGAAGCGTTTGAGTGGTTTGTTGTAATGGCCAATGTTTTGACGAGATATGATACTAAGGTCTGCACCTGTATCCAGTAGCCCATTAAATTCATGTCCTTGAATATTTAGTTTTAGCATTGGGCGAGAATCTAAATTTAAAGACAGCATAGCCCAATCTACACCTGTGGAGCCTAATCCCCTGGAACCTCTTTCTATAGTACTACTGGAAATTTTATCGTATAGGTTGGGTATTGTTAATAATTGTGCTATTCTATCTCCTGGTGAAATTACTGATATACCCTTTGGAGAACTAGCTATAATTTTTATTTCACCTTCATAATCGGGATCAATTACCCCAGGACTTATCATAAGTCCTTTTAGAGTAGAAGAAATGTTTCCTAACAATAAGCCTACTCTTCCTCGGGGAAGAGTTCCTTTTATTCCTGTGGGAATAATTTAAACTTTCATCTCTGGAGTTAGTACTGCTCTGGCAGAGGTGTAGGTGTCCAACCCTGCACTCCCTCTGGTTCGTCTGATAAGAGATCTGATGGATAATGTGTCCTGGGCACTACCCTGATGGTGTTGCTGGGTTCCTCCATGGTGTTTCTGGGTTCCTCCAGTGCCCTGTATATTTGTGGTCATGGGTCCTGGAGCATAGGGCCCCCCTGTCCGTTTTTTGGCAATGGAGCCCGATGCCTTTCTCCACAATATCGTGGGTAAAAACCTGGTCCTTGTCCATTTTTTGATAATGGAGTACCCTCTATGGTGGTTTGAGAATGGCATTTATTAGCCCAATATCTCCCTCTACAGCATCGTGGGCAAATACCCAGTATTCTACCCCTTTGATACCTAGCTTTGTTAAACTCCCCTCCTATGGAGCAATTTTTTTTAAATGTCCTGTTTGTTCACAATTGTAGAATGTTTTTGGCCTGGCATCTAAAACCTGTTGTACTACAGCTGCCAAGACTTGCTCTTGTTCATTAATCTCTCTACATAATTTAATATATGTGTTTAAATCTCCATGTTTCTATGGTCTAATGACCTCTCTGCACCAACAATTTGCTTGCTCATATGTCAGTTGTTTTATTAATGGCATTGCTTGTTCTGTACCCCCCCCCCAAACTCTGGTAGCTCTTTGAATAAGCCTATCTACAAATTCAGTGTAAGGTACCTTAGCTCCCTGTATTACCTTAGATAAATGACCTTGTAAATCTCCATGTCCTTGTAAAGTCTTCCATGCCCTAACTGCATCTGCAGCATTTGTGAATGTATAGCAGGATCATATTCAATTTGCTGCCATTGACCCTCATAAGGTCCTTTTCCTAACAACATATCTAGATTTCTTTGAGGGTAACTGGCTGCTGCATTTCATCTAGCAGTCTCCATGCAAAATTCCTCATTGGTAACCTTCCTTAACAAATATTGTCCTCCATTTAGCACAGATTTACATATGCTAGCCCAGTCTGCTGGCGTCATGTCCAAGTTGATAATGGATTCGACCATGCTTACAGTGAAGGGTGCTTGTGGACCATATGTTGTTACAACCTCCTTTAACTTCTTCACTGTTTTGAAATCTAAAGCACAGTGAATTCGCTGCCCTCCTGCCTGCTCAAGTAAAGGGCATGCTAATCTTTGAGGTCCTGTCTCAGGATCCCGTCTATCAACTACGGGAGTTGAGGGCCACTCAGCTGTCTCCATAGTTGGAGCTGTTGTTTGAATTAAGCCCTCTGGTGATAGAACAGAGTTAGTAGCAGCCTCCTGTTGTAGCTTCCCCCCTGATAGCTGTTTCTCCTCTAAGCTTTCTTCCTTTAAATTTTTTTCCTCTGTCTGACTAGCTCGAGAGACCTTCTCTTTTGCTTGATCTAACATGTTTTCTACCAAAGTCTGGACCTCTAACAATTTACTTAACACTCTTTCAGTTTGTTTTTTTACTAATTTCTAATCTACTATAAGGATAACGCAACCCAACAAGATAACACAAAACAAAACCAAAACAGAATGAAACAAAAACAGAACAAAAAATCGTTGTATCAATTTTCCTATTATGTTGACATGTGCATTTGGGTCTATTTCTATCTTTTCCTCAGGGGCGAACAACTTCAAACCTTGAGCCAACCATTTTTCCCAGTTTGCCTGAGAAAGTTCTAGGGATAGGCAGCTTGAAACAAAAGCAAAACAAATCCAAACAAGAACACATTGTTTTTTGAAATGGTCACCCATTCTCTCATCTTCCCTCAGGAGTGAGCAATTTCACTTACCTCCAAGCTTCAGGCGTTCCCCCCACGGGCTGCCAAATGCCACAGTCTGGCTGGGCACAAATCACTGAGCCACTGAAGCAGGAACAAACTTTCTTTTTGAACTCCACCAGCACACTCTACACATGCTTCCCAGGAATTCTCCTGAAAGCCATGCGGCTAGTCCAGGAACCAGCAACCGGAAAATCCCTCCTTCAGCACTTCCCCAACCAATGGGAACTCTCTCTGGGAATCCCCACTACAGCTCAAGCGGAACTCAATGGGGAACTCCGCCAGAACTCAAAAGTCATCATCTTAATGGCTCACTAGTGTCACCCTTTAACCATTACTTCTGGCAAAAATGCCATGCGTCATCCCAACTCCGCTGTGGCCCTCAACACTCCATTGTGCCCAGGGCTGGTGAGGCTCCTCCTTCGATGGGGAGCTGCCTCAAACCAGATGTCGGGTGGAGCTCCTACACTACTGCCACCATGGTTAAGGGTGCTCCTCCCTCAATGTGGAAAATGCTTCCAACCAGGGTGTGTGTGTGGGGGGAGCTCGTACCCCACAGCACCCAGCATCCCTGGGGTCATGCCTCGAAGCAGTAGCTCGAACCAGGGTGGAGGGGGGATGCTCTTATACCAATGCAACCAGGGTCATGAAGGCTAATTCCTGGATGGGGGAGATGCCTATAACTGGGGTATCAGGGGATGTCATATACCACTGCATTCAGGGTCAAGGATACTTCCCCAAAGCAGGGGGAGACGCCTCCATCTGGATTTCTTGGGGAGGTCTTACATCACCACTCCCAAGGTCGAGGGGGCTTTCCCCTAAACAGAGGAGATGTTTCAAACCAGGGTGTCAAGGGGAGCTAGTACGTCACCGCACCCAGGGTTGAAGGGCTCCTGCCTCAAGGCAGGAGATGTTTCGATGGGGGTGAGGGGGGGAACTCATATTCCAACACACCCAGGGTCGAGTGGGCTCCCAAATCGAGGCAGGAACGCCGTACACCAGTGTTCTCAGGGAGCTAGTATACCATTGCACCCAGGGTCAAGGATGTCGAGGGGAGGGAGCTTGTATACCACCACACCCATGGTCGAGGGTCTCCCCCCTTTACAGGGGAAATGCCTTGAACCAGGGTGTCAGGAGGAGCTCATACACAACCACATTCATGGTCCAGGGAGCTCACTCATCGATGGGGGAGACAACTCGAACTGGGGTATCAGGGGGAGCTTGTACATCACAGCATCCAGGGTGGAGGGGGCTCCCGTATGGCTGCGGAGATGCCTTGACCAGGATGTCAGAGGAAGCTCGTACACCACAGCGTCCAGGGTCAGCTGGGCTTCCCCCTCAATGGGGGAGATACCTCGAACGGAGCTGGTAAACCACCAACACAAGGTCGAGGGGGCACCCTACTCAATGGGGGAGATGCCTCGAAACAGGGTGTGTGGGGAGCTCGTACACCACTGTGCCCACAGTCGAGGGGGTTCCCCACTTGAGAGGGGAGACGCCTCAACCAGGGGTGTTTGGGGGAGCTTGTACACCATCTTGCCCAGGTTCAAGGGGGCTCCTGCCTTGATGGGGGACACGCCTTGTACCGGGGTGGCAGGGGGGGCTCGTACACCACCACTCCCAAGGTAGAGAGTTCTCCCAACCCGAGGATGGAGACGCCTTGCACCTGGATGTCGAGGGTCTTCCAGAGAGACTGGGGAGATGTCTCCAACTGGGGTGTCAAGGGAAGTTTGTACAACACTGCACCCAGGGTTTTGGGGGCTTCCCCCTTGATGAGGGAGATGCTTCTAACCGGGGTGTCAGGAGGAGCTCGTACTCCACTGCACCCTGAGTTGAGTGGACTCCCTCCTCAACAGGGGAGACACCTCAAACGGGGGTGAAGGGGGGGAGCTCATACACCACTACACCCAGGGTTGATGGGCTCCCTGCTTAATGGGGGATATACCTCCAACTGGGGTATCTGGGGAGCATTTACACCAATGCATCCAGCGAGGAGGGAACTCCACACTCGATGGGAGAGATGCCTCGAACCTGAGTGTCGTGGGGTGCTTGTATATCATTGCACCTAGCGACGAGGGGTCTCCCCCCTCAACAGGGAAGATGCCTTGCACTGGGTTGTCAGGGGGAGCTCGTACACCACCGCACCCAGCGTCGAAGGGGCTCCACGCTTGATGGGGGAGATTCCTCTAACTGGTGTATTGTATCAGGGGAGCTTGTACACCACCATGCCCAGGGGCGAGGGGACTCTCCCCTCTATGGGGAAGACTCCTCCACGAGGGTGTCTGGGGAAGCGTGTACATCACTGCACCCAGTATGAGGGGGCTCCCCCAAAAGGGGAAAATTCCCAGCATACCCAGGGTCAAAGTGACTCCCCAATTGAGGGGGTGATGCCTAGAACCGGGATGTGTGAGGGAGTTCTTACACCACTGTGCCCAGGGTCAAGGGGCCTCCCCCCTTGACAGGGGAGATGCCTCAAACTGAGGTGTCAGGGGAGCTATACACCACTGCAACCTCAACGGGGAAGACATCTTGAACCGGGGTGTGAGGGGAGCCCATACACCATCACACCCAGCATCGAGGGGACTTCCCTCAACAGTGAAAATTCCCAGCATACCCAAGGTCGAAGTGACTCCCCCCCAAGGGGGAGATCCCTCCAAGCAGCGTGTCGGGGTGAGCTTTTTCTGCACATGGATCTAAGCGACTCCACTATTGAGGCGGGAGCTGACTACCGACTACCACTGGGTTGTTGGGGAGAGCACCCATTGTACACAGGGTCGAGGAGACTCCACCCTCGAGGCGGGAACTCTCTAGCATTGGGGTGTCAAAGGAAGCTCCCACGGATCCAGAGCACTCTCCAAACGAGGCAGGAGACCTCTCTAATGGGGTATCAGGGGGAGCTTAAATACCATCACACCCAAATTTAAAAGGACTACTCCATCGAGGAGGGAGACCCCGATATCTTGGGTGTCAGGGGGAGCACCCACTGCATCCAGAGTTGAGAAGACTTCCCCCTTGAGGCAGGAGACCCCTAGAACTTGGGTGTTAAGGGGAGCTCCCATTGCACCCAGGCTCAAGGGGACTGCCCCCCTAGAGGAGGGAGACCCCTCAAAATGAGGTTTCATGGGGCGCTCCCATGGCACCAAGGGTAAAGGTGATTCCCCCATCGAGATAGGAGACCCCTTGAACCAGGGTATGGGGGGAAGCTCCCACCTCACCTAGATTTGAGTGGACTCCCCCCTAGAGAGGGGAGACCTTCCTATGCAGGGTATTGGGGGGGAACTCCCACCGTACCCAGGGTCGAGGGTACTCCCCTGTTGAGGCGGGAGACCCTTGAAACTGGGTGTCAGAGGGAGCTTCCAATGCACCAAGGTCAAAGCAACTCTACTCTCAGGTGGAGGCCCGCTCCCACCTGGGTTTTGGGGGAAGCTCCCACTGCACCCAGGTTAGTGGTGACTCTACCCTCACTGCGAGACACTCTCCTACCGGGGTGTCAGGGGGAGTTCCCACTCCACCCAGGGTTGAGGGACTCTCCATATGAGGCAGGGGACCCCTTGTATGGGAGTGTGGAGGGAGAGATCATGTACAATTGCACCCAGGGTCGAAAGGACTCCCCCCTCAAGGAGGGAGACCCCTCAAACCGAGATGTCAGTGGGAACTCATACACCACCATACCAAGGATCGAGGAGACACCCCCATCGAGGGTGGAGACTCCTCGAACAGGGGTGTCGGGGGGGGGAACTCATATACCAGCGTACTCAGGTTCGAAGGTACCCCCCCCTTGAGGGCGCAGACCCCTTGAACCAAGATGTCATGTGGAGCTTGTATACAACCGCACCCAGGGTTGAGGGGATTCCCCCCTCGAGGACAGAGACCCCTGGAACTGGGGTGTCAGGAGGAGGAGTTTGTATACCACCGCAACTAGGGTAGAAGGAACTCCCCCCTCAAGGGCAGAGACCCCCTCAAACCATAGTATCGGGAGGAGCTTGTATACCCCAGAACCTAGGGTCGAAGAGACTCCCACTTCAAGGGTGATGCCCCTTGAACCAGGGTGTTGGGGGGGAGCTCATATACCACTGCACCCAGGGTCAAAGGGATGCCCCACTCGAGGAGGGGACCCCTGTAACCTGTATTTTGGGGGATTTCCCACTGCACCCAGGGTCAAGGGGACTATACCCTCGAGGTGGGAGTCCTCTAAAGCTTGGTGTCAGGGGGAGGTCCCACCACATCCAGGGTCGAGGGTGCTCCCCCATCGAGTCACAAGACCACTCGAACCTGGAGTCAGGGGGAGCTTCTACCACACCCAGGTCGAGGCGTCTCCACTCTCAAAGTGGAAGCTCCCTCCCACCTGGTTGTTGGGGTAAGCTCCCATGCACCCAGGGTGGAGGCAACTCCACCCTTGAGGAAGGAGCCCCCTCCCACCGGGTGTCAGGGGGATCTCATATACCATCATACCCGGGGTTGAAAGGAATTCCCCCTCAAGAAGAGAGACCCCTCGAACAAGGGTGTTGGAGGAAGCTTTCATCTCACCCAGGGTTGAGGGGACTGCCCCCTAGAGGAGGGAGACCCCTCAAACCAGATTTCAGGAAGAGCTGCTATATGACCACACCCCAGGTCAAAGGGACTCCCCATTTGAGGGGGGGAGACCCCTCGAACTGAGGTGTCCAGGGGAGCCTCCATTGCACCCGGTGTCAAGGGGACTCCCCAGTAGATGCTGGAGACCCCTCAAACTGGAGTGTTGGGAGGTGCTCCCACTGCATCCAGGTTTGAGTGGACTCCATCCTCAAGGTGGGAGACCCTTCGAACTGGGGTGTTGGGGGGAGCTCATATACAACCGCACCCAGGGTCTAAGGAACTCCACCCTCCAGGGTTGGCTCTCCTTGAACCAGGGTGTGGCGGGGAGCTCCCACCACACCCATGGTCAAATAGACTCTTCTCTTGAGGGGGAAGACCCCTCTAACTGTAGTGTGGGGGGAACTTCCAGCACACCCAGTGTCAAGGGGACTCCCCACTCAAGGCGGGAGACCCCTAGAACTGGGGTGTTGGGGGAGCTCCCACTGCACCCAGGGTTGAGGGGACTCCCCCCTAGGGGCAGAAGACCCCTTGAATTGGGGTTTCTGGGGGTGTTCCCACTGCACCTTGGGTCGAGGTGACTTCCCTCTCAAGGAAGGAGACCCCTAGAACCGTGGTGAAGGGGTGAGCCCCCACTGCACTGAGGGTTGAGGAGATTTCCCCATCAAGGCAGGAGACCCCTCAAACTGGGGTGTCGGGGGGAGCTCGTATACCACTGCACCCAGGGTCAAGGGGTATCCCCACTCGAGGTGGGAGAACCCTCCATTCGAGGTGTAGAGGGGAGCTCCTATACCACCACATCCAGGGTCGAGTGGACTCCCCCCTCAAGGGCGGAGACCCCTTGTACTGGGGTGTCAGGGGTAGTTCGTACACCACTGCACCCAGGGTTGAGGGGGGCTCCCTAATCGATGAGGGAGATGCCCCTTTTTCTCACTCTTTTAGTGCAAACTTCTAGAACATAAAGGTCCCAAAATCTTTTTTTAAAGCATTTTTTATATTTATTTTTTAGGTGTAGATGGTGTTGGTAAAGATGGCGCCCAGAGTGCTTCTCTTCCCAGAGCTCAGGTCCATGACACACTGAATGGCACTGGAACCATCACCTCCAATCTCTGTGAATGGTGTGAACTTTGAATGGCGCACCTCCAATCCCTGAAGTGGCGCAAACTCTCAGCCAATGAAGAAATAACAGCTCACTTGCCTTGCTCCTTCTCATCCTGCATTGAGCCCATAATATCAACACCCTGTTCTTGCTCTTTCTCTTACTCTCCCCCTCTCCTCCCTCTCCCCACCTTTTCTCTCTCTCTCCTCCCTCTCTCTCTCTCTCTCTCTCTCTCTCTCTCTCTCTCTCTCTCTCTCTCTGTCTCCCCCCTTCTCTTCTGTGACTGGCCACTATGGTCTTGCTAATAAAATCTTGGACAGGTAAATGGTTGTTTAGGCTTGTTGAGTTTGTGGAGCTTTTCCACCATTCCTACGTTGGTGCCAAAACCCGGGATGGAGAATCCCTGTCACTCAAGGCGGAATCCCGTTCCCAAAATCCGAGCCCAACCATTCCTGTCGTAGTTCACTCCTCTGATTACATGCCTGACATCCACCACTGGCCTGCAGATTGGTGAGTTCCCCCAGCCCATGAGCACCTGAACCCTAACTCTCCAGAACGAGGGAATTGGCCGTTGAGTGTCCGCAATCCCTCCGGGTGTTTTAGGAGGGGGAATGCACCCCACCCAGACCCATCAGAGTCACAGTGGACCCTGGGCACTCTGCTAGGACATCCCTGGGAATTGACCTCCTGAGACGTAGGATTAATTCTCCCTTTCTAACTCCTCTATCTCCCTTCACTCTTGGCTCCGGTGGATGGGTTAGCTCAGTTGCTACAGCCCGTCTTACTGCAGTTCGGAACTCCATTCCTCCTGGAACTCCATTCCTCCCAGAGTCTCCTTCTGACTCTTTCATTCCAATCGAAAAACTTTCCTGACGTCAGGTTGCCCATGACCCTGGCCCTATTTGGGTCTCACAGATTGCACTCCACTGGTGACGACCAGGCAGAGCCCTCTGCATTTCCCTGCAGTGGTTGGTTATTTTGGGGATGCCCACTTGATCCTCCCTCTGCTCTGGAGCTTCCAGGAAGCTCTTTCCAGCCCAGGTTTTTTCTCTCTCCCTCTCTCTTACTCTTTCTCTGACTCCCATCTTGCCCTTCCAGCATGGGAAATTCCTTCAATTCTCCCTTGCGGTGCCTCTTAGATAATTTGAAAACCCTGAGCCTAGCCCCTGATATTAAACCGAAAAGGCTCTTATAAAATTCTGTACCCAGGACTGGCCTACATACCCCTTGACAACCAAAACGTTTGGCCCACGTGTGGGTCTCTGGATCCCAATTTACTCCAGGATCTTTTTAATTACTGTGAGTGATCAAAGAAGTGGAAAGAGATTCCTTATGTGGAGGCTTTTTCCTTCCTTCGATCTCATCAAAATATCTGCACCCATTGCAAGCCTCAACAGCTACTCCTTGCTGTCAAACCTCCTTCCTCTTCTTCTCCACTCTCTGCCTCCACACCTTCTCCTCCTTCTTCCTCTTCTCTGCTCTCTGCCTCCACTTTTGACCCGACTGATGAACCGTCTCCATACTGCTCTCCCCGATCCTCAGCCCCTCTTTCTCCACTTTCACCCCCTCCCTCTTCCCCATCTTCTACATCTGTGGCTTCTTCTGTGGACACTCCTCCTCCTCTTCCTCCCAACACTTCCGCACAAACTCCTCCCACTTCTATTCCTTCTGCCCTGGTCCCTCCACCTCAGTTTAGTCCACCTGCCACCCGTTCAGCCACCCGTTCACACACTAATACAGCACCTAACCCACAAGTCACCACATTCATCACCTGACTCAAACTTCACATGTTGTGGTCCCCCCTTTGAGAGGTCACCAGGCAGATGGGATTTTAAGGGTTTATGTTCCTTTTTCTGTGCTTGATCTTTCTCAAGTAGAAAAAATTGGGGACCTTACACTGCAAACTCTGTCTCTTATATTAAATAGTTTTAATACTTAACTCAAGCCTATAGCCTCACCTTTCATGATCTCTATATGATTCTGTCCAATACTCTCCTCCTTGAGGAGAGAAGAAGGGTCTGGGACCAGGATAGGACCTATGCAGACCAGGTTCATCAGACTAATGCCCACCATACCCTAGAGGCCCAGGCGGTTCCAGACCAAGACTCCCATTGGGATTATAATGACCCCCAAGACCTGGGACGTAAGGACCACCTTATTACCTGTCTGATAGCTGGTCTAAAGGCACAAAAGACTATTAACTTTGATAAACTCCAGGAAGTCATCCAGGAGAAGAATGAAAACCCCTAAGCCTTTCTAGACCGACTAACAAAGGCTCTCCTTCAGTACACTAATTTGGACCCTGAATTCCCAGATGGGAGGCAACTTCTTGTGACCTATTTTTTCTCACAAAGCTACCCCAACATCTGGGAAAACCTAAAAAATTAGAGGGGACCCTGGACTCCTCAGACTGAGGTGTTGGCCACTGCCTTCAAGGTCTACCACAACAGGCATGAAAGAGCAAAACCCCCAAAATGCCAGATGTTGGCCCAGGTGTTACAGGGCTCCTTCCAACCTATGGAAAGGGGGAGACAACAACCCCCACAATGAGGACCCCCTGGGCCCTGTTTTAAGTGTGGTGATGAAGGACATTGGGCTAGGGCTTGCCTTAACCCAGGGCACCACCCAGACCATGCCCCAGATGCTGATGTCCTGGCCACTGGGGATCAGACTGCCCCAATTCCAGGAGGGGAGCTGAGGTCAGTCACCCTGCCATTGACTTGCTGGGCCTAGCAGTCGAGGATTGATGGGCCCTGGGTCTTCTGTCCCGGCCTTTTCAATCACCAAGCAGGAACCCAGGGTGGTTACCCGAGTGGATGGGTGTCCCATAAACTTTTTGGTAGACACTGGGGCCACATTTTTGGTTCTGAGAGAGTTTTGGGGAACTACCTATCCCTCTGAGTCTCCTATTGTCGGGGTAGGAGGTCAAACCATCATCCCACGTAGAACTCCTCCCCTCACTTGCTCCTTATCTGAGTTCTCCTTTACACACCATTTTTTGGTTATGCCTCAGTCTCCAGTCCCCTTGCTGGGAAGGTATAGATTATCCATCTTGAAGGCCTCCATAACCTTACCCTTATTGTTTTCCCCTACTTATATAGTCATCATGGCTTTACTCTTCAATGAAGAAGAGACTTTACCTCTTTGTGTCTGGTGTGGAGACCCCAACGACCACCAGAACACACATTTTCTCCTCCCATGTAAAATAGAAGATCCAATTGTATGGAACACTGAAACCCCGTCCTCTGCAAATTGCTCTTCCTGTGGAAGTGCATCTTAAAGACCCTAACCACTTCCCAAACCAGGCCCAATACCCACTGCCAACTGCCAATCTTAAGGGCCTAAAGCCAATCATTCAGAGCTTACTAAGAAAGGGGTTCCTCCATCCCACACACTCTCCATTCAATACCTCAATTTTAGCAGTAAAAAAGCCTAAGGAACATATTGTTTGGTGCAGGACTTAAGGTTAATAAATTCTTCAACCAGGCCCATACACCCTCTTGTTCCAAACCCTTATATTATCCTTTCATCCATTCCTGCAAACTCCACCTGTTTTTCAGTTATTGATCTTAAAGATGCATTATTTTTTATCCAACTGTCTCTTCCCAAGACATATTTGCCTTCACCTGGACTGATCCAGAAACTAGACATTCCCGACAGTTAAACTGGACTGTCCTGCCCCAGGGGTTTTGAGACAGCCCACATATTTTTGGACAAGTCCTTGCTGGAGATCTTGAGGATTTTTTTCCTCTATTCCCCGACTCAACCCTCCTACAATATGTGGATGACCTCCTTCTCTTTAGTCCCTCATTAGAAACCTCAAAGTCCAACACAGCCACCCTCCTGAATTTTCTTGCTCACCAAGGATATAGAGCTTCTCCACAAAAGGTACAGCTCTCTCTCTCTCTCTCTCTCTCTCTCTCTCTCTCTCTCTCTCTCTCTGAGGTTGTTTACTTAAGGTTCCACATTTCCCCAGGGAAGAAAGCTACCACAACTGATAGAAAAGGCCTTATTGAAAGGCTTCCAGTACCAAAAACTAAAGAAGAGATTCTCTCATTCCTGGGTATGACAGGCTATTTTAGGTCATGGATACCAAATTACTCATTACTTGCCAGACTACTATATGATCTAGAAAAGGGAAAGCATGAGCCCTTGTTATTTTCAGCTGCATCACACTTCAGAACCCTCCAGAAGGCCTTCTTACAAGCACCAGCTCTACACCTGCCAGATGTTAATGGGCCTTTTTCTCTCTATGTTCATGAAAACAAAGGGCAAGGCTTGGAATTGCTGGGACAAATGTATGGGCCCATCTTTGCTCCAGTGGCATACCTCTCAAAACAGTTAGATCCAACTGTCTGGGGATGGACTCCTTGTCTCCATGCCCTACTGGCCTCCTATGTTTTATTAAAAGAATTTTAAATTGTAAAAGCTTACTTTTGGAGCTCAAATCACTGTCACCTCTCCTCATCACCTCAAGGACTTGCTAACATACAAAGAACTTCAAACTCTCCCTCCCTGTTGAATTCTCTCCATCTTTGTCTCTTTCCTCTATGACTCATCTGTGTCCTTCCAAATCTGCACCCCTATCAATGCGGCAACTCTGTTACCCAATCAGGCTCAAGGTCAAAGTCAGTCCCTAATACATATATGCAGAGAAATTCTAGAAAACTTCCTCCCATGCCCAACTAATATCACTGAGGGACCTCTAGACCAACCCGATTACACCTAGTTCACTGATGGCAGCTCTTTTATGCATGAGGGGTTCAGAAAAGCTGGATATGCCATAGTGTCCCTATCACAAATAATAGAAGTATATCCCCTGCCTGCAAATACCACCAACCAACAGGCTGAGATGGTAGCTGCAATGTGAGCCTGCGAAATGGCAGCAGGGAAAAATCTTATGCTTTATACGGATTCCAAATATGTTTTCCATATTCTCTTATCTCATGCAGCAATTTGGAATGAGAGAGGTCTCCTGAACTCAAAAGACACTTCTATAACCAACTCCACATACATCACCCAGCTACTACAAGCCTCCCAGCTTCCTAAAAAACTTAGAGTTGTCCATTGCAGATCACACAAATATGACTCCTCCCCCAACACACAGGGAAATTCAAAAGTAGATCAGGCAGCCAGGTCAGCCGCCCTTTCAGATGCCACCGGATCTCTCATCTCCTTGTGCTCTCCAACATTACCCAATAATGAAGACGCACCCAAACACTCTCTTTTTACTTACCTCTACTTCATTTTCCATACCAGTCCACAGACTCTCAAAGCCTTTCTCCATTCTTTCTTTATTCTGACTCCCCAGGATAAAGAAGTGATATAGCAATCACAGCCTCATGCCAGATATGCAAAAGAGTGAATCCCAATACATCTTTAAAACTTGGAACCTTCCCTTCTCATCAGGTGAGAGGCCATATTCCTTGGCAGATTTGCAAATCAACTTTACCAACATGTCCAGGGTAAAATATTTCAAATACATACTAGTTTTAATAGATACATTCTTGGGTTGGGTAGAGGCATTCCTCACTTCAAATAAACAGGCTACCACGGATGCTAACATCCTCCTAACCGAAGTAATCCCTCGGTTTGGGATGCCAGCTTCAATCCAATCTGACAACGGGCCTGAGTTTGTCTCTCAAGTAACCCATAATGTGGCAAAGACATTGTCCATCCCATGGCACTTTCATTGTCCCTATGATGCCCAAGCCTCAGGTAAGGTTGAGCGAGCCAACCGCACAGTGAAAGACATCAAAAGGAAACTATCTTTACAGACTCATTTAGATTGGGTTAAACTCCTCCCTCTTGACCTACTAAACCCGAGGGATTTACCAAAAAAGTCATCCCTTGCCTCCCCCTTTGAGTTTATGTATGGTCATCCCCTTCTCCCCCCGTAAATCTCACCAGAGCCTTGGCCCCTCCCTGACCAATATGCTCTTCCCCTCCTCTTCCTTATACGCTGTGAGCTATGGAAGCAACAAAATTTGTTGCTACTAGATCCATGGAACTCAGCTGCCTCCTTTCCACTCAAACCAGGAGAATGGGGTTTTCTTCCCAAGGGGAAAGATTCCCCCAACCCCAAAATGGGAAAGGTCATTACAGGTAGTCCTGTGTACACCCAATGCTGCAAAACTCCAACAGGAAGGAAAGAAACTAAACCCCTGGATTCATATTTCTAGGTTAAAACTGGTGGCAAGCCCTCCAGAGGACAATCCCACCACAGCTCCCAACCTTGCAGGACCCCCACAATCACCCAGGTTTACCTGTGAGATATCCTCAGAAAACCCTCTCAAGCTCTGTTTTTTACAGTCACACACCACCCTCCCTCTCATTCCGGAGGAGAAGAACATACATAAGAATGGGCCTCCTGATAGGATCTAGGAACTCACAGAAACACAGTACACCTACACCCTTTTTAGAAACAACTAGAAAAAAAGAAGCAGCAATTGGCACAACAATCCTATTGGGACCTCTTCACAAACCCTGACAACCACTGGATTCTCCTGATACTGGGACCTATATTCCTCCTCAGGGATTACCAGCGAGCCAGACAACACTCATGTCCACACATGTCAACGAGCCAGACAACACTCATGTCCACACATCCCAAGAAGCCTCCATCAAGTGCTGAAAGATGAAGATACCAAATGACAACTCTGCCAAATGGCTACCTCTACCCCACCATGCTAAAAAAAAAATAATAATAAGCCCTTGGTTTTCAGTTTATATGTTCTAATCTGCCGTCTCCTGGGCATAGGCCTTTTCTCCCAACCCTACAGAATGGATGACATGCCAGAAATTAATGATGTTTCTTTTCATAACCACAGGGTACATTCATGGACTTCTTCTGGAGGAAATCCATACCTTCAATGCATGGATATGGGGCCTCCTGGCCCTTCTTCTCCAACCAACTTACCTCCCTCCCTCCCTCTAAATGACGCCCCTACTCAGCAGGAAGTAGCCAGATCAAATACGATGCCCCCAATCTAAAACAAAAAAGGGAGGAATGTTGGTAAAGATGGTGCCCAGAGCACTTCTCTTCCAGGAGCTCAGGTCCATGACGCACTGAATGGTGCATGAACCATTACCTCCAATCCCTGTGAATGGTGCGAACTTTGAATGGTGCACCTCCAATCCCTGAAGTGGTGCAAACTCTCAGCCAATGAAGAAGTAACAGCTCACTCGCCTTGCTCCTCCTCATCCTGCATTGAGTCCATAAATATCAACAACCTGTTCATGCTCTCTCTCTTACTCTCCCCCTCTCCTCTCTCTCCTCTCTCTCCCTTCTCCTCTCTCTCTCTCTCTCTCTCTCTCTCTCTCTCTCTCTCTCCCCCGCCTTCTCTTCTGCGACTGGCCGCTATGGTCCTGCTAATAAAATATCAGACAGGTAAATGGTTGTGTTTCGGCTTGTTGAGTTTATGGAGCTTTTCCACCGTTCCTACAGATGGACATAACACAATGCCTTTATTTTTATGTGGTGATGAGGATTGAACTTGGGTCCCACCCAGGCTAGGTGAGCACTCTACCACTGAGCCACAATGCTAGCCCCTCCCCCAAAAAACATTTTTTATAAAGATTTACAAAAACAAATTTAAAAAATCTACACAAGCACTCTCTCCATGGGGAGGACTCAACTCAAAAAACCTAGCCCATTAATCATCTGAATTTAGAGTCTCTAGAATTATACCCCATATTAAAAATTTTAACATCACAGATTTTCCTTACTTTGTACAATTCAGCCCACAATACTCTGCAATCCTTAAGCATGCTTAACTTCTGGAGAGAATTACCAAACTCACTAACTTTCTTTAATATTTAAATTGGAATTCCCTCAGGAGCCAGCATTTGTCAGTTTTGTCCTGGCGGCTTAAAGTGTCAGACCTTTGGGCCCACGTTGGACGTCAATTGCCAGGTTTCTGTTCTTGCGACTAAAAGGCTCAGGGGTCACTCCAGTTGAACTGGGTTAACTGGGCTGCACAAAATAACCACACAAGAGACACAAATGCCTTTTTCTTTGGGGTCGCTGTGATGGCTTCTCTGACCTTAAGGGTCCACAGAAAGAGAGAGAGCCAGAGCATGCGCTGACCCTTTTTATTGAGGAGAAGCTATTCAAATGAGGCAAGGGGTCAGGTTTCAGGGGGCTGAGTCTATCTTCATGATGTTCGCTGTCAGCAGGTTGACTGACACCTGGGTAGGCCACACCCAAGGGCACAGTAAGAGAAGGGGACACACACAAGGCACTTCCATAGAAGATTCTATCCTAAACAGGGCAAGGAATTATATTACAAAGGAACAGGTGAGCATGGCTTCACTCATTGGGCTGTAGCAAGATACACCCATGCACCAGACACTGACCCTCGAACCCAAGAAGGGTGGGGAAAGCTCTGCCACATTTCTGACTGAGCGCCTCAGCACCCAGCCAGGGAGTGACTCAGTCACGTGTAAGGTTAGTCTCCCACACACCACCGCACCCATGTTCAAGGGGGCTCCCGCATTGAGGCAGGAAATGCTTTGCACTGGGGTGTTGGGGATTGCTCATACACCACTGTGCCCAGGGTCGAGGGGGCTCCTCCCTTGACATGGGAGACCCCTCGAACCCAGGTGTTGGGGGGAGCTCGTAAACTACCACACCCAGGGTCGAGGAGCTCGTACACGACCACAACCAGGATTGAGGTGGCTCCTGCCCTGAAGCGGGAGACACCTCAAACCAGGATGTCAGGGGGAGCTCATATATCACTGCACCCAGGGTTGTGTGAGCTCCCCGATCGAAGGATGTCGGGGTGAGTTCGTAAGCCACCATGCCTAGGTTCAAGGCGGTTCCTCCCTTGATGAGAGAGACGCCTAGAATGGGGGTGTCAGGGGGAGCTCATACATCATCATGCCCAAGGTCGAGGATGCTCCCTCCTCGAAGCAGGGGCGCCTTGCAATGGGATGTCGGGGGGAGCACGTACACCACTGTACCCATGGTTGAGGAGGCTCCTGCCTCGAGGTGGGAGAGGCCTCACAATGGGGTGTCGGTTGGAGCTCCTACAACACCGCAACCAAGGTCGAGGGGGCTATGGTGTAGAAGCAGGAGACGCCACGAGCGGGATGTCGGGGGAGCTCATACACCACTGCACCCAGGGTCGTGGGGGCTCCCCCCTTGATAGGGGAGATGCCTCCAACCAGAGTGTCAGGAGGAACTCATATACCACTGCACCCAGTGTTGAGGTGGATCCCCCATTGAAGGGGGAGACACCTCCAACTGGGGTGTGGGGGGGAGCTTGTATACCATCGTGCCCAGGGTGGAGGAGGCTCTCCCCTCAATGGAGGAGATACCTCGAACGGGTTGTCACAAGGAGTTCGTACACCATTGCACCCTGGTCGATGAGGCTCCCCCTCGATTGGGGAGACACCTCGAACTGGTGTGTCTGAGGGAGCTTGTACACCACTGCACCCAGGGTCGAGGGGTCTACCACCTCGATGAGGGTTTCGCATCACACAGGGGTGTTGAGGGGAGTTAGTACACCACCGCACGCAGGGTAGAGGGACTCCTGCCTCGAGGCGGGAGATGCCTCACATCTGGGTGTCAGGAGGACCTCATACACCACCACAACCAAGGTCAAGGGGGCTCCCCCCTGAATGGGGGAGATGCCTCTAACTGGAGTGTCAGTGGGAACTCGTACACCACTGCGTCCAGGGATGAGTTGGCTCCCCACTTAAAGAGGGAGATGTTTCAAACTAGGATGTCTCGGGGGGGGGGCACATACACCACCTCACCCAGGGTAGAGGGGGCTCTTCGCTTGATGGAGGAGATGCCTCTAACTGGAGTTATGGGGAGTAGTTGGTACACAACCACACCAGGGTTGAGAGGACTACCCCACAAGGCAGGAGACACCTTGCACCGGGGTGTCTGGGGGACATCACACACCACCGCAACCAGGGTCGAGGGGGCTACCTCCTTGACGTGAGAGATACTTCAAATCAGGGGGTTGCGGGGAGCTCGTACACCACTGCACCCAGGGTTATGGGGGCTCCCCCTTGGATGGGGGAGATGCCTCAAACCAGGGTGTCTGGGGGAGCTCATAAGACACCGTGGCCAGTGTCGAGGGGGCTCCCACTTTGAGGGAAAGATGCCTGGAACCATGGTGTCGGGTGTACCTCGTACACCACCACACCCAGTGTCGAGGGGGCTCCCGAATGGAGACGGGAGACGCCTCACACTGGGGTGTCTGGGGAAGCTCGTATACCACCATGCCCAGGGTCAAGGGGGCTCACCCCTCGATGGGGGAGATGCCTCGAACTGGAGTGTTGGTGGGAGCTTGTACATCACAGCTTCCAGGGTTGAGTCAGCTCCCCCCTCGAAGGGGGGGATGCCTCCATCAAGGATGTCTGGGGGAGCTCATACACCACCACATCCAGGGTAGATGGGGCTCCCCGCTCAACAGGGGAGACGCTTCTAACCGGGGTTTCAGGGGTAGCTCATACACCACCACACCTAGGGTAGAGGGGCCTCCTGCCTTGAGGGAGATGCCTCCCACAGGGATGTCAGGGGGAGCTCATACACCACTGAAACCAGGGTCGAGCTGGATCCCCACCAACAGGAGAGACACCTTGAATCGGGATGTTGGAGAGAGCTCATATACCACCACAACCAGGGACCAGGGGATTACCACATTGAAGGGGGAGACGCCTAGAACTGAGCTGTCGAGGGGAGCTCGTACACAACTGTGCCCAGGATGGAGGGGGCTTCTGGCTTGACGCAGGATATGCCTCGAACCAGAGTGTTATGGGGAGCTGGTAAGCCACAGACACTCAGGGTCCCGAAAGCTCCAGCCTCGAGGCGGGTGATGCCTCAAACCGGAGTGTCGGGAAGAACTCGTACATCACTGCACCCAGTGTCTAGGTGGCTTTCACATCGAAGGGGGACTGGCCTCAAATGGGTTGTCAGGGGGAGCTTGTGCACCCCCGTGCCCTAGGTCGAGGGGGCTCCCCCCTCCACGGGTGAGATGCCTGGCACCAGGGTGTTGGGTGAAACTCATAAAACACTGCGCCCAGGGTCGAGGGGGCTCCCGCCTCAAGGCAGAAGATGCCTCGAACCAGGAGGAGATCGTACACCCCCACCCCCAGTGTCGAGGGGGCTCCCCCTCGACGGAAGAGATGACTTGAACCAGGGTGTTGGGGGGAGCTTGTACACCCCTGTGCCCAAGGTCGACGTGGCTCCCTACTGGGGAGACGCATCCAACCAGGGTGTTGTGGGGAGCTCGTACACCACCATTCAGGCTCGAGGGGGCTCCTGCTTCGAGGCGGGAGATGCTTCCACAGATGTTGGAGGGAGCTTGTACACTACTGCATCCAGGGGTCGATGAGGCTCCCCCCTCGATGGGGGCGATGAATCGATAGGGGATGAATTGTGGGGGTTGAGAGGGCTCCCCCCAGGAAGGAGGAGAAACTTCACTCCGGGGTGTCGGGGACGGGGAGCTCGTACACCACTGCGCCTAGGTTCGTGGGGGCTCCCCCCTCGAAGGGGAGACGCCTCGCACCAGGGTGTCAGTGGGAGCTCCTACACCACCGCAACCAGGGTCGAGGGGGCTACTGCCTTGACCCGGGAGATGCCTTGAAGCGGGGTATTGTGAGGAACTAGTACACCACCGCAACCAGTGTCTAGGTAGCTCCCACAATGAAGGGGGATTTGTGTCGAATGAGGGTGTCAGGTTGAGTGCCAAGGGGGCTCTGCCATCGAAGGGTGAGACGCCTTGAACAAGGGTGCCGGGGGAGCTCCTACACCGCCTTGCCTAGGGTCAAGGTGGCTCCACCTCAAAGGAGGAGATGCCTCCATGGGGTTTCGGGGGAAGCTCTCACACCACCATGCTCAGGGTCGAGGTGGCTCCCCCCTCTAAGGGGGAGTATCTCTCACCAGGGTTTCAGGGTGAACTCATACACCACCGTACCCTGGGTGGAGGGGGCTCCCCACATGACGGAGGAGACACCACGAATGAAAGTATAGGAGGCAGCTCATACACTACTTCCCATAGGGTTGAGGGGGCTCCCCCCACAATGGGGGTGATGCCTTTGAACCGGATTGTTGGGGGGGGAGCTTGTACACCACCACACCCAGGGTCGAGGGGGCTTCCCGCTCTACAGGGGAGACGCTTCAAATGGGGGCGTGGAGGGGAGCTCGTATATCACCACACCCAGGTTTGAGGGGGCTTCACCCTCAACGGGGGAGATACCTCAACTGGGGTGTTGGGTGGAGCTCTTACACCATCACACCCAGGGTTGAGGGGGCTCCCCCCTTGACGGGGGAGATGCCTCAAACCAGGGTGTCAGGGGGAACTCATACACCACCATGCCCAGGATCAAGGCGGCTCCCCTTCGAAGGGAGAGATACCTCACACCACGGTGTTGGGGACAATTCGTACACCACTATGCCCAGTGTCGAGGGGGCTTCAGCATTGAGGCAGGAGATGCCTTGCACCAGGGTGTTGGGGGGAGCTCATACACCACTGCATCCAGGGTCGAGAGGGCTCACTCTCAATGGGGGAGACCCCTCGAACCAGGGTGTCAAGGGGAACTACACCACTGTACCCAGGTTCGAGGGACTCCCACCTCGAGGTGGGAGACGCCTCGTGCTGGGGTGTTGGGGGGAGCTCTTACACCACCTCAACCAGGGTCGAGGGGGCTACTGCCTAGACATGAGAGACGCCTAAAACTGGGGTGTTGTGTGGCACTCATACAACACCACAACCAGGGTTCTGAGGGATCCCCCATCGAAGGGGGAGATGCTTCGAACAAGGGTGTCTGGGGGAGCTCATTAGCCACCAGGCCCAGGGTTGACGGGGCTCCAGCCTCAAGGTGGGAGACGCCTCACACTGGGGTGTCATGGGGAGCTCGTACACCACTGCAACCAATGTTGAGGGGGCTACTGCCTCGACGCAGGAGACCCCTCAAAGCGGCATGTTGGGGGGAGCTCATACACCACCACACCCAGGGTCTTGGGGGCTCCCCCCTCGACAGGGGAGATGCCTTGAACTGGAGTGTCAGGAAGAACTTGTAAACCACCGCAACCAGTGTCGAGGTGGCTCCCCCATCAAAGGGGGAGACACCTCAAACTGGGGTGTCGAGGGGACCTCTTACACCACCACATTCAGGTTCGAGGGAGCTCCCCCCTCGATGTAGGAGATGCCTTGAAAGGGGGTGTCAGGAGGAGTTCCTACACCACTGCACCCAGGTTCAAGGGTCTTATCCCTCGACGAGGAATACATCTCCAACCAGGGTGTTGGGGGGAGTTCATACACCACCGCATCCAGGGTCGAGGTGGCTCCTCCCTTGAGGGGGAGATGCCTCGAACCGGGGAGTCAGACGGAGCTCTTATACGACAGCACCCAGGCTCGAGGAGGCTCCCTCCACCACGGGGGGGGGACGCCTCAATCTGGGGTGTCAGCCCTCTCAGCCCGTACACCACCACCTCCAGGGTCAAATAAGCTCATGCCTCGACGGGGGAGATTCCTTGAAGTGGGGTGTCAGGGGGAGCTCGTACACCACTGCACCCAGGGTAGAGGGGGCTTCCCGTTAGATGGGGAGACTGCTTGAACCAGGGTGTCGGGGGAGCTCGTACACCACCACACCCAGGGTCAATGGGGCCCCCACCTTGAGGAGGGAGATGCCACGCACTAGGATGTCGGGGGAGTTCGTACACCACCACAACCAGGGTCGAGGGGGCTACCACCTCGATGCAGAAGACACCTCGAAGCGGGGTGTTGGGGGGAGCTCGTACAGCACCGCACCCAGTGTTGTGGGGGTTCCCCTCTTGTTGGAGGAGATACCTCGAAAAGGAATGTCAGGAGGAACTCATACACCACTGCACCCTGTGTGGAGTTGGCTCTCCCATCGAAGGGGGAAATGCTGAGAACCGAGGTGTCAGGAGGAGCTCATACACCACAGCACACCACAGGGTTGAGGGGGCTTCCCCTCAACGGAGAAGAGGCCTCAAAAGGGGGTGTTGGGGAGAGTTCATACACCACTGCACCCAGGGTAGAGGAGGTTTCCCACTGGATGGGGGAGACAGCTCAAACTGGGGTGTTGGGGGGAGCTTGTACACCACCGCGCCCAAGGCCAAGGGGCTGCCTCCTCGACGGGGGAGACACCTTTATCCGGGGTATCGAGGGGATTTTGTACACCACCATGTACTGGGTCAAGTGGTCTACCGCCTCGAGGCAGGAGACGCCTCGCACTGGGGTGTCGGGGGGATCTCGTACACCTCCGCACCCAGCATCAAGGGAGTTCCCCCATCGATGGGGGAGATGACTCGTACTGGGGTTTCGGGGGGAGTTCATACACCACCGCACCCAAGGTCGAGAGGGATACCTCCTTGATGCGGGAGAGACCTCAAACTGTGGGGTGTTGGGGAAAGGTTGTACAAAACTGCACCCAGGGTCGAGGGGGCTCCCGCTTCGAGACAGGAGATGCCTCGACCTGGAGTGTCGGGAGGAACTCATACAGCATCTCACCCAGTGTCTAGGTGGCTGTGCCATCGAAGGGGGAGACACCTCGAACCAGGGTGTGTGTGGGGGGAGTAGTTCGTACACCTCACACCCAGGGCCAAGGGGGCTCCCCACACAACAGAATAGAAGCCTCAAATGAGGGTGTCTGGGGAAGCTTGTACACCACTGTGCCCAGGGTTGAGGAGGCTCCACCATTGACATGGGAGAGGCCTTGAAACGCGGTGTCAAGGGGAGATAGTACACCATGGTGCCCATGTGGAGTGGGCTCCCCCCTCGACGGGGGAGACACCTCAAATCGGTGTGTCTGGGGGAGCTCGTAACCACCATGCTCAGGGTCAAGGGGGCTTCCGACTCAACGGGGGAGATGCCTCGAAGTGGGGTGTCGAGGGGAGCTCCTACACTATCATGCCCAGGATCAAGGGGCTCCTGCCTCAAAGCGGGAGATGCCTTGAGCTGGTGTGTCAGGGTGAGCTTCTACACAACCGTGCCCAGGGTAGAGGGGTTCCAACCTCAAAGAGTGAGACATCTCGAACCAGGGTGTCGGTGGGAGCTCGTACACCACTGCACCCAGGGTTATAGGGGCTCCCACCTCGTCTGGGGAGATGCCTCTAACCGGGGTGTAGGAAGGAGCTTGTACACCACTGCCCCCAGGGTCGAGGGGGCTCCCACCTCCAGGCGGGAGAGCCTCACACTGTGCTGTTTGTGCGAGCTTGTATACCACTGCACCCAGGGTCTTGGGGGCTCCCAATTCAACTGGGGAGATGCAACGAACCGGGATGTCAGGGGGAGCTTGTACACCACCAGGCCAGTGTCGTAGGTGTTCCCAACTTGACAGGGGAGATGCAACCAACTGGGGTGTTGGCAGGAGCACGTACACCATCACGCCCAGTGTCGAGAGGGCTCCCCACTCGACAGGGGAGATACCTCAAAACGGGGTATTCAGGGAGCTAGTACATTACCACTCTCAGGGTTGAGGGGGCTCCACTCTTGACAGGAAGGACGCCTCGAACAGGGGTGTCTGGGGGAGCTTGTACACCACCGCACCCAGGGTCCAATTGGCTCCTGCCTCCAGGCGGGAGACGCCTCACACTGGGAAGTCATGGTGGCTTGTAAACCACAACACCTAGGGTCATAGGGGCCTCACGCCTTGAGGTGGGAGACACCTCGCACCAGGGTGTCAGGGGTAGGTCATACACCATTACACCCAGGGTCCACGGGGCTTCTGCCTCAAGGCAGGAGAAGCCTCGCACTGAGGTGTCTGGGGGAGTTCATACACCACCGCACCTAAGGTCCAGGCGGCTCCCCGCTCAACAAGGGAGACTCTTCCAACAAGGGTATTGGGGGCAGCTCGTACACCACCAAGCCCAGGGTCTAGGGGCCTCCTCCCTCGACGGGGGTGATGCCTCAAAGAGGGGTGTCAGGCGGAGCTCATACACCACTGCAACCAGGGTCAAGGGTCATACCCCCTAACTGGGGAGATGCCTCGAACCGGGGTATTGGGGGAAGCTCGTATACCACCGCACTCAGGGTTGTGGGGGCTCCCCCATCGACGGGGGAAACTCCTCAAATTGGAATATCGGGGAGAGCTCAAACACCACTGCGTCCAGGGTTGAGTGGGCTCTTCCCTCGATGGGGGAGATGCCTGGAATGGGCTCTCTGGGGGAGCTCGTACACCACCCCACCCAGGGTAGAGGGGGCTCCCCCCTTGATGGGGAGACACCTCTAACTGGGGTGTCATGAGGAGCTAGTACACCACTGCAACCAGCATTGAGGGGGCTATCCATTCGATGGGGGAGTTGCCTCGAACCGAAGTATCAGGGGGGAGCTCATACACCACCTCATTCAGGGTCGAGGGGGCTACCTCCTTAAAGGGAGAGATGCCTCACACTGGGGTGTCAGAGGAAGCAGGTATACCATCCTTCCCAGGGTCGAGGGGACTCCCCCTCCAATGAGAGGGACACCACAGACCGGGGTGTCGGGCGCTTGTAAACCACACCACCCAGAGTCGAGGGGGCTCTCTCCTCGAAGTGGGGACGCCTCAGACTGGGTTGTTGGGGGGAGCTCGTACACCACAGTACCCGGGTCAGGGGGGCTCCCTCCTCGAAAGAGGAGATGCTTCTAACCGGAGTGTTGGGGGGAGCTCATACACCACTGCACCCAGTGTCCAGGGAGCTCCCGAATCGAGGCAGGAAACGACTCTCACTGGGGTGTCTGGGGGAGCTCGTATACCACCACACCCAAGGTTGAGGGGGTTCTCCCCTCGATGGAGGAGAAAGCTCAAACCAGATTTCGGGGGGAGCTTGTATATCACCGCACCCAGGGTTAGGAGGAGATGCCTCAACCAGGGGGACAGGGGGGAGCTTGTACACTCCTGCACCCAAGGTCAAGGGGGCTCCTTTCTCGATGGGGGAGATGCCTCAGACTGACACGCAGTCTCAGGGGGAGCTTGTACACCCACATGCCCAGGGTTGAGGGGGTTGCCCCCCTCGACAGGGGAGATGCCTCAAATCAGGGTGTCGGGGTGAGCTGGTACACTACCCCGCCCAAGGTCCAGGAGGCTTTCCGCTGGACGGGGGAGATGCTTCAAACCGGCATGTCAGGGGGAGCTCCTACACCACTGGGTCCAGGATGGAGTGTGCTCCCCACTTGACAGGGGAGACACCTCAAACGGGGGTGACGAGGAGAGCTCGTACACCACTGCACCAAGGGACGAGAGGGCTCCCACCTCGAGGCAGGAGACACCTCGCACCAGGGTGTCGGTGGGAGCAGGTACACCACCTCAACCAGGATCGAAGGGGTTCCTCCTCGACAGGGGAGACACCTTGAACCAGGGTATCGAAGGAGCTTGTACATCAATGTGCCCAGGGTCGAGGGGCCTTCCCATCAAAGGGGGAAACTCCTCGAACTGAGCTGTCAGGTGAGCTCATACATCGCCGTGTCCAGGGTCGAGGGGGCTCCACATATGATGGGGGAGACGCCTCGAACCTGGATGTCGGGTAAAGCTCATACACAACCGCACTCAGGGTCAAGGGGCCCCCCCTCGAGGGGGGCGATGCGTTGCCCCAGGGTGTTGGGGGGAGCTCGTGCACCACTGCACCCAGGGTCAAGGGGGCTTCCATCTTGAGCAGGGAGACGCCTGAAACCGGGGTGTCAGGGGGAGATCATATACCACTGCACCCATGGTTGAGGAAGCTCTTTGCTGGACCGGGGCAAAGCCATGAACAGGGGTGTTGGGGGGAGCTCATACACCACAGGACCCAAGGTCGAGGGGGGTCCCATTTCGAGGAGGGAGACTTCGCACACTGGGGTGTCAGACTGGGCTCTACACCACCACAACCAGGGTCGAGGGGACTACTGCCCCTAGGAGGGAGGTGCCTCACACCGGGGTGTCAGGGGGAGCTCTTATACCACTGTAACCAGGGTCGAGGAGGCTACCGCCTCGACAAGGGAGACACCTCATACTGGGGTGTTGAGGGGAGCTCAAAAACCACTGCACCCAGGATTGAGGGGGCTCCCCCCTCGACAGCAGAGATGCCTCAAACCAGGCTGTTGGGGAGAGCTCATAGACCACTGCGCCCCCGGTTGGAGGGGCTACCCCTTGATGGGGGTGATGCCTCGAACTGGGATGTCGAGGGACCTCAAATACCACCACGTTCAGTGTCGAGTGGGCTCCCCCCTCAACAGAGGATATGCCTTGAACGTGGGTATTGTGGGGAGCACATACACCATTGCACCCAGGATCGAGGGGCTCCCCGATACAGGGGAGATGCCTCAAACCAGAGTGTCAAGGGCAGCTCCTACACTACCATCCCCAGGGTTGAGGGGGGAGACGCCTGGAACAGGTTTGTCAGGGGCAGCTCATACACCAACACGCCCAGGGTTGAGGGGGCTCCCCCTCGACAGGAGAGACATGTCGCACTGGAGTGTTGGGGGGAGCTCCTGCACCACCGCTCCCAGGGTCAAAGGCCTCCTGTCTCAAGGCATGAGACATCTCGAACCAGGGTGTCGAGGGGAGATCATATACTACTGCACCCATGGTCAAGGAAGCTCCCTGCTCCACAGGGAAGATGCCTAGATCTGGGGAGCTGGGGGGAGCTCGTACACCACAGGACCCAGGGTCGAGGGGGCTCCTGCCTCGAGGCAGGAGACTCCTCACACCGGGGTGTCAGGGCAAGCTCCTACACCACCACAACCTGGGTCGAGGGGGCTACCGCCTCAATGGGGGATACGTCTCAAACCGGGGTGTTGGGGGGAGCTCATACACCACCACACCCAGAGTCTTGGGGAATCCCGTCTTGACAGGGGAGACGCCTCAAACCAGGGTGTTGGGGGAGCTCATACACCACCACACTGAGGGTCGAGGGAGCTTCCCCCTTGAGGTGGGAGACTCCTCACATCAGGGTATCAGGGGGAGTTGTACACCACTGCAACCAGGGTCAAGGAGGCTACTGCCTCTATGGGAGAGATGCCTCAAACCAATGTGTCAGGGGGTGCTCATACACCGCCGTACCCAGTTTCTTGGGGATCCCATCTCAATGGGGGAGACACCTCAAACCAGGATGTCAGGGAGAGCTTGTACACCACCTCATCCAGGGTCTTGGGGGATCTTGTCTTGATGGGGGAGATGCCTCGAACTGGGGTGTCGGGCGGAGCTCATACACCACCGCACCCAGGGTCGAGGGTGCTCCCGCCTTGCCCTATGGTGTCTAGCGAGCTTCTATACCACTGTACCCAGTGTCGAAGGGGCTCCAGCCAGGAAGAGGTAGAAGACTCGATCCAGGGTGTCAGGGGGAGCTCATATACCCACAGCACCCATGGTCGAGGGGGCTCCCCCTCGATGGACAAGGTCCTTCAAACTGGGGAGTCAGGAGGAGCTCATACACCACCGAACCCAAGGTCGACGGGGCTCCCCCCTCGACAAGGGAGACGATTCGAATTGGGCTTTCGGGGGGAGATCATACACCACCGTGTCCAGGGTCGAGGGGGCTGCCCCCTCGATGGGGAAGATGCTTTGCACTGGAGTGTAGGGGGAACTTTACACCACCACCGAGCCCAGTGTCAAGGATGCTCCCGCATCGAGGCGGGAGATTCTTCACACCAAGGTGTCAGGGGGAGCTCGTACACCACTGCACCCGGGATTGAGGGGGCTCCGCCTTCGACGAGGGAGACCCCTTGAACCGAGGTGTCAGGGGCAGTTCTTATACCATTGCAACCAGGTTCGAGGGGGCTACCGCCTCGACGTGAGAGATGCCTTGAACAGGGGTGTTGGGGGGACCTCATACAACAACACACCCAGGGTTGTGGGGGCTTCCCCCTCGACGGGAGTTACACCTTGCCGAGGCATTAGGGGGAGTTTGTACACCACCGCATGCAGGGTCAAGGGGGCTCCCCCCTCGAGGCTGGAGACGCTATGCACCAGGGTATCGGAGGTAGCTTGTACACCACTCACTTAGGTTGAGGGGCCTCTTGAATCGAGGTGGGAGATGCCTTGCACCGGGGTATCGAGGGGAGCTCGTACACCATCGCAACCAGGGTCAAGGGGGCTTTTGCCTTGGTGCGGGAGATGCCTGGAAGTGGGGTGTTGGGTGGAGCTCATACACCTTAGCATCCAGGGTCATGGTGGCTCTCCCCCTTGATGGGGGAGATGCCTCGAACCAGAGTGTCGGGAGGAACTCATACACTAACGCAACCAGTGTCGAGGTGGCTCTACCATCGAAGGGGGAGATGTCTCGAATCTGCGTGTCGAGGGGAGCTCATACACCATCGCGCCCAGGGTCGAGGAGGCTACCTCGAAGGAGGAGATGCCTTGAAAGGGGGTGTCGGGGGGAGTTTGTACACCACCACGCCCAGGGTCAAGGGGGCTCCCCTCTCCACCGGGGGAGATGCCTCAAACTGGGGTGTCAGAGGGAGATCTTACATGACCATGTCCAGGGTCGAGGGGGCTCCCCCCTTGGTGGTGGAGATGCCTAGGACGTGGATGTTGGGGGAGGCTCGTCCAACACCGCATGCAGGGTCGAGGGGGCTCTCACTTCGAGGTGGGAGACGCCTCACATTGGGGTTTCAGGGGTAGCTTGTACACCACGGTACCCAGGGTAGAGGGGCTCCTGAATCAAAGCAGGAGACGACTTGCACCGGGGTGTCTGGGGGAACTTGTATACCACCACGCCCAGGGCTGCAGGGGCTCTGGCCTCGATTTGGGAGACACATCAAACTGGGTTGTCAGGGGAGCTCGTACACCACCAAACCCAGGCTCCAGGGGGCTCCCGCCTCCAGGCGGGAGCTGACTGGACAGGGGAATTGGAGAGAGCTTGTACAGCACCATGCCCAGGGTCAATGAGGCTCCCTTGATGGGGGAGACGCATCAAAAAGGGGTATCGGGGGGAGCTCGCACACCACTGTGCCAAGGGTCGAGGTGGTACTGCCTCAACACAGGAGACGCCTTGAAATGGGGTGTTGGGGGAGCTCGTACACCACCACACCAGGGTCATTGGGGCTCCACCCTTAACGGGGGAGACGCCTCGAACCAGAGTGTCGGGAGGAACTCGTACACCACCGCACCCAGTATTGAGGTGGCTCCCCCCTCAACAGGGTAGATGCCTTGAACCAGGTAGTGGGGGCGGTGAGTTCGTACCACACTGTGCCCAGGGCCAAGGGGGCTCACCACTCGATGGGGTAGATGCCTTCAACCGGGTGTCTGGGGGAGTTCATACATCACCGTGACCAGGGTCGAAGGAGCTCCCCTCTTGATAAAGCAGATGCCTCGAACCAGGGAGTTGGAGGGAGCTCTTACAAGACTACACCCAGGGTCAAGAAGGCTCCCCCCATGACAGGGAGAAGCCTCGAACTGGGATGTTGGAGGGAGCTTGTACACCACCGCCTCCAGGATCAAATGGGCTCATCCCTCCATGGGGGAGTTGCCTCCAACAGGGGTGTCGGGGGGAGCTCATATACCACTGCACCCAGGGTAGAGGGGGCTTCCCGCTCGACGGGGTAGATGGCTCGAACCAGGGTATTGGGGGGAGCTTGTACACCCCTGCGCCCAGGGTCGAGGGAGCTCCTTCTGGATGTGGGAGATGACTTGAACCAGGGTGTTGGGGGGATCTTGTACACTCTTGTGCCCAGAGTCGAGGGAGCTCCCCACTGAAGGGGGAGATGCCTCGCACCGAGGTTTCGGGGGGGAGCTCATACACCACCGCACACAGGGTCAAGGGGGAACCCACCTCGAGGCACCGGGTTGTCCTGGGGAGATCATACACCATTGCAACCAGGGTTGAGGTGGCTACCGCCTCAATGCAGGAGACGCCTCGAAGGGGGGTATTGGGGGGAGCTCATACACCAACGCTCTCAGTGTCGTGGGGGCTCCCCTCTCGATGGGGGAGACGTCTCGCCTTGAACCGGAAAGTAGGGAGGAACTCATACACCACCACACCCTGTGTCGAGTTGGCTCCCCCATCGAAGGGGGAGACGCCTCGAACCGGGGTGTCAGGAGGAGCTCATACACTACTGCACAGAGGGTTGAGGGGGCTCCCCCTCGGCGGAGAGGAGGCCTGGAAAGGGGGTGTCAAGGGGAACTCATACACCACTGCACCCAGAGTAGAGAAGGCTTCCCATTCGATGGGGGAGACCACACGAACCAGGGTGTCAGGGGGAGCTTGTACACCACCATGCCCATGGCCAAAGGCTCTCCCCACTTGATGGGGGAGACACCTTCAACTGTGGTGTCTGGGGGAGTTCATACACCACTGCGTCCATGGTAAAGAAGGCTCCCCCCTTGAAGCAGGAGACGCCTTGAACCAGTGAGTCTGGGGGAGATCCTACACCGTCACGCCCAGGATCAAGGGGGCTCCCCGCTCGACGGTGGAGACGCATCAAACCGCGGTGTTGAGGGCAGCTCCTACACCACTGCGCCCAGGGATGAGGGGGCTTTCCCCACGACGGGGAGATGCCTCGAACAAGGGTGTTGGGGGGAGCTCGTATACCACCACACCCAGTGTTGAGGGAGCTCCCACCTCGATGTGGGAGCTGCCTTGTACCAGGGTTTCGGGGGGAATTCATACACCATAGCACCCAGGGTTGAGGGGGATACCGCCTCGATGTGGTGAGGCCTTGAACCGGGGTGTGTTGGGAAAAGATTGTACAAAACTGCACCCAGAGTTGAGGGGGCTCCCGTTTTGAGGCGGGGGATGCCTCAACCTGGAGTGTCTGGAGGGACTCATACAGCACCGCACCCAGTGTCTAGGTTGCTGTGTCATTGAAGGGGGAGACACCTCGAACTGGGGTGTTGGGGGTAGCTCGTACACCTCTCACCCAGGGCCGAGGGGGCTCCCCTGCATTAGAGGAGATGCCTTAAATAGGGGTGTCAGGGGAAGCTCATGCACCACTATGCTCAGGATCTAGGGGGCTCCACCCTTGACATGGGAGAGGCCTTGAACGCAGTGTCTGGGGGAGTTCATACAGCACTACGCCCGGGGTCCAGTGGGCTCCCCCTTCAAAGGCGAAGATGCCTCGAACCAGGGTGTTTAGGAGAGCTCAAACACCACCCTGCTCAGGGTCGAGGGGACTTCCCATTTGATAGGGGAGATGCCTAGAAACGGGGTGTCACCGGGAGCTCCTACACCATCACACCCAGGGTCAAGGGGGCTCTCGCCTCAAAGCGCAAGACACCTCGAACCAGGGTGTCTCTGAAAGCTCGTATACCACTGCACCCAGGGTTGTGGGGGCTCCCCCCTCTAGGGGGGAGATGCCTCTAACCAGGATGTAGGAAGGAGATCGTACACCATCATACCCAGGGTCAAGGGGGCTCCCTAATCGAGGCAGGAAATGCCTTACACCGGGGTGTCTGGGGGAGCTTGTATACCACCAAGCCCAGGGTCAAGGGGGCTCCTCCCTTGATCGGGGAGACGTCTCTAACCGGGGTGTTGGGGGAGCTCATACACCACCGCAACCAGGGTCAAGGGAGTACCGCCTCTACGCAGGAGACACTTTGACACGGGGTGTTGGGGGGAGCTTGTACACCACTGCCCCGAGGGTTGAGGTGGCTCCCCCTCAAAGGGGAGACACCTCAAACAGGAGTGTCAGGGGGAGCTCATACACCACCGACCCAGGATGGAGGGGGATCACGCCTCAATGCAGAAGACGCCTCTCAACGGGGTATCGTGGGTAGCTCCTACACAATCGCAACCAGGGTTAAGGGGGCTACCACCTAGACAGTGGAGACGCCTCTAACCGGGGTGTCATGGGGAGCTTGTATACCAGCACAACCAGGATCGCGGAGGCTCCCCTGTAGACGTCGAAATTCCTCAAACCTGGGTGTCAGGGGGAGCTTGTACATCACCACCTCCAGGGTCGAGTGAGCTCCCCCCTCGACTGGGGAGACGCCTTGAACTGGGGTGTCATGGGGAGCTCATACACCATTGCACCCAGGGTCGAGGGGGCTCCCAGCTTGATGGGGGAGACACCTCGAACTAGGGTGTCAGGGGGAGCTCCTCCCAGGGTCCAGGAGGCTACCCCCAGGACAGGGAGAAGTCTTGAACCAGGGTGTCGGGGAGCTCATACACCACCATGTCCAAGGTCGAGTGGACTCACCCCTCAATGGGGAAGTCGCCTCAAAAGGTGTATGGTGGGGGGAAGCTCGTACACCACCACACCCAGTGTAGAGAGGGCCCTTGCTCGACGGGGGAAACGCCTCCAACTGGGAAGTCAGGGAAGTTTGTACAACATTGCGCCCAGGGTTGAGAGGGCTCCCCCCTTGAAGGGGAAACGCCTCCCACCAGAGTGTGGGGGGGGAGCTTATACACCACCTCACCCAGCATCGAGGGGGCTCTCCCATTGCCTCAAATGTCGGAAGGAACTCATACACCACTGCACCCAGTGTCTAGGTGGCTGTCTTATGGAAGGGGGAGACATGTCAAACAGGGGTGTTGGTGGTAGCTCGTACACTTCAAGCCCAGGGCTGTGGGGGCTCTCCCATGATGGAGGAGACACCTCGAATGGGGGTGACAGGGGAAGCTCGTACACCACTGTGACCAGGGTCGATGGGGCTCCCCCTCGATGTGGGAGAGGCCTTGAACCTCAGTGTCAGGGGGAATTCGTACACCACCGCACCCAGGGTCGAGTGGGCTCCCCACTCGACAGAGGAGATGCCTCGAACCGCGGTGTCTGGGGGAACTCTTACACCAGAACACTCAAGGTCGAGGGAGCTTCCCACTCGACAGGGGAGACACCTTGAACCGGGGTGTCGGGAGAAGCTCCTTCATTACCATGCCCAGGGTCCAGGATGTTCCTGCCTTGAAGAAGGAGACACTTGAAGCCGGGTGTTGGGGAGAGCTCCTACACCATCATGTCCAGAGTTGAGGGGTCACCTGCCTTGAGGCAGGATACACCTGGAACTGAGGTGTGTGTGTGGGGAGCTCCTACATAACCATGCCCAGGGTTGAGGGGGCTCCCGCCTGGAAGCGCGAGACACCTCAAACCAGGGTGTCAGTGGGAGCTCCTACACCACCACAGCCAGGGTTGTGGGGGTTTCCCCCTCGACAGGGGAGACCCCTCTACCCAGGGTGAAGGAAGGAGCTTGTATACCATTGCACCCAGGGTTGAGGGGGCTCCCCACCTGACGGGGAGACACCTCGAACCTGGGTGTCAGGGGGAGCTCATACAATACCGGAACCAGCGTTGTGGGGATTCCACCCTCAAAGAGGGAGACGCCTCGTACCGGGGTACTGGGGGGAGCTCATACACCCTGCACCCAGGGTCTAGGGAGCTCCTGCCTCGAGGCCGAAGACACCATGCACTGGGGTGTCTGGAGGAGCTCATAGACCACTGCAACCAGTGTCAAGGGGGTACTGCCTCCATGTGGGAGACGCTTCCACCCGGGGTGTAGTGAGGAGCTCATACAACACCACACCCAGGGTCCAGGGGGCTCCCCCTCAATGGGGGAGATGCCTCAAACAAGGGTGTCGAGGGGAGCTCGTAAACCACAGCTCCCAGGGTCTAGGGGCCTCTTACTTCGATGGAGGAGATGCCTCAAACAGGAGTGTCGGGGAGAGCTTGTACACCACAGCAATCAGGGTCAAGGGGGGCTACCACCTAAATGATGGAGACGCCTAGAACTGGGGTGTTGGGGGCAGCTCATATACCACTGCACCCAGAGGCATGGGGGCTTCCCCGCTGATGGGGAAACTCCTTGAACCGGGGTGTTGGGGTGAGCTCATACACCACCCATCCAGAGTCGAGGGGGCTCCCCCACGACGGGGAGATGCCTTGAACCAGGGTGTCAGACTTAGCTCCTACACCACCACGTTCAGGGTCGAGTGAGCTCACCCCTCGACTGGGGAGACACCCCCAACGTGAATGTCGAGGGGAGCTTGTACACCACTGCACCCAGTGTAGAGAGGGCTCCTCACTCCACAGGAGAGAAGCCTCCAACTGTAGAGTCAAGAGGAGCTCCTATAACACCTCGCACAGGGTTGAGAGGGCTCCCACCTCGAGGGAGGGAGACGCCTCGCACCAGAGTGTCAAGGGCATCTCGTATACCACCGCACCCATGGTCAAGGGAGCTACTGCCTTGAGGCGGAAGACACCTCTCACCTGAGTGTCAGGGGGAGCTTGTAAACCACCGCACCCATGCTCGAGGTGGCCCCCCCTCAAGGGGGGGGACGCCTCAAACTGGGAGTCAGAAAGAGCTCTTACACCACCGAACCCAGTGTTAAGGGGGCCCACCCTCGATAGGGAAACGATTCGAACCGAGGTGTCCGGGGAGCTTGTACACCACTGCACCAAGTGTCGTGGCAGCTACTCCCTCAATGGGAACAAGCCTCACACCGAGGTGTTGCGGTGAGCTTGTACACCACAGTGCCCAGGATAGAGGGGGCTCCACCCTCCATTGGGGAGACGCCTCGAACCCGGGTATCAGGTGGAGCTCGTACACCACCGCACCCAGGGTCGAGGGGCTTCCTGCATTGATGTAGGAGACACCTCGCATCGGCATGTCGGGGGGAGCTTGTACATCACTGCACCCAGGGTATAGGTAGCTCCCGCCTCCAGGCGGGATGGCCTTGCTCCGGGGTATGGGGGGAGCTTGTACAACAATGCACCCAAGTTGGAGAAGTCTCCCGCCTCGAGGTGGGAGACGCCTTGCACGGAGGTGTTGGGGGGAGCACGTACACCACTGCACCCAGGGTCTAGGGGACTCCCGTCTCAAGATGGGAGATGCCTCAAAACGCGGTGTCAGGGGGAGCTCGTACACCACCGCACCCAGGGTTGAGAGGACTTCTGCATTGAGGCGGGAGTGCCTCACACCTTGGTGTCTGTGGGAGCTCTTATACCACTACACTCAGTGTTGCAGGGGCTCCTAACTCGACTGGGGAGATGCCTCCAATCGAGGTGTGTGGAGGACCTCATACACCACCACACCCATGGTCCAGGTGGCTCCTCCTTCTAGGGAGGAGATGCTTAGAACCGTGGAGTTGGGGGGAGCTTGTACACCACTGCACCCAGGGTAGAGGGAGCTCCCCCTGGACAGGGGAGACGCCTCAAACTGGGGTGTCCATAGGAACTGAAACACCACCATGCCCAGGGTCGAGGAGGCTCCACCCTCCACTGGGTAGACTGTGGGAGGTCATCCTGGCACATGACTTGAATGACCTCCCTGGCTGGGTAAGAGGTGCTTAGACACAGCTGTGTTAGAGCTTTCCCCACCCTTTTCCAGGTCTGAGGGCTTGTCCATGCAGAGGCGTGCCTGGCCACTGCCCTGAAGACCCAATTGTCGCCCTTGACCTTGGGATGCTGCCCCCCTTAACCTTCATTGGATGGAATTTTCCCCAGAAGATTTTGTTCCCCAATAAAAGTCCACTCCCTGGAGTGTTCTCTCTCTCTGGCTAGTCTCTTCTGTAAACCTCACTATCGCATTAGGTGGCTGGAGGAGGGAGCTAGGAGAACTCATCCGGGAGCCTGTACAAAGCGTGCCTGGAGACAGATTGCTTCCAGGGACCAATCTAGCCTAGTTCTGACTAAAGATAAGCAAGTTACCAATGAGCTTTATTCTGATTTCCTATGGCGACTGTACCAAACTGCAAACCATTCCATTGGCCATCCGGTTGCTTGTGAGTTTATTGTTAAGCAATTGGCATTTAAAAACGCAAATAAATATTTTCAGAATGTTCTCAGACCCCATAGAAAAAAAAAGGGCACAGTTTCAGAATTTACTTGCTTGTGTTCTGATATTGATCCAGCCCATTTACAAACAATTATGCTAGCCCTGGCTTTAAAACAAACTCTGCAGCCCCTGAAATTAGTACACAGTCCCCGCCAGAGATGCTTTCATTGTAGGAGGAGCGGCTATTATGCGGGGAATTATAATGCTTCTGATTTTAATCCCAGGGCTCCCTCTGCTGTTGGTAGCAGATATTACATGGTTGAAGACCACATGGTGGACCAAGATGGCACTGATCAGCCTGCCTTTTGCACTCACTTCCACCTGGTAGGAAGACAAAAGATTTCCAGTTGACCCATCCCCAGGCTGAAAAAACAGGGGAACTAGAAGGAAGGTCGCACAATTTAACATCATCACTGCTGACCATGGGGAGCTGCCATTTTTACCAGAGCGGATCTCACAGACAATTTATTTATGACCCCCCAATGACAATTGAATTAAATTCTGAATTAGGGCCACAACAAATCCCTACTGGGATTTTCAGGCCACTTCCTAGAGAAAGTATAGGGTTTTTACTGGGACATAACAATTTAAAAGGGGCCATCAAGGTAATACCTGGAGTAATAGATTCTTGTTTTATAGGAGAATTAAATGTTACTGTAAATCAAATTATGCCCTTTGGTTTACTCAAAAAAATACATTTGTTCAATTAATTTTATTACCCTGTAATTCAGATGGACACTCACAAGTAAATTCAGTTTCCAAACCGCCAGAGTGTACTGGTCTCAATTAGTGTGGCAGGAGTGCCCCTACTGGAAATTAAAATAAATCATAAAAAAATTAAAGCTGTAGTGAACACAGGGGCTGACATATCCGTCCTGTCTAGTCGCTTCTGGCCTAAAAATTGGCCCTTACATATAGCACCAGCTAAACTAGAGGGAATTGGACTAATCCCATGGCCTGCTCAAAGTGCAAATTATCTCCCTTGGGAGGATCCTGATGGGAACAGTGGAGTTTATAAACCTTATGTCTTAGAGACCTTTCCAGTAAACCCATGGGGAAGAAATATATTGAGCAAAATAGGATTATTAGTAGTAACTCCAAATTCTATGAGATAATTTGAGGAAATTAATCAAGGGCTTCTTCCTGGAGATAATGAGGGAACTTATCAGGAAGAGTATCTACTTACAAACCAGTCTCCTCAACAGAGATTAGTAAATACTCCAAACTAAAATTTTTACTAGGGGCCCTGAGTGTCTCCCTGATCCAAAAGACAGCAGAAAAGATCACCTGGCTCGCAGAAGAGCCTATATGGATTACTCAGTGGCCCATCTTAGGGGAAAAATTTAAGATAATTCATATGTTAGTTGAGGAACAATTTCAGACTGGTCATATAGAATCAACGCTTAGTCCTTGGAACACCCCCATTTTTGTTCTTAAGAAAAAGTCAGGTAATTGGAGATTACTACAGGATTGAAGGGCAATAAACCATGCAATTCAGCTTATGGGATTATTGCAGCCTGGGCTTCCTTCCCCCACAGCAATTCCTTTAAACTATAGCTTAATGGTAATAGATCTAAAAGATTGTTTTTTCTCAATAAGGTTGCATCCTGAGGATTGTGAAAAATTTGGTTTCAGTGTCCCAGAAATTAATTTTAAAGAACCAGTTAAAAGATATTGCTGGAAGGTTTTGCCTCAAGGGATGTGTAATAGTCCTACTTTATGTCAAAAATTTGAGGGTCAAGCGATAGCTCCTATAAGAGAAAACTTTCCTGATGCATATATTATTCATTTTATGGATGATATATTATTGGCTCATGCTAATCCAGAAGTACTTTCAAAAATTTTTACTCAGTTACAGGCTTCACTTACAGCAATGGGTTTGTGCATTGCTCTTCAAAAGATACAAAAGATGCCTCCCTTTCAATATTTAGGTCAGATAATTCAAGGACATATAATCCATCCTCAAAATCTACAGATAAAAGTTAAGGAATTACATACCCTTAATGACTTTCAAAAATTATTAGGAGATATTAATTGGCTGAGGCTATCCTTAAAACTGACTACTTCTGATTTAAGTCCTTTATTCAGATATTACAAGGAGATCCTTCTCCAACCTCTCCATGACAGCTGACAATAGAGGCTAGAACATCTTTAAAAAGGTTGAAAGTGCAATTAAAATGCACAGCTTACTAGGATTCATCCTCAATAACTAATATATTTATTAATATTTTCAAATATGCATACCCCAAGGTGAGCTATATGGCAAAGATTGGAAGTTACTGAGTGGATTCATTTAGCCCACTCTCCTCAAAAGACATTAATCCCTTTACATGATTCTATTGCTCAATTAGTAATTAAAGGTAGAATGAGAGTTTTACAACTAATTGGATCTTAACCTGATATTATGATTATTCCATTTTCTGTTCAACAAAATAATTGGATTTTTCAAGCTTCTAGTTTATGGCAAATAGCTTTTGCTGATTTTCCTGGTCAGATAAAAAGTCATTACCCTTGTGATAAAATTATTCAATTTGCATCAATAACACCACTTATTTTTCCAAATATTGTACATCCCCAGCCCATAGATAGAGCCCTATTGGTGTTCACTGATGGTTAAAGCTCAGATAAAGCAGGTTTTTATAGCCATGTTCACACAGAGGTAATACAAACCTCATATAATTCTGCCCAAAGACCAGAGCTACAAGTTCTCATTTGTGCCTTAAATTATTTTACAAATGAGCCTATTAATATTTATTCTGACAGCTTATATGCAGTCAGAGTTACCAAAAATATTGAAACTTTAGTTATTAGATATACCTCATCACAAGAGCTATTTAAATTATTTCATAATCTTCAAAAGGCAGTGCAAATGTGGAAATACCCATGTTTCATAGGACACATATGAGTTCACACTAATCTTCCAGGACCTTTAACTTCATGTAATGACAAGATTGATAAATTATTAGCTGTTTGTCAACAGATGTCTCTATATAATTGTGTGCAAGCTTCACATTCCTTGCATCATCAAAATGCTTCTAGCTTACATAAAAATTTTAATATTACCAGAGAACAAGCATGTCAAATTTTAAGTCACTGCCCTAAGTGTGTTATTCACACTCCATCTCTCCCAAGAGGGGTAAATTTCCATGGATTAAAACCAAATAAAATATGGCAAATGGATGTAACTCATATTCCTCAATTTTGTAAGCAATGTTATGTACATATGATAGTTGATACACATTCCAGATTTATTTTTGCCACAGTACGTACAAAAGAAAATACTCAACGTGTAATTTCTTATTGCCTAGCAGCCTTTGCTGTGTTAGATGCCCTTTACAGATTAAAATAGATAATGCACCAGCTTATGTAAGCTCCTCTTTTCAACAATTTTGCCAAGAGTTTCAAATTGACTATAAAACCGGAATTCCTTATAACCCCCAAGTTCAGGCCAATGTGGAATGAGTTCATTTATCTATTAAGCTGCAATTACAAAAAATAAAAGGGAGGAATCGGTTTATGACTCCCCAACATAGCCACAACCATGCCTTGTTTGTTTTAAATTTTTAAAATTATGACACAGAAAGTCACACTGCAGCTGAGAGACATATGTCTTCCACAACAACAGGCCTTTTAGGCAGAGTTTTGGGGAAAGACTTATAGTCTGGTCAATGGAAATTCCCAGATCTAGTGATTATGTGGGGGCAGAGGTCATGCTTGTAGTTTTCCAGAAGCTGCTTTCCATCCTATCTGGGTGCCTGAACGCACAATCAGACATGGAAGAGATAGAAGCGAGATTCAAGTGACTGAAAATCGACCCAGAGAAGCCTTCACTCAAAAGGAAGAGATACTGAAGAAGAATGAAGAGGAACCAACATGACCCAGCTGAAAAGCTGATCTCATGGGAAGACATGAAGAAGCTGACAACACACGCTTCGCATATAATTCGACTCCTAAGAAGGAATAAGACTCCATTGATGATGGTAGCTACAGTGATTGCCCTGCTGGGCTATCAGGTAAAAGGGAGTCAAGCAGACACTTATTGAATGTATTTTCCAGATCCACCCCTGGTACATCCAGTGGTGTGGACTGGAGAATCTATTTCAGTGTTTACTAATGACTCATTCATGATGGGAGGATTTACAGATACTCATATTACTCCCAATCATATGACTAGATTTAATTATTCTGGCTACAGTGCCCAATTACTTTTGTGTTGGTCCCATGATAATCATGCTGGCTGTCTGAGAGTATCATTTGAGGAAAGGACAGCAGTTGGGAGACTTAGACAGACTAATGATACTATTTATGGAGTTTTAAAACATTATACTTGATCAGTGATTAAAATGGGACTTTCTCATTACAAACCAGTCATTTCTGCAAAACCTCCACAAATACCTCATTGTCCAAATAGTTCTACAATTGAGATTGGCACCTTTCCTCAATGGATAGATTGTGTAAATACTTTTCCAGTACAACTTAAGGTGTCTAAAGGTAGTGGGTATATTTTAGACTGATCTCCAAAAATTGAAAAGACACAATTATGAAAAAATTCTGCTATTACACCTGCAGGATTTGCTAGTAATATTTTGACTCACAGTGAGGGTGGTATTCAAAAAGATGTTTGGCACTTACTTGCTGCCTCAGAATTCTTAAATTTTACAGAGAAGCCTTTACCAAAATTTGTTGGCAAGAGCTGTAAGGAGGGGTCTTGCTATGGCTTACGAGCCTGTGTCCAATCTCCTTACATTTTATTCATTGGAAATTTAAATGTTAAGTGGATAGATGACAGATATGATGTAACATGTAATAAATGTAACCTAACCAATTGTATTACTAGGTATAATAGAGGAAAAGGAGTGCTGGTACTTCATCAGCACTCTTTTGTTTTATTGCCTGCTAATATTTCAGAGTCATGGTACGCTGATGCTGGTTTTCAAGTCTTAACAGCAAATTCATACCTAGCTAGCGAGACCTAGAGATGCCATTGGATTATAATTGTGGGAGTATTTACTTTGGTTTCTTTCATTGCATCCACAGTCATAGCCTCAATAACTTTATCTCAAAATATTCAACATTCAAAATTTCTTAATAATTTAACCCAAAATACTTCCAAGGGTCTGCGCAATCAAGTAAATATTGATGAAAGGATTGAGACTAAGTTAAAAGCCTTAAAGGCGACTGTTATAAATATAGGTAATGAACTTTTGGCTTTAAAGTTTAAAAAAAGGCTTAAATGCCATGCAAGTTATAAATATGTGTGTGTTACAGTTGCCAAGTACAATGCTTCTCTCTGGGATTGGAAGAAGGTCAAAAACCATTTGTTGGGTATTTGGCAAAATAATAATAATAGCTTGGATCTTTTGGAACTCCATCACCATATCCAAGATATTCAAAATAATAGAGCTGATTTTTTGGATCCTTCTTCTTTGACTAATCAAATATTAAAGAAATTAAATGGATTTAACCCTGGAAATATTCTTAAACATTCTGCCTGGTACATTAGTGGATTGTTCTCTTTGCTGTTTATTCTTTTTTGTGTTGTAATTATATGATGAGTCTTCAGAGCGAGAGTGCAGAGACTTGAGAGAGTAAATCATTCCCTGCTTTTTAAAAGGGGGGGATATGTGGAAAGCCATCCTCACACGTGATTTGAGTTACCTCCCTGGCTGGGTGAGAGGCGCTTAGACACAGCTGTGTTAGAGCTTTCCCCATCCTTTTCCAGGTTCGAGGGCTTGTCCATGCAAAGGCGTGCCTGGCCACTGCCCTGAAGACCCAATTGTCGCCCCTGACCTTGGGATGGTGCCCCCATTAACCTTCATTGGATGGGATTTTCCCAGAAGTTTTTGTTTCCCAATAGAAGTCTACTCCCTGGCGTGTTCTCTCTCTCTGCCTAGTCTCTTCTGTAAATCTCGCTACCACATTAGGTGGCTGGAGGTGGGAGCTAGGAGAACTAATCCCGGAGCTGGTATTAAAGGCAATAAGAGTCTTGTCTCTTTAATTTAACTCTCTAGCAATTACTCATGAATCGAACCTTATTTCATGAAGCCAGCGCGGATTGCATGGCAGAGTCGACACCTTGAACCGGGGTATCAGGTGTAGCTCGTACACCACTGCACCCAGGGTTGAGAGGGCTTGCACATTGAGATGCCTCGCTCTGGGGTGTCTGGGGTAGCTCGTATGGCACCACATCACAGTTGAGGGGGCTCATGCCTCGAGGCAGGTGACGCCTCGACCCAGGGTGTCGACGGGAGCTCGTACACCACCGCACCCAGAATCGAGGGGGCACCCCCCTTGATGGGGGAGATGCCTTGCACGGGAGTTTCGGGAGAAGCTCCTATACCACAGCACCCTGGGTCAAGGGAGCTCCCACATCGAGGTGGGGGACGCCTCACTCTGGAGTGTCGGTGGGAGCTCATACACCACTGTGCCCAGAGTAGAGGGGGCTCCCCTCTTGATGGGGGAGATGCCTCGAACCAGGGTGTTGATAGGAGCTCAAACACCATCGTGCCCAGAGTCAAGGGGGCTCTACACTCGATTGGGGAGATGCCTAGGACCAGGATATCAGGTGGAGCTTGTACACCACTGCACTCAGGGTCGAGGGGGACCCCCTTGATGGGGAGACGCGTCACACCGGGGTGTTGGGGGGAATTCGTACACCAACGCAACCAGGATTGAGTGGACTACTGATTCGACAAGAAAGATGCCTGGAACTGGGGTGTCAGGGGGAGCTCGTACACCACTGCACCCAGGGTCTAGGGGGCTCCTCCTTCAACAGAAGAGACACCTTGAACCAGGGTGTCGAAGAGCTTGTACACCACCACACCCAGGATCATGTGGGCTCCCCCCTCGATGGGGGAGACACCTTGGACCAGGGTGTCAGGGGAGCTCGTACAGCACCGTGTCCAGGGTCGAGGGGGCTCCCAGCTCAACGAGGGATACTTCTCGAACCAGGTGTCCTGGGGAGCTCATACAACACTGCACCCAGGGTTAAGTGGGATCCTCCCTTGATGATGGAGATGCCTCCAGCTGGGGTTTTGGGGGCAGCTCCTAGACGACCCCATCCAGAGTTTAGGGGGCTCTTGCCTCGAGGCAGGAGACGCTTCTCACCAGAGTTTCTGGGGTAGTGCATGTACCACCACACCCAGGGTCCAGGGGGCTCCTGCATCGAAGCGGGCGAAGCCTCAAACTGGGGTTTCAGGGGAGCTCATATACCACTGCACCCAGGAACGAGTGGGCTCCCCCTCAACAGGGGAGAAGTCTCCAGCCGGCGAGTCAGGAGGAGTGCGCACACCACTGAACTGAGGGACAAGGGCTCCCTCCTCAACACTGGAGAAACCTAGAACGTGGGTGTCGGGGAGAGCTTGTACACCACCAAGCCCAGGGTTGAGGGGGCTTGCTGTTTGAAGGGAAAGATGCCTCGAACCAAGGTGTCAGGATAGCTCGTACACCACCACACTGAGGCGGGAGATGCCTCACACCGGGGTGTCAGGTGAAGCTTCTATGACATCACACCCAGCATCAAGGGGGCTGCCCTTCGAAGGGGAAGATGCCTCAAAATGGGGTGTCAGGGGGAGCTAGTACACCACCGCAACCAGGGTCGAGAAGGCTCCCGACTCAATGCTGGAGATGCCTCAAAACAGGGTGTCATGAGAGCTCTTACAACACTGCACCCAGGTTCGAGAAGGCTCCCGCCTCGAGGCAGGAGACCCCTCACACCGGGATGTCAGGGGGAGCTCATACACCACCGCACCCAAGGTCGAGGGGGCTCCCGAGTTGAGGCGGAGACGCCTGGCAATAGGGAGTGAGGGGGAGCTTGTACACCACTGAACCCAGGGTCGAGGGTGACACCGATGTGGGAAATGCCTCACACTGGGGTGTCGGGGGGAACCTCATACACCACCATGCCTAGGGTTGAAGGGGCTCCCCAGTGGTTGGGGGAGAATCCTCGAACCAGGATGTCGGAGGGAGCTCGTACAACACCACACCCAGGGTGGAGGGGGCTCCCGCCTTGAGGTGGGAGAGCCTCGCACTGTTGTGTCTGTGGGAGCACTTATACCAGTGCACCCAGGGTTGCAGGGGCTCACAACTCGACAGGGGAGATGCCTCCAACCGGAGTGTTGGGGGGAGATCGTACACCACACCCAGTGTCGAGGAGGCTTCCCTCTGGACAGAGGAGACGCCTTGAACCAGTGTGTCAGGGGAAGTTAGTACACCACTGCACTCAGGGTCGAGAGAGCTACCTCCTCGATGGGGGAGACTCCTTGAACTGGGGTGTAGGGCAGAGCTCGTACAATACCACAACCAGGGTCGAGGGTGTTCCCCATTGAGGCGGGAGACGCATGGCACTGGGGTGTCTGGGAGAGCTCCTACACTACCAAACGCAGGGTCGAGGGACTCCTGTCTCAAAGTGGGAGAGCCTCGCACCATGGTGTCTGATGGAGCTCGTATACCACCAAACCACGGGTCATGGAGGCTCCCAACTAGACAGGGGAGACACCTCAAACGAGGTGTCGGGGTGAGCTGTACACCACCATCCCCAGGGTCATGGGGGCTCCCACATGGAGGCTGGAGAGCCTTGCACCATGGTGTCTGTGGGAGCTCATATACCACTGCACTCAGGGTCATAGGGGCTCCCAACTCAACAGGGGAGACGCCTCGCACTGGGGTGTCGGAGGGATCTCGTACACCACTGCGCCTGTGTCGCAGGGGCTCCTAACTCGACAGGGAAGATGCCTCCAACCGCGGTATTGGCTGGAGCAAGAACACCACCGCACCCAGCATCAAGGAGGCTCCATCCTTGACGGGAAAGATGCCCCGAACGGGGGTGTCTGGGGAAACTTGTACAACACCACACCCAGGGTAAAGGGGGCTCCCGCCTCGAGCCGGAAGGCGCCTCACACCGGGGCGTCGGGGGAGCTCATACACCACTGCACCTAGGGTCGAGGGGCTCCCCACTTGATGGGGAGACACCTTGAACCGGGGTGTTGGGGGGAGCTCTTACACCACTGCACTCAGGGTCAAGGGGACTCCTTCCTCGAGGCAGGAGAGCCTCGCACCTGGTGTCTGTGGGAATTTGTATACCACCACACCCAGGGTCGCGGGTGCTACAAACTCTACAGGGGAGATGCCTTGAACCAGGGTGTTAGGGAGAGGTCATACACCACCGCGCCCAGGATCAAGGGGGCTCCCGCCTCAAGGCAGGAGATGCTTTGCACCAGGGTATTGTGGGGAGCTCGTATTCCACCGTACCCAGGGTCGACGTGGCTCCCGCCTCCAGGCGGGATATGACTCGCACCAGAGTCGGGGGTAGCATGTACACTACCGCACCCAAGTACAAAAAGGCTCCAGCCTCGAGTTGGGAGACGCTTCCCACCAGGGTGTCACGGCGAGTTCATAAACCACCGTACCCAGGGTCACTGGGCCTCCCACCTCGAGATGGGTGACGCCTCGAACCGGGGTGTCGGGGGAGCTTGTACACCACTGCACCCAGGGTTGAGGGGACTTCCGCCTTGAGGTGGGTGACGCCTTGCACCAGGGTGTCAGGTGGAGCTCGTACACCACCACACCTAGTGTCAGTGTCGAGGGGTCTGCCGCCTCTAGGCGGGAGACGCCTCGCTGGGATGTTGGTGGGAGCTTGTACACCACTGCACCCAGGTTGGAGAAGTCTCCTGCCTCATAGCGAGAGATGCTTCGCACCGCGGTGTCACGGCGGGGCTCTTACAACACTACAACCAGGGTCGAGGGGGGAAACAGGGTGTCAAAACAGGGTGTCGGGGGGAGCTCCTATACCACTGCACCCAGGGTCGAGAGGGCTCCCCACTTGACAGCTGAAACACTTTGAAACAGGGTGTTGGGCGGAGCTAGTTCAACACTGAATCCATTGTTGAGGGTGCACCCCCCGCAATGGGGAAGACGCCTCCCACCGGAGTGTCAGGGGGAACTCATACACCATGGCACCTACGGTTGAGGGGGGTCCACCCTTGACGGGAAAGATGCCTCGAACAGGAATGTCTGGGAGAGCTTGTACACCACCACACCCAGGGTCGAGGGGGCTCCTGCCTTGAGGTGGGAGACGCCTTGCAATGGGGTGTCGGATGGAGCTCATACACCACCGCACCCAGGGTCAAGGGTTCTGCAGCCTCTAGGCAGGAGACGTCTAGCTGGGGTGTTGGTGGGAGCTTGTAACACCACTGCACCCAGGTTGGAGAAGTCTCCTGTCTCATGGCGGGGAGACGCCTCACACCACGGTGTCATGGCAGGCTCGCACAACACCACAACCAGGGTCGAGGGGGCTACCGCCTTGACAGCGAAGATGCCTCGAAACAGAGTGTTGGGGGGAGCTCGTATACCACCGCACCCAGGGTCGAGGGGGCTCCCCACTTGACAGCTGATATGCTTTGAAACGTGGTGTCGGATGGATCTAGTACATCACCGCACCCATTGTTGAGGGTGCTCCTCCCACAACGAGGGAAACGCCTCGCACCAGAGTGTCAGTGGGAACTCGTACACCACCGCACCTATGGTTGAGGGGGCTCCACCCTCGATGGGAAAGATGCCTCGAACAGGGATGTCTGGGGGAGCTTGTACACCACCATACCCAGGGTCAAGGGAGCTCCCCACTCGATGGGGGAGACGCCTCGAACAGGGGTGTTCGGGGGGAGCTCATATACCACTGCACCCAGGGTTGAGGGTGCTACCACCTCAACGGGGGAGATGCCTTGAACTGGGGTGCCAGGCTGATCTCGTACACACCACAACCAGGGTCGAGGGGACTCCCCCTTTGAGGGTCGAGGGGACTCCCCCTTTGAGGCAGAAGACGCCTCGCAACAGGGTGTCAGGGGGAGCTCCTACACCACTGCACCCAGGGGCCAGGGGGTTCCACACTCCACGGGAAAGACGACTGGAACAGGGATGTCTGGGGGAACTCATACACCACCTTACCCAAGGTCAAGGGGGCTCCCCCCTCTCTCTGGAAGATGCCTCTATCAGGGGTGTCACGGGGTGCTTGTACAACACCACATCCAGGATCTAGGTGGCTACCACCTCGAGTCAGGAGATGCCTTGCACCGCAGTGTCGTGGCGGGCTTCTACACCACCACAACCAGGGTCGAGGAGGCTACCGCCTCAACGGGGGAGATGCCTCAAACCAGGGTGTCGGGGGGAGTTCTTATACCACCGCACCCAGGGTCGAGGGGGCTACCCACTCGACGGCTGAAACACTTCAAAACGGGGTGTCATGCGGAGCTTGTACACCACCACACCCATGGTCAAGGGGGCTCCTCCTGCGATGGGGGAGACTCCTCGCACTGGAGTGTCAGGGGGTGCTGGTGCACCACGAACCCAGGGTTGAGGTGGCTCAACCTTGAGGCGGGAAACGCCTCACACCGGGTTGTCGGGGGGGAACTCATACACCAGGGCACCCAGGTTAGAGGGGGTAACCGCCTCGAGGCGGGAGAGCCTCGTACCTGATTTCTGTGGGAGTTCATATATCACAGCACCCAGGGTCGTGGTGGCTCCAAACTCACCCGGGGGGAGACGCCTCGAACCGGATTGTCTAGGGGAGCTCGTACACCACCGTGCCCAGGGTGGAAGGGGCTCCCCCTTGACGGGATAGATGCCTCGAACTGGGGTGTCGGAGGAGCTCATACACCACCATGCCCAGGGTTGATGGGCTCCCCCTCCTGGACAGGGGAGAAGTATTGATCCAGGATGTCGGTGGAGCTCGTACACCACTGCACCCAGGGTCAAGGGGGCTCCCATCTCAAGGTGGGAGACACCTCGCACCGGAGTGTCAGGGGGAGCTCCTACACCACCACATGCAGGGTCGAGGTGGCTCCCCGCTCCACGATAGAGACACTTCGAACCGGGGTTTCTGGGGGAGCTTATACACATTGCACCCATGGTGGAAGGGGCTCCCCCCTTGGTTGGAGAGACATCTCGAACCAGAGTGTTGCTGGGAGCTTCTACACCACTGCACCCAGGGTTGAAAGGGCTCCCGCCTCGAGGCTGGAGATGCCTCGCACTGGGGTGTCGGGAGTAGCTTGTATACCACTTCACCCAGGGATGAGCAGACTCCCCCCTCGAGGCAGGAGATGCCTCGCACCAGGGTGTCAGGGGGAGCTCTTACACCACCGCAGGCTCCCGTCTGGAGGAGGGAAAGCCTTGCACCTGGTGTCTGTGGGAGTTTGTATACCACCACACCCATGTTGCAGGGACTCCAAACTCAATGGGGGAGACACCTCGAACCAGAGTGTCAGGGGAGCTTGTGTAACACTGCACCCAGGGTCAAGGGGGCTCCACAATTAATGGGGGAGATGCCTCGAACCGGGGTGTGGGGGGAGCTCATACACCACAGCACCCAGTGTCGAGTGGGCTCCCTCCTTGACAGGGGAGACATCTGGCACTGGGGTATTGGGGGGAGCTCATAAACCACTGCTGTCAGGGTCGAGGGGGCTCCCTCCATGAGGCGGTTGATTCCTCACACCTGTGTTTCGTGGGGAGCTCATATACCACTGCACCCAGGGTCGAGGGTGCTTCCGCATGGAGGTTAGAGATGCAATGAACTGGGGTGTCAGGGGGAACTTGAATACCATCTCACCCTAGGTAGAGGGGGCTCTCTACTTGATGGGAAGATGCTTCACACTGGGATTTTGGAGGGAGCTCGTATACTACTGCACCCAGAGTCGAGGGGGCTCTCGCCTTGAGGTGGGAGACGCCTGGAACTGGGGTGTCAGGGGGAGCTCATACACCTTGGCACTCAGGGTTGTGGGGTCTCCACCCTCGACATGGTAGACGCCTTGAACTGGGTGTCTGAGGAGCTCATACATCATCACATCCATTTTCATGAGGGCTTCCCCCTTGATAGGGAAACACCTCAAACAGGGGTGTCTAGGGGAGCTCGTATACCACCGCACCCAGTGTTGGGGGGGGGCTTCCCCCTTGATGGAGAGATGCCAGGAACCAGGTGCCGGCGGTAGTTTGCATACCCCCACTCCCAGTGTCAAGGTGGCTCCCACATGGAAGGGGGAGACACCTCGAACCAGGGTGTCAGGGGGAGCTCGTACACCACCACGCCCAGGGTCGATGGGGCTCCCCTGTTGAAGGGGGAGACGCCTCAAACCAGCATGTCAGGTAGAGCTCATACACCACCGCACCCAGAATTAAGAGTGCTCCCAAATAGAAGCGGGAGATGCCTCAACCGGGTGTCCGGGGGAGCTCATATACCACCGCACCCAGGGTCAAGGGGGCTCTCATCTGGAGGCGGGAGACGCCTCGAACTGAGGTGATGAAGGCAACTCATATACTACCACACCCATGTTCGATTGGACTCCCCCCCTCGACGGGGGAGATGCCTCTAATCGGGGAATCGGGAGGAGCTCGTACACCACTGCACCCAGGGTGGAGGGGTCTTCCTCCTCGACAAGGGAGACACGTATAACCATGGTGTCAGGGGGAGCTCATACACCACTGCGCTCAGGGTTGAGGGTCCTCCCCCCTCGATGGGGGAGTCGCCCCAATCCGGGGTGTCGGGGGAGCTGGTACACCCCGCTCCCAGGGTCGAGGAGGCTTCCCCCTTGACAGGGGAGACATTTCACACTGGGGTGTCCGGGGGAGCTCATACACCACTGCTCTCAGGGTCGAGAGGGCTCCCTCCGCGAGGCGGTTGATGCCTCGCACCTGGGTTTCATTGGGAGCTCATATTCCACTGCACCCAGGGTCAATGGGGCTCCCGGATCGAGGCGGGAGATGCCTCGACCTGGGTTGTCAAGGGGAACTCAAATAACACTGCACCCTAGGATGAGGGAGTTCCCTGCTCGATGGGGTAGAAGCTCGTATACCACTGCACCCAGAGTCGAGGGGCTCCTGCTTCGATGCGGGAGACACCTCGTACCTGGGTGTGTGTGGGGGGGGAGCTCATACACCACCACCACAACAGTCGAGGGTAAACCACCTTGATGGAGGAAACGCCTAGCACCTGGGTTTTGGGGGTAGCTCATATACCACGGTACCCAGTGTTGAGGGGGCTCCAGAATTGAGGCTGGAGATGCCTCACATGGGGTGTCTGGGGCAGCTCCTATACCACCGCACCCAATGTTGCGGGGGCTCCCGCCTGGAGGCGGGAGACGCTTGGTACCCGGGTGTCGGGAGGAGCTCATACACCATAGCACCCACAGTCGTGTGTGTGTTCCCCCCTCGACGGGGAAACCCCGCGAACCGGGATGTCGGGGGAAGTTTGTACACAACTGCGTCCAGGGTCGAGGTAGCTCCCACATCGAAGAGGGAGATGCCGGGAACTGGAGTGTCTGGGAAGCTCATACACCAACATAACCAGGATCGATAGAGCTACCGCTTTGGCAGGGGAGTTGTTTCGAACCAGGGTGTCGGGAGGAGCTTGTACACTACCGCACCCAGGGTCAAGGGGACACCCCTTTTGACCGGGAAGATGCATCTAACCAGAGTGTCAGGGGAGCTCATACACCACGTGACCAGAGTCGGTGGGGCTCCCCTGTCAAAGGGGGAGATGCCTCGAACTGGTGTGTCAGGTGGAGCTTGTACACCACCACATTCATTGTCAAGGGGGCTCCCTTTTCAACAGGGGAGACCCCTCAAACTGGGGTGTGGGGGGATCTCGTACACCACTGCCCCAAGAATTGAGGGGGCTTCTGCCTCAAGGCTGGAGACGCCTCAAACCGGGGTGTTGGGGGGAGCTCATACACTACCACACCCAAACTCGATGGGGCTCCCCTGCTGAAGGGGGAGATGCCTCATACCGGGGGGTGTTGAGTGTCGGTGGAGCTCGTACACCACCGTACCCAGAATCGAGGGGGCTCCTTCCTAGAGGCGGGAGACGCCTCAACAGGGTGTGGGGCGGGAGCTCATATACCACAGCACCCAGGGTTGAGGGGGCTCCTGCTTCAAGATGGGAGACGCCTCGAACCTGGGTGTGGGGGGAGCTCGTACAACACTGCTCCCTTGGTTGAGTGGGCTCCCCCCTCGATGGGGGTGATGCCTCTGATCGGGTAGGAGGAGGAGCTCATACACCACTGCACCCAGGTTCAAGGGGTCTCGCCCCTTGAAAAGGGAGACGCCTCTAACCGGGGTGTCAGGGGGAGTCGTACACTACCACTTCCAGGGTCGAGGGTGCTTCCTGCTCGACGGGGAAGACGACTCGAACCAGGGTGTCGGGGGAGGTCGTTCACCACCGCACCCAGGGTCGAGGTGGCTCCCCCATCGAAGGGTAAGGTCCTCAAACCGCATTTTCAGCGGGAGCTGGTACACCACCGCACTCAGGGTCGAAGGGGTTCCCCCTTTGACGGTGGAGATTCCTCGAAGCAGAAAGTCGGGAGGAGCTTGTGTACCACTACACCCAGGGTCAAGAGGGCTCCCCCCTCGACAAGGGAGATGCCTCTCACTGGGTTGTTGGGGGAAGCTCATACACCACGGCAACAAGGCGCGAGGGGGCTACTGCCTCGACAGGGGAGATGCCTCGAAACAGGGTGTGGGGAGGAGCTTGTACACCACCACGCCCAGGATCGGGGGGCTCCCCCCTTATTGGAAAATATGCCTCAAACCGGGGTTTTGGGGGAGCTTGCACACCAACACACCCAGGGTCGAGATGACTCCCCCATCTAAGGGGGAGATGCCTTGAACCAGGGTGTCGGGCAGAGCTTGTACACCACTGCACTCAGGGTCAAGGGGCTCCCCCCATGATGGGGATGATGCCTCAAACTGGGGTATTGGAGGGAGCTCCTACACCATATCGACCAGGGTCAAAAGGGCTCACACCTTGACAGAAGAGACGGCTTGAACTGGATTGTCGGGGAAAGCACATACACCAGCAGCCCAGGGACGAGGGGGCTCCCCCATCAACATGGAAGATGCCTCGATCCGGGGTGTCAGGGGGAACTCATACACGATGCACCCAGGGTTGAGGGGGCTTGCCCCTCGACGGGGAAGATGCCTCTAAACAGGTTGTTGGGGAAAGCTCGTACACCAGGTGCCCATGGTCGACGGGACTCCGACCTCGACGGGGGAGATGCCTCAATCTAGGGTGTTTCTGGCGTATACCACCGCAACCATGGTCGAGGGGGGCTCCTCCCTTGATGGGGGAGATGCTTCCAACTGGGAGTTGGGAGGAGCTCGTACACCACCGCACCCAGGGTTGAGGTGGCTCCCTCCTTGACAAGGGAGATGCATTGAACTGTGGTGTAGGGGGGGGGGGAGTTCTTACCCCACCACACCCAGGGTCGTGACAGCTCCGCACTTAACTGGGGAGACGCCTTGACCCAGGGTGGCTGGTGGAGCACGTACACCCCCGGGCCCAGAGTTGAGGGGGCCGGGGAGATGCCTCAATCTGGGTTGTTGGGGGGAGCTTGTACACCACCGTGCTCAGGTTCGAGGGGGCTTCCTGCTTGATGGCGGAGATGCCTTGAACCAGAGTGTCTGGGGGAGGACCTACACCACCACACCCAGGGTTGAGGGGGATCCCCCCTTGATGCGAGAGACGCCTCATACCAGGGTGTCTGGGGAGTTCGAACACCACTGCACCCAGGGTCAGGGAGGCTCCCGCCTCGAGATGGGAGATGCCTCCCACCGGGTATCTGGGGGAGCTCATACACCACCAGCACCAGGCTAGGGGGCTTGCATCGACGGGGGAGATGCCTCGGACCTGGGTGTCAGGGGGAGCTTGTACACCACTGCACCAAGGGTCGTGGTAGCTCCCCAATCAATGGGGAAGATGCCTAAAACTGGGGTGTCGGGTAGCTCGAACACCACTGCACTCAGTGTTGAGGTGGCTCCCCCATCGAAGGGGGAGATGCTTCTAACCAGGGTGTCGGGAGAGTTCGTATACCACCGCGTCACAGGTAGAGTTGGCTCCCTCCTCGGAGGGGGAGATGCCTCAAACAAGAGTTTCGGGTGGAGCTTGTACACCTCCACACTCAGGGTCCAGGGGGATCCCCCCTGGACAGGGAAGTTGCCTTGAACCAGGTGTAGTGGGGAGCTCTTACATCACTGCGTCCAGGGTCAAGGGGGCTTCCTGCTTGATGGGGGAGATGCCTCAAACCGGGGTTTCCGGGGGAGCACCTATACCACTGTACCCAGGGTTGAGGGGGCTCCTCCTTTGACAAGGAAAACTCCTTGAACTGGGGTGTCAGGGAGAGCTGTACACCACTGCACCCAGGGTCAAGGAGGCTCCTGCCTCAGACAGGAGATGCCTTGCACCGGTTTGTCGGTGGTAGTTCATACACCACCCCAACCAGGCTCTATGGGGCTACTGCCTGGAAGGGGGAAAAAGCCATGAACCAGGGTTTTGGGTAGCTCGTACACCATAGCACCCAGGGTCGAGGTGGCTTCCCCATCCAAGGGGGACGCCTCGAACCAGGTGTCCAGAGGAGCATCTACACCATCACACCAAGGGTTGAGGGCGATCCCCCCTCGATGGGGGAGACACCTCACCTCAGGGTGTTGAGGGGAGTTCCTACACCACTGCACCCACCCTCAATTGGGGAGACTCCTAGAACCTGGGTGTCAGGGGGAGCTTGTATACCACCACACCAAGGGTCATGAGGGCTCCACTCCCTCGATGGGGAAGACACCTCGAACCGGAGTTTTGGGTAGCTCATAACACCACTGCACCTAGGGTCAAGATGGCTTCCCCATCAAAGGCGGAATGCCTTGAACCAGGGTGTTGGGGGAGCTTGTACACCCCCACACCTAGGGTTGAGGGGGCTTCTGCCTTGAGAAAGGAGACGCCTCGAATTGGGGTTTTGGGAGTAGCTCGTACACCACTGCACCCAGGGTCCAGTGGGCTCCCCCCTCGTCCAGGGAGGCGCCTCTCACCGGGATGTCGGGGGGAGCTTGTACACCTCCGCACCCAGGGTCGAGGGGGCTCCTACCTCGATGGGGAAGATACCTCACACTGCGTTGTCGGAGGGAGTTCGTATACCACCATGCCCAAAGTTGAGTGGGCTCCCCCCTTGATGGGGGAGATGCCTCACACTGCGGTGTCTGGGCGAGGTCGTACAACACAGAGCCCAATGTCGAGGGGGCTCCTGCCTCGAGGCAGGAGACGCCTCTACCAGGGTGCCAGGGGGGCTCATACACCACCGGTCCATGGTCCAGGAGGCTCCCACATGGAGGTGAGAGACACCATGACCGGGTTTTCAGGGGGAGCTCGTATACCACCGTGCCCAAGGTCAAGGGGGCTCCTGCCTCGAGATGGGGGATGCCCTGAACCTGGGTGTCCAGGGAGCTCCTATACCATCATGACCAGGAATCGAAGGGGCTTCCCCCATGACGGGGATGATGCCTCAAACTGGGGTGTGGGGGGGGCTCAAACACCACCATGCTCAGGGTTGAGGGGTCTAGCACCTCTATGGGGGAGATGCCTTGAACGAGGCTGTTGGGGGAACTTGTACACCACTGCGTCCAGGGTCGAGGGGGCTCCCCCCTTGATGGGGAGATGCCTGAAACTGGGGTGTCGAGGGGAGCCTAGGGTCGAAGGGGCTACCGCCTCAATGGGGGAGACGCCTTGAATCGCGGTGTCGGGGGGAGCCTCTGCACCACCGCTTCCAGGGTTTGGGGGCTCTCCCCCCTCAATGGGGGTGATGCCTCGAACTGGGGTGTCGAGGGAGCTCGTACACCACCACACCCAGGGTCGAAGGGCTCCCCCCATGATGGGGATGATGCCTTGAACCAGGGTGTAAGGGGGAGCTCCTACACCACCGCCCCTAGGGTCGAGGGGGCTCCCGTATCGATGCGGTAGATGCTTCGTCCAGGGTTTCGGGAGAGCTCATATGATACCACACCCATGGTCGTGGTGGCTCCCACATAGAAGGGGGAAGATGCCTCGAAACTGGCTGTTGGGTGAGCTCGCACACCACAGCACCCAGGGTTGAGGGTGCTCCCCCCATGACAGGGATGATCCCTTGAACTGGGGTTTCCAGGGGAGCTCATACACCACTGCATCCAGGGTCGAGGAAGCGCCTCCTTGAAGGGGAAGATGCCTCGTACAGGGGTGTTGGGGGGAGCTCTTACACCACCGTGCCTAGGGTTGAGTGGGCTCCCCCTTTGAAGGGGGAGACGCTTCGAATGGGGGTGTCAGGGAGAGTTCATACACCACCATGCACAGGGTCAAGGTGGCTCTCGTCTCGATGGGGGAGACACCTCGAACTGGGGTGTCTGGGGGAGCTCTTATAAAACCGTATCCAGTGTTGAGAGGGCTCCTGCCTCGAGGCACCAAACCCAGGGTATAGGGGGCTCCTGCTTCGAGGCGGGAGATGCCTCGAACTGGGTTGTCAGGAGGAGCTCATACACCACTACACCTAGGTCATCAGGGCTCCCCCCTCTACGAGGGAGGTACCTTGAACTGGGGTTTTGCAGGGAGCTCTTACACGCCCACACCCAGGGTCGAGGGGACTCCCCCCTCGACGGGGTAGACGCTTCAAACCCGGGTGTTGGTGGGAGCTCATACACCCCCACACCCAGGGTCATGGAGGCTCCCGCCTCGACGGGGGATATGCCTCGAACCGAGGTGTCAGTGGGAGCTTGTACACCGGCACACGCTGGTTCGAGGCAGCTTCCCTCTTGATGGGGGAGACTCCTTGAATCAGGGTGTCAGGAGGAGTTTGTACACCACAGAACCCTGGTTCGAGGGGCTTACCCCTCCACCAGGGAGACGCCTCGAACCTGGGTGTGGCAGGAGTTCCTACACCACCCGCTTCCAGGGTCAAGTTGTCTGCCCCCCTCGATGGGGGAGACTCCTCTAACGGGGGTGTCGGCAAGAGCTTGTACACCAGGGCACCCAGGGTTGAGGGGATCCCTGCTAGACGGGGGAGACACCTCAAACCAGGGTGTTGAGGGTAGCTCGTACACCACAGTACCCAGTGACGAAGGGGCTCCCCCCTCGAGGGGGGAGACGTCTCATACTGGGGTGTCGGACAGAGATCATACACCACCGCACCCAGGGTCGAGGGGGCTCCCTGCTCGACGAGGAAAACACCTCGAACCAGGGTGTCGGCAGAAGCTCATACACTACCACACCCGGTGTCAAGGGGGCTCCCCACTCGAGGGGAAAGATGCCTCAAACAGGGTGTTGGGGGTAGCTTGTGCATCACTGCACCCAGGTCGAGGGGGCTCCCAGCTCAACGAGGGATATGCCTTGAATTGGGGTGTCTGGTAGAGCTCATACACTTCTGCCCCCAGGGTTGAGGGGCTCCCCTCTCAAGGAAAAATACCTTGAACTGGGGGGTCGGGACGAGCTCATATACCACCGCACCCATGGTCAAGGGGGCTCCCCACTGGAAGGAAAGTTGTCTCGAACTGGGGGTTTGGGGCAAGCTCATATACCACTGCACCCATGGTTGAGGTGGTTCCCCCCTCGAAGGGGGAGATGTGTCGAACCAGGGAGTCTGGAGGAGCTCCTACACCACCACATTCAGGGTAGAAGGGGCTCCCCCCTCAATGGGGGAGACACCTCGAACCGGGGTGTCGGGAGCTAGTACACCACTGCATCCAGTTTTGAGGCAGCTCCCCCTTCGACAGGGGAGTTGCCTCGAATCAAGGTTTCGGTGGGAGCTCATACAGCACTGAACCCAAGTTCAAGGGGGCTAATACCTCGAAGGGGAGACAACTTGAAACAGAATGTCAGGGGGATCTCATACAGCAACGCACCCAGTGTTAGGGGGAGCCGCCTCGAACCGGGTGTTGGGTGAGGCCCTTACACCACTGCACCCAGGGTCCAAGGAGCACCCTGCTTGAAAGGGAGACACCTAGAACAGGGGTGTTAGGGGGAGCTCATACACCACCACACTAGGGTCAAGGGGACTCCCCCCTCGACGGTGGAGATGCCTCGAACCAGGGTGTTGGGGATAGCTCTTACACCACCGCACCCATGGTGGAGGGGGCTTCCGCCTCGATGCGGGAGAAGCCTCACACCGGATGTCAGAGGGAGATCATACACCACCGCAACCAGGGTCGAGGGGGCTCCCCGCTCGCAGGGGGAGATCCTTTAACCAGATTGTTGAGGGGAGTTTGAACACCACCACACCCAGGGTCAAGGGGCTCTCCCCTCGACAAGGGAGACGCCTCAAACTGGGGTGTTGGGGGCGCTCATGGGGTCTCACGCTTTGAGGCGGGAACTACTCGCACCTTTGTGTCTGGGAAAGCTCGTGTACCACCTTACCCATGGTTGAGGTGGCTCCCAGCTCTAGGAGGGAGATGCCTTGAACCGGGGTGTTGGGGGAGCTCATATACCACCGCACCCATGCTCAAGAGTGGTCCCGCCTTAAGGTTGAAACACCTTGCACCGTGGTGTCTGGGGGAGCTTGTATACCACCACTCTCAGGGTCAAGGGGGCTCCCGCTTCCCTACGGGAGACACTTCGAACCAGGGTGTCGGGGGGAGCTCCTACACTGCTGCACCCTGGTTCAAGGTGGCTCCCCCTTGATGGGGGAGACACATCTAACAGGAGTGTAGAGGGGAGTTCACACACCACAGAACACAGGTTCGAGGGGGCTCACCCTTCCACCAGGGAGATGCCCGAACCTGGTTTTCAGGGGGAATTTGTACAGCATTGTGTCCATGGTTGATTTGGCTCCCCCCTTAATGGGGGAGATACCTCAAACGGGGGTTCAGTGGAAGCTTGTACACCACTGCACCCAGGGTCGAGTGGGCTCCCCATTCAATGAGGGAGACACCTCGAAACAGGGTGTCAGGGGTAGCTCGTATACCACCACACCGACCATTGAGGGGGCTCCCCCCTCGAGGGGGGAGACACCTCGCACCAGCATGTTGGAACAAGATAGTACACTACTGCAACCAGTGTCAAAGGGGCTCCCCACTCAACAGGGTATTTGCCTCCACCAGGGGTGTCGGGGAGAGCTGTACACCACCACACCCAGGGTCAAGGGGGCTCCCTGCTCGGTAGGGGAGATGCCTTGAAACAGGATGTGGGGAGGAAGCTCATAAACCACCTTACCCAGTGTTGAGGGGGCTCCCCTAGACTGGGGAGACACCTCAAACCCGGGTGTTGGGGAGAGCTCATACACCACTGCACCCAGTATCGAGGGGGCTCCTGCCTCGAGGAGGGAGACACCTCGCACCAGGTATCGTGGGAGATCGTACACCACCACAACCAGTTTAAAGGGGTCTCCCCACTTGAAGGGTGAGGTGCTTTGAACTGGTGTTTCCCGGGGGAACTCGAACACCACCACACCCAGGGTTGAGGTGGCTCTCCACTCGATGGTGGAGGCGCCTCAAACCGGGGTGTTGGGGGAGCTCGTACACCACCACACCAGTGTCGAGAGGACTCATGCCTCGAGGCAGGGACGAATCACACCGTGGTGTCTGGGAAAGCTTGTATACCACCGCACCCATGGTCGAGGGGACTCTCGCCTTGAGGCGGGAGACGCCTCAAACTGGGGTGTTGGGGGAGCTTATATACCACGGTACCCATTGTGAAGGATGCTGCCGCCTCGAGGTGGGGATGACTCACAACGTGGTGTCTGGTGGACCTCATATACCACCGCAATCAAGGTCGAGGGGGCTCCCGCCTCGAGGCAGGAGACCACTCACACAAGGGTGTCGGGGGGAGCTTGTACTTCACCACCCCAGGGCCGAGGAAGCTCCCCCCTTGATGGGTGCAACGCCTCGAACCAGGAAGTTGGGAGGAGCTCATACACAACAACCGCACCCAGGGTAGAGGGGGCTCCTACCTTGATAGGGGAGACGCCTCAAACCAGGGTGTGTGTAGGGGTGTTCATACACCACCGCACCCAGGGTCGAGGGGGCTCCCAAATCCAGTGGGGAGACACATCGAACCAGGTTTCTGGGGGAGCTCTACAGCATCGCACCCAGGATCAAGGGGGCTCCCCGCTTGACATGGGAGATGCCTCAAACTGGGGTGTCAGGGGAAGCTCGTACACCACCACATCCAGTGTCAAGGGAGCTCCCCCTCGATGGATGAGATGCCTTGAATCAGGGTGTCGGGGAGAGCTCGTACACCACCCTATACAGGGTCGAGAGGCTCCCTCTTGATGGGTGAGAGGCCTCGCATCGGGGTGTTGGAGAGAGCTTGTACACCACCTTACCCAGGGACGTGGGGGCTCCCCTCTGGACGGGGTAGACCCCTCTAACCGAGGTGTCGGGTGAGCTCGTACAACTCTGTACACAGGGTCTAGGGGCTCCCCCCTTGATGGGGAAGACGCCTCAAATTGGGGGGTCGGGGCAAGCTCATATATCACCGCAACCATGGTTGAGGTGGCCCCCCGTCGACCGGGGAGATACCTCCAACTGGGGATTCTGGAGGAGCTTGTACACCACTGCACTCAGGGTAGAGGGGCCTCCCCTCTTGACGGAGGAGACGCCTCAAACCGGGGTATTGTAGGGAGTTTATACACCACCTCACCCAGGGTAGTGAGGGCTACCCCCTTGATGGGGGAGACGCCTCGAACCGGGGTGTCTGGGGGAGCTCGTACACCACCACATCAGGTTTGAGGCGGCTTCCTCCTCCATAGGGGAGACACCTGGAATCGAGGTGTCTGTGGGAACTCGTACACCACTGAACCCAGGTTCGAGGGAGCTAACACCTCAACGGGGGAGAAGACTCCAAATGGGATATCGGGGGATCTCGTACACCAACGCACCCAGGATCAAGGGGCTTCCTCCCTCAACTAGCGAGTTACCTGGAACAGGGGTGTAGAGGGGAGCTCTTACATCTCAGAAGCCAGGGTACAGGTGGCTCCACCGTCGCCAGGGTACAGGGGGCTTCACCGTCGACAGGAAAGATGCCTCTAACCAGTGGGTTGGGGGGTGCTCATACACCACAGTACCCAGGGTCGAGGTGGTGCCTGCCTTGAGGCGGTTACACTTTGATCTGTGGTGTCTGGGGGAGCTCGTATACCACCACACCCAGGGTCCAGGGAGCTACCAATCAAGTCAGGAGACGCCTCCCACCGGTGTGTCTGGCGGAGGTCATATACCACCGCACCCAGGGTCAAAGGGACTCCCACCTCGAGTCGGGAAATGCCTTGAACGGGGGTGTTGTGGGAGCTTGTACACCATGGCACCCAGGGTCATGGGGGCTCCAGCCTCGATGGGATAGATGCCTTGAACGGGGTGTCTTGGGGAGCTTGTACACCACCACACCAAGGTTTGACGGGGATCCCTCTTGATGGGGAAGACACCTCAAACCCAGGTGTATAGGGGAGCTTGTATACCACCGCACCCAGGGTCTAGGGGGCTATCGCCCTAATGGGGGAGATGCCTCAACTTGGGAGTTGGGGGCAGCCCTTGCACCACTGCATCCAGGGTTGAGAAGGCTCACGCCAGGAAGTGGGAGATGCCTCGAACACCCATGGTCGAGGGGGCTCCCCACTCGACTGGGGAGACTCCTCAAACTGTGGTGTCAGGTGGACCTTGTATATTACTGTACCCTGGGTTGAAGTGGCTCCTGCCTCGAGGGAAGAGACACTTGGCACCAGGGTGTCAGGGGGAGTTTGTACACCACTGCACCCAAGATCAAGGTGGCTTCCCCTCAACAGGGGAGATGCCTCGAACCGGGTTGTAGGGGGAGCTCATACACCACCGCACCCAGGGTCGAGGGGGCTCCCACATTGATGCGTTCAACGCTTCTTCCAGGGTGTTGGGAGAGCTCCTACAATACTGTACCCAGGGTTGACGTGGCTCCCCCATGGAAGGGAGAGATGCCTTGAAATGGGGTTTCAGGGGAGCTCTTACACCACAGCACCCAGGGTTGAGGGTGCTCCCCCCATGATGGGGATGATGCCTCGAACCGGGGTGTCAGGGGGAACTCGTACATCCCTGTGCCCAGGGTCAAGGAAGCACCTCCTCGACGGGGGAGATGCCTCTTACGGGGGTGTTGGGAGGAGGTCGTACACCATGGTGCCTAGGGTCGATAAGGCTCCCCCTTTGAAGGGGGAGATGCTTCGAATGGGGGTGTTGGGGGGAGCTCGGATACCAACACTCCTAGGGTCAAGGGGGTCCCACCCTCGATGGTGGAGATGCCTCGAACTGGGGTGTCGATGGGAGCTCATACACATCTGCGCCCATGGTCAAGGGGGCTCTCTCCTTGACATGGGAGACACCTCGGACCCGGGTATGGAGGGGAGCCTGTACAGCACTGCACCCAGGGCCCCGGAGGCTCGTCCCTCCATGGGGGAGACACCTTGAACTGGGGTGTCGGGGGAGCCTTTACACCACTGCACCCAGGGACATGGGGCCTCTCCCCTCGATGATGGTGATGCCTTGAACTGGGGTTTCGGGGGAGCTTGTACACCACCGAACCCAAGGTCGAGGTGGCTCCCCCCATGATGGGGATGATGCCTCAACCAGGGGTATCGGGGAAGCTCATACATCACCACGCACAGGGTCAAGGGGGATCCTGCCTCAATGGGGCAGACAACTCAAACTGGGGTGTCTGTGGTAGCTCCTATAGCACCAAACCCAGGGTCGAGGGGGCTCCTGCTTTGAGGTGGGAGACGCTTCAAACTGAGGTGTCGGGGGGAGCTTGTATACCACCGCACCTAGGGTCATCAGGGCTCCTCCCTCGACGGAAGAGACCCCTGAAACTGGAGTGTCGGGGAGAGCTCTTACACCCCCACACCCAGGGTGGAGGGGTCTCCCCACTCGACGGGGTAGACTCTTCAAACCGGGGTGTCAGTGGGAGCTCGTACACCCCCGCGCCCAGGGTTGCAGGGGCTCCCACCTCAATGGGGGATAAGCCTCGAACCGGGGTGTCAGGGGGAGCTCGTACACTGCACCGTGGTTCAAGGTGGCTCCCCGCTTGATGGGGGAGATGCCTGGAACTGGGATCTGGGGAAGTTTGTACACCACAGAACCCTGATTCGAGGGGGCTTACCCCTCCACCGGGGAGATTCCTCAAACCTGGGTGTTGGGGAGAGTTCCTACACCACTGCGTCCAGGGTCGAGTCATCTACCCCCTAGATGGGGAAGACTCCTCGGACAGGGGTGTCGTGGGTAGCTCCTACACCACTGCACCCAGTGTCGAGGGGCTCCCAGATCGAGCGGGGAGATGCCTCCTACCAGGATGTTGGGGAGAGCTTGTACACCACTGCACCCACGGTCAAGGGGGCTCCCGCCGGAGACACCTGGTACTGGGTTGTTGGATGGAGATCATACACCACCGCACCCAGGGTCGGTCGAGGGGTCTCCCTGCTCGACCAGGAAAACACCTCGAACCCGGGTGTCGGAGGTAGCTCATACACCACCGCACCCAGTGATGAGGGGGCTCTCCACTAGAGGGGAGAGATGCCTCCAACAGGGTGTTGGGGGGAGCAACCAGGGCCCATTGCAACCAGGGCCGAGGGGACTCCCTCCACAAGGGGGATATCCTCAAATCGGGGTGTCGGGGAGAGATTGTACACCACGGCCCCCATGATCGAGAGGGCTCCTCGCTCCATGGGGAGACGCCTGGAATTGGGGGGTTGGGGCGAGCTCATATACCACCGCACCCATGGTCAAGGTGGCTCCCCCCTCGATGGGGGAGATGCCTCGAACCGGGGAGTCTGAAGGAGCTCATACACCACCGCATTCAAGGTAGAGGGGGCTCCTCCCTCGATGGGGGAGACACCTCGAAACGGGTGTCTGGGGGAGCTCCTACACCACAGCATCCAGTTTTGAGGCAGCTTTGGCCTCGAAGGGGGAGATACCACGAATCAAGGTTTTGGTGGGAGCTCGTACACCACTGAACCCAGGTTCGAGGGGGCTAACACCTTGACCGGGGAGAAGACTCGAAATGGGATGTTGGGGGGATCTCATACACCAACGCATCCAGGGATGAGGGGGCTCCTCCCTCGAAGGGGGAGAGGCCTCGAACTGGGGTGTCAGGGAGAGCTCCTATACCACCACACCCAGGGTAGAGGGGGCTCCCCCATACTACCGAAGCCAGGGTCCAGGGGGCTCCACCATCGACAGGGGAGACACCTTGAACCGGTGTGTTGCAGGGAGCTCATACACCACAGCACCCAAGGTCAGGGTGGCGCCTGCCTCGAGGCCTTGACGCCTCGCTCCATGGTGTATTGGGGAGCTTGGATAAAACCGCACCCAGGATCGAGGGGGCTCCCGCCTTGAGGCGAGAGACACCTCGCACCAGAGGGCTGGGGGAACTCGTAAAACACCGCTTCCAGTGTCGAATCGGCTCCCCCCTCGTTCGGGGAGATGCCTCAAACAGGGCTGTCAATGGGAGCTCCTATACTACCGCACCCAGGGTCAAGGGGGCTCCCACTTGACGGGGTGACACCTCGAACCAAGGTGTCAGTGGGAGCTCATACATCACCGCACCCAGTGTCCAGGGGGCTCCCTGCTGGAGGCGGGAGACGCCATGAACTGGGTCTCGGTGGGAGCTTGTACACCACCGCACCCAGGGTTGAGGGGTTCCCCCTCAGTGGGGGAGATGCCTCAAACTGGGGTGTCAGGGGTAGCTCATACACCACCACACTCAGAGTCATGGGGGCTCCCTGCTTGACAGGGGAGATGACTTGAACCGGGGTGTCGGCGGGAAGTTTGTACACAACCTCACCCAGGGTCCAGTCGGCTCCCCCTCAATGGGGGAGACTCCTCGAACCGGGGTGTCAGGGAGAGCTCGTATAGCACCGCACCCAGGGTAGAGGTGGCTCCACCTTCAATGGGGGAGATGCCTTGCACCGGCGTGTTGGGGGGAGCTCATACATGACCGCACCCAAGACTTGGGGGCTTCCCCCTTGACAGGGGAGTCACCTTGAACTGGCATGTCGGGGTGAGCTCATATACTACTGCATGCAGTGTCGAGGAAGCTCCCCCCTTGTTGGGGGATACGCCTGGAACTGGGGGGTTGGAGCAAGCTCGTATACCACCACATCCATGGTCGAGGTGGCTCCTGCCTCAACGAGGGAGATGCCTCGAACAGAGTGTCGGGGGGGGCTCGTACAACACTGCATCCAGGTTTAAGATGGCTCCCCCTTCGATGGGGGAGACACCTCGAATCAAGGTGTTGGGGTGAGCTTTACAGCAATGAACTCAGGTTTGAGGAGGCTAACACCTTGACAGGTGAGACAACTCGAAAAGGGATGTCAGGGGGATCTAGTACACCAACACACCCAGGGTCGAGGGGGTTCCTCCCTTGATGGGGGAGACATCTCAAAAGGGTGTGTCGGGGGGAGCTCGTATACCGCAGCACCCAGGGTTGAGGTGGCTCCCGCCTCTAAGCAGTGATGCCTCGCTCAGTGGTATCTAGGGGAGCTTGTATACCACCAAAACCAGGGTTTAGGGGGCTCCCGTCTTGAGGTGGGATACGTCCAAACTGGGGTGTCAGGGAAGCTCATATACCACTGCACCCATGGTCAAGAGGGCTCCCGCCTTGAGGCAGGGACGTCTTGCAGAGTGGTGTCTGGGGGAGCTTGTATACCACCACAGCAAGGGTCAAGGGGGCTCCCGCTTCGCTGTGGGAGACACTTGGAACCAGGGTATAGGGGTGAGATCATACACCACCGCACCCAGGGTGGAGGGGCTCCCTCCTCGAGGCGGGAGATGCCTCACACCAGGGTGTCAGGAGGAGCTCATACACCATCACACCCAGGGTCGAGAGGGCTCCCTGCTCGACAGGGGCGATACCTCGAACCAGGGGGTCGGAGGGAGCTCATACACCACCGCACCCAGTGTCAAGGGGGCTCCCCACTAGAGGGAGGAGACACCTCCAACCGGTGTGTCGGGGAAAGCTCATACAAACTGGGGAGACAGAAGGAGCTCATGCACCACCCACCCAGGGTCCAGGGGGCTCCCCCCTTGACAAGGGAGACACCTCTCACCAGGGTGTAAGGGGGAGCTTGTACACCACAGTGCCCAGGATCAAGGGGGCTCCCCCCTCGATGGGGAATATGCCTCAAACTGGGGTGGTGGGGGAGACAGTACACCACTGCACTCAGGGTCGAGGTGGCTCCCCCATCGAAGGGAAGAGAGACGCCTCAAACCCAGGTATCAGGGGGAGCTCAAACACCACCGCACCCAGGACTCGCCTGTCCAAGTGGAAGACCACTTCAACCTGTGTATAGGGGGCGCTTGTGTATTGCCTTAGCCAGTGTAGAGAAGACTTGCCCCCTCCAGGCGGGAGACCCTCTCACCTGAGAGTCTGAGATAGCTTGTATACCGCCACAGCCAGGGAGAGGGGACTTGCCCCTCCAGGCATAAGACCTCTTCCACCTGGGTGTAGTGAGGAGAACCTATACAGCCACAGGCAATGTTGAGAGGACTCTATTCTCCAGGGGAACTCCTATACCACAGGCAAGTGGGGACTTGCCCCTCCAGGCAGGAGACCCCTCCCACCTGGGTGTGGGGGTGGGGTTCCTATACCCCTCAGCCAGGGTAGTGGGGATTCACCCCTCCAGGCCAGAGACCCCTCACACCTGGGTGCCTGGGGGAGCTCTTATACCACTGCAGCCATGATAGAAGGTACTTTCCCCTTCAGGCGGGAGACCCCTCCAAACTAGGTGTTGGGGGAGCTAAAATACTGCCTCAGCCAGGGTAGAGGGAACTTGCAGCTCCACTCGGGACACCCTTCCCATCAGTGTGTCAGGGGGATCTCGAATACTGCCACAGCCAGGGTAGAGGGGAGTTGTCCCTCCAGGTGGGCACCCCTCCTGGGTGTGTGTGGGGGACATACTATACTGCTATAGCCAGGATAGAGGGGACTCACCCCTTCAGGTGGGAGACCCCTCCCACCTGGGTGTCTGAGGGAGATTATATACCTCCGCAGCCATGGTAGAGTAAACTCGTTGCCCCAGTCGAGAGACTCTTCCCACCTGTATGTCAGGGGAACTCCTATACTGAAGGGTAGAGGGGACTTGCCCCTCTAGGCGGGAGACCCCTCCCTCCTGGGTGTCTTGAAGCTTCTATACTGCATTAGCCAGGGTGGAGGGTACTCTCTCCTCCAGGCAAGAAACCACTCCCATGTTGCAATGGAGGGGGGGGGACTCGTATACCACTGCAGCCAGGAGAGAGGGGACTCACCCCACTAGGCGGGAGACCCCTAAACGCTGGTTGTCAGGGGATCTCATATATCAGCAGCCACAGGGAAGACGGGACTAGCCATTCCAGGTGGGAGACCTCTCCCACCTGTGTGTGGGTGGGGAGCTCTTATACCACTACAGCCAGGATAGAGGGGACTCCCCACTCCAGAAAGGAAACCCCTCCTACCTGGGTGTCCTGCAAGGGAGCTTGCATCCCACCTTAGCTAGGGTTGAGAGGACTCGCCACACCAGGTGAGAGACCCCTCCACCAGGGTGTCAGGGAGAGCTCCTATACCATCAAAGCCAGGGTATAGTGTATATGCTACTCCAGTTGGGAGATCCATCCCACCTGGCTGTTAAAGGGAGCTCTTATTAGAGCTGCAGCCAGGGTACAGGGGACTCACCCCTCCAGGCTAGAGATGCCTCCCACCTGGGTGTTGGAGGGATCTAGTATACCTCCTCAGCCAGGGTAGAGGAAACTCGCCTCTCCAGGCTGGAGACCCCTCCCACCTGGGTGTCAGAATGGGGGAGCTCTTGTATCACTGCGGCCAGGGTGGTGGGGACTCACCCCTCCAGACAGGGTAGTGGGGACACACCCCTCCATTACACCTTGGTGTCATGTGGGAGCTTGTATACCACCTTAGCCAGGGTAGAGAAGACTCGCCCCTCCAGGCAGGAGATCCCTCCCACCAAGGTGTCAGGGGGAGCTCTTATACTACAGCAGCCAGGGTAGAGGAGAATCGCCCCTCCAGGCGGAAGACCCCTCCCACCTAGGTGTCCAGTGGGGGGCTTGTATACCACCCTAGCCAGGGTAGAAGTGACTCCCCCTCTAGTCAGAAAAGCCCTTCTTCCTGGGTGTAGGGGGAGCTCCTATACAGCTGCAGGCAGGCTAGAGGGTCTCGCCCCTCTAGGCCAGAGACGCCTTTCACCTGGGTGTCAGGGGCTGCTCCTAAACTGCTGCAGCCAGAGTAGAGGGGATTCTCACCTCCAGGCTGGAGACCACTCCCACTTGGGTGTTGCAGGGAGCTTGTATACCAAGTTAGCCAGGGTAGAGGGGACTGGAGGTGCAAGTCACCTCTACCCTGGCTGTGGATGTTTTGAGCTCCCCCCAACACCCAGGTGGGAGGGGTCTCCCGCGTGGAAGGGCAAATCCCCTCTCTCCTGGCTGCTGTGGTATATGGGGAGAAAGGGGAGTATGGGGAAGGGGTAGCATAGGGAAAGGAGGGCTCAAGGCCTAGATTCACTGCAGGGTGTCAGGATTGAGGAGCAGGCCCCAGGCTGAAGGAGGCCAAAGCCCTCAGGCAAGGGGCACTGCTACATTTTCCCAAAGGAAGACCGACCGCAGGGCCAAACATCCCAGTTCCATCCCCTGGCTGTGATGAGCATCCTGGGAAAGGGATCTGGAAAAGGATCCCAGCAGGGACAAGGACAACAGGAGGGCCAATGGAGGGCACAGCGTGAAGTTCTAGAAGAAGGGTGTTTGTGGGGTGCAGGCCAGGACCGCAGAAAGGAGCCCAGGCTAGGGACCTAGAGCAGGGCCCAGGCTATGGGAGAGCAGGGAAGGATGGGGCCAGGCAGGCAGGGGCTGCACTAGGGTTGTGAGATGCAGGGAAGCCAAGGGGAGTGGGGAAGCTGCCCCAGTGTGGCCTGCAGTTAAAGCCCAAGGAAGCACATAGCAAGAAAGACTCTCAGAGGCTCAAGAGAAGAGCCAGTCATGGGAATTTAGAGCCAAGGGCCAGCACTAGGGCAGGAGGCTCAGGAAAGTGGACAGGGCTGGGGAGGGAAGGCAGGGGATCCATCAAGGCGGGAGGGAGGCTCAAGGCCCAGCACCACTGCCAGGTGTCAGGGTTCCAGGTGCTGCCCCCAAGGGTCTAGGAAGAGCAAGTAGCCCAGTCACGGGTCAGGGTTCTGTTTCCCATAAGGCGTCCTGGCTCAGATGAGGATCAAGGGCCAGGGACCAGGCCAAAGGGCCTGGCAAGGGAACGGGGCCAGCAGGAGTCCCATATGAGGGCACAGTTTGGGGTCACGGTGGGTGCAGAGAGGGGAAAGAGCAAGGACCCAATCAAGGAGCCCAGGTAGGGGACCAACCCCACAAAAAGGTATTAGGGACCCAATAATCAGGAGGCCCCCACTCCAGGAAAAAGTGCTAGGGGAAGGAGAGGTAGAATTGGTACTAGGATGAGGAGACAGAGGGCTGCACAAAGAGCACAGAGGGGAGCAAGCTAGGGGGCCAAATCAAGGGGCGTCCAGGTCAGACACGATATGAAGAGACACCACAGAAAGGAATGCAACCCGAGTAATGGATTAAGGAGCTCAGGCCGGCAGCCAGGCCAGGGGAGTGTAGGGAGAAGGGTCAGGTGAGGAAGGGCTCAGCTGGCTTAGGGGCAGCTTGCAAGGCTAGAGGACAGGAGAGGGAAAGGAGGGAATCGCCCAGGGCAAGGTAATCACTAGGCCCAAGTCCACTGCCAGTTGTTAAGTTTGGGCAGCAAAGGGGGCCCAGGAGACAGGCAGGGCTGTGTTGCCCATAGGGATCCTTCAGTGCCCAGAGGCCAGCCAATTCCACTCCTCTGCCCCAGGTGAGTAGATACTCAGAGAGAGACCAGGACCAAAGGAAGGAATTGTGAGGGATACCTTTGGTCCAGGATTGGGGGGGGGTGTGAGTGGGGAGCCAGCAACCATAGGAGGAGAACAGGCTAAGGAGAAGCAGAGGAAGGGGAGGGTCCTGGTAATGAAAAATTACCACAGGAAGGGGAACAGAGTGGAGGCACATTAGAGGGGCCAATCAAGGGGCCTAAAATCAAGGGACAGGGACTGGGTCCTAGAGAAGGGTGACTGGGGGCTCCAGCAAGGAGCCAGGACCAAGAATGGGGAGCCAAGTGCTAGGACCCAGTCCTGGGTGGCATGAAAACAGACAAGGCTGGGGAGAGGAGACAGAGGAGCAAGGGTAATGTGTGGTGCAGCGAGAGGAGAGCTCAAGGCCCATGTTCACTGCTGGGTGTCAGGATCGAGGAGCAGGGCCTGGGCTGAGAGACTCCAAAGTTCCCAGGCAAGGGGCACAGTTACGTTTTCCCAAAAGGAGCCCACAGGCCCAAAGGCCCAGATCCAGTCCCCTGGATGTGGTGAGCATCATGGGAAAGGGATCTTGAAAAGGGGCCCAGTAGGGACAGGGACAACAAAAGGGTTGAAGGAGGGTACAGCGTGAAAAGCCAGAGGAAAGGTGTTGATGGGGTGTGGTCCAGGACTTCCAAAAGGAGACCATGGTAGGGACCAACAGGAGGGCCCAGGCCAGGAAAGGGCAGTGAAGGGCGGAGCTGGGCAGGCGAGTGACAGTAGGGCTCTGTGATTCAGGGAAGCCAAGGGGAGTAGTATACTTGCCCCAGCGAGGCCCGCAGTCCAAGCCCAGGGAAGCATGGAGCAAGAAGGGCCCCGAGATGCTCAAGCGCAGAGGCAGGCCAGGGAATGGAGAGCCAAGGGTCAGGGCTTGGGCAGGGGGCTCAGGACAGTGGACAAGACTTTGGCGGGATGGCAGGCGATCCAGCAGGGGGCAGGCAGTCTCATGGCCCAGGGAGACTGCCAGTGTCAAGTTTCTGGGTGCAGGACCAAAGGCCCAGAGAGAGCAAGGGGCCCAGGCAAAAGGCAGGTCTCTGTTTCCCATAAGATGCTCTGACTGAGATAAGAATCCAGGGACAGGGACCTGGCAAAGGAGACCTGGCAAGTGAAGGAGACCTAGCAAGTGAAGGCGGCCAGGAGGAGGCCAATGGGAGGGCATGGATGGGGGTCTCAGTGGGTGCCTTGGGGGCAAGATCCAGGACACAAGCCAGGTGCCCAGGCAAAGGACAAACCTGACCTACCATGGATGAAGGACCCAAGGAGCAGGAGACTTGCAAGTGCAAGGCGGAAAGTGCAAGGGGAAGGGGAGGAAGGGCTGTGCAAGAACAAGGAGACAGAGAAAAGCACAACAGGCACCAAAGGGAGCATGCTGGCAGTCCCAAGCAAGGGGTCCCCAGGTAAGACCCAACAGGAAGAGACTCCATGCTATGCCAAGTGACATAAGGAACACTTTCAGGGGCTCATGTGAGCGCCAGGCCCCGGGACTGAAGTGCAAAATATCAGGGTAGGGGTAGCATGCAAGGCCAGAGGGCAGGGGAGGGAAGGGAGTGGATCTCTCAGGGATGGGTTGAAGCAAGTCACATGTTAACTGCCAGGCCTCAAGGTTCAGGCAGCAAAAGGGGCTCAGGCAAGAGGCAGGGCTCTATTTTCCTTTAGGGAGCCTTAAGAGTGCAGAGGCCAGCCAATTTGGCTCCTCTGCCCAGGTGAGTAGATACCCAGAGAGGGACCTGGACCAAAGGAGGGGCAAAAGAGGGCACTGTGAGGGGATGCCTTACATATGGAGGTTGTGGGTGTGGTCATTTGGCAGCCTGGACCCATTTTAGGAGCCCAGATGAAGGAGAAGCAGGGAACGCTAAGAGTCCTGGCAGTGTTTGTATACCATAGCACCGGTGGAACAGACGGGAGGCACAGGTTGGAGTATATAAAAAGAGGCCTGAAACCAAGGGAAGGAAAAGGGTTCTCAAGAAGGGCTGCCAGGTGCTCAAACAAGGAGCGGTGCCCAGTAATGGAGAGCCAAGTGCTAGCACCTGGGGCAGGGTGAATGAAAATGGATATGGATGGGGAGGGGAGGGAGGGGAGAAATATGAGCAGGTAGCATAGAGGGAGGAAGGCTGAAGGCCTGGGTCCACTACAGGGTGTCAGGATTGGGTAGCAGGGCATGGGCTGAGGGAAGCCAAAGTGTCCAGACAAGGGGCAGGGCTACATTTTCCCAAAGGGTAACCACAGGGTCACAAGGCCAGGTCAAGTACCTGGCCTGATGAGTGTCCTGGGAAGGGGATCAGGAAAGTGGGCCTGGGAGAGACAGAAACTACAAGAGGGACAAAGGAAGGCACAGTCTCAAGGGCCACAGTAGGAGTCTGGGTAGGGTGGAGGCCAGGCCCCAGGAAGGATCTAAGACAAGGGACCTACAGGAGGGCCCAGTACAGGGGAGAGCAGGGAACAGCGGGTCCAGTAAGTCTTGGCTGTACTAGGGTACTGCAGTACAGGGAAGCCTAGGGGAGGAGAGAAGTGGCTCCAGTGAGGGGCCCTCAGACAAAGCCCAGAAAAGAAAGGAACAAGAAGGGCCACAAGATGCTCAAGCGAGGAGCTAGCAAGGAAATGGATGCCAAGGGTCAGGGCTTGGGCAGGGGGCTTAGGCCAGTGGACAAGACTTGGGAGGGAAAGCAGGGGATACAGCAGGGGGCAGTCAGGCTCCAGGCCCAGGGCCACTAGCAGGTGTCAGGTTCCTGGTGAAGGACCAAGCACCCAGGGAGAGTAAGTGGCCCAGGCAAGGGACAGGCCTCTGCTGTTCATAAGGCGCTCTGGCTCAGAGGGGAATCTATGGAGAGGGACCTGGCAAAGGAGGCCTGGCAATGGAAGGGGGCCAAAAGGATGGCTATGGGGGGCGCACAGCTGGGGGTCATGGTAGGTGTGGGAGGAGAGCCAAGGCAGTAGCCAGATGCTGAGACAAGGTACCCACCTGACCAACCTAGGACGAGGGAACCAAGGAGCAGAAGACTCATGAGCACCAGGGGAATTTGCGAGGGGATGGGAAGGATGAGTTGCACAAAAACCATGAGACAGAGGGAAGCTCAAGGGGTACCTAGGGGAGCCCTCTGGTGGGCCCAAGCAAGGGGCCCCCAGTTCAGACCCAACATGAAGAGACTCCACTCTATGTGAAGGGACATGAGGAAAAGAGTCAGGGGCACAAGGGAGTGCACAAGAACAGGACAGGAGCACCAAGAGCCTGGGTTAAGGAAGGCTGAATTGGGGTAGGGGCAACGTGCAAGGCCAGAGGGCAGGGGAGAAAAGGGAGGGGATCGCTCAGGGCTGGGTTAGAGCAAGTCCCATGTTAACTACCAGGCCACAAGTTTCAGGCAGTGAAGGGGACTCATGCGAGTGGCAGGGCTGTGTTTCCCATAGGGAGCATTCAGGGCGCAGAGGTGAGCCAATTCCATTTCTCTGTCCCAGGTGAGTAGATCATCAGAGAAGGACTTGGACCAAAAAAGGGGCCAAAGAGGATACTGTGAGGGGATACCTGGTGTACCATAGTGTGTGTGAGAAGTCGGGCTGCCAGGATCTATTCGAACAGCATAGGCTAGGGAGCAGCAGGGGGTGCGGAGGGTCTGGACAGTGCCAGGATACCACAAAATGAGGTTATCAGAGGGAGGCACAGAAGGAGGCCGGCAACAGGGGACTGAAACCAAGGGACAGGGAAAGGGCCCTCAAGAAGGGTAGCAAGGGTCTCAAGCAAGGAGCCAGGCCCAGTAATGGAGAGCCAAGTGCTAGCACCTGGGCCTGGGTGAATGAAAAGAAACATGGAGGGGGAGTAGTGGAAGGGGAGAAAGTGGAGTGGGTGGCACAGGGGGAGAAGGGCGCAAGGCCTGGGTCCACTGCAGGGTGTCAGGGATTGGGAGCAGAGCCCCGGCTGAAAGAGGCCAAAGGGCCTAAGCAAGGGGCAGGGCTATGGATACCCCAAAGGGAGTCCCCAGGGCCAAGAGGCCAGATCAAGTCTCCTTGCCTGGGTGACCATCCTAGGAAGAGGATCAGGAAAGCAGGCATGGCAAAGACAGAAATGATAGGGGGATGAAGGATGGCACACACAGAAGGGCCACAAGACAGGTGTGGGTGGGGTGGGTGCCAGAACCCCAGCAAGGAGCCCAGGTAAGGGACCTAGAGGAGGGCCCAGGCCAGGGGAGAGCAGGGAATGCTGGGCCTGCACTAGGGTTCTGAGGTACAGGAAATCCAAAAGAAGCAGAGAAGAATCCCCATAGAGGGACCCTCACACAATGCCCAGAAAAGCAGTGAGGAAGAAGGGCCACCAGAGGCTCAAGCAAGCAGTCAGGTCAAGGAAACGAGAGCCAAGGGCCCAGGCCTGGGCAGGGGGCTCAGGACACTGGACAAAATTTTGAAGAGAAGGCAGGGGATCCAGCAGGGGGCAGTCAGGCTCTAGGCCTAGGGCCACCTCCAGGTTTCAGGGTTCCTTATGAAAGAAAAGTGACCTCAATACTCGGAGCAACCAAGAGATCTTTATTGCAGCAGTGCAACAAAGGAGAAAAGAGAGAAAGAGAGAGAGAGAGAGAGAGAGAGAGAGAGAGAGAGAGAGAGAGAGAGAGAGAGAGAGAGGGAGGGAGGGGGGGAGCATGCGCAAGAGAGAGACAGAGAAACAAGAGTGAGAGCAAGAGAGAGGGGCCTGGCAGGAGGGAGTTTTTATAGCCCAAATCTAATGAGGTCTGTGGGTCTGCAAGCTGCCTTGTTGGCACAAGGTGGGTTAAGTGTTCGGCCTTGAGCAGGGGGTCAAAGTGCTCAGCCTTGGGGGGGGGGGCTGGGGGGGGCTTGGGCGTTTGGGCTTGAAGCAAATAGTTGATAAAGAACCAGACAGAGGGTTTGAGAGGCCAGGTCATCCTGCAGCTAACTTTGTTTGGCATGCCTTGCAGACAGCTTACTCAGCCTGTCCTGCACCTAACACCTGGTGCGGGAACAAGCAGCCAGGGAGAGAAAGTGGCCCAGGCAAAGGGCAGAGCTTGGTTTCCCATAAGGCACCCTGGCTCATATTTGAATCCAGGGCCAGGGACTGGGCAAAACAGGCGAGACAAGGGAAGGGGGCCAGGAGGAGGGGAATAAAAGGGCATGGCAGAGATCATGGTGGGTGCACTGTAGGGCAAGAGTCATGACCCAAGACAGGCCTCCAGGCAAGGGACCCACCCAAACGATTGTTATGAGGGGCCCAAGGAGCAGGATACTTGCAAGCACCAGGAAAAAGCATGAGGGGAAGGGAGGTATGGGCTGCATGAGGACCAGGAGACAGAGAGAAGCACAAGAAGCACATAGGGGTGCCTTCTGGGGGGCCCAAGTAAGGGGCCCCAGGTCAGTCGCAACATGAAGAGACTCCATGCTATGCTATGGGACATGAGGAACGTGGTTAGGGGCTCAGGTGAGTGCCCCGGCCTGGAGACTGGAGCAAATAGGGTCAGGGTTATGGAGGGCTGGGTTGGGGTACGGGCAGCATGCAAGGAGAGAGGGCAGAGGAGGGAAGGGAGGAGATCACTCAGGGCTGGTTTGGAGCAATTCCCGTGTTAACTACCAGGCCTCAAGGTACAGGTGGTGAGGGGCACTCAGGTGACTGGCCGGGCTGTTTCCAATAAGGAGAATACAGGGTGCAGAGAACAGCCAATTCCACTCCTCTGCCCCAGGTGAGTAGATCCTCAGAGAGGGACCTGTTCCAATGAGGGGCAAGAGGGTACTGTGAGGGGATACCTGGCATGCAGATGTTGAGGGGGTCTGTGGGCTGCAGGACCCAATTGAGGAGACTAGGCTAGAGTAAATAGGGGTAGCTGAGGGTCCGTGCAGTGTCAGGATGCCACAAATTGAGGGGAACAGAAGGGAGGTACTGGAAGGAACTGACAAAAGTGACCTAAAACCAAGGGATAGGGACCGGGTCCTGGAGAAGGGCAGCCAGGGGCTCAAGCAAGAAACCGGGCCCAGTAATGGAGAGCCAAGTGCTAGCACCTGGGCCTGGGTGAATGAAAAAAAAAATGGATAGTGAGGGGCAGGAGGGAAGAAAGGGGAGGGGCTGGCACATGGGGAGGAGGGTTCGAGGCCCAGGTCCAAGGCAGTGTGTCAGGGTACAGGAGCAGGGCCCGGGCTGAGGGAGGCAAAGCACCAAGGCAAGGGGCAGGGCTACGTTTTCCCAAAGGTCATATCCTCTGGCCCAGGAAAGCGGGCATGGCAGAGACAGAGAGGACAGGAGGACTGGAGCAGGGCACAGCCTGAAGGACTGCAGGACAGGCGTGGGTGGGATAGGGGCCAGGACCTCAGAAAGGAGCTCAGGCAAGGGACCTAGAAGAGGGCCCAGGCCAGGGGAGAGCAGGAATGCTGGGCCAGGAAGGCAGGGCTGCATTAGGGTGCTGCAGTGCAGGAATGCCAAGGGGAGCAGGGAAGTGGCCACAGCGAGGGGCCTTCAGACAATGCCCAGAAAAGCAGTGAGCAAGAAGGGCCATCAGAGGTTCAAGCGAGAAGCCAGGCCAGGAAACGGAGAGCCAAGGGCCAGGACTTGGGAAGGGGGCTCAGGACAATGGATTAATAGTTGGGAGGGAAGGCAGGGGATTCAGCAGGGGCCAGCCAGGCTCCAGGCCCAGACCACCTCCAGGTTTCAGGGTTCCTGGTGCCAGACCAAGCACCCAGGGAGAGCAAGGTGCCCAGGCGACGGCCAGGGCATTGTTTCCCATAAGGCGCCCTGGATCAGATGAGTACCTATGGCCAGAGTTCTGGCAAAGGAGGCCAGGAAAAGGAAGGGGTCAAAAAGGAGTGTGATGGGAGGGCAAGCAAGGGGGTCGGGGTGGTATGCATAGGGGCAAGACCCAGGACCCAAGCCAGGTGCCCAGGCAAGGGACCTACCCAACAATGGTGATGGGGGACACAAGGAGCAGGGGAATTGCAAGTGCCAGAAAAAGGCACAAGGAGAAGGGAAGGAAGGGGCTGTGAGAGGACCAGGAGAAGCCAAGGGGTACCTAGGGGATCCCACTGGTGGGCCTAAAGAAGGGGCCCCCAGATCAGACCCAACACTAAGAGACTCCTTGCTATGTCGAGGGCTATGAGGAATGTGGTCAGGGGCTCAGGAGAACTCCCAGGCCCAGGGACCAGAGCACAAAGAGTCAGGGTTAGAGAGGGCTGTGTTGAGTAGGGGCAGCATGGAAGGCTGGAGGGAAGGGAGGGGATCACACAGGCGAGTGGCAGGGCTGTGTTTCCCATAGGGAGCATTCAGGGCCCAGAAGTGAGCCAATTCCTCTCCTCTGTCCCAGGTGAGTAGATCCTCAGAGAGGGACCTGGACCAAAGGATGGGGAGCCAAAGAGGGTACTGTGAGGGGATACGTGGTGTGCGGAAGTGGGGGGTGTGGACCCATTCCAGCAATACAGGGTAGGGAGAAGCAGGGTGAGCGAAGGGTCCAGGCAATACCATAATATCCCAGTATGAGATGTTCAGAGGGGAGGTACAGGAGGGGGCAGGCAACAGGGGCCTGAAACCAAGGGACAGGGAAAGGGTCCTCTAGAATGGGGAGAACCTCTCTGGGTTTCAAGCAAGGAGCTGGGCCCAGTAATGGAGAGCCAAATGCTAGCACCTGGGCCTGGGTGAATGAAAAGAAACATGGAAGGGGAGCAGCAGGAGGGAGAAAGTGGAATCGGTGGCACAGGGGGAGAACGGCTCAAGGCCCATATCCCCTGCAGGGTGTCAGGGGTTGGGAGCAGGGCCCCGGCTGAAGGAGGAGAAAGGTCCCAGGCAAGGGGCAGGGCTACGTTTTCCAAAGGGAGCCTCCAGGGTCAAAGGGACAAATAAAATTGCCTGGCCTGGGTGAGTATCCTGGGAAGGGGATCAGGACAACAGGTGTGGCAGAGACAGAAAGGACAGGAGGGCGGAAGCAGGGCACAGCCTGAAGGGCTGCAGGACGGGTGTAAGTGGGGTGAGGGCCAGGACCCCAGAAAGGACCCCAGGCAAGGGACCTAGAAGAGGGCCCAGGCCAGGGGAGAGCAGGGAACCCCGGGCTGGGAAGGCAGAGCTGCACTAGGGTACTGCAGTCCAGGAATGCCAAAGTGAGCAGGGAAGTGGCCCTATCAAGGGGTCTCAGACAATGCCCAGAAAAGCAGTGAGCAACAAGGGCCACCAGAGGCTCAAGCGAGAAGCCAGGCCAGGGAATGGAGAGCCAAGGGCCAGGGCTTGAGCAGGGGGCTCAGGACAGTGGATTACATTGGGGAAGGAAGGCAGGGGATCCATCAGGGCTCAGTCAGGCTTCAGGCCCAGAGGTACCTCTAGGATTCAGGTTTCCTGTAGCAGGACAAAGCACCCAGGAGGAGCAAGGGTCCCAGGTGAGGGCCAGGGCATTATTTCCCATGAGTCACCCTGGATCAGATGAGAACCTATGGCCAGATTAATGGCAAAGGCAGCCAGGAAAAGGAAGGGGGCCAGAAGGAGGGTGATGAGAGGGTACTCAAGGGGGTCAGGGTGGGTGCGCATAGGGGCAAGACCCAGGACCCCAGCCAGGCACTCAGGTAAGGGACTCAACCAATCAATGGTGATTTGGGGCCCAAGGAGCAGGTGACCTGTGAGTGCCAGAAATAGGCACAAGGGAAAGTGAAGGAAGGGGCTGTATGAGGACCAGGAGAAGCCAAGGGGCACCAAGGGGAGCCCACTGGTGGGCCCAAGCAAGCAGCCCCCAGGTCAGACCCAACACAAAGAGACTCCTTGCTATGCCAAGGGCCATGAGGAACTCAGGGGCTCAGGCAAATGCCCCGGCTCTGGGACCGGATCACAAAGGGTCAGGGTTAGTGAGGGCTGGGTTGTGGTAGGGGCAGCACGCAAGGCCAGATGAGAGGGGATCAATCTCTCAGGGCTAGATTGAAACAAGTCGATGCTAACTACCAGGCATCAAGGTTCAGGCAGTGAGGGGGACTTAGACGAGTGGCAGGGCTATGTTTCCAATAGGGAGCATTCAGGGCACAGAGTGAGCCAATACCGCTCCTCTGCCCCAAGTGAGTAGATGTTCAGAGAGGGACCTGGGGCCCCTTGCTTGGGCCTACCAGCAGACTCCCCAAGGTGCCCCTTGGCTTCTCCTGCACCTCACGCAGCCCCTTCCTCTCCTTCTCCTTGAACCTTTTTCTGGTGCTCGCAGGTCTCCTGCTCCTTGGGTCCCAAATCACCATTGATCCAGTGGGTCCCTTGCCTAGGCACCTGGCTTGGGTCTTGGGTCTCGCCCCTTTGCACACCCACCCCGACCCCCTTGCGTGACCTCCTGTCACCCTCTTTCTGGCCCCCTTCCTTTTTGTGGCCTCCTTTGCCAGGACCCTGGCCATAGGTTCTCATCTGTTACAGGGCACCTTATGGGAAACAATGCCCTGGCCCTTGCCTGGACACCTTGCTCTCCCTGGGTGCTTGTTCCAGTACCAGGAACCCTGAAACTTGAAGGTGGCCCCGGGCCTGGAGCCTGACTGCCCCCTGCTAAATCCCCTGCCTTCCTTCCAAAATGTAATCAACTGTCCTGAGCCCCTGCCCAAACCTTGGCCCTTGGCTCTCCATTCCCTGGCCTGGCTTCTTGCTTGAGCCTCTGGTGGCCCTTCTTGCTAACTGTTTTTCTGGGCATTGTCTGAGGGCCCCTTGCTGGGGCCAATTCCCTGCTCCCCTTTGCATACCTGGACTGTACCTTAGTGCAGCCCTACCTTCCAGGACCGATGTTTCATGCTCTCCCATGGCCTGGGCCCTCTTCAAGGTCACTTTTCTGGGCTCCTTGCTGTCATCCTGGCCCCCACCCCACTCACACCTGTCCTGCTGCCCTTCAGGCTGTGCCCTGCTTAAGCCTTCCTGTCCTTTCTTTCTCTGCCATGCCCGCTTTACTGATCCCCTTCCCAGGATGCTCATCCAGGCCAGGCGACTTGATTTGGCTTCTTGGGCCTTGGAGATCCTTTTGGAAAATGTAGCCCTGCCCCTTGCCTGGTCCCTTTCACCTCCCTCAACCTGGGCCCTGCTCCCGAACCCTGACACCCTACAGTAGATCTTGGCCTTGAATTGTTTTCCCCCTGTCCCACTGACTCCACTTTCTCCCCTCCTTCTTCTCCCACTCCATGTTTCTTTTCATTCACCCACCCCTGGCCCTTGGCTCTCCATTACTGGGCCCATATCCTTGTTTGAGACCCTGAGCCATTCTCCCCCTTCATGAAAACCCTTTCCCTGTCCCTTGGATTCAGGGACCTGTTGCCTGGCCCCTCCTGTGCCTCCCCTCTGATCCCCTCATGCTGTGTTATGCTTCCACTGCCCAAATCCTCTCTTCCCCCTGCATCTTCCTACCTTGTGCTGCTGGAATGGGTCTTGCGGCCCACCCCCCGCACTTCAACACACCAGGTATCCCCTCACAGTACCCTCTTTGGCCCCCCACATTTGTTCCAGGTCACTCTCTGAGGATCTACTCACCTGGGGCAGAGGAGGGAATTGGCTCACTTTGCGCCCTGAATGCTCCCTCTGGGAAACACAGCCCTGCCACTAGCCTGAGTCCCCCTCTCTGTCTGAACCTTGAGGCCTGGCAGTTAACATGGACTTGCTCCAACCCAGCCCTGAGCGATGCCCTCCCTTCCCTCCCACCTTCCATGCTTACAACCCAGCCTTCCTTAACCCTGATTCTTTGTGATCAGATCCCAGAGCCTGGGCTTTCACCTGAGTGCCTGATCACGTTCCTCATGGCCCTTGGCATAGCAAGGCATCTCTTCCTGTTGCATCTGACCTGAGGGTCCCTTTCTTGGGCCACCCAGTGCACTCGCCTAGCTACCCCTTGGCTTCTCCTGGTCCTTATGCAGCCCCTTCTTCCCCTTCTTCTTACATCTCTATCTGCCTCTCACAGGTCTCCTGCTCCTTGGGTCCCCCATCACCATTGATTGGGTGGGTCCATGCCTGGGCACCTGGCTTGGGTCCTGAGTTTTGTCCCAATGTGCACCCACCCCGACCCACTTGCTTGCCCTTCCATCAACCTCCTTCTTGCCCCCTTCCTTTTTCTGGCCTCCTTTGCCAGGACTCTGGCCATAGGTTCTTTTCTGATCCAGGGTGCCTTATGGGAAACAATGCCCTGGCCCTTGCCTGGGCCCCAAGCTCTCCTGGGTGCTTGGTCCGGCACCAGGAACCCTGAAACCTGGAGGTGGCCCTGGACCTGGAGCCTGACTGCCCCCTCTAGATCCCTGCCTTCCTTCTGAAATGTAATCAACTTGTCCTGAGCCCCCTGCCCAAACCCTGGGTTTGGATCTCCATTCCCTGGCCTGGCTTCTTGCTTGAGCCTCTGGTGGCCCTTCTTGCTCACTGCTTTTCTGGGCATTGTCTGAGGGCCCCTAGCTGGGGCCGCTTCCCTGCTCCCCTTGGCATTCCTGAACTGTAGTACCCTAGTGCAGTTCCCCTTACTGTGTCAGCGTTCCCTGCTCTCCCCTGGCCTGGGTCCTCTTCTAGGACCCTTGCCTGGGTTCCTTTCTGGGGTCCTGGCCCCTATGCCACCCACACCCACACCCTTTCTGCGGCCCTTCAGGCTGTGTGCTGCTTCAGCCCTCCTGTCCTTTATGTCTCTGTCACACCCGCTTTACTGATCCCCTTCCCAGGCGGCTCATCCAGGCCAGGTGACTTGATTTGGCCTCTTGGCCCTGGGGGCTCCCTTTGGAAAATGTAGCCCTGCCCCTTGCCTGGGGACTTTGGCCTCCCTCAGCAGGTCCCCTGCTCCCAACCCCTGACACCATGCAGGGGATCTGGGCCTTGAGTCATTCTCCCCCTGTGCCACCAACTCCACTTTCTCCCTTCCCGCTGCTCCCCCTCCATGTTTCTTTTCATTCACCCAGGCCCAGGTGCTGGCACTTGGCTCTCCATTACTGGGCCTGGCTCTTTGCTTGAGACCCTGAGCCATTCTCCCCCTTCTTGAGGACCCTTTACCTGTCCCTTGGTTTCAAGCCCTTGTTGCCTGCCCCCTCCTGTGTCTCCCTTCTGATCCTCTCATGCTGTGGTATGATCACATGGCTTGGAACCTACGTTCACCCTGCTCTCCCTACCCTGTGCTGCTGTCATGGGTCCAGCAGCTAGCCCCCACTTCTGCATACCAGGTTTTCCCTCACAGTACCCTCACCGGCCCCCCTCCTTTGGTCTAGGTCCCTCTCTGAGGATCTACTCAACTTGGGCAGAGGAGTGGAATTGGCTCGCCTCTGTGTCCTGAATACTCCCATTGGGAAACACAGCCCTGGTGCCACTTGTCTGAGTCCCCCTCACCGCCTGAACATTGAGGCCTGGCAGTTAACTTGGACTTGCTCCAACCCAGCCCTGAGCAATCCCCTCCCTTCCCTCCAGCCTTCCATGCTGATCCTACAGCAACCCAGCCCTCCCTAACTCTGACCCTTTGTGCTCTGGTCCCTGGGTGTGGGCTTTTGCCTGAGCATCTGACCGCATCCTCATGGCCCTTGGCATAGCAAGGAGTCTCTTCGTGTTGGATCTGAATGGGGGCCCCTTGATTGGCCTGCTAGCGGGCTCCCCTAGGTGCCCCTTGGCTTCTCCTGGTCCTCATGTAGTGCAGCCCCTTCCTCCCCTTCCCCTTGTGACTTTTTCTAGTGCTTGCAGTTCTCCTGCTTCTTAGTTCCCCCATCACCATTGACAGGGTGTGCCTGGCTTGGGTCCTGGGTCTCGCCCCTATACGCACCCACCCTGATCTCCTTGTGTGCCCTCCTGTTGCCCTCCTTCTGGCTCCCTTACTTTTCCTGGCCTATTTGCCAGGACCATAGCTGTAGGTTCTCATCTGATCCAGGGTGACTTATGGGAAACAATGCTCTGGCCCTCGCCTGGGCCACTATCTCTCCCTAGGTGCTTGTTCCAGTACCAGGAACCCTGAAACTTGGAGGTGGCCTTAGGCCTGGAGCCTGACTGACCCCTGATGGATCCCCTGCCTTCCTTCCAAAATGTAATCCACTGTCCTGAGCCCCCTGCCCAAACCTTGGCCCTTGGCTCTCCATTCCCTGGCCTGGCTTCTAGCTTGAGTCTCTGGTGGCCCTTCTTGCTCACTGCTTTTCTGGGCATTGTCTGAGGGCCACTTTCTGGGGCCACTTGCCTTGAAATTCCTGGACTTCGGTACCCTAGTGCAGCCCTGCCTTACTGGCCTACCATTCCCTGGTCTCCCCTGGCCTGAGACATCTTCTAGGTCCCTTGACTGGATTCCTTGCTGGGGTCCTAACCCCTACCCCACCCACACCCGTCCTGTGGCCCTTCAGGCTGTGCACTGTTTGGGCCCTCCTGTCCTTTCTGTCTCTGCCGCACCCACTTTCCTGATCCCCTTCCCAGGATGCTCATCTGGGCCAAGAGACATGATTTGGCCTCTTGGCCCTAGGGGCTCCCTTTGGGAAACATAGCCCTGCCCCTTGCCTGGGCCCTTTGGCCGCCCTCAGCCAGGGCCCTGCTTGTGAACCCTGACACCCTGGAATGGATCTGGGTCTTGAACTGTTCTCCCCCTGTGCCACTAACTCTACTTTCTCCCTTCCCGCTGCTCCCCCTCCATGTTTCTTTTTTTTTTTAATTAATTTTTATTGTAGGTTGTTCAAAACATTACATAATTCTTGATATATCATATTTCACACTTTGATTCAAGTGGGATATGAGCTCCCATTTTTACCCCATATACAGATTGCAGAATCACATCAGTTGCAGAACCATTGATTTACATATTGCCATTCTGGTGTCTGTTGTATTCTGCTGCCTTTCCTATCCTCTACTATCCCCCCTCCCCCCTCCCCTCCCCTCTTCTCTCTCTACCCCCTCTACTGTAATTCATTTCTCCCCCTTATATTTTTCTTCCTTTCCCCTCACTTCCTCTTGTATGTAATTTTGTATACCCCTGAGGGTCTCCTTCCATTTACATGCAATTTCCCTTCTCTCTCCCTTTCCCTCCCACCTCTCATCCCTGTTTAATGTTAATCTTCTTCTCATGCTCTTCGTCCCTACTCTGTTCTTAGTTACTCTCCTTATATCAAAGAAGACATTTGGCATTTGTTTTTAAGGGATTGGCTAGCTTCACTTAGCATAATCTGCTCTAATGCCATCCATTTCCCTCCAAATTCTATGATTTTGTCATTTCTTAATGAAGAGTAATACTCCATTGTGTATAAATGCCACATTTTTTTTATCCATTCGTCTATTGAAGGGCATCTAGGTTGGTTCCACAGTCTTGCTATTGTGAATTGTGCTGCTATGAACATGGATGTAGCAGTGTCCCTATAGTGTGCTCTTTTTAGGTCTTTAGGGAATAGACCGAGTAGGGGAATAGCTGGATCAAATGTTGGTTCCATTCCGAGCTTTCCAAGAAATCTCCATACTGCTTTCCAAATTGGCCGCACCAATTTACAGTCCCACCAGCAATGTACAAGAGTACCCTTTTCCCCACATCCTCACCAGCACTTGTTGCTGTTTGACTTCCTAATGGCTGCCAATCTTACTGGAGTGAGATGGTATCTTAGGGTGGTTTTGATTTGCATTTCTCTGACTGCTAGAGATGGTGAGCATTTTTTCATATACTTGTTGATTGATTGTATGTCCTCCTCTGAGAAATTTCTGTTCAGGTCCTTGGCCCATTTGTTGATTGGGTTATTCGTTATCTCATTGTCTAATTTTTTTAGTTCTTTGTATATTCTGGATATTAGGGCTCTGTCTGAAGTGTGAGGAGTAAAGATTTGTTCCCGGGACGTAGGCTCCCTATTTACCTCTCTGATTGTTTCTTTTGCTGAGAAAAAACTTTTTAGTTTGAGTAAGTCCCATTTGTTGATTCTAGTTATTAACTGTTGTGCTATGGGTGTCCTATTGAGGAATTTGGAGCCCGACCCCACAGTATGTAGATCATAGCCAACTTTTTCTTCTATCAGACGCCATGTCTCTGATTTGATATCAAGTTCCTTGATCCACTTTGAGTTAACTTTTGTGCATGGCGAGAGAAAGGGATTCAGTTTCATTTTGTTGCATATGGATTTCCAGTTTTCCCAACACCATTTGTTGAAGATGCTATCCTTCTTCCATTGCATGCTTTTAGCCCCTTTATCGAATATAAGATAGTTGTAGTTTTGTGGATTGGTTTCTGTGTCCTCTATTCTGTACCATTGGTCCACCCGCCTGTTTTGGTACCAGTACCATGCTGTTTTTGTTACTATTGCTCTGTAGTATAGTTTGAAGTCTGGTATAGCTATACCGCCTGATTCACACTTCCTGCTTAGCATTGTTTTTGCTATTCTGGGTCTTCTATTTTTCCATATGAATTTCATGATTGCTTCTCTATTTCTACAAGAAATGCCGTTGGGATTTTGATTGGCATTGCATTAAACCTATAGAGAACTTTTGGTAATATCGCCATTTTGATGATGTTACTTCTACCTATCCATGAACAGGGTATATTTTTCCATCTTCTAAGATCTTCTTCTATTTCTCTCTTTAGGGTTCTGTAGTTTTCATTGTATAAGTCTTTCACCTCTTTTGTTAGGTTGATTCCCATGTATTTTATTTTTTTTGAGGATATTGTGAATGGGGTGGTTGTCCTCATTTCCATTTCAGAGGATTTGTCGCTGATATACAGGAATGCCTTTGATTTATGCGTGTTGATTTTATAGCCTGCCACTTTGCTGAATTCATTTATTAGTTCTAATAGTTTCTTTGTAGACCCTTTTGGGTCTGTTAGGTATAGAATCATGTCATCTGCAAATAGTGATAATTTGAGTTCTTCTTTTCCTATTTTTATGCCTTTAATTTCTTTCGTCTGTCTAATTGCTCTGGCCAGTGATTCGAGAACTATGTTGAACAGAAGTGGTGAGAGAGGGCATCCCTGTCTTGTTCCAGATTTTAGAGGGAATGCCTTCAGTTTTTCTCCATTCAGAATGATGCTAGCCTGAGGCTTAGCATAGATTGCTTTTACAATATTGAGGTATGTTCCTGTTATCCCTAGTTTTTCTAGAGTTTTGAACATAAAGGGATGCTGTACTTTGTCGAATGCTTTTTCCGCATCTATCGAGATGATCATATGGTTCTTATTTTTAAGCCTATTGATGTGGTGAATAACATTTATTGATTTCTGTATATTGAACCAACCTTGCATCCCAGGGATAAATCCTACCTGATCATGGTGCACAATTTTTTTGATATGTTTTTGTATCCGGTTCGCCAGAAGTTTATTGAGGATTTTTGCATCTAGGTTCATTAAAGATATTGGTCTGTAGTTTTCTTTCTTTGAAGTGTCTTTGTCTGGTTTAGGAATCAGGGTGATGTTGGCCTCATAGAATGAATTTGGAAGTTCTCCCTCTTTTTCTATTTCCTGAAATAGCTTGAAAAGTATTGGTATTAGTTCCTCTTTAAAGGTTTTGTAAAACTCTGCTGTATACCCATCTGGTCCTGGGCTTTTCTTAGTTGGTAGTCTTTTGATGGTATCTTCTATTTCCTCAATTGATATTGGTCTGTTTAGGTTGTCAATATCCTCCTGACTCAATCTGGGCAAATCATATGACTTAAGAAATTTATCGATGCCTTCACTATCTTCTATTTTATTGGAGTATAAGGATTCAAAATAGTTTCTGATAATCTTCTGTATTTCTGAAGTGTCTGTTGTGATATTGCCTTTTTCATCCCGTATGCTGGTAATTTGAGTTCTCTCTCTTCTTCTCTTCGTTAGCGTGGCTAAGGGTCTGTCGATTTTATTTATTTTTTCAAAGAACCAACTTTTAGTTTTGTCAATTTTTTCAATTGTTTCTTTCGTTTCGATTTCATTAATTTCAGCTCTGATTTTAATTATTTCTTGTCTTCTACTTCTTTTGCTGTTGTTTTGCTCTTCTTTTTCTAGGATTTTGAGTTGAAGTATTAGATCATTTATTTGTTGTTTTTTTCTTTTTTTAAGGAATGAACTCCAAGCAATAAATTTTCCTCTTAGAACTGCTTTCAATGTGTCCCATAGATTCCGATATGTTGTGTCTGTGTTTTCATTTATCTCTAAGAATTTTTTAATTTCCTCCTTGATGTCTTCTATAACCCATTGATCATTCAGTAACCTATTGTTGATTCTCCAAGTGATGCATGATTTTTCCTTACTTCTTTTATCGTTAATTTTCAATTTCATTCCATTATGATCAGATAAGATGCATGGTATTATCTCTACTCCTTTATATTGTCTAAGAGTTGCCCTGTGACATAATATATGATCTATTTTTGAGAAAGATCCATGTGCTGCTGAGAAAAAAGTGTAACTGCTTGATGTTGGGTGGTATATTCTCTATATGTCAATTAAGTCTAGGTTATTAATTGTGTTATTGAGCTCTATAGTTTCCTTATTCAACTTTTGTTTGGAAGATCTGTCCAGTGGTGAGAGAGGTGTGTTGAAGTCTCCCATGATTATTGTATGGTGGTCTATTAGACTCTTGAACTTGAGAAGAGTTTGTTTGATGAACATAGCTGCACCATTGTTTGGGGCATATATATTTATGATTGTTATGTCTTGTTGGTGTATGGTTCCCTTGAGAAGTATGTAGTGTCCCTCTTCATCCCTTTTGATTAACTTTGGCTTGAAATCTATTTTATTTGATATGAGTATGGACACTCCTGCTTGTTTCCGAAGTCCATATGAGTGATATGATTTTTCCCAACCTTTCACCTTCAGTCTATGTATGTCTTTTCCTATCAAATGCGTCTCCTGAAGGCAGCATATTGTTGGGTCTTGTTTTGTGATCCATTCTACTAGCCTGTGTCTCTTAATTGGTGAGTTTAAGCCATTAACATTTAGGGTTATTATTGAGATATGGGTTGTTCTTCCAGCCATATTTGTTTATTTATGTTACTAAACATGGTTTGTTTTCCTCTTTGATTATTCCCCCCCCTTTACTGTACTACCTCCCACTGTTAGTTTTCATTGATATTTTCCATTTCCTCTTCCTGTAATATTTTGCCGAGGATGTTTTGAAGAGATGGTTTTCTAGCTGCAAATTCTTTTAACTTTTGTTTATCATGGAAGGTTTTAATTTCATCTTCCATCCTGAAGCTTAATTTCGCGGGATACACAATTCTTGGTTGGAACCCATTTTCTTTCAGTGCTTGAAATATGTTATTCCAGGATCTTCTAGCTTTCAGAGTCTGTGTTGAAAGATCTGCTGTTATCCTGATTGGTTTACCCCTAAATGTAATCTGCTTCCTTTCTCTTGTAGCTTTTAAAATTCTCTCCTTATTCTGTATGTTGGGCATCTTCATTATAATGTGTCTAGGTGTGGATCTCTTATGATTTTGCACATTCGGCGTCCTGCAGGCTTCTAGGATTTGGGATTCTGTCTCATTCTTCAAGTCTGGGAAGTTTTCTCGTATAATTTCATTGAATAGATTGCTCATTCCTTTGGTTTGGACCTCTATACCTTCCTGTATCCCAATGACTCTTAAGTTTGGTCTCTTTATGTTATCCCATATTTCTTGAATGTTCTGCTCATGGTTTCTTAACAGCTTTGCTGAGCTGTCTATGTTCTTCTCCAGTTGAAATACTTTGTCTTCATTATCTGATGTTCTATCTTCTAAGTGTTCTACTCTGCTGGTAGTATTCTCAATTGAGTTTTTAAGTTGGTTTATTGTTTCCTGCATTTCCAGGATTTCTGTTTGTTTGTTTTTTATAACCTTTATCTCCCTGTATAATTGGTCTTTTGCTTCTTGGATTTGTTTATGTAATTCATTGTCGAAGTGGTCGAAGTGGTCTTTCATTGTCTGATTTTGCTGTCTAATGTCTTCCTTGAGACTCCAGATCATCTGAAGCATGTATATCCTGAATTCTTTATCTGACATTCCATCTGCTGCAGATATTACCTCTTCTAAAGTTGAGTTGACCTGCATTGCTTGTGGTCCTTTCTTTCCTTGTCTTTTCATATTGATCACGTTTCTTTCTGCTTGGTGAAACTGTTGTGTTATTGATTTTTCCCCCTATATATTTATATTGCTCTTGTATAGCTGCAAAGTCTCCCTCGCAGGCTTTGGCGGTGGTTCTGCCCCTCCTCCAATTGAGACAATGTGCCTACCACGCCGGGAGGCCGCTGTGGCTGTACTTTCGATGGGCCTGTTCTTTCGGTGGTCACAGGTCCGCCTACCTTGCAGGCGTGAGCAGCGGCTTTGCCCCTCCGCTGGCCGCTAGGCCTGTGCTGTCTGTTGGTTGCAGGTCTGTCTACCTAAAAGGCGCTGGTGGCGGCTCTGCCCCTCCCCCAACCGGGGCGATGTATCTGGTGGGCTACTGGGCCTGTTTTGTCGGTGGTCACGGTTCCGCCTACCTTGCATGTGCGTGGAGCAGCTGTGTCCCTCCGAGAGTTGCTGGGCCTGACCTGCCGGTGGGTGGCAAGTGCGCCTACCTTGCAGGCGCGGGGGTGGCTCTGCCGCTCCGCGGGTCACTGGGCCTGATCTGCTGGTGAGTCACAGGTCTGCCTAACTTGCAGGCGCCCGGCGGCTCTGCCCCTCCCCCAACCAGGGCGGGGCGATGTGTCTGGCCGGCCGCTGCGCCTGTTCTGTTGGTGGTCACGGTTCAGCCTACCTAGCAGGCACGTGGGGCAGCTGTGCCCTTCCGCAGGTTTTTGGGCCTGACCTGCCAGTGGGTCGCAGGTCTGCCTACCTTGTAGGCTTGGGGGGTGGCTCTGCTGCTCTGTGGATTGCTGTGCCTGTTCTGCTGGTGGGTCGCGGGTCCGCCTACCTTGCAGGCGCCTGGCGGCTCTGCCCCTCCCCCAACCGGAGCTATGTGTCTGGCAGTCCACTGGGCCTGTTTTGTCGGTGTTCACAGTTCCGCCTACCTTGCACATGAGTGGAGCAGCTCTTTCATTAGTGCCTGGGCACACTCTCCTTGTTTGCCTCCCTCAGGCCCTAAGTTTGTAGAGCTTGGGGCTGAGAACCCCCAGCAAATTTGCTTACCTTCTGGTAGCCACACCCCCGTATCTGGTGCAAGAGACCTCAGTTGTCAGCACTGGTGGGAGCGGTAGCTGGGAGTCCCGCGCCGCACAGCTCCCGCCGACTCCCGCGCCGCTGCCTCAGCTCCCGCCGGCTCCGGCCGGCTCCCATGTCGCTGCCGCGGCTGCCGCCAGCTCCCGCGCTGCCCTCGGTCTGGCTATTGCGCTCACAGGAGAGCTGGGAGGGGCCCTTAAATTTTTCCCGCTGATCTATAGCTGAAAGAGCTGTGATCAGTCAAAAAACAGAGATGATGACTTCAGCTCTCCAAGATGGTGGCCGCTGGCTTCCTCTGTGGTCTGACCGATGTGGAGAACCGAATTGGATGGCTTCCTTCCCCATCTCAAGCCCAGAATTCAGCTCTGAGTACAGTATTTGCACAGCTGGCGGGAGCCTGCAGAATTCGTAGCGCTGTATCTTTGCGTTGTTATCTTATCGTCATTTCCCAGCGAGCGCCGCAGACTCTGGCCGCGGGGCGATTTGCTGCATACGCAGAGTGACCCTCCGTGCGGACAAATCTCTCTCGTTTGAGCTCCAGTAGCTGGTCCTTATGCGATGGAAATCCTTCCTCTAGGTTTCGGAGCACCCCAATTTTGCTGGAAATTCCTAACAAGCTAGCTTTTAGCCATTCTACCTTGTCTTTTTCCTGCTCAGTGACGCAGTACACGGGGGTGCTGCACTCCTTTCGCAGCCATCTTCCCCTCCATGTTTCTTTTCATTCACCCAGGCCCAGGTGCTGGCATTTGGCTCTCCATTATGGGCCCGGCTCTTTTCTTGAGACCATGAGCTGTTATCCCCCTTCTTGAGGACCCTTTACCTGTCCTTTGGTTTCAGGCCCCTGTTGCCTGCCACCGCCTGTGCCTCCCCTCTGATCCCCTCATGCTGTGGTATGCTGGCACTGCCCGGACCCTCTGCTACCCCTGCTTCTCCCTACTCTGTGCTGCTGTAATGGGTCGTGAAACTCACGCCTCCACTTCTGCACACCAGGTATCTCCTCACTGTACCCTCTTTGGCCCAACCTCCTTTGGTCCAGGTCCCTCTCTGAGAATCTACTCACCTGGTGCAGAGGAGCGGATTTGGCTTGCCTCTTCCCACTGAATACTCCCTATGGGAAACACAGCCCTGCCCTCGTCTGAGTCCTCCTCACTGCCTGAAGCTTGAGGCCTGGCAGTTAACATGGACTTGCTCCAACCCAGTCCTGAGTGATGGCCTATCTTCCCTTCGGCCTTCCATGCTGACCTAGAGCAACCCAGCCCTCCCTAATCTTGACCCTTTGTGCTCTGGTCCCTGGGCACGGGCTTTCGCCTGAGCCCCTGATCATGTTTCTCATGGCCCTTGGCATAGCAAGAAGTCTCCTTGTATTGGGTCGGACCTGGGGGCCCCTTGCTTGGACCTACCAGCGGGTTCCCCTAGGTGCCCCGGGGCTTCTCCTGGCCCTCATGCAGCCCTTTCCTCACCTTCTCCTTGCACCTTTTTTTTGGTGCTTGCAGGTCTCCTGGTCCTTTTTCCCCCATCTCCATTGATTGGGTGGGTCCCTTGCCTTGGCACCTGGCTTGGGTCCTGGGTCTCACCCCTATGTGCACCCACCCCAACCCCCTTTGTGCCCTCCCATAGCCCTCCTTCTGGCCCCCTTCCTTTTCCTGGACTCCTTTTCCAGGACACTGGCCGTAGATTCTCATCTGATCCATGGGGCCTTTTGGGAAACAATGACCTGGCCCTTGCCTGGGACCCGTGCTCTCCCTAGGTGTTTGGTCTGGCACCAGGAACCCTGAAACCTGGAGGTGGCCCTGGGCCTGGAGCCTGACTGTACCCTGCTGGATCTTCTCCCTTCCCTCCCAAATCTTGTCCCGTGTCCTGAGCCCCTGCCCAAACCCTGGCCCTTAGCTCTGTGTTCCCAGGCCTGGCTCCTCGCTTGAGCCTCTAGTGGCCCTTCTTGCTAACGGCTTTTCTGGGCATTGTCTGAGGGTTCCTCTATGGGGCCGCTTCCCTGCTCCCCTTGGCATTCCTGGACTGCAGTACCCTAGTTCAGCCCTGCCTTCCTGGTCAGCTGTTTTTGTTCTCTGCTCTCCCCTGGCCTGGGTCCTCTTCTTGGTCCCTTGCCTGGACTCCATGTTGGGGTCCTGGCCCCCACCCCACCAACACCCAACATGCGGCCCTTCAGCCTTTGCTCTGTTTCGGCCCTACTGTCCTTTCTGTCTCTGCCATGCCCACTTTCCTTATCCCCTTCCCAGGATGCTAACATGGGCCAGGCGACTTGACCTGGCCTCTTGGCCCTGGGGACTCCCTTTGGGAAAATGTAGCCCTGCCCCATTCTTGGGCCCTTTGGTCTCCGTCAGCCAGGGCTCTGCTCCCAATCCCTGACACCCTGCAGTGGACCCAGGCCTTGCGCCCTTCTCCCCCTGTGCCACCCACTCCACTTTCTCCCCTTCCACTACTCCCCCTCCATGTTTCTTTTCATTCACCCAGGCCCAGGTGCTAGCACTTGGCTCTCCATTACTGGGCCTCTCTCCTTGCTTGAGACCCTTGCTACCCTTCTTGAGGGCCCTTTCTCTGTCCCTTGGTTTCAGTCCCCTGTTGCCAGACTCCTTCTGTGCCTCCCTCTGATAACCTCATTTTGTGGTATCCTGGCACTACCCAGACCCTCCGCACCCCCTGCTTCTCCCTAGCCTATGCTGTTCGAATGGATCCTGGCAGCCCGACTTCTCACACACACTATGGTACACCAGGTATCCCCTCACAGTATCCTCTTTTTTTTGGTCCATTTTTGGCCCAGTTTTTGGTCCAAGTCCCTCTCTGAGGATCTACTCACCTGGGACAGAGAAATAGAATTGGCTCGCCTCTGCACTCTGAATGCTCCCTATGGGAAACACAGCCCTGCCACTCACATGAGTCCCCTTTACTGCCTGAAACTTGTGGCCTGGCAGTTAACATAGGACTTGCTCCAACCCAGCCCTGAGTGATCCCCTCCCTTCTCTCCCCTGCCCTCTGGTGCTGCATGCTGCCCCTACCCCAATTCAGCCTTTCCTAAACCAGGCCTTTGGCACTCCTGTCCCCGTCTTGTGCACTCCCTTGTGCCCCTGACTCTTTCCTCATGTCCCTTCGCATAGAGTGGAGTCTCTTCATGTTGGGTCTGAACTGGGGGCCCCTTGCTTGGGCCCGCCAGAGGGCTCCCCTAGGTGCCCCTTGAGCTTCCCTTTGTCTCATGGTTTTTGTGCAGCTCATCCTTCCCATCCCCTCGCAAATTCCCCTGGTGCTCATGAGTCTTCTGCTCCTTGGTTCCCTCGTCCTAGGTTGGTCGGGTGGGTACCTTGTCTCAGCACCTGGCTACTGTCTTGGCTCTCTTCCCACACCTCCCATGACCCCCAGCCGTGCCCCCCCATAGCCATCCTTTTGGCTCCCTTCCATTGCCAGGCCTCCTTTGCCAGGTCCCTCTCCATGGATTCTCATCTAGGCAAGAGTGCCTAATGAAAATCAGAGCCCTGCCCCTTGCCTGGGCCACTTACTCTTTCTGGGTGCTTGGTCCTCCACAAGGCACCCTGACACCTGGTAGTGGCAATGGGCCTGAAGCCTGACTGCCCCCTGCTGGAACCCCTGCCTTCCCTCCCAAGTCTTGTCCACTGGCCTAAGCCCCCTGCCCAAGCCCTGGCCCTTGGCATTCATTTTCTTGCTAGCTCCTCACTTGAGCGTCTGGTGGCCCTTCTTGTTCCTTTCTTTTCTGGGCTTTGTCTGAGGGTCCCTCACTGGAGCCACTTCTCTCCTCCTCTTGGCTTCCCTGTACTGCAGTACCCAGTACAGCCAAGACTTACTGACCCCGCCATTCCATGCTATCCCATTTCCTGGGCCCTCCTGTAGGTCCCTTGTCTTAGATCCTTCCTGGGGTCCTGGCCCCAACCCCATCCAGACCTGGCTTTCTGGCCCTTGAGACTGTGCCTTCCTTTGTCCCTCTTGTAGTTTCTGTCTCTCCCAGGCCCACTTTCCTGATCCCCTTCCCAGGATGCTCATCAGACCAGGTACTTGACCTCGTGGCCCTGTGGGTACCCTTTGGGAAAATGTAGCCCTGCCCCTTGTCTGGACACTTTGGCTTCCCTCAGCCCATGCCCTGCTACCCAATCCTGACACCCTGTAGTGGACCCGAGCCTTCAGCCTTCCTCCCGCTGTGCTACCTGCTCATATTTCTCCCCTCCCTCCCCTCCCCATCCATATCCATTTTTATTCACCCTGTCCCAGGTGCTAGCACTTGGCTCTCCATTCCTGGGCACGGCTCCTTATTTGAACACCTGGCAGCCCTTCTTGAGGACAGTTTCCCTTCCCTTGGTTTCTGGCCTCTTTTTATAGACCCCATCCTGTGCCTTTCCTCTGTTCCACTGGTGCTATGGTATCCTGGCACTGCTGGGACCCTTAGCGTTCCCTGCTTCTCCCTCACATGGGCTCCTCAAATGGGTCCAGGCTGCCAACTGGCCATCCACCTAATCTCCATATGCCAAGTATCCCCTCACAGTGCCCTCTTTTGACCCTCCTTTTGTCCAGGTCCCTCTCTGAGGATCTACTCACCTGGGCAGAGGAGCCAAATTGGCTGGCCTCTGCACCCTTAAGGTTCCCTAAAGGGAAATAGACCCCTGCCTCTTGCCTGAGTTCCCTTTGCTGTCTGAAACTTGAGGCCCGGCAGTTAACGTGTGACTTGCTTCAACCCATCCCTGAGATTTCCACTCCCTTCCCTCCCCTGCCCTCTGGCCTTGCATGCTGCCCCTGCCCCAAACCAGCCCTCCCTAACCCTGACCCTTTGCACTTCAGTCCCTGGGCCTGGCGCTCACATAAGCCCCTGACAGTGTTCCTCATGTCCATTGGCATAGCATGGAGTCTCTTCCTGTTGGGTCTGACCTGGGGACCCCTTGCTTGGGACTGCCAGCATGCTCCCTTAGGTGCCCGTTGCACTTTTCTCTGTCTCATTGTCCTTGTGCAGCCCTTCCTCCCCTTCCCCTTGTGCTTTCCGCTGGTGCTTGCAGGTCTCCTGCTCCATGGGTCCTTCATCCATGGTAGGTCAGGTGTGTCCTTTGCCTGGGCACCTGGCTTAGGTCCTGGATCTTGCCCCACCACGCACCCAACAAGACCCCCCATCATGCCCGTCCATTGCCCTCCTCCTGGCTGCCTTCACTAGCCAGGCCTCCTTTGCTAGGTCCCTGTCCCTGGATTCTCATCTGGGCCAGCTTGCCTTATGGGAAACAGAGTCCTGCCCCTTGCCTGGGCCACTTGCTCTCTCTAGGTCTTTGGTTCTGCACCCAGAACCCTGACTCCTGGCAGTCGCCCTGGGCCAGGAGGCTGCCTGCCCCCTGTCGGATCCCCTGCCATCCCTCCAAAGTCTTGTCCACTGTCCTGAGCCCCCTGCCCAAGCTCTGGCCCTTGGATCTCCATTCCCTGGCCTGCCTTCTCGCTTGAGCCTCTGGGGGCCCTTCTTGCTCCATACTTCCTTTGGCTTGGACTGCAGGCCTCGCTGGGACCAGTACCATACTGCCCTTGGCTTCCCTGGACCTCAGAACCTTACTGTCACCCTCCTGCCCAGCCTCGCCCTTCACTGTCCTTTCCTGGCCTGGGCCCTCCTGTTGGTCCCTAGTGTGGGCTCCTTTCTGGAGTTTTGGCCCGCACACCATCAACACCCTTCCTCTGTCCTTTCACACTATACACTCCTTCATCCCTCCTGTTGTCCCTGTCCCAGCTGGGCCCCTTTTCAAGATCCCTTTCCCAGGATGATAACCAGGTCCATGGGACTGGAAGTGGGCATTTGGCCCTGTGGGCTCCCTTTGAGAAACATAGCTGTGCCCCTTGCTTGGGACTTTGGACTCTCTGCCCAGACCCTTCTCCTCTATCCTGACACCCTGCAATGAACCTGAGCTTTGCGCCCTCCTCTCTCTGTGCCATCAACTACCCTTACTCCCTTTTCTTCCATCCCCAGCCCTGGCTGTTTTCATAGGACCCAGGACCGGGTACCAGCACTTGGCTCCCCATTCTTGGGCCTGGCTCCTTGCTGGAGGCCCTGATCGCCCTTCTTGAGGACCTGTCCCTGTCCCTGTTCCTGGATTTTAGGCTCCCTGCTTGGCCACCTCCTGTCCCCCCCTCTGTTCCCCTTGTACTGTGGTATTTTGCCATTGCCAGGATCCTGCCCTCCCCCCTGCTTCTCCCTAGACTTTTCTCCTCCAATGATTGCTGGCTCCCCACCGACACCCCCCAATCCTGGACCAAATGTATCCCTCACATTGCCCTTCTTTGTTCCTGGCAGAGGAGTGAAATTGGCTGGCCTCTGGGCCCTGAAGGATCTCTATGGGCAATACAGCCCTGCCTCTCGCCTGGGCCCCCTTTGCCATCCAAACTTGACAACTGGCAGTGGACTTGGGCCTAGTGATGACTTTGCCTTGGGCGATCCCCTCCCTTCCCTCTCCTGCCCTCTAGCCTAGCAAGCTGCCCCTAAGCCAACCCAGCCCTTCCTCACCCTAACCCTTTGCCCTTCACTCCCCTGGCCTGGCTGCCATCCTGAGCTCCTTACTGCATTACTTGGGTTGCATTGCTTTCTTTGGTGTCTCTTCCTGTGGTGTCTGACCTGGGAACCCCTTGATTTGGCCCCCTAGATTGCTACCCTCTATGCCCTTTTTGCAGCCTTCTCTCTCCTCATCCTATTGCTCATCCTACCTCTCCTTCCCCTATCACTCTTTCCTAGAGCAGGGGCCTCCTGCTCACTGGGTCCCTAATACATTTTGGTGGGGTTGGTCCCTTACCTGGGCTCCTTGATTGGGTCCTGGCTCTTGCCCCTCTCTGTACCCACTGCAACCCCCCACTGTTCCCTCACATAGCACTCCTCCTGGCCCCTGTCCCTTGCCAGGCCCTTTGGCCTGGTCCCTGGCCCTTGATCCTCATCTGGGACAGGGCACCTTATGGGAAACAGAACCCTGACCCAAGACTGTGCTACTTGCTCTCCCTAGGCCCTTGGAGCAGCACCAGGAAACCTGACACCTGGCAGTGGCGGTGGGCCTTGAGCCTGCCTTCACCTTGCTGGTTCCCCTGCCTTCCCTCCCCAACCCTGTCCACTGTCCTGAGCCCCCTGCCACAGTGCTGGCCTTTGGCTCTACATTCCATGGACTGGCTCCTCTCTTGAACCTCTAGGGGTCCTTCTGGCTCCTTGCTTCACTGGGCTTGAACTGTACGCCTTGCTGGGGCTGCTTCCCTACTCTCCTTGTGTTTCCTCAATCTCAAAACCTAGTGTAGCCCCTGTATTCTGGGCCCCATTCTTCCCTGCTCTCCCCTAGCCTGGGCTCTCCTCTAGCCTGGGCTCCTTTCTGTGGTCCTGACCCAAACCCCACAAAACCCCCTTCTTCCAGCACTTCACACTGTGTCCTCCTTTGGCCCTCCTGTTGTCCTTGTCCCTGCTGGGCTCCTTTCCCAGGATGCTCATCAGGGCCAGATAATGGAACTGGGATGTTTGTCCCTGAGGTCTTCTTTTGGGAAAATGTAGCAATGCCCCTTGCCTGGGGGCTTTGTCCTCCTTCATCCTGGGCCCTGCTCCTCAATTCTGACACCCTGCAGTGAATCTGGACTATGAGCACTCCTCTCCCTGTGCCACCCATTCCCCTTACTCCCCTTTCTCCCCATATACCACCACAGCCAGGATGGAGGGGATTCACACCTACAATCCCCTCCACCCTGGATAACTTGGTATACAAGCTTCCTGCAACACCTAGGTGGGAGAGGTCTCCTTCCTAGAGGGACGAGTCCCCTCTGCCCTGGCTAGGGCTATATATGAGCCCCCCACCAGACCACTAGGTGGGAGAGGTCTTCTACCTGGAGGGGCAATTCCCCTCTACCCTGGTTGCTGTGGTATAAGAGCTCTCCCTGACACCCTGGAAGGAGGGGTCTCTTGCCTGGAGGTGTGTCTTCTCTACCCTGGCTAAGGTGGTATACAAGCTCACCATGACACCCAGGTGGGAGGGGTTTCTTGTCTGGAGGGGCTAGTCCCCACTACCCTGGCTGCAGTGGAATAAGAGCTCCCCCACCCTGACACCCAAGTGGGAGAGGTCTCCAGCCTAGAGGGGCGTCTTCCCCTCTACCCTGGCTGTGGGGGTATACTAGCCCCCTCCAACACCCAGGTGGGAGGCATCTCCACCTTCAATGGGCAACTCCCTGTATCCTGGCTGCAGCTGTATAAGAGCTCCCTTTATCACCCAGGTGGAATGGGTCTCCCACCTCAATGACATATACCCTATACCCTGGCTTTGACAGTATAGGAGCTCCCTCCTGACACCCTGGTGGGAAGGGTCTCCCGCCTGGAGTGGGGAATCCACTCTACCCTGGCTAAGGTGGTATACAAGCTCCCCACAACACCCAGGTGGGGGGGGTTTCCTTTTTAAAGGGGTGAGTCCCCACTACCCTGGATGTAGTGGTATAAGAGCACCCTCCACACCAAGTTGGGTGGGGTGTCCCACCTGGAGTGGTGAGTCCCCTTTTCCCTGCCTCTGCGGTATATGAGCTTTCCTGATAACCAGGGTTTAGGGGTTTCCCACCTAGTGGGGCGAGTCCCCTCTCTTCTGACTACAGCAGTATACCAGGCCCCCCTCCCCATAGCAAGCTAGTACCCTCCACCCTGGCTCCCAGGCAAACAGGAGTCAGGGATCTCCCACCTGGAGGTGAGAATTCACCTCTACCCTGGCTAAGATGGTCTACAATCTCCCTGTGATACGCAGGTGGGAGGGGTCTCCTGCCTGGAGGGGCGAGTCCCCACTACCCTGGCTGCAGGGATATATGAGCTCCCCCTCCCTACCCAGGTGTGAGGGTCTCCCGCCTAAAGGAGCCAGTCTTCTCAACCCTCTCTGTTGTGTGTGGGGGGGTATAAATGCCTCCTCCAGGGAGGGATCTCCTGCCTGGAGGGGTGAGTTGCTGCTATCCCAGCTGCAGCTGCATATGAACACCCCCTCGCCAGACATCCATGTGGGAGGGTTGTTTGGCCTGGAGGGGTGAGTCCCCTCTACCCTGGCTAAGGTGGTATAAGAGTTACCTCCATTTCCAAGTGGGAGGTGTCTCTGGCCTGGAGGAGCGCATTGCCTCTAACTGGCTGCTGGGGTATGAGCTCCACCTGACACCCAGGTGGGAAGGGTCTTTCACCCAGAAGGGCAAGTCACCTCTAACCTGGCTGAGGCTATACACAGTTCCCCCAGACACCCAGGTGGGAGGGGTCTTCCCGGTAAAGGGGTGAGTCCCCTCTATCCTGGCTGCTGTGGTATAGGAGCTCTCCTGACACTGAGGTGGGAGGAGTCTCCAGCCTGGAGGGGAGAGTCCCTTATGCCCTTCCTGCAATGGTATAGGAGCTCACCAGGACATCCAGGTGGAAGGGGTCTCCTGCCTGGAGGGGAGAGTCCACTCTACCCTGGCGGTGGTGGTGTATTGCTCCCACAGACACCCAAGTGTGATGGTTCCCCTACCTGGAGGGGCTAGTTCCGTCTATCCTGGCTGTGGCAGCATATGAGCTTCCCTGACACCCAGTTGGAAGGGGTTGCTGCAGTCCCGCTGCAGCAAAATAACGGGGGGAGGGGGGGGTGATGAGCAACTTGTGTACCTTGATACAGCAGGAATGGGAGCCATTTATTGTAGGACAGGAGTGGTATATATACATTCCACACAGCTTATCTTAATTAACATAAAATAGATACAGCAGTCAACCAATAAGGAATCTTCACACTTAATGGCTCGCTGGCATTACTTCACAAACCACTCCCTCTGGCAAAATGCCAGGCGCCATCCTGACTTGTTTACAGACTCTAACATTGGGTCATCTGACTGGAGGGGGCAATTCCCCTCTTCCCTGTCTGCTGCATATATGAGCTCCCCCTGACACCCAGGTGGAAGGGGTCACCGGCCTAGAGGGGCGAGTCCTCTGTATCCTGGATGCTGTGGAATAGGAGCTCCCTTGACACCCAGGTGGGAGGTGCCTCCTGCCTAGACGGGCGAGTCGCCAGTACCCTGGCTGCAGCGGTATACTAGCTACCCTCCCCAACCCAGACGAGAGGAGTCTCCTGCCTGAAGTGGTGAGTACCCTCAACCCTGGCTGCAGTGGTATACTAGCTTTCCCTGACACCCAGGTGGGAGGGTTCTTTTGCCTGGAGAGCCGAGTCCTATCTACCCTGGCTGTGGCCCTATACAACCTCCCCCTGACACCCTGGTGGGAGGGGTTTCCACCTGGTGCGGTAAGTACCCTCTACCCTGGCTGCAGTGGTATATGAGCTCCCCTTGATACTCAAGTGGGAAGGGTCTCCCGTCTGGAGGGATAAGTCGCCTCTACCCTGGCTAAGATGGTATACAAGCTCGCCAAGACACCCAGGTGGAAAGGGCTTCCCGCCTGGAGGGGCGAGTCCCCTCAATCCTGGCTGCTACAGTATAGGAGCTCTGGTGACATCCAGGTGAGAGGAGTCTCCCTCCTGGAGGGTAGAGTCCCCTGGACACTGCCTGTAGAGGTATAGGATCTACCACTGACACCCAGGTGAAAGGGGTCTCCTGTCTCGAGGGGTGAGTCCCCTCCACCCTGGCTCTGGAGATATAGGAGCTCCCCCACACACACAGTGGGTAGGGGTCTCTTGCCTTGAGGGGCAAGCCCCTCTACAATGGTTGAAGCTGGATAAGAGTTCCCCCTGACAACCAGGTGAAAGGGTTCTCCTGCCTGGAGGGGCATGTCCCTGCTACCCTGGCTAAGGTGGAATACAAGCTCACCCTGGCACCAAGATGGGAGGGGTATCTTGCCTGGAAGAGCGTGTCCACTCTACCTGGCTGCTGCAGTATATGATATTCCCCTGACACCCAGGTGGGAGGGGCCTTCCGCCTGGAAAGGAGAGTCATCTCTCCCCTGGTTGCTGCTGTATAGGAGCTCCCCCAGACACCCAGGTGGGAGGGGTCTCCGGCAAGGAGGGCGAGTCCCCTCTACCCTGGCTATGGTGGTATATGAGCTCACCCCCACCATACCTATGTGGGAGGGGTCCCCAATATGGAGGGGCGAGTCCCCTCTACCCTGCCTCCTGCAGTATATGAGTTTCTCCTGACACCCTGGTGGGAGGGGTCTCCCGCCTGGAGGGGCAAGAACCCTCTACTCTGTCTGCTGTTGTATATGACTTCCCCTGACACCCAGGTGGGAGGGGTCAGTCCCCCAATATGGAGGGGCGAGTCCCCTCTACCCTGGCCGGGGCAGTATTCTAGGTCCCCCCTGACACCCAGGCGGGAGGGGTCTCCCGCCTGGAGGGGCACGTCCCATCTACCCTGGCTATGGAAGTATAAGAGCTCCCTCTGACACCCAGGTGGGAGGGGTATCCCTCCTGGAGGGGCGAATCCCCTCTACCCTGGCTGTGGCTGTATAAGAGCTCCCCCTGACACCCAGGTATAATGGGTCCCCCTCCTAGAACAGCCAATCCTCTCTACCCTACCTGTGGAGGTATACAAGCTTTCCCAGACACCCAGGTGAGAGGAGTCTCCCGCCTAGAGGGGAAAGTCCCCTCTACCCTGGCTCTGGCAGTATACAAGCTCACCCCAGCACCCAGGTGAGAGGGTTCTCCCAACTGGAGGGCTGAGTCCCCTCTGCTTTGGCTGGTGCCATATAAGAGCTCCCAGAACACCCAGGTGGGCAGCGTCTCCAAACTAAAAGGGCGAGGCTCCTCTACCTGGATGAGGATGTATAGGAGCTCCCCCAGATACCCAGGTGAGAGGGGTCTCTCACCTGGAGGGGCGAGTCCCTGCTACCCTGGCTGCAGTGGTACATGAGCTCCCATTGACACCCAGGTGGGAGGGGTCTTTGTCTGGAGAGGCAAGTCCCCTGTAACCTGGCTGTGGCAGTCTACAAAGTCCTGCAGACACTGAGATGGGAGGTGTCTGCTGCCTAGTGAGGCGAGTCCCCTCTACCCTGGCTGTGGCAGTATACAACCTCCCCCTGACACCCTGGTGGGAGGTGTCTCCAGCCTGGTGGGGCGAGTCCCCTCTACCCTGGCTGCAGTGGTATATGAGCTCCCCCCACACCTAGGTGGGAGGGGTCTCCTGTCTGGAGGGGCAAGTCATCTCTACCCTGGCTAAGGTGGTATACAAGCTCCCTGAGACACCCAGGTGGAAGGGATCTCCTGCCTGGAGGAGCGAGTCCCCTCTCCCTGGCTGGTGCAGTACGGGAGCTCTCCTGACACCCAGTTGGGAGGAGTCTCCCGCCTGGAGGGTAGAGTCCACTGGACCCTGCCTGTGGTGGTATAGGAGCTCCCACTGACACCCAGGTTTTAGGTGTCTCCCAACTGGAGGTGCGAGTTCCCTCCACCCTGGCTTTGGAGATATAGGAGCCGCCCCCCACATCCAGCGGGGAAGGGTATCTTGCCTTGAGGGGTGAGTCCCATCTACAATGGTTGCAGCGGGATAAGAGCTCTCCCTGACAACCAGATGAAAATGGTCTGCTGCCTGGAGAGGCGAGTCTCTGCTACCCTGGCTGCAGCTGAATACCTGCCCTGCTCCAACACCAAATGAGAGGGGGCTCATGCTTGGAGGGGCAAGTCCCCTCTACCCTGGCTAAGGTGGTATTCAAGCTTGCCTTGGCATCAAGATGGGAGGGGTCTCTCGCCTGGAGGGGTGAGTCTGCTCTCCCCTGCCTGCTGCTATATAGGAGCTCCCAAGACACCCAGGTGGGAGGGTTTTCCTGCCTAGAGGTGCGAGTCCCTTCTACCCTGGCTGCAGTGGTGTAGGAGCCCCAGGTAGGAGGGGTTCTGTGGCACAGAAGGGTGATTCTCCTCTACCTTGGTACTGCGGTATATGAGCTGCCCCCCACCATACCCACATGGGAGGGGTCTCCATTATCGAGGGGTGAGTCCCCTCTATCCTGGATGCTAAAGTATATGAGCTCCCCTTGACACCCTGGTGGGAGGGGTCTCCCGCCTGGAGGGGCAAGAACTCTGAACCTTGGCTAAGATGTTATACAAGCTCCTGGTGACACCCAGTTGGGAGGGGTCTCCTTCCTGGAGGGGCGAGTCCCCACTACGTGTATACAGTGGTATATGAGCTCTTCCACCCACACCTAGGTGGTCGGGGTCTCCCCCCTGGAGGGGCAAGTCCCCTCTACCCTGGCTGTGGCAGTATACTAGCTCCCCCTGACACCCAGGGGGGAGGGGTCTCCCACCTGGAGTGGCAAGTTTCCCCTACCCTTGTTGTGGCAGTATAGGAGCTCCCCTGGACACCCAGGTGGAAGGGGTCTCTACCCTGGAGGGGCGTGTCCCCTCTACCTTGGCTATGACACCCAGGTGGGAGGCATATCCTGCCTGGAGGGGCAAATCCCCTCTGCTCTGGCTGTGGCAGTATAAAAGCTCCCCTTGACACCCAGGTAGGAAGAGTCTCACGCCTAGAACAGCAAATCACCTCTACCCTAGCTGTGGAGGTATACAAGCTTCCTCAGACACCCAGGTGGGAGGGGTCTCCCGCCTGGAGTGGCGAGTCCTCTCTACCCTGGCTTTGGTGGTATACAAGCTCATCCTAGCAGCCAAGTGGGAGGGTTCTCCCACCTGGAGGGACGAATTGCCTCTACTTTAGCTGGTGTTATATAAGAGCTCCCAGGACACCCACATGGGAGGCATCTCCCGACTGGAGGGGTGAGTCCCCTCTATGCTTGCTGCGATGGTATATGAGCTCCCTTCGACACCCAGTTGGGAGGGGACTTCACCTGGAGAGGCGAGTGCCGCAGTCTGGCTGGGCAAAATTCAGGAGCCACTTGTCAATCAGAAACGAACTTTATTTTTAGAACACGCACTCAGCGCCACACAAGCTCTTCAGGAATTCCCTTAGAGCCCAACTGCCACCACCGGCTTCCTGCAAGCCTCTCAACCCCCACTCCTCCCGCTCTTGAGGCCGATTGGCTGGGTCGCATGGGTGGAGCCAAAAGAGTCCCCCAGTGAGCAGCTCCGAGGTCTGAAAGGGCGGGGAAACAGCCCAATGAGCATCACCGCAGATGAGCCAATCAGCTGGCAGCTGGAAGTTTGCTGGGGCCACGGTGAGCCAATCAGCTGGAAGTTTGCTGGGGCCTCTTAGGCTGTGGCTCTCAACAGGCAAGTCCCCTCTAACCTGGCTGCTGCGGTATACAAGAACCCCCAGACACCTAGGTGAGAGGGGTCTCCAGACTGGTGGCGGAGTACCCTCTACCTTGGTTGGAGTGGTGTACTAGCTCCTCTGACACACAGTTGGGAGGAGTCTCCTGCCTGGATGGGCGAGTCCCCTCTACCCTGCCTACAGAGGTATAGGAGTTCCCCCAGACACCCAGGAGAGAGGGGTCTCCCACCTGGAGGGGCGAGTCCCCTCCACCCTGCATGTGGAGGTATATGAATTCCCTCAGACATCCAAGTGAAAAGTCTTCTGCCTGGAGGGGCGAGTCCCTATTACCCTGGCTGCAGCTGTATAGGAGCCTCCTCTACAAACCAAGGTGGGAGGGGTCTCTTGCCTGGAGGGGCAAGTCCCCTCTACACAGGCTGAGGCAGAATACAAGCTAGTGTGGACACCAAGGTGGGAGGGGTCTCTCACTTGGAGGAGCCAGTCTGCTCTACCCAGGCTGAAGAGGTATAAGAGCTCCCACAAACAACCATGTTCCTTTTTATTCATCCAGGCCCAGGTGCTAGTGCTTGGCTCTTTATTTCTGGGCCCAGCTCCTTGCATGAGCCCCTGGCCGCCCTTCTCAAGGACCCTGTCCATGTCCTTTGGTTTCAGGCCCCTTTTACTGGCCCCCTCCTGTGACTGCCCTCTGTTCCCCTTATGCTGAGGTATCCTGGCACTGCCCAGACCCTCTGCTCCCCTTGCTTCTTTCTAGCCTGGGCTCCTCAAATGGGTCCTGGATGTCCACTGACCCCCACTGCAAACTCTGCACCACAGGCATCACCTCACAGTACCTGCTTTTGCCCTCCTTTGGTCCAGGTCCCTCTCTGAGGATCTACTCACCTGGGGCAGAGGAGCAGAATTGGCTGGCCTCTTCACCCTGCATGCTCCTAGTGGGAAACAGCCCTGCCACTCACCTGTGTCCCCTTTACTGCCTGAACCTTGGTGCCTGGCAGTAAACATGTGACTTTCTCCAACCCAGCCCTGAGAAATCCCCTCCCTCCTCTCCAGTGCCCTCTCGCCTTGCATGCTGCCCCAACCTTAAACTAGCCTTCCCTAACCTTGGTCTGTTGCGCTCTAGTCCCAGGACCTGGCTGCTTGCCTGAACCCCTGACCCCTTTCCTCATGTCCTTTAGCATGGCATGGAGTCTCTTTGCAGGGTCTGACCTGGGGGCCTCTTGCTTGTGCCCCCCAGCGGGCTCCCCTAGGTGCCTTGTGCTTTTCTCTGTCTTTGTCCTCATGCAACCTCTTATTCTCCTTCCCCTCGGAAATTCATCTGGTGCTTGTGGGTCTCCTTCTCTTTGGGTCTCTCATCCAAGAACGGTCGGGTGGGTACCTTTCCTGGGCTGCTGGCTTGGGTCCTAGGTCTCGCCCATCTGAGCATCCACCAGGATCCCCCGCCATGCCCTGCCTCGCCCTCCCCCTGTCCCCTTCCCTTACCAGGCTTCCTTTGCTAGGTCCCTGGTCCTAGATTCTAATCTGCGCCAGGTGCCTTATGGGAAACAGAGCCCTGCCTCTCACCTGGGCTCCTTGCTCTTTCTGGGTGCTTGGTCCTGCACCCAGAACCCTAACACCTGGTAGTGGCCCTGGGCCTGTACCTGCCTGCCCGTTGGATCCCCTGCCTTCCCACCCAAGTCTTGTCCACTGTCCTGAGCCCCCTTGGCTCTCCTTTCCCTGTCCTTGCTTCCTGCTTGAGCCTCTGATGGCCCTTGTGGCCCAGAGTGTGCCTGAGCATTGACTGCGGGCCCCTTGCTTGGGCTGCTTCCCTGCTCCCCTTGGTGTTCCTACACTGCAGTCCACTAGTGCTGCCCGCCTGCTGAGCCCTGCCCTTTCCTGTTCTCCCCTGGCAGGGGCCCTCCTCTAGGTCCCTAACCTGAGCTCCTTGTTGAGGTGCAGGCCCTACCCCATCAGCACCCATCCTTTGGCCCTTCCCACTGTGCCATTCTTTGGCCCTCCTTTCATTCCGGTCCCTTCCAAGCCCCTTTTCTGATCCGTTTTTCAGGATTTGCACCCATGCCAGGGGAGTGGACCTGGCCTATTGGCCCTCCTGGCTCCCTAAGGAATAAGTATCCCTGCCCCTTGCCTGGGTTCTTTGGCCACCTTCAGCCCAGGCCCTGTTCCCCAACCCTGACACCTATCTGTGGACCTGGGCCTTGAGCCTTTCTCCATGTGTGCCACTAGCTTCCCTATCTCCTCTCCCTACCTGCCCCAGCCCTGCTGTAGTCCAGGTGCCTCCCTGAGGATCTACTTACCTGGGGCAGAGGAGTGGAATTGGCTGACCTCTGTGCCCTGAAGGTTTCTATGGGAAAGAGAGCCCAGCCCCTTGCCTGGGCCCCTTTGGCTGCCCGAACCCTGACACCTAGCAGTGAACATGGGCTTGTGCAGACCTTGCTCTGTTCGATCCCCTCCTTTACCTCCCTTGTCCTCTCCCCTTGCATGTTGCCCCTGCCCCAACCCAGCCCTCCACCCAGTTTTCAGGCCTGGATCCTCACCTGGGCCCCTGACTGTGTTTGTTCGTCATGTGGGGTAGTGTCGCATGGCTTCATATGGCATCTCTTCATGTTGGGTTGAATGTGGAAGCCCCTTTCTTATGCTACCTACCTCACTCTTCTTGGTGCCCTTTGCACCACCTGCCCACCAGCGGTCTCCTTATCATCGCATTGCTCCTTCCTCCCCTTCACTGCTTTCCCCTTGTGCAGTCCCCTGTTTCTTGGGTCTCTTATCATCTTGGGTCAGGTCAGTCCCTTGCCTGGACTCTTCGCTTGGTTCCTGGCTCTCGCCCCTCTCCACACCCACTGTGACCTCTTGTGGAGCCCTCCCCTTGCCTTCTTCCTGGCCCCCTTCCCTTGCCAGCCAACTTTTTCCTGTCCCTGGCCCTGGATTCTCATCCGTGCCTGTGTGCCTTATAGGAAACAGAGCCCTGCCCCTGGCCTGGGCCCTTTGCTCTCCCTGGGCCCTTGGTTCTGCCCCCAGAACCCTGAAACCTAGCAGTGGCCCTGGGCTTGGAGCCTGCCTCCACCCTGCTGGATCCCCTGCCTTCTCTCCCCACCCTTGTCCACTTACCTGAGGCCCCTGACCCAGCCCTTGGCTCTTCATTCCCTGGCCTGGCTCCTCACTTGAGCCTCTGGTGGCCCTTCTTGCTCAGTGTTTCCCTGGGCTTGGTGTATGGGCCTCTCTCTAGGGCTGCTTCCCTGCTCCCATTGGATTCCCTGTACTTCAGTACCCTAGTGCAGCTGCATCTTACCAGCCCCATCCTTCTGAGCTCTCCCCTGACAAGGGCCCTCTTCTAGGTCCCTAATCTGGGATCCTTGCTTGTATTCTGGCCCACATTCCACCCACACCAATTCTCTGGCTTTTCAGGCTATGCCCTCCTTTGGCCCTCCTGTTATTCCACTCACTGCCAGGCCCGTTTTCCTGATCCCTTTCCAGGATACTCACCCAGGCCAGAAGACTGGACTTGGCCTCTTGGACCCAAGGGCTCCATTTTGTTAAACGTAGCCCTTCCCCTTGCATAGGCCATTTGGCCTCCCTCAGCCTGCTCCCAACCCTGCTCCCAGACACTGACACCCTGCAATGGGCCTGGGCCTTGAACCTCCCTCCTTAGTGCCACCAGCTCCCTCCCTTGCATTTGGGTCTCTATTCCTAGGCCTGGCTCTGTGCTTGAAACCCTGGCTGCCCTGCTTGAGGACTTTGCTCATGTACCTTGATTTCAGGCCCCTTACTCTGGGCCCTGATATGCCTCCCCTCTGTTTTCCTTCTGCTGTGGTATCCTGGCACTGCCTGGACCCTTCCCTTCATTGCTTCTGCTTAGACTTGGCTACTTGATTGTGTCCTTGCTCCCCACCAACTCCCCCCCCCCCCACCACATCTGGATGAAAGGCATCTCCTCACAGTCCCCTCCTTTGGCCCTTCTTTGCTTCTGGTCCCTCTCTGAGGATCTATTCACTCAGGGCAGACTACTGGCCTATACATCCTGACATCTCCTTATGGAAACATAGCCCTGCCCCTTGCCTGATTTTCCTCACTGCCAGAAACCTGAAACCTGGCAGGGGAAGTGTGCTTTGCTCCAGACATGCCCTGCACTATTCCCTCCCTTCCCTCACCTGCCCTCTGGCCTTCAATGCTGCTACAACCCCAACCCAGCCCCCCTGACCCTGAACGTTCAACTGAGCCCCTGACTGTGTACCTGAGTCCCATGGCATCATGTGGCTTTGCCTGGTGTCATTCTGTTTTGGGGCCCCTAGTGTGCTACTCTTGGTTTGCCCTGTGTTTCCAGCTGATTCCTTCTTCTCATGTTGCCCCATTCTTCCCATCTCCTTGTCTTTCACTTGCGCACACCCGGGAGCCTCCTGCTCTTTGGGTCTCTCATTTTTGGTCAGTTGGATGAAACCCTTGCTTGGGCTCCTTGCTTGGGTCCTGGCTATGGGCCCTCTCCGCACCCACCGTGACCTTGCGCTGTGCCCTCCCGTTGCCCTCTTCCTGGGCCCCGTTTTTTGCCAGGCCCCCTTTGCCTGTTCAATGGCCCTGGATTCTCATCTGAGCCAAGGCACCTTATAGGAACAGAAACCTGCCCCTCGCCTAGGCCCCTTGCTGTCCTTTGGCCCTTGGTCCTGAACACAGAACTTGGACACCTGGCAGTGGCCCTGGGCCTCGAGCCTGCCTGTAGCCTCTCGGATTCCCTGCCTCCCCTCCCCGGCCCTGTATACTGTCCTGTGTCCCCTGCCACAGCATTGTCCCTCTGCTCTGAATTTCCTGGCCTGGCTCCTCCCTGGAGTCTCCTGTGCCCCTTGTAGCTCCCATCGTCCCTGGGCTTTGACTTTGTGCCCCTCGTTTGGGCCAATTTTCTGCTTCCCTTGTCTTCCCTTCCAGTAGGGTTCTGTACTGCTGCCCGCCTGTACTGCTGCCAGCCTGGTCCTGCCCTTCCCTGCTCTGTCTGGCATGGGACCACATCTAGGTACCTAGTCTGGCCTCCTTGTTGGGGTCCTGGCCCCCAACCCAACAACACACATTCTCTGGCCTAATCTGCTGTACCCTTCTTTGGACCTCCTGTTGTCCCTGTAACTGCCGCACCCCTTTTCCTGATCCCTTTACTAGGATGCACACCAGGGCCAGGGACTTGACTGGCCTTTTGGCCCTTCGAGCTACCTTTGGGAAAATGTAGCCCTGTCACTTGCCTGGGCCCTTTGGCCTCCATCAGCCTAGTCTCTACTCCCCAACCCTGATGCCCAGCAGTGAACCTGGTCTTTGAGCCCTCTTCTCCCTGCAACTCCAATCCCATTTCTATTCTCCCTTCCCAGCCCTGTCTGTTTTCACGAGACACCAGCCTAGGTCCTGCCACTTGGCTCTCCATTTCTTGGCCTTGTCCCTTGCTTGAATTCCTGGCCGCCCTTCTCCAGGATCCTGTCCATGTCCTATGATTTCAGCCCATTTTTCCGGCCCCCTCCTGGGCCTCCTCTCTGTTGTCCTTGTACTGTGATATCCTGGCACTGCCTGGATCCTCCCCTCCTACTATTTCTCCCTAGCCTAGGATCCTCAAAGGGGTCCTGGCTCCCCACCAACCCTGCCCCGATTTCCCGACCAAGGTGTCCCCTCACATTGCCCTTCTTTGGTCCTGGACTCTCTGTGAGGTTCTACTAACCTGGGGCAGAGGAGTGGAATTGGCTGGCCTCTGGTCCCTGAAGGCTCTTTATGGGAAACCCAGCCCTGCCCCTCCCCTGGGCCCCCTTTGCCTTCCAAACCTTGACAATGGCAGTGGACTTGGGCCATTTGCTGACCTTGCCCTGCTCAGTCATCTCCCTTTCCTTTCCTATTATCTAGCCTTGCATATAGGGTAGGTTGCCCCTATTCCAACCCAGTCCTCCTTAAACCTGACATTTTGTGCTCCAGTTTCCGGAACTCTTGCTTGACTGAGCCCCAGACTGCATTCCTCATGTTGTGTGGCATCGCAATGTGTCACTTTGCATTGGGGATTATCTGGAGTCCCTTCCTTGGGCGCCTTAGTGCACTCCACTGGGTACCCTTTGCTCTGCCCTTTGTTTCAACATCCTAGTGCCAACCCTTCCTCTCCTTCCACTCGTGAATTCCCCTGGAGTGCTGGCTTCCTGCTTCTTGGGTTTCTAATGCTCTGTTGGTGGGATCGGTCTCTTGCCTGGCTTGGGTCTTGGCTCTTGCCCCTCTCTGCACCCACCGTGACCCCCCACCCTGCCCTCCCATCCTCCTCCTCCTGGCCCTCATCTCTTGCCAGGCCCTCATCTGGGCAGGGGACCTCATGGGAAAGAGCCCTGTCCCTAGCCTGGGCCTCTTGCTCTCCCTGGACCCTTAGTCCTACTCTTGGAAAACTGAGTCCTGATAATGACCCTGGGCCTGGAGCCTGCTTCCCCATTCCCATATCCCCTGCCCTCCCTCTCAGCCATGTCCACTGTCCTGATCCCCTGGTTCCAGCCCAGGCCCTTTTCTCTTGATTTCCTGGCCTGTCTCCTCACTTAGCCTCTGGTGGCTCTTCTTGCTCTGTGCTTACCCCTCCTTTGGGCTGCTTCCCTGCTCCCCTTGGCTTCCATGCATGGCAGAACCCTAGTGCTGCCTTCCTGCACAGGCCTCACCCTTCCCTGCTTTTTCAGGATGGGGCACTCTTCTAAGTCCCTAGCCTGGTTTCCCTGCTGGGGTCTTGCCCCACTCCCATCACCAGGAATCCTCAGGCACTTTCTGCTGTGCCCTCTTTGAGACCTCCTGTTGTCACTGTCCCTGTGGTGCCCCTTTTCCTGATCCCTTTAACAGGATGCTCACCAGGGCCAAGGGACTGGACCTGGACTTTGGCCCTGCAGGCTCTCTTTGGGAAAATGTAGCCCTTTCCCTTTTTCTGGACCCTTTAGCCTCCCTCAGTCTGGGCCTTGCTTCCCAAACCTCACACACATCAGTGGACCTGGGCCTTGAGCCCTCCTCTACCTGCACCACCCACACCCTTTTCTCCCCTCCCTCCCCTTCCTAGCCCTGTTTGTTTTCATGGGACCCCTTCCCAGGCCAATGCACTTTGATCTCCATTTCTGGGCCTGGCTCCTTGCTTGAGGCTGCCCTTCTCCAGGACCCTGTCCCTTTCCCTTGATTTCAAGCCCTTTCATTGAGCCCCCTCCTATGCCTCCCCTCTGTTCTCCTTGTATTGAAGTGCCATCCCCTTCCTCCACAGAAAAGTCTTAACTGGGCTTCTCCAAATTCTTCACCATGGCTGTTTTTAGGACTGTCAGCAAAAGAGTCTCTGCAAAAGAGTTCAATGTTGATTAACTTCCTATTTTCCTATTGCCCTATTTTACTTGGCTACTGCCTGAGAAGATACCAGCACTCTAGGTGCTAGGCACCCCTTACTAGTTTTTCACAAACATATCCAGTATAGTAGTTTGTAGAAATGTACAAACAAGGCTGGTGTCCTTGAGCTGGGCTTCACAGAGATGTCTATATTTTTAAGATATGTTACCAACTGGTCTCCATGTTAACAACTGGCAGGAAGAGAAAAAATGGGGAAAAGAAGCTCTCCTCTTTTCAGGAGTTGTCCTTGAAGAGTTAACTTGCACAAAACAGTGAAAGAAAAAGCTGTTTTATGTGAACTTTTTCAGACTCTGAACTTCTGAACCCCTCCCCTTACATGCTGGGTATAAAATTCTAAAACTACTTGAACTTGGGTTTCATGGGATTGATTGATTACAGCAAAAGCTGTGCCCTCTGATCCTGGCTGCAGCCAAATAAAACTGTTTCCTCCTATGTTCGGTGCCTTGCCTCATTTGTCCCTACAACATTTGTGGGGACCCAGATGGGACAGAGGAGGTAGGGAAGGCTATTGTGCCTCTCTTGTATCTTGGGACCCACTTAACCTGGGGCGGTGGGGGACAGGGTTCCCCTTGGTGCATCCAGGCCCCTCTTGGCCTGAAAAAGGATTGACTCACCCAGCATTTGGGGCTGCCACCCCGGAGCACAAAGGGACCCACAGCAGCAACCAGAATTAGGGTTTTGGAGCACTACCCAACTGAACAGTTAGGACCTAGGTCCATTTGTTTTGAAACCCACCTGACTTCCCCTTCGAGGCCTAAGTGGGTGAAAGAGAGGCTTGATCAAACTCTGTTGGGTCCCGAGTATTCTCCAAAGTGATTGAAGTTGAAAAAGACCTGGGGAGTCTCCCAAGTAGACTGTGTTTGGGGTCAGCGAATAGATGGGAACCATGATGCCCTTTTTCATTTGGTTTGGAAATGTTCGGAATTTGGGCAATACAGAAATTTTTTTTCTGACCATGTCTGTGGGAAAATTATGCAAATGAGATGGACAAATGGAAGGTTTCCTACCCAACCCCAGGGCCGAAGTGAGTTTGGAGTCCTGATCCGAGATTCCATGGCACCTCATACAGTCTATGATAGAATTTCAACAACAACATCTAGGTGAAAGCTCCAGGTTTGGGGTTGATACCAACCCACAATGCTAAGAGGCCCCTGAGTCCCCACAAGGGGAACAGCCTGAGATGGACAAAGCGAGTCTTGTCCTAAGTGTGCAATGCCAATGCAGGCTGGTACATTGGAGGCACACAAAGAAAACTGCATCTTCTGAAATGTATGTTAGAAACTTTTAGGAAGGTTTTCCTGGTAACTGTAGGGTGAAACTCAGTCCACAATTGTGGCATACTCTCTGAATTAGAATGGCCCACCCAAGTTGTGGGCTGGGCACCAGAAGGCTCTTCAGATGAGAGAGTCTTTGCTGAGATCCTTTTGATTTTGTTGGAGTCCCTGAATGATTTCTCTTACATTGATTGCTGTGAAGAGATAGTACAGAAACAGCCCCCTTGGTTGAGAGGCTGTCTAGATAGACAGTCCAGGTTGATGTTAGCCGGGAGCCTAGTGGTCTTAAGACCCAGTGGAAAGCAGCTAACCAGAATACCTGATGGAGGAAAAGCAGAAAGGGAAACAGTTTTCCCCATGAGCCAGAAGAGGACACACCACCTTATGTGCCACTCTACCCAACTTTGCCAAGACCACTGGGACAGAAAACTGTCCCCTCAGCATTGTCATCCTCAGAAGCAACAAATAATTGCCCCCAATGCTGTCTATTCCTTCCTCTTTGGTGTCCTCAGAGTCAAAGACTTCCTAGAACCAATGACTCTTTCACCTCCCAAGATTAAGGTGGAAGATTTGTCCCAAGACCAGAGCCACAACCCAGATGAGAACACTCCAGATGCCCCTCCAAGGGACTAAAGGACCTGCCCATATTGACCAGAGAAACACCTGAGGGAGACAAGAAAGTTTTGTGTGCCAGCCTTTCACCACCACTGTGTTCATAAGCTGGAAAAATCATACTTCCTCCTACATGGAAAAACCCTGGACCATGACAAATATGATGTAGCCCATTATCCAGACCTAGGATGGTGCCCCAACAAAGAAGAAGGGCTAAAAATAAAGAGATATCAAGAATCTCCCATAGGAAGTTTAAGAGAAAAAAATAAGAAAGAAACTGTGCCCAAGAGTTAGAAGGAATGGGAGCCAGCCCAAATCCCTAGTCTAAGCCAGAGGGCATCTGCAGACAAATAGAGCCAAACAAATTCTCCCAGTGCTCCAGCATCACCCCTCTTGCACCTTTGATAGCCCTGAACATTTCTCTGGACTCCACATCTGCCTAAGGCCCCTCTGCCTTATGAAACTGGCAGTAATGATCAAAAGAGTTGTGCCCAACTGACTCAGAGCTGAGTGTCTGGGCCATTCCACTGCTGCCCCTCTTAGTGCCCAGAAGTGGCCGGGAGAGGAGGGATACCATACAAGCATAGCTTCCACAATGCAAGTTTGTCAGGGAAGAGATGCAGAGGCTCAAGCAACAGATGACCAATGCAGCCTTTGTGGCTCAGAGTGACATTTACCAAAAATTACCAACTGGCTTTACTGAGAAGTGTGCCAGAGAACTGACAAAGATTGCCACCACAGTTTTCCTCAATGGAGACCCAGAGGCTCAAAAACAGGCAGACCAAAAAGATAAAGAGGAGGATGGATCTCCTTACAGCTGCCCTCACCACAAACACAGAGGTCACTCAAGGGGGGGGGGGTCTCACTAGAACAAAGCCAAAGGTCTAAATGTTTATAAGGAAAAAAAAACATGGCCAGACAAAAGGGGAAGTCTCCAGTGACACTGGCTGGCAAGCACCTACTGCCATGCTCAAATGATAAACCTTGAACAGAGATGGAATGAATGCTTTCTCTCAGCCTTTGGCCCTAACCTCTCCTTTCAGTTTTTTCCCACTTGTTCAGAAATTGATGATTGACGAATATAGCAGGGTCCAATAGACACACTCAACTGTATCTGATGCATGGGACTAGTGCCTCAGGAGGGTTCAGCTGCTACAAGCCCCGAAATGAACCAGAAATATATTCATGTTAATATTCAATAGTGGTAAAATTCCAGACACAAGTTATCTCCTCACAGTACCCTCCTTTGGCACTCCTTTGATCCAGGTCCCTCTCTGATGATCTACTATATCTGGGGCAAAGGAGTGGAATTGGCTAGCCTCTCACCACTGAAGGCCAAGTGCTGACCTTGCCCTGCCCAATCCCCTCCCTTCAATGCCCTGCCCTCTAGCCTTGCATACTCCCCTACCCCAACCCAGCTCTCCTAACTCTGACATTTTGCACTCCAATTCCAGGACCAGGCCACTCACCTGAGCCTCTGATCACGTTCCTTGTGTCACGTGGCTTCCCGTGGGATCTCTTGTTGTGGGGACAGACCTGGGGGCCCCTTGCTTGGATCCCCTATTGAGCTCCCCTCCTTGCCCTTTGTGCTGCCCTCTGTCTCCTCAACCAAGCACTGCCCCTTCCTCTCCTTCCCCTAGTGCTTTTTCCTGGCAAGCAGGCTTCCTGATTCTCTGGTTCCCAGTCCTCTTTTGGCTGGTTGGTGTCTTACCTGGAATCCTTGTTTGGGTCCTGGCTCTAGACCCTCTCTGTTCCCACTGCGACCCTGTGCCATGACTTGTGGTCACTGTCCTCCTGGACTAGTCCCTTGCCAGGCCCCCTGGCCTTGTCTCTGGCCCTTGATTCTCATCTGCACCAGGCCATCTTGTGGAAACAGAGCCCTGCTACTAATGTGGGCCCCTTATTCACCCTGGGCCCTTGGTCCTGCATCCAGAACCATAACACCTTGCAGGGGCACTGGCACTCCAACCTGACTCCCACTGACTAGATCCCAGCCTCCCCCCCCCCCAGCCCTTTCCACTGTCCTGAACGCCCTACCCCAACCTTGGCCCTTAGCTCTCCATTCCCAGGCCTGGCTCCTCGCTTGAGCCTCCGGTGGCCATTCTTGCCCAGTGCTTTTCTGGGCATTGTCTGAGGGCCCCTCACTGGGGCCACTTCCCTTCTCCCCTTGGCTTCCTTGTACTACAGGACCCTAGTGCAGGCCCTCCTTCATGGGCATGTATTCCCTGCTCTCCCCGAGCCTGAGCTTTCATGTAGGTCCCTTGCCTGGGCTCCTTGCTGAGATACTGGCCCCCACCCCATTCACACCTGACCTGCAGCCCTTCAGCTTGTGCCCTCCTTCAGCCTTCCAGTCTTTGAATGGGTCCTAGAAGCCTAACCGCCCCCCAACTCCATCAACCAGGTATCCTCTCACAGTACCCTCTTTGGCTCCTCCTTTGGTCCAGGTCTCTCTCTGAGGATCTACTCACTTTGGGCAGAGGAGTGGAGTTTGCTGGCCTCTGTGCCCTGAATGCTCCCTATGGGAAACACAGCCCTGCCACTTGCCTGAGTCCCCTTCACTGCCTGAACCTTGAGGCCTGGCAGTTAACATGGGACTTGCTACAACCCAGCCCTGAGTGATCTCCTCCCTTCCCTCCCCTGCTTTCTCTCCTTGAATGCTGCCCCTACTGCAACCCAACCTTCCCTAACCCTGACCCTTTGCACTCCAGTCCCTGGGCCTGGGCATTTGCCTGAGCCCCTGATTGCATTCCTCATGGCCCTTGACATAGCATGGAGTCTCTTCATATTGGGTCTGACCTGGGGGACCCTTGCTTGGGCCCACCAGCAGGCTCCCCTAGGTGCCCTTTGGCTTCTCCTGGTCCTCCAGGATCCCCATTATCCCCTTCCCCTGATATTTTCTAGTGCTCGCAGGTTTTTGTCCTTGGTTCTCTCATCAACTTTGATTAGGTGGGTCCCTTGCCTGGGTTCTTGGCTTGGGTACTGGCTCTCACCCCTCCACGCACCCACCCTGACCCCTAGCCATGCTTTCCCATCGCCCTCATTCTGGCCCCTTTCCCTTTCCTGCCTACTTTGCCAGGACCCTGGCCCTGGATTTTCATCTGAGTTTGTGCACCTTATGGGAAACAATGCCCTGCCCCACACCTGGGCCCCTTGCTCTCCCTGGGTTCTTGGTCCTGCAACAGAAACCCTGAAACATGGATGTGGCCCTGGGCCTAGAGACTGACTGCCACCTGCTGGATCCCCTGCCTTCCCTCCCAAATCTTGTCCACTGTCCTGAGCCTTCTGCCCAAGCCCTGGCCCTTGGCTCTCAGTTACCTGGCCTGGCTCTTCACTTGAGCCTCTGGTGGCCCTTCTTGCTCACTGCTTTTCTGGGCATTGTCTGAGGGCCTATCCCTGGGGCTGCTTTCCTGCTCCCCTTGGCTTTCCTGTACTTCAGTACCCTAGTGCAGCTCCCCCTTCCTGTGCGGTGTTCCCTGCTCTCCCCTGGCCTGGGTTCTTTTCTAGGTCTCTTGCCTGGGCTCCTTGCTGGGATCCTGGCCCTCACCCCACTCACACCTGACCTGTGGCCCTTCAGGTTGAGCCCTCCTTTGGCCCTCCAGTGGTTTCTGTCTCTGCCAGGCCCGCTTTCCTTATCCCCTTCCCAGGATGCTTCACCTGAGCCAGGGGTCTTGACCTGGCCTCTTGGCCCTGCGGGTGCTCCCTTTGAAAAAACGTAGCCCTGCCCCTTGCCTGTGCTCATTGGCCTCCCTCAGCCCAGGTCCTGCTTTCGAAACCTTACACCCTGCAGTGGACCTGGGCCTTGAGCCCTCCTCCACCTGTATCACTCGCTCCTCTTTCTCCCCACTCTCACCTCCCTATCTATGTTCGTTTTCATTCACCCAACCCCGGGTGCAAACACTTGTCTCTTCATTACTGGGCCCAGTTCCTTGCTTGAGGCCCTGGCTGCCCTTCTCGAGCACCCTTTCCCTTCCCTTATTTTTAGGCCTCTTTTTACAAGCCCTATCCTGTCCCTCTCCTCTGTTCTACTGGTACTATGGTATCCTGGCACCATCAAGATCCTTCACTTTTACTCCTTCTCCCTAGCCTGGGCTCCTGGAATGGGTCCTGGCTGCCGACCACACCCACAAACTCCATACACCAGGTATCCCCTCACAGTGCCCTCTTTTGACCCTCCTTTGGTCCAGGTTCCTTTCTGAGGATCTACTCACCTGGACAGAGGAGCCAAATTGGCTGGCCTCTGTGCCCTTAAGGCTCCCTAAGGGAAACACAGCCTTGCCTCTTGCCTGAGTCCCCTTTGCTTCCTGAACCTTGAGGCCTGGCAATTAACCTGACTTGTTCAAACCCAGCCCTGATTCTCTCATTTTCCTCCCCTGCCTTCTTGCCTTGCATGCTGCCCCTACCCCAACCCAGCCCTCCCTAACCCTGAACATTTGCGTTTCAGTCCCCAGGCCTGGGGGCTCACATGAGCCCCTGACAGTGTTCCTCATGTCACTTGGCATAGCATGGAGTCTCTTTCTGTTGGGTCTGACCAGGAGGCCCCTTGCTTGGAGCACCATCTTGCTCCAATATGTGCTCATTACACTTTTCCCTGTATCCTGACCCTTCCAAAGCCCATCCTCCCCTTACCCTCGTGCTTTCCCATGGCGCTTTCCTGCTCTTTGGGCCCTTCATCCATGGTCGGTCAGGTGAGTCCTTTACCTGGGCACCTGACTTGGGTCCTGGATATTGCCCTCCCTCCAAGCACCCACAGAGACCTCCCACTATACACTCCCCTAGCCCTCCTCCCAGCCCCCTTCACTTGCCAGGCCTCCTTTGCCAGGTCCCTGTCCTTGAATTCTCATCTGGGCCAGAGTGCCTTATAGGTCCTCGCCTAGCACCCTTGCTCTCTCTGGGCCTTTGGTCCTGCACCTGGAACCCTGACACCTGGCAGTCACCCTGGGCCAGGAACCTGCCTGCTCCCTGATGGAAAACCTGCAATCCCTCCAAAGTCTTGTCAACTGTCTTGAACCCCTGTCCAAGCCCTGACCTTGGCTCTTCATTCCCTGGCCTGCCTCCTCACTTGAGCTTCTGGGGGCCCTTCTTGCTCCGTGCTTCCCTGGGCTTGGACTGTGGGCCTCGCTGGGGTCAGTACCCTGATCCTCTTGGTTTCCCTGAACCACAGAGCCCTACTGTTGCCCATCTTCCCAACCCTGCCCTTCACTGCCCTTTCCTGGCCTGGGCCCACCTGTTGGTCCCTAGCATGGGCTCCTTTTGGGAGTCCTGGACCGCACCCCATCAACACCTTTCCCCTGGCCTTTCACGTTGTACATTCCTTCAGCCCTCTTGTTCTACCTGTCCCTGATGGGCCCATTTTCAAGATCCCTCTCTTAGGATGCTCACCATATCCAGGGGACTGGAACTGGGCATTTGGCCCTGTGGGCTCCCTTTGGGAAAATATAGCTGAGCCCATTGCTTTGGTCCTTTGGACTCTCTCAGCCTGAGCCCTGCTCCTCAATCCTGACACCCAGCAGTGAACCTGGGCTTTGAGCCCTCCTCTCCTTGCACCACCCACTACCCTTGCTCCTCTTTCTCCCTTACCCAGCCCTGTCTGTTTTCATGGGACCCAGGACCGGGTCCTGGTAGTTGGCTCCCCATTCTTGGGCCTGGCTTCTTGCTGGAGCACCTGATCGTCCTTCTCTAGGACCCTGTCCCTGTCCCTTGATTTTAGGCCTCTTGCTGGCCCCCCCTCATGTGCCTCCCCTCTGTTCCTCTTGTACTGTCTTATATTGTCATTGCCAGGAACCTCCCCTTCCCCTGCTTCTCCCTAGCCTGATCTCTTCCAATGGTTTCTGGCTCCCCACCAACACCCCCTCCAGTCCTGAACCAAAGGTATCCCTCACATTGCCCTCTTTGATCCTGGTCTCTTTCTGAGTATCTACTCACCTGGGGCAGAAGAGTGGAATTGACTGGTCTCTGGGCCCTGAAGGATCCCTATGGGCAATACAGCCCTGCCTCTAGTCTGGGCCCCCATTGCTGCCCACACTTGACAGCTGGTAGTAGACTTGGGCCTACTGATGACCTTGCCCTGGGCAATCCCCTGCCCTCTAGCCTTGCAAGCTGCCTCTAAGCCAACCCAGCCCTTCTTCACCCTGACCCTTCACCCTACAGTCCCCTGGCCTGGCTGCCAGCCTGAGCTCCTTATCCGTTACTCGGATTGTGTTCCTTTCTGTGGTCTTTTCCTGTCATGTCTGACTTGGGTGCCCCTTAATTTGGTCCACTAGCTTGCTCCCCTCTGTGCCTTTTGCGCAGCCCTCAGTCTCCTCATCCTAGTGACTATCCTACCTCTCCTTCCCCTAGCACTTTTTCCTGGAGCAGGGGCCTCCTGATCATTGGGTTCCTAATACCTTTTGGTGGGGTTGGTCCCATACCTGGGATTCTTGATTGGGTCCTGACACTTGCCCCTCTCTGCACACACCATGACCCCCCACTGTGCCTTCACATTGCACTCCTCCTGTCCCTTGTCAGGCCCTTTGGCCTGGTCCCTGGCACTTGATTCTCATCTGAGCCAGAAAACCTTATGGGAAACAGAACCCTGACCCTCGATTGGGCTACTTGCTCTTCCTAGACCCTTGGGGGCACTGCCGCAGTCTCTGGCTGGGCACAAATCACGAGTCTCCACACAGCTTGTAGATTCAAACAGCAATTCTTTATTCCCGAACTCACACCGGCCGTCTACAAATACGCTCTGGGGGAATCCACGTTCTCTGCCCAAATCCACTCTCTCCCAAATCCACACCACATGGGCTTCAGTCTCCCAAAATATACTGTCTGACCCTAAGCACTCAAGAGGAACTCAGCAGCAAGATACGCCCTATTCTAAAGGGGGGACAGCCTAATCTCCTATTATGCTAAACTGCCCTATTCTAAAGGGGGAACACCCTAATCTTCTATTATGCTAAACCGATCTATTCTAAAGGAGGAACACCCTAAACACGGATCCTGCCCTGGTCCTTGAGCAAGGTCACCTTTTAGAAGTCCTTCCACTAGACAGCATGGGAGTAAGCTGGCAAGGAATTTGTCATACCTACTTGGCTGATGGCTCCCAGCATCTCCCCCCTTCTGATTAATTAAACAACAAGTAATGTGGCTTAAGGACCGTGCCTGGTAGGTTGTCCAGTTCAACATATGGCTCTTACCCGTCATTGGAAAACTGACCTTTAGGCGTTAGCCTCCTGTCTTAGGTTGATACCACTGCAACTGGATCATACCCGTCACTGACTACCGGTCCAGCATACAGCCATACTTGTGGATAGGTCTATGCACCAGTGGGGGGGTGAGGTTCTTTGCCTCACCTCTGTTGGCCCCCAAATTTGGCCTTGGTGCCAGTGGGGGAGTGAGGTTAATGTGGCTTAAGGACCGTGCCTGGTAGGTTGTCCAATTCAACATATGGTTCTTACCCGTCATCGGAAAACTGACCTTTAGGCAACTGACCTTTAGGCGTCAGCCTCCTGTCTTAGGTTGATACCACTGCAATTGGATCATACCCGTCACTGACTACCGGTCCAGCATATAGCCATTGGCCCCCAAATTTTAGACCATCACTAGCAGAAGGGAGGAGGATACAGAAATGCCACGACACCAAGCCAATTGACAGTTCCTTTGGAAAAATTGCATCATTGGTGACACCATCAGCAAAGATCACTGGTGACACCATCAGCAAAGATATGCCAGCATTACCACAATTTGCTGCACTAAACGTAGTTACATAGTCCAGGCGAGTTCTGTAAGCAGTTCAAAGGGGAGGAATCTATCAATCTGTCCGTCTCTTCCCAAAGTCCGTTTCCTCCCAAAGTAAGTTGACTCCTTGATTGAGCATACTTGTTGAGTTATATTCATTGGGATGAAGATAGGAATTCTGGCAATGATGCTAAAAAGACATTAACCTGAAAAGAATTATTAAATATAATGAAAAGGAAAGGTGAAAGTAAACAAACAGATCTGCTAACCTCCTTAAAAAACAATCCTTAACAGCTGTTTACCTGATTTAAATTAGTAAACAAGCAGATCTGTTAACTACCTTTAAAAACAATCCTTAACAGCTGTTTACCTAATTTAAATTAAGCCATTTAAATCACGTGAATAAAAAAAAAAAATTCGGATCCATTTTCTCATGAGCGCTCCTCATATATGAAATACGCACACACAGACATACAACACAAAACACAAATGTGCAAACAAACGTACAACACATAAGATAATAATAAAGGCCTTGTAGCTTTACCTAGGTGAAATCTCCATTGCAATGTTTAAAAACTCCACAGTCAAAAAATAAAACTGATCAGAAAAACATTAACCTAGGTTTGTATGAGCTCAAAAAATAAAAATAGAGCCTTATGATGTGGAAAAATGCAATAATAAAATAGATATTGAAAAAAGCATCCTGGTTAATCACAGTTGCAGATGTAAGAATGGCCAAGCTGGAGTTCTGGATATCAGCTGTTATGGATTTGAGTCAAATCATCTTCTTTTCGATCTGTAGAAATCGTTTCAGTTAGTCTTTCTGGAATCCAAATCGGCTGCTGTTCTCCCTGTGGAAACACACAGACAGAGCCCCGACTCCAGACGATTACTGGGTCAGGACCTTTCCATTGTCCTGTTAGAATATCTTTCCAAAGAACTTTAGGCTTATGCACATTTTTTGGATACATATGCCTTTCCGCAGCACTAAGGCCTGATGAATCCAAATTTAAAAAGTTTAGAGTAAAAAGCGTTATTTTAAGTTTATCTTTGGGGGATATATACCCCTTTCCAATTCCCTCTTTTTGTTTTAGTAAGTATGTTTTAATAGTTTGATGAGCTCTTTCAACTATGCCTTGTCCCTGTGGATTGTATGGAATTCCTGTTATATGAGTAATACCAAATGATGAGTAAAATTGTTTAAAAGAGGTAGAGGTATAGCCAGGACCGTTATCGGTTTTTAACTGTTTAGGAACACCCACAGTGGCAAAATTTTGTAAGCAATGAGCTATAACATCTTTAGTTTTTTCTCCGGCATGAAGGGAGCCCATCAAAAATCCAGAAGAAGTATCAACTGTAACATGTAAATATTTTAATTTTCCAAATTCTGGCAAGTGTGTGACGTCCATCTGCCAAATATGGTTAGGTATCAGTCCTCTAGGATTGACTCCAAGATTAACTTGTGGTAAAAAGGTCACACAATTTTGACATTGTTTTATTATATGTCTGGCTTGTTCCTTAGTTATTTTAAAACGCTTTTGTAAAGTATTAGCATTAACATGGAATGTTTTATGAAAATTTGTAGCTTCTTCTAGTGTAGAGAAAATATGTATGTCATGTGTAGTTTTATCTGCTAAATCATTGCCCAAACTAACGGCTCCAGGTAATCCTGTATGTGCTCTAATATGTCCTATAAAGAATGGATCTTTTCTGTTCCAGATTAGACTTTGTATAGTGGAAAACAAAGAGAAAACAGTAGATGAAGGGGAAATCCTACCAGCATCTTCAAGAGATACTATAGCATTAACTACATACTGACTATCAGAAAATAAATTAAATACAGAATCTTTAAACATTAAAAAGGCTTGTAATACTGCATTAAGCTCTACCTTTTGAGCTGATTGTTTGGGTACTAAAAATGTAAAAGTATGATCAGGGGTAACTACTGCTGCTGTACCATTATTTGACCCATCAGTGAATATATTTGGAGCATTCATGATAGGGGTTTTTCTTGTCATTTTTGGAAAAACTACAGGATGCTTAGACCAAAAAGACAACAAAGGATTAGATGGTAAGTGATTATCAAATGAAACATTAGATTTACGCATGATTATTGCCCAAGTATTTAACTCATTAGCTAACTCATCAATTTGATCCATAGTGTATGGAGTAATAATTTTATTGGGAGAAATTCCAAACACTCCCTTTGCTGCTTTTATTCCTTTGAGTATTAATTGTCCTACAGCCTCAGGATACCTAGTAAGAATAGTGTTAGGAGAATAAGATAAATGTATCCACAATAATGGACCTTCTTGCCAAAATACTCCTGTAGGAATATTTTTTGTTGGTAGTACAATAAATAATAAAGGCAAACTTATATCAATTCTATCCAAATGTATATTTTCCATATATGTTTCAATAATTTTCAATGCCTTTCTTGCTTCAGGTGTTAACATGCGGGGTGAGTTTGGATCTGATGGACCTTTTAGAATATCAAATAAAGGTCCCAACTCTCCTGTTGGTATGCCTAGATAAGGCCTTATCCAATTTATGTCTCCCAATAACTTTTGAAAGTCGTTAAGTGACTTGAGTTGATCTACTTGTATTTGAATTTTTGGTGGATGGACCATGGTTGAGGATAATAGAACTCCTAAATAATTAATTGGAAAATTTAATTGTACTTTATCTATTGCTATCTCTAGATTATAATTTTTTAATAAGTTTGTAAGTGTGGCATAACATTCCAGCAATATGTTTTTATCTTTATGTGCCAATAATACATCATCCATATAGTGATTATTTGTAGTTCAGGATTTTGATTTCTAAGTGGCTGGATTGCTTTATTAACATATATTTGACACATAGTTGGACTGTTAGCCATCCCTTGAGGGAGTACTTTCCATTCATATCTCTGATCAGGACCTTCATGATTTAATGCAGGGATAGTAAATGCAAAACGTGGACTATCCTCGGGATGAATTGGAATTGAAAAAAAAAAACAATCTTTAATATCTATGGCTAAAACATGCCAGGTTTTTGGCAAAGCAGACAATTGAGGAATCCCTGATTGAGCAGGTCCCATAATAACCATCTCATTATTAATGGCTCTTAAATCTTGCAATAATCTCCATTTACCAGATTTCTTTTTAATGACAAAAATGGGAGTATTATGAGGAGATATGGAAGGTTGTATATGTCCTTCCACTAATTGTTGTTTGACCAGATCATGGGCTACTTGTATCTTTTCTTTAGTCAGGGGCCACTGAGGAACCCACACTGGTCTTTCTGATTTCCAAGTAATTTTTATTGTCTCAGTGGCCCTTTCTGAAAATCCAACCCATGTCTGTCTGTTCCTTGATCTATTTGAATTGGTGCTGCTATACCTTGTCCTTGTTTTCCTAATCTTTTTTCTTTCCTAAAACCTTGTCTAGCCCTAGTAGTGGGCGCATTAGGATTGATGTTATTTGTTAACGTCAAACCTAATTGATCTAGGACATCTCGTCCCCATAAATTTATAGGAAGATGATCCAATACATAGGGCTGTATAGTTCCCTCACATCCTTCAGGATCCTTCCAATCTAATATCATTGCACTTCTATGGGGATTAGTAGCCACTCCTAGGCCTCGAAGCGTTTGAGTGGCTTGTTGTAATGGCCAATGTTTTGGCCATTCCTTACTAGATATGATGCTAAGGTCTGCACCTGTGTCCAGTAGCCCATTAAAGTCGTGTCCTTGAATATTTAGTTTTAACATTGGGCGAGAATCTAAATTTAAAGACAACATAGCCCAATCTACACCTGTGGGGCCTAATCCCCTGGAACCTCTTTTTACACTATGACTAGGAAATTTATTATCTAGGCTGGGTATTATTAACAACTGTGCTATTCTATCTCCAGGTGAAATTACTGATATACCTCTTGGAGAACTGGCTATAATTTTTATTTCACCTACATAATCGGGATCAATTACCCCGGGACTTATCATAAGTCCTTTTAATGTAGATGAACTACGTCCCAATAATAAGCCTACTGTCCCTTGGGGAAGAGGTCCTTTTATTCCTGTGGGAATGATTTGAACTCCCATCTCTGGAGTTAGTACTGCTCTGGCAGAGGCGCAGATGTCCAACCCTGCACTCCCTCGGGTTTGTCTGATGAGGGATTTAATGGACAATGTGTCCTGGGCACTACTCTGATGGTGTTGCTGGGTTCCTCCACTGCCCCGTATATTTGTGGTTGTGGGCCCCGGAGCATTGGGCCCGGCTGTCCATTTTTTGGCAATGGAGCCTGATGCCTTTCTCCACGATATCGTGGGTAAATACCTGGTCCTTGTCCGTTTTTTGATAAGGGAATTCCCTCTATGGTAGTTTGAGAACGGCATTCATTAGCCCAATGTCTCCCTCTACGGCATCTTGGGCAAATACCCGGTATTCTATTTCTTTGATACCTAGTTTTGTTAAATCCTCCTCCTATGGGGCAACTCCTTTTAAAATATCCTGTTTGTTCACAATCATAGCATGTTTTTGGCCTGGCATCTAAAGCCTGCTGTACTGCAGCTGCCAAGACTTGCCCTTGTTCATTAATATCTCTACATAATTTAATATATGTGTTTAAATCTTCATGTCTCCATGGTCTAATAACCTCTCTGCAGCAACGATTTGCTTGGTCATAAGCCAGTTGTTTTATCAATGGCATTGCTTGTTCCGTATCCCCAAATATTTTGGCAGCCGTTTGAATTAGCCTATCTACAAAGTCAGCGTAAGGTTCATTAGCTCTCTGTATTACCTTAGATAGCTGACCTTGTAAATCTCCATGTCTTTGTAACGTCTTCCATGCCCTAACTGCGTCTGCAGCAATTTGTGCATATATAGCAGGATCATATTCAATTTGTTGCCGCTGACTCTCATAAGGTCCTTTCCCTAGTAACATTTCTAGATTTCTTTGAGGGTAACCGGCTGCTGCATTTCGCCTAGCTGTCTCTGCGCAAAATTCCTCATTGGCAACCTTCCATAACAAATATTGTCCTCCATTTAGCACAGATTTACACATGCTATCCCAATCTGCTGGCGTCATGTCCAAGTTAGTAATGGACTCGACCATGCTCACCGTGAAGGGAGCTTGGGGACCATAGGTTGTTACAGCCTCCTTTAACTGCTTCACTGTTTTAAAATCTAAAGCACGGTGAATTCACTGCCCTCCTACCTGTTCAAGTACAGGGCATGCTAATCTTTGAGGTCCTGTCTCAGGATTCCATTTATCAACTACGGGGTTTGAGGGCCACTCAGCTGTCTCTATCGGTGGGGCTGTTGGTTGAATTAAATCCTCTTGTGATAAAACGGAGTTAGTAACAGCCTCCTGTTGTGGCCTTTTTCCTAACAACCCCTTTTCCTTTAAATTTTCTTCCTCTGTCTGACTAGCTCGAGAGACCTTCTCTTTTGCTTGATCTAAAATGTCTTTCTCCATGTTCTGAACCTCTAACAATTTACTTAACATCTTTTCAGTTTGTTTTAATCTACTATAAAGATAACGCAACCCAATAAGATAACACAAAACAAAACTGAAATTGAATGAAGCAAAAATGGAATAAAAAATCGTTGTATCAATTTTCTCTTCCTCAGGGCCGACAAACTTCAAGCCTTTAGTCAACCTTTTTTTCCAGTTTGCCTGAGAAATTTCTAGGGTTAGGCAGCTTGAAAGAAAAACAAAATAAATCAAAAGAAGAACACATTGTTTTTTGAAATGGTCACCCATTCTCTCGCCTTCCCTCAGGGGCGAGCAATTTCACTTACCTCCAAGTTTCAGAGGTTCCGCGTACGAGCCACCAGATGCCGCAGTCTCTGGCTGGGCACAAATCACGAGTCTCCACACAGCTTGTAGATTCAAACAGCAATTCTTTATTCCCGAACTCACATCGGCCGTCTACAAACACGCTCTGGGGGAATCCACGTTCTCTGCCCAAATTCACTCTCTCCCAAATCCACACCACATGGGCTTCAGTCTCCCAAAATATACTGTCTGACCCTAAGCACTCAAGAGGAACTCAGCAGCAAGATACGCCCTATTCTAAAGGAGGAACACCCTAAACACGGATCCTGCCCTGATCCTTGAGCAAGGTCACCTTTCAGAAGTCCTTCCACTAGACAGCATGGGAGTAAGCTGGCAAGGAATTTGTCACACCTACTTGGCTGATGGCTCCCAGCAGGGCACAAGAACCCTGTCACCTGGCAGTGGCACTAGACCTCGAGCCTCCCTCCCCCTTGCTGGATTCCCTGCCTTCCCTCCCCAGCACTGTCCACTGTCCTAAGTCACCTGCCCCAGCGCTGGCCCTTTGCTCTGCATTCCCTGGACTGGCTCCTCTCTTGAGCTTCTGGGGGTCCTTCTTGCTCTGTGCTTCCCTGAGCTTGAACTACTTGCCTTCCTGGGGCCACTTCCCCACTCCCCTTGGCTTCCCTGAATCTCACAACCCTAGTGCAGCCCCTGCCTGTCTGGCCCCACCCTTCCCTGCTCTCCCTTAGCCTGGGCCCTCCTCTAGATCCCTAGTCTGCCCTGTTTTCTGCCTTCCTGGCCCACACCCCACAAACACCCTTCATCCAGCACTTCACACTGTGCCCCTCTTCAGCCCTCCTGTTGTTCTTGTCCCTGATGGGCTCCTTTTCCAGATCCCTTTCCCAGGATACTTACCAGAGCCAGGGGCTGAAACTGGGATGTTTGTCCCTGAGGTCTTCCTTTGGAAAAAGTAGCAGTGCCCCTTGCCTGGGGGCTTTGGCCTCTTTCAGCCTGGGGCCTGCTCCTCAATCCTGACACCCTGCATTGAATCTAGGCCTTAAGCATTCCTCTCCCTGTGCCACCCATTCCCCTTACTCCCCTTTCTCCCCATATACCGTGGCAGCTAGGAGAGAGGGGACTTGCCCTTCCAGATGGGAGACCACTCCCTCCTGGGTGTTGGGGAGCTCCCAAAGCTCAGCAGCCAGAGTAGAGGGGACTCCCTCTTTGACGAGGGAGGCCCCTCCCACCTGGGTGTCGGGGGAAGCTTCTATACCACTGCAGCCAGGGTTCAGGGCACTCACCACTATAGGAGGGAGACCCCTCACACCTGGGTGTTAGGTGGAGCTCAAAACATCCCCACCCAGGGTAGAGTTGATTCGCACTTCCAGTCCCCTCTATCCTGGCTAACTTGGTATTTAAGCTCCCTGCAACACTCAGGTGGGAGGGGTGTGCCGCCTGGTGGGGGCGAGTCCTCTCTACCCTGGCTGCAGTGGTATAGGAGCTCCCACAACACCCAGGAGGGAGGGCTCTTCCGACTAGAGGAGTGAGTCCCTTCTTCCCTGGCTAGCGCAGTATAAGAGCCCCTCCACTGGACACCTAGGTGGGAGGGGTCTTCTACCTAGAGGGAGGGTAATTCCCCTCTACCCTGGTTGCTGTAGTATAAGAGCTCCCCCTGACACCCAGGTTGGAGGGGTTTCCTGTCTGGAGGGGCGAGTCCCCATACCCTGGCTGCAGTGGTATAAGAGCTCCCCCACCGTGACACCCAAGTGGGAGGGGTCTCCAGCCTGGAGGGGCAAGTTACCTCTACCCTGGCTGCAGAGGTATACTAGGTCCCTCTAAGACCCAGGTGGGTGGCATCTCCAGCCTGGAGGGGCTAGTCCCTTGTACCCTGGCTACAGCTGTATAAAAGCTCCCTTTAACAGCCAGGTGGGATGGATCTCCCATCTGGAGTGGCATATACCCTATACCCTGACTTTGATGGTATAGGAGCTCTCCCAGACACCCTGGTGGGAGGGGTCTCTCACCTGGAGTGGCAAGTCCTCTCTATCCTGGCTAAGATTGTATACAAGCTCCAGAGTGACACTCAGGTTGGAGGGGTTTCCTGTCTGGAGGGGCGAGTCTCCACTACCCTGGCCATAGTGGTATAAGAGCTCCCCCCCCACATACAGGTGGGAGGGGTCTCTCACCTGGAATGGCAAGTCCCCTGTTCCCTGTCTCTGCCAGTATATAAGATCCCCTGACAACCAGGGTTTAGGGGTATCCCACCTAGTGAGGTGAGTCCCCTCTCTCCTGGCGGCAGTGGTATAGGATTCCCCACCCCCATAGCAAGATGGGAGGGGTCTCCTGCCTGGAGGAGAGTGTACCCTCGACCCTGGCTAATGTAGTATAGAAGCTCCCAGACACCCAGGAGGAAGGGGTCTTCCGCCTGGAGGCATAAGTTTCCTCTTCACTGGCTGTGGCAGTAAAGGAGCTCCCCTAACACCCAGGTGGGAGGGTTGTGGCCTGGAGGGGTGAGTCCCCTCTACCTTGGTTGCGGAGATATATGAACTCCCCCTGACTATCAGGTGGGAGGGGACTCTTGCCTGGAGGGTCGAGTCCCCTCTACCATGGCTGCTTCTGGATAGGCACTCCCCCGGACACCCAGGTGAAAGTGTTGTTCTGCCTGGGGTTTTGAGTTCCTGCTACCCTGCCTGCATCTGTATAGGAGTGCCCCCCAGGACACCCAGGTGGGAGGGTGGAGTCCCCACTACCCTGGCTGCAGCGGTATAGGAGCTCCTCCCCCATCACACCCGGGTGGGTGAATTTCTCACCTGAAGGGGTGTGTCACCTCTACCCTGGCTGCATTGGTTTACTAGCTTTGCCTGACACCCAGGTTTGATGGGTCTCTCGCCTGGAGGGGCAAGTCCCCTCAACACTGGCTGCTGCGGTAAAGGATCCTCCCCTGACACCCAGGTGAGAGGGTCTCCGGTCTGGAGAAGGAAATCCCCTTGAAGCTGGCTGTAGTGGTATAGGGGCTCCCCCCTATACCCAGGTGGGAGGGGTCTCCCACCTCTAGTGGTGAGTCCCCTCTACTCTGACTGTCGCAGTATATGAACTCCCCTTACAACAAGGTGGAAGGGATCTCCCACCTGGAGGGTCGAGTCTCCTGTCCCCTGGCTCTGACAGTATAGGAGCTCCCCCCAACACCCAGGTTATGGGGTCTCCTGGCTGGAGGGGTGAGTCCCCTCTATACTGGCTGTGGGGTATATGAGTTTCCTTGGACACCCAGGTGGCAGTGATCTCCTAACTGGAACAATGAGTCCCCTTTACACTGGCTGTGGCAGTATACAAGCTCTCCCAGACACCAAGATGAGAAGGTTCTCCCGCCTGGAGGGGCAAGTCTTCTCTACCCTGGCTAAGGCAGTATACAAGCACTTCCCTACACACAGGTGGGAGTGATTTTCCACATGGACGGGCGAGTCCCCTCTACCCTGGCTTTGGCAGTATACAAGCTCCCCCGACATCAGGTGGGAGGGGTATCCCACCTGGAAGGGCGAGTCCCCTCTATTTTAGCTCTTGACATATAAGAGTTCCCAGTACACCAGGTTGGGAGAGGTCTTCCACCTGCAGGGGCCTGTTCCCTCTACCCTAGCTGTAGCAGTATATGAGCCCCCTCCCACACACACATCCAGGTGGGAGGGATTTCCCACCTGTAGGGGCATTTCCCCTCTAGCTTGGCTGCTGCAGTAATCAAGCTCCCCAGGTCACCCAGTAGGGAAAGGTCTCACACATGGAGGGGCGAGTCCCCTCTACCCTGACTGTGGCAGTATATGTGTTCCCCCTTGTTAGGTGCAGGACAGGCTGAACTAAGTTGTCTGAACAAACATTTGCTGCAGGATAACCCACACACTCAAACTCCCCTCTGGCTGGACCTTTATCACCTGTTTGCATAAAGTCTGAATATTCAACCTCACTCAAGGCTGATCACTTGACCCCCACCTGTCTGGTGCAACAAAAGCCCACATTTTACCCCTGCCTTATCTGCCTGAAGTCAGAAGATGACACCCTTAGTAATTACTGTGTGATCCAATAATTGTCTGTCAAAAAGGCAGCTTGCAGACCCAAAGACCCCATTAGAATTTGGGTATAAAAACTCCCTCCTGTTGGCCCCCCCCTCTCTTGCTCTCTCTGTCTCCCTCTCTGGCTTTCACTCTCGCTTGCTCTCTCTTTCTTCTCTCGTGCTCTCACTCTTCCTCTCTCTCTTTTTCTCCTTTTTTGCACTGCTGCAATACAGCAGTGGTCACTCTGAACTGTTGTGGTCACTTTCCTTTCATTGGTGCCAAAACCCGGGAAGGGGGCTGGGGATGTGGCTCAAGAGGCAGCACGCTCGCCTGGCATGCGTGCGGCCCGAGTTCGATCCTCAGCACCACATACAAACAAAGATGTTGTCCCTCGAAAGCTAAAAAAAAAAAAATAAAAAATAAATAAATAGATAAATAAATAAATAAACAAAACCCGGGAAGAAGGTTAAAACCCAGTTTTGGGTCCCTCTTCCTTCAGAAGTGCCACTCGCTGCACGACCTGAACCCATTTTCTCCACTGACAGAACTACAGACACTCCCAGCCTTCAATTTGTGAGTTTCCCCTTCCTGGAGTACTAAACCCAATGGTGGTGTCAGGAGGATTTGACCTTTGATCTTATGGAACCTCTTTGCTCACCTGTGGTGAGGAAATCATGCCATCACAGCCTTCAAGGCCATGGTGGCCCTCAGGGACTCCTTCCTTGTGCAGATTGGACTCTTGGATTCAAAATTATTTTCCTTCCCCCTCCCAGCTGCTGGTTTACCAGCACAGGTTTTGTAGGTCGGCCTCAAAGGACTGTGTAACCTCCAGGAACACATAACAGAGAACTAAACATCACACCCCACCCAGACTTTCACGGTTTCGGTGGCTCTCTTAAAGTCCTAGTACTTGTACTTTTAAGACTTGTCTGCTAGAGATACACTTACCCTCCCCTTCCTCTCTCTCTCCCCCTCTTTCTGGCCCTGGGAGTCTCTGGCCTCTCCATCAGGAGTCCCAAAAAGCCTTAGCCAAGGTCTCCCATAGCTCTGGCCTTGTCCAGGATGGGAGCCTCTACTGTCAGGATTCAGTGACAACCAATCTCTGCAGCTCAAACCTGCCACTAGGCACTCCTGATTTTTGGCTCTAATGGGGATGACCCTTCTGCCAATAAATCAGTTTCCTCCCTCTCCCTTACACTACCTTTGCATTTCCTTCTTTCTACCCTATACTACATTTGCCTCCCCTTCCCTCTCCCTTATAATATGTTTGCAACATGGGTAATGCGTCCTCTCTGCTGCTTGACTCTCCCTTACAATGCCTCTTGGATAACCTCAAAACCCTCTCCTTGATTCTGGACATCAAACCCCCAAAATTGATCAAATGTAGCACCCAGGATTGGCCCACTTATCCCCTAGAAAACCCAAATAAATGATCCCCTTTTGGGTCTCTGAATCCCTCCATTCTAAGGGATCTTTACAATTTCTGTGAGCATTCAAAAAAAAGGGTAAGGAACCCCAATGTCCAAGCTTTCTTCTTCCTCTGATCCAATTCTGCTCTTTGCACCTCTTGCAAACCTCTACAAATTTTTCTAGCATGCAAACCAACCCCCACAACCACTGATACCAAATCTTCTCCTCCTCCAGACTCATCCACTACTTTTGACCCTGCTGATGAACCTCCATCCTATCACCTGTCTTGAATAGGTCCTCACCCTCAACCTTCTGCCCCAGCCCCTCCACCATCTCCCCAACCTCAATAACCTGATGTTTCCCCTCCAATTACTAGATCAAAAACCCCACTACCCTTCCTCAAATGTTGCCCCCTTGCTGGGGTATCAGGTACTGAATTCATCCCTCCACCCACTCACTCCTCTTTTCTCCTGTCAGTGCCCACACCTGGTCCCATCAGGTCCTCTTACCAGATAACCCAAAGCATAAACTAGCTGAGGAGAGCCCTTGGACCCCTATCCGAGATCTGATGAAAATGGCCTTTAAAGTTGCTTTGTTATCACTGAAAACAGGTTACTAAGAATTTAACATCCCTTACAGTCTTTTGGGGATATTCATTTCCATTCTCCATTCTGCTCTACCTGTTCTGCTGCTCAAGTTTTCATTGCTAGGAAAAATCCCAAACCCCTTTCCCATTATTCTTTTACATCTCCTTCCTCATTCTCAGATCCATTATAGCTGCTCTCAGCCTCACCTTCCCATCTTCCCCCTCCCTACCCAGGCCCACAGCAAAGTCCTAAAACCTCCAGAAATCTTCTCCATGGCTGGTTTTAGAACTGTCAGCAAAGAATCTCGACAGAAAAGTTTAATGCAGATAAAACTTCCTCTTTTCATGTTGTCCTGTTTTACTTGGCCACTGGCTGGAAAAAAATCAGCACTCCAGGTGCTGGACACCCCTTAATAGTTTTTCACAAAAATATATAAACAAGACCTCTGGCCTTGAGCCGGGTTTCTCAGAGATGGCTACATTTCTAAGATAAGAGAAGTTACCAAATGGGCTCCATGGTAACAGCTGGCAGGGGGTGAAAAGAAAGGGAAAAAGAAGCTCTCCCCTTCTCAGGTGTCTTTAAAGGGTTAACAGAGAAAAAATCAGTTTTTATGTAAACTTCTGCAGACTGTGAACTTCTGAGCCCCACCCCTTACATGCTTGTTACAAAATTATAAAACTACATAAACTTGGGGTTTATGGGATTAATTGATTACAGCAGAAGCTTTGCCCTCTGAATCTAGCTGCAACCAAATAAAAGTGTTTACCTTTTTTTTTTGGTACTATCTTAGGTGCTTTGCCTCTTGTCCATCCCTACAACAGTATAATTCTATATACTTAAACATTGTTTATGTTTTCATGAAATAGGAAACAGATGTGATTGATTGTGTACTGCAAATAACAAAATATCTCTTATTAAAATCGAATATTTTTCCTGAATTTAGAAATTTACAAGTCCTGTTTCAAGATGTGAATAAATAAGGGGTTAACAGATGGGAAAGAGAAATTATAAGGTTCTAGGTATGGATTTAATAGAAGGGAAAAAAGGTTTCTGGATAAGAAAGTCTATATGATTAAGTAAATAAGAGGGTTTAAGCAAGTGATAAAGAAGGTGTGTATATATTTGCTATATAGGTTTCAGTAAGTGATAAAGAAGGTCTGTGTAAGTGGGTTATATATGTAAGTTTTTTGAGCCAGTAATCTAGAAGGAATTAAGCATTATACAACTATGGTTAAACAACAATTGCTATTTTGCAATATTATAATATGTCATTTCTTTAAGAGCTAAACCTGATTAATGTAAAAACATCAATAGTAATTGTGGTACTATTACTCTTCTTAGTATATTAAATGTGTTCATATTTTCCAGGTATATAAATCTTTAAGATAAAAGCTTTTAAAAAATCATTATATAAAGCTAGTGTTCTCCGAAAGTTTCCATGGTAATTTTAGGCTTTTAAAAATAACATATTGCAGATTTATTTATATCATTTAATTTTCTGTAACTGGATCAATAAGATTTATATAAAGTTCTATACACTGGGGTACAATTTAAATGTAATATCATATTGTGTTTTATAATATTCATGTGACCTCGAACAACAATACATGTAAACTTTATAAAGTGATATTTAAAAGCAAAGATCAGCTTCAATACCAGAACACTTTACCCAAGATTTATAAAGAGCCCCACCTTACCTAAGATAAGGCTCTGTCTCCCATCTTACTACATGACAGAATGACTCCAAAGTAGGCCAGACTTCAGCTAAAGCCCAGTACTCTTAATTTAAGACTGGTGAAACTGACTTTGCTGGATGTTTAAGATCAAGACTTAAAGTTAAATTAAAATTGCCAAAAAAAACAACCCAAAAGAATATTTGGCTCTTACCCTCTGAGTCAGTCTAAATCTATAGAACAGAGAACTTCAGTGCACTTGCTGTGAATAGGAGGGTCATTGGAGACAGAAGACATCCCTGATGCATTCAAGGGAAGCCACATGGTCAAGCAAGACCCGGACCAATCCCAGCACAAATGGCACTAGCAGGACTAAGAAGCTGCTCTCAAGTTCTCCCACAAGCGACCCCTATGGAAACTTGGCTGACTCTTAACAGTAGATAGAAACAAAGTCAATTTTGACCAGCTTAATCTTAAACACCTATGAAAAGTAGTTAAGCCAAAACACAGTCATTCCTTGGAGTAATGAAGGAGAGAACAGCTACAAAAGAGGAGACAGCAACTAGGCCAACAGACTCCATGGGGAATATTCAGTCAAGTATGACCTTGGCTTCTCCCCCTCGGAGGACCCCTATTAGTCAAATGTATGTTTCTCCTAATAGGACCATGACCATTAAATTGCCTACAGAAGTTCCTGGAAGATCAGACATGAATTAACCAACCAGCCAGTCAATCAACTACTACTGTAAGACTACCAGCCCTGATGCTCAAGAAGGAGACCTACGACTCATGACCAACTCCTCTGGCTCCAGAGACTCTGCACCCATCTAAAACCCTCTCTAACCCCTTTTCCAGTTTCTACAACCCCTCTTTCACTTCTTAGGAATGAGAAATACTCTCCAGCAGGTCCACTCTACTTTTTCTGCCTGCTCTACAGTATCCCCACAAGGAAGCATCAAACCTAAACTCCCCACACATCAGATGAGGAGACACCAGCCAGATGAAGATTGATAGATCAACTTCACTCACATGCCGAGGTACAAAAAGCTTCACTACCTACTTACTTTGGTTGATACTTTTTCAGGTTGGATAGAAGCCTTCCCTACATCCAGGGAAATTGCTGACACCATTGCCTCCATCCTCATTGTGGAGATAATTCCCAGGTTTGGGCTTCCCGCCACCATACAGTCAGACAATGGACCAGCCTTCACTTCTCAGGTTTTTCAACTAGTCAGTCTCCAAAGGCCTCAACATCACTTAGAGGATCCACATTTCCCACAAACCCCAATCCTCATTTTCTATCCCAACCACAGATGGCGCTTTAACATCCAAGTGACTTGGCACTAGGATGACCCCACCCACTCTCAATTTATGGGTCAGGGCGATTGCTCTTCCACTGGCTGCAATTGGGCAGTCACCCTTAACATTACTAAATTCAACCAAGCCACCTCAGATACTTCCTAAAGTCCCTATGACAGGACCAATGGCTGATACCAAGAATCTCCTCCAGTCAGAGATGGTTTGATGTAGTTGACAACCTATGGCTTCATGGAAGCTTTATGGACTTTGCCCTTCAGAGATAACTGTCTATAGCCATTGGACGTTATCTCTAGCCACCCATTCCCAGGCCTGTCCCTGAACATTTCCCCACTCTCCCAGGTAGGCCCTATTCCATCCCCTCTCAACAGAAAGTAGCCAAATGATTTTGTGCCACCCCTACCCCCCTTAACTTAGAAAAACAAAAAGAGAGGAATGTTGTGCAGGACAGGCTGAACTAAGCTCTCTGCAGGATAACCCATGCACTCAACACCCCTCTGTCTGGTCCTTTATCACCTATTTGCATCAAGTCTGAATACTCAACCCCACTCAAGGCTGAACACTTGACCCCTACCTGTCTGGTGCAACAGAAACCCACATCTGACCCCTGTCCCGTCTGCCTGAAGGCAGAAAATGACACCCTCAGCACCTACTGTGTGGTCCAATCATTGTCTGCCAACAAAGCAGCTTGCAGACCCAGAGACCCCATTAGAATTTGGGTATAAAAACTCCCTCCTGCTGGGCTCCCATCTCTCGCTCTCTCTGTCTCCCTCTCTTGCTTTCGCTCTCCCTTGCTCTCTCTTTCTTCTCTCTCTCTCTCTCTCTCTCTCTCTCTCTCTCTCTCTCTTTCCCTTCTTTGGCACTGCTGCAATAAAGCAGTGGTCACTGCAAGTGTTGTGGTCACTTTCCTTTCACCTCTGACACTCTGATGGGAGGGGTCTTCTGCCAGGAGGGGAAAGTTCTTTCTACCCTGGAGCTCCCACTGACAGCCAGGTTGGAGGGGTCTGCCACCTGGATGGGCGAGTCTCCTCTACCCTGGTTAAAATGGTATACAAGTTCCCCTGGACAATAAGGTGGGAGGGGTATCCTGCCAGGAGGGGCGGGTCCCCACAACCGTGGCTATAGTCATAAACAAGCTAATGCCCCACACCCAGGTGGGAGGGTTTCCCCGCATGAAGGAGACAGGACACTGGCTGTGGGGGGTATAAGAGGCCCCTCCTATCCCCAGGAGAGAGGGATCTCCCACCTGCAGGAGCCAGTCACTACTACCCCAGATGCAGCTGCATAAGAGCTCCCCTCACCAGACACCCAGGTTGGAGGGGTCTCCCACCTGGAACAGTGAGTCCCCTCTACCTAGGCTAAGGCTGTATAGGAGTTATCCCGTTTCCAAGGTGGGAGGTGTATCTCGCCTGGAAGGGCGAGTCCCCTCTACCCTGGCTGGTGCAGTAATCAAACTCCCCAGGACACTCAGTTGGGATTGGTCTCCCTATTGGAGGAGCAATTCCCCTCTACCCTGGCTGTGGAGGAATAGGAGATCACCCAGACACCAAGGTGGGAGGGGGTCTCCTGACTGGAAGGGAAAATCTGCTCTATCCTGGCTGAAGCGGTGTAGGAACTCCCCCTGACATCCAGGTGGGATGGGGCTCCCTCCTAGAGGTGCAAGTCTCCTCTACCCTGGTTTCAGCGGTATAGAAGCTCCCCAGGACACCCAGGTGGAAGGGGTCTCCCACCTGGAGGGGCAAGTCCCCTCTACACTGGCTTCAGTGGTATAAGAGCGCCTGTTGAAACCCAGGTGGGAGGGGTCTCCTGCCTGGAGGGGCGAGTCCCCTCTATTCTGGCTGTGGCAGTATGTGAGATCCCCCTGACACACAGGTGGGAAGGGTCTCCTGTCTGGAGGGGTGAGTCCCCGCTACACAGGCTCCGGAGTTATACAAGCTGCCCCAGACACCCAGGTAGAAGGGCTCACCCTCATAGAGGGGCGAGTCCCCTTTATCCTGGCTGTGGCAGTATATGAGCTCCCACTGACACCCTGGTGGGAGGGGTCTCCTGCCAGGAGGGGCAAGTACTTTATAACACTGGCTGTGGTGGTATATGAGTTACTGCTGTCAGCCAGATTGAAGGGGTCTCCCGCCTGGATGGGCGAGTCTCCTCTACCCTGGCTAAGGTGGTATACAAGTTCCCCACGACACCCAGGTGGGAGGGGTCTCCTGCCTGGAGATGCGGGCCCCACTAGCCTGGATGCAGTGGTATATGAGCTCCTCCACACACACCAAGGTGGAAGGGTCTCCACCTGGAGAGGAGAGTGGCTGCTACCCTATCTGCAGCTGTATATGAACCCCCCCTCACCAGACACCCATGTGGGAGGAGTCTTACTCCTGGAGGGGTGAGTTTACTCTACCCTGGCTAAGGCGGTATAGGAGTTACCCCCATTCCTAGGTGGGAGGTGTCTCTCACCTGGAGGTACGAGTTGCTTCTAACCTGGCTGCTGCAGTATATGAGCTCCCCCCACCCCACTCAGATGGGAGGCGTCTCCCGCCTGAAAGGGCAAGTCCCCTCTCTCCTGGTTGCAGTGGTTTACTAGCTTTCCCTGACACCCAGGTTGGATGGGTCTCTCGCCTGGAGGGGAGTGTCCCCTCTACCCTGGCTGCAGTGGTAAAGAATATCCCCCCACACCCAGGTGGGAGGGGTCTCACGCCTCGTGTGGGAGTCCCCTCTAACCTGCCTGTGGCAGTATATGAACTCCCCAGATAACCAGCTGGAAGGGTTCTTCCACCTGGAGGGTTGAGTCCCCTCTCCCCTGGTTCTGGCAGTATAGGAGATCCCCATGACACCCAGGTTATGAGGTCTCCCAAATGTAGGGGTGAGTCCCCTCTACCCTGGCTAAGGCAGTATAGAATCTCACCTCCACACACCCAGGTGGGAGAGGTCTCCCTCCTGGAGGGGCAAGTCTCCTCTATCCTGATTGAGGAGGTATAGGATCTCACCCAGACACCCAGGTGGGAGGGGTCTCCTGCCTAGAGGTGTGAGCCCCCTCTACCCTGGCTTCAGCAGTACAGAAGCACCCCAGGACACCTAGGTGAAAGGGGTCTCCCTTCTGGAGTGGTGAGTCCCCTTTACCCTGGCTGCAGTGGTATAAGAGCTCCCGCTGAAGCCCAGGTGGGAGGGGTCTCCTGCCTGGAGGGGCAAGTCCCCTCTACCCTGGATGTGGTGGTATATGAGCTCCCCTCCCCACATACAGGTGGGACTGGTCTTCCTTATGGGCAGGCCAGTCTCCTCTACCCTGGCTTTGTCGGTATACAAGCTCTCCTGACACCCAGGTCGGAGGGGTATCCCGCCTGGAAGGGTGAGTCCCCTCTACTTTATCTCTTGCAATGTAAGAGGTCCCAGTACACCAGGAAGGAGGCGTCTTCCGCCTGCCAGGCATGTTCACTCTACCCTGGCTGTGGCAGCATAGGAGCTCCCCCCTCAAACCCAAGTGTGAGGGATCTCCCGATTGGAGGGCGAGTCCCCTCTACCCTGATTGCGGAGGTATAAGAGCTCATCCAGACCCCCAGGTGGGAGGGGTCTCCCAACTGGAAGGGCATGTCCATTTTACCCTGGCTGCAGCAGTATAGGAACTCCCCTTGACACCCAGGTGAAAGGGGTCTCCTGCCTAGAAGTGCAAGTCCCCTCTATTCTGGCTGCTTTTGTATTTGAGATCCCCCGCTTACTTAGATGGGAGAGGTCTCCCGCCTAAATGGCCGAGTCCGCTCTACCATGGCTGCAGTGGTAGAGGATCTCCCCCTGACCCCCAGGTGGGAGGGTCTCCCACCTTGAGTGGTGAGTCCCCTCTACCCTGCCTGTGGCAGTGTATGAACTCCCCTGTCAACCAGGTGGAAGAGATCTTTGGCCTGCAGGGGCGATTCCCCTCTAGCCTGGCTAAGGCTGGAATACAATTTTCCCCAAAAACCCAGGTGTGAGGAGTCTTCTGCCTGAAGAGGGGAGTCCCCTCTACCTTGGCTACTGTAGTATAGGAGCTGTTCCTTACACCCAGGTGGGAAGGGGTCTCCTGCCTCACACGGCTTGTCCCCTCTACCCTGCCTGTGGCAGTATATGAACTCCCCTGACAACCAGATGGAAGGGATCTTCGGCCTGGAGTGTTGAGTCCCCTCTCCCCTGCCTCTGGTGGTATAGGGGCTCCCCCCGACACCCAGGTTACGGGGTCTCCTGACTAGAGAGGCGAGTCTCCTCTATGCTGTCTGCGGGGTATAAGAGCTCCCCGGACACCCAGGTGGGAGGGGTCTCCCACCTGGAGCAATGAGTCCGCTCTACCCTGGCTGTGGTGGTATACAAACTCCCTCAGACACCCAGGTGGGAGGGTTCTCCTGCCTGGAGTGGCAAGTCTTCTCTGCCCTGGCTAAGGAGGTATACAAGTGCCCCCTTTACACACAGGTGGGAGTGGTTTTCCGCATGGATGGGCGAGTCCCCTCTACCCTGGCTTTGGCGGTATACAAGCTCCCCTGACACCCAGGTGGGAGGGGTATCCCCCCCTGGAAGGGCGAGTCCACTCTACTTTAGCTCTTGCCATATAAGTGCTTCCAGTACACCCAGGTGGGAGGGGTCTTCTGCCTGCAGGAGCTTGTTCCCTCTACTCTGACTGTGGCAGTATAGGAGCTCCCTTTTACACACAAGTGGGAGGGGTCACCCGCCAGTAGGGGCGAGTCCCCTCTACCCTGACTGGTGCAGTAATCAAACCCCCCAGGACACCCAGTTGGGATTGGTCTCTCTATTGGAGGTGCGAGTCCCCTCTACCTTGGCTGTGGAGGTATAGGAGATCACCCAGACACCAAGGTGGGAGGGGTCTCCCAACTGGAAGGCCAAATCTGCTCTACCCTGGCTGAAGCGGTGTAGAAACTCCACCTGACACCCAGGTGAAAGGGGTCTCCGCCTAGAGGTGTGAGTCCCCTCTACCCAGGCTGCTGCCGGTATAGGAGCTCCCCTGACACCCAATTGGGAGGAGTCTCCTGCCAGGAGGCTAGAATCCTCTCTACCCTGCTGCAGCAGTATAGGAGCTCCCCAGGACATCCAAGTGGAAAGGGTCTCCTGCCTGGAAGGGTGACATTCTACTCAACTTTGGCAGGTTCCATATAAGAGCTTCCAGCACACGCAGGTGGGAGAGTTCTCCTTGCTATAGGGGAGTCCTCTTTACCCTGGCTAAGGTGGAATGCAAGTTCCCCTGAACACCCAGGTGTGAGTAGTCTTCCACCTGGAGAGGCGAGTCCCCTCTACACTGGCTGAAGTGGTATTGGAGCTCCCCCATAAACCCAAGTGGGAGGGGTCTCCTGCCTCCTGTGGGAGTCTCCTGTACTCTGCCTGTGGCAGTATATGAACTCCCCTGAAGACCAGGTGGAAGGGATCTTCCATCTGGAGGGTCGAGACCCCTCTCTCCTGGCATTGGAGGTATAGAAGTCCCCCCCACACACACACACAGATTATGGGGTCTCCTGACTGGAGGGGCTAGTCCCCTCTACCCTGGCTGCTGGGGTATATGAGCTTCCCTGACACCCAGGTGGGAGGGGTCTCCCGCCTGGAGCAATGAGTCCCTTCTACTCTGGCTGTGGTGGTATACAAGCTCTCCCATACACCCAGACCGGGGGATTCTCCAGCCTGGAGTGGCAAGTCTTCTTTACTCTAGCTATGGCGGTATTCAAGCGCCCCCTTCCCCCTAAACACAGGTGGGACTGGTCTTCCACATGGATGGGCGAGTCCCCTCTACCCTGGTTTTGGCAGTATACAAGCTCCCCTGACAACCAGGTGGGATGGGTATGCCCCCTGGAAGGACAAGTCCCCTCTACTTTAGCTCTTGTCAAAAAAGTGCTCCCAGTACACCCAAGTGGAGGAGTCTTCCGCCTGCAAGGGCGGGTTCCCTCTACCCTGGCTGTATAGGAGCTCCCCCCTCCACCCAGGTGGGAGGGGTCCTGCTCCTACCCTGGCTGCTGCAGTAATCAAACTCTCCAGGACACCAGTTGGGATTGGTCTCCCTTTTGAAGGGGCGAGTCCCCTCTACCCTGGCTGTGGAGGTATAGGAGCTCACCTAGACATTAAGGTGTGAGGGGTCTTCTGACTGGAAGGGAAAGTCCACCCTACCTGGCTTCAGTGGTATAGGTATACAAACTCCCCCTGACACCCAGGTGGGAGAGGTCTCCCGCCTAGAAGTGAGTCACCTCTACCCTGGCTTCAGCTGTACAGGAGCATCCCAGGACACCCAGGTGGAAGGAGTCTCCCTACTGGAGTCGCGAGTCCCCTCTGTCCTGGCTGTGGCAATATACAAGATCCCCCTGACACACAGGTGGGAAGGGTCTCCCAAGTGGAGCAGAGATTCCCTTCTATCCTCATTGCAAAGGTATACAAGCTCCCCCAGACACCCAGGTGAGAGGGCTCTCCTACCTTGAAGGGCGAGTCACCTCTATCTTGACTGTGGTGGTACATGAGCTCCCCCTGACACACTGGTGGAAGGCGTCTCTAGCCTAATGGTGTGAGTCCCCTCTATTCTGGCTTTAGAAGTATAGGAGCACCCCAGGACTCCCAAGTGAACAGGGTCTCCCTCCTGGAGTGGTAAGTCCCCTTTACCCTGGCTGCAGCGGTATAAGAGCTCCCCCTGAAGCCCAGGTGGGAGCGGTCTCCGGCCAGGAGGAGCAACTCCCCTCTATCCTGGCTGTGGGGATATCTGAGCTCCCCCTGACACCCTCGTTGGAGGGGTCTCCCAACAGGAGGGGCAAGAACTTTCTACCCAGGCTGTGGTGGTATATGAGCTCCCACTGAAAGCCAGGTGGGAGGGGTCTCCCGCCTGGATGGGCAAGTCTCCTCTATCCTGGCTAAGGTGGTATACAAGTTCCCGGCAACACCAAGGTGGGAGGGTCTCGTGCCTGAAGGGGCGAGTCCCCTCAACCCTGGCTGGTGGGGGAGCCCCCTCCTGCCCTCAGTACTGAGAGGTCTCACGCCTGGAGAGGTGAGTCCCTGCTACCCCAGCTGCAGCTGTATAAGAACCCACCCTTGCCGGACACCCATGTGGGAGGGGTATTCCCCCTGGAGGGGTGAATCCCCGGTACCCTGGCTAAGGTAGTATAGGAGTTAACCCCATTCCCAGGTTGGAGGTATCTCTAGCATGGAGGTGTGAGTTGCCTGTACCCTGGCTGCTGGGGTATATGAGCTCCACCTGACACCCAGGTGGGAGGGATCTTCTGCCTGGAGGGGCGAGTCCCCTCTACCCGGGCTAAGGGGGTATAGGAGTTACTCCCATTCCCAGGTTGAAGTTATTACTCCCCTGGAGCTGTGAGTTGCCTCTACCTTGGCTCCTGGGGTATATGAGGTCCACCTAACACCCAGGTGGGAGGGGTCTTCTGCATGGACCAGCGAGTCCACTCAGCCCTGGCTGCAGAGGTTAAGGAGCTTCCCCTGACTCCCAGGCGGGAGGAGTCTCCCTCCTAGAGGGGTGTACCAGCTCTCCCAGACACCCAGATTGGAGGGGTCTCCTGCTTGGAGAAGCGAGTTTCCTCTATTCTGGCTGCTTTGGTATACGAGCTCCCCCTCATACCAAGATGTGAGGGGTCTTCCGCCTGAAGGGGTGAGTCCCCTCTACCCTGGCTCTAGTGGTTTACTAGCTTTCCCTGACACACAGTTTGGATGGGTGTCTCCCCTTGAGGGTCGAGTTTCCTCTATCCTGGCTGCAGTGGTATAGGAGGTACCCCCTACACCCAGGTGGGAGGGGTCTCCTGCCTCCAGTGGCGAGTACCCTCTACCCTGATATGTCAATATATGAACTCCACTGACAACCAGGTGGAAGGGATCTTCCGCCTGGAGGCTCTAGGCCCCACTCCCTTGGCTCTGGCTGTATAGGAGCTCCCGCGACACCCAGGATATGCGGTCTCCCAAATGGAGGGGCGAGTCTCCTCTATACTGGCTGCGGGGGTATAAGAGCTTCCCCAGACACCCAGATGAGAACAGTCTCCTGTCTGGAGCAGTGAGTCCCCTCTACCCTGACTGTGGCTGTATACAATCTCTCCCAGACACCCAGGTGGGAGGGGTATCCTACCTGAAGGGTAAAGTACCCTCTACTATGGCTGCAGTGGTATAAGAGCTCCCCCTGACACCTAGGTAGGAGGGGTCTCCTGCCTGGAGGGGCGAGTCACTTTTATCCTGGCTGTGGCCGTATAAGAGCTCCTGCTGACAGCCAGGTTGGAGGGGTATCCCGCCTGGATGGGGAAGTCTCTTCTAACCTGGCTAAGGTGGTATACAAGTTACCCCTGACACCCAGGTGGGAGGGTCTCCTGCCTGAAGGGGCAAATCCCCTCAACCCTGGCTGTAGGGGTATAAGAGCCCCCTCTTATCCTCATTAGTTAGGGGTCTCCTGCCTGAAGGGGTGGCTCACTGCTACCCAAGCTGCAGCTGTATACGAACCCCCCCTTGCCAGACATCCATATGGGAGGTGTCTCCAGACTAGAGGAGCGAGTTCCCTCTACCCTGGCTAAGGCCATATTGGAGTTATAGGTGGGAGGTGTCTCTTGCCTGGAGGTGCAAGTTGACTCTATCTGGGCTGCTGGGGTATATGAGTTCCACTTGACACCCAGGTGGGAGGGTTCTTCCGCCTGGAGGGGCGAGTCCAATCTGGCTGCAGAGGTTAAGGAGCTTCCCTTGACCCCCAGGGTAGAGGGGTCTCCTGCCTAGAGGGGTGACTTCCCCCTACCCTGGCTTCAGGGGTTTACCAGCTTTCCCAGACACCCAGGTGGGAGAGATCTCCTGCTTGGAGGGGCGAGTCCCCTCTATTCTGGCTGCTGTGGTATATGAGCCCCCCGCATATCCAGATGGGAGGGGTCTCCTGCTTTAAAGGGCGAGTCCCCTCTACCCTGGCCGCAGTGGTTTTACTAGCTTTCCCTGACACCCAGGAGGGAGGTGTCTCTTGCCTGGAGTGGTGAGTCCCTTCTTCCCTGGATGCAGTGGTATAAGAGGTCCCCCTACACCCAGGTGGGAGGAGCCTCCCGCCATTAGGGGCGAATCCCCTCTACAATGGCTGCTGCAGTAATCAAGCTCCCTCATACACCCAGGTAGGAAAGGGTCTCCCGATTGGACGGGTGAGTCCCCTCTACCCTTGCTTCAGAGGTAGAGGAGCTCACCCAGATACTCAAGTGCGGGGGGTCTCCCAATTGGAAGGCAAGTCCACTCTACCCTGGCTGCAGCAATGTAAGAACTCCCTCTGACATCCAGGTTGGAGGGGTCTCCTGGCTGGAGGGGCGAGTCCCCTCTACCCTAGCTGCAGCAGAATAAGAGCTCCCCCTGAAACCCAGGTGGATGGGTTCTTTCACCTGGCGGGGCCAGTCCCCTCTACCCTTGCTGCTGTGGGAAATTACCTCCCCCTGACACCCAGGTGGGAGGGTCTTTGGACTGGAGAGGAAAGGCCCCTCTACCCTGGCTGCAGTGGTATAGGAGGTCCCCCCTACACCCAGTGGCGAGTCCCCTCTACCCTGCTTGTGGGAGTATATTAACTCCCCTGACAACAAGGTGGAGGTGATATTCCACCTGGATGGTTGAGTCCCCTGTCTCTGGCTCTGGCGGTATATGTGCTCCCTCGACACCCAAGTTATGGGGTCACAAGCCTGGAGGGGGTGTATCAGCTCTCCCAGACACCCAGATGGGAGGGGTCTCCCGCCTAAAGGGGTGAGTCCCTTCTATTCTGACTGCTGTGGTATAGGAGCTCCCCACAATACCCAGATGGGAGGGGTCTCCCGCCTAAAGGGGCGAGTCCCCTCTACCTGACTGCACTAGTTTAATAGCTTTCCCTGTCATCCAGGTTGGATGGGTCTCTCACCTGGAGGGTTGAGTCCTCTTCACCCTGGCTGCGGTGGTAAAGGATCTCCCCCTGACACCTTGGTGGGTGGGTATCTAGCCTAGAGAGGCGAGTCCACTTTACCCTGGCTGTAGTGGTATAGGAGGTCCCCCCTACACCCAGGTCGGAGGGGTATCACGCCTCCAGTGGCTAGTCCTTTCTACCTTGCCTGTGGCAGTATATGAACTCCCCTGACAGGCAGGTGGAAAGGATCTTCCGCCTGGAGGTTCTAGTCTCCTTTCCCCTGGCTCTTGTGGTATAGGAATACCTCCCGACACCCAGGTTTTGGGGTCTCCCTACTGAAGGGGCGAATCCCCTCTACACTGGCGCGGGGGTATATGAGCACCCCCAGACACCCCGGTGTTAGGGGTCTCCTGTCAGGATAAATGAGTCCCCTATACCCTGGCTATGGATGTATAAAATCTCTCCCAGACTGGCTGCTGCAATAATCAAGGTCCCCCAGACACCCAGGATGTGGGGTCTCCAGATTGGAGGTATGAGTCCCCACTATTGTGGCTGCAGAGGTATAGGAGCTCACCCAGACACCCAGATGGGAGGAGTCTCCTATCTGGAAAGGCAAATCTGCTCTACCCTGGCTGCAGTGGTGTTGGAACTCCCCCTGACACCCAGGTGGGAGGGGTCTCCCGCCTAGAAGTGGGAGTCCCCTCTACCCTAACTGCTGTAGTATAGGAGCTCCCCTGACAACCAACTGGAAGGAGTCTTTGAGCAGGAGACTAGAGACCCCTCTAACCTGCTTCAGCAGTATAGGAGCTCCTCAGGACACCCAAGTGGAAGAGGTCTCCCATCTGAGGGTTAAGTTCCCTCTACACCACCTGCAGCCGTATAGGAGCTCCATGGGGCCCAGGTGGGAGGGGTATTCTGCCTGGAGGGGTGAGTCTCCTCTTCTCTGGATGTGGTGGTATAGGAGCTCCCCCCAACACCCAAATGGGAGGGGTCTCCCACCTGAAGGGGAAAGTACCCTCTATCATGGCTGCAGTGGTATAAGACCTCCCCCTGACACCCAGGTGGGAGGGGTCTCCTGCCTGGAGGGAACGTTGCTGCTACCTCAGCTGCAGCTGTATACAAACTCCCACTCGCCAGACACCCAGGTGGGAAGGGTCTTCCACCTGGAGGGGTGATTCCTCTCTACCCTGACTAAGGCAGTATAGGAGTTACCCCCATTTTCAGGTGGGAGGTTTCTCTCTCTTGGAGGTGCGCGTTTTCTCTACCTTAGCTGCTGGATTATATGAGCTCCACCTCACACACAGGTGGGAGGGATCTTCCACCTGGAGGTGCGAGTCCCCTCTAGCCAGGCTAAGGGGATATAGAAGTTACTCCCATTCGCAGGTGGGAGGTGTTTCTTGCCTGGAGGTGCGAGATGCCTCTACCCTGCCTGCTGGGATATATGAGCTCCACCTGACACCCAGGTGGGAGGGGTCTTCCGCCCTGAGGTGCAAGTCTACTCTATCCTGGCTGTAGCTGTTAAGGAGCATCCCCTGACACCCAGGTGAGAGGGATCTCCGGCTTAGAGGGGTGATTTCTCTCTACCCTGGATGAGGGGGTGTACCAGCTCTCCCATACACCCATATGGGAGGAGTCTCCTGCTTGGAGGGGAGAATCCCCTCTCTTATGTCTGCTGTGGTATATGAGCTCCCCACTATACCCAGATGGGAGGGGTCTCCCGCCTGAAGGGGCGAGTCCCCTCTACCCTGGGTGCAGTGGTTTACTAACTTTCCCTGACAACCAGGATGGATGTGTCTCTCACGAGAAGGGGCAAATCCACTCTACTCTGGCTGCTGCGGTAAAGAATCTCCCACTGACACCCAGGTGGAGGGGTGTTGAGAGCCACAGCCAAAGGGGCCCCAGCAAACTTTCAAACTGCCAGCTGATGATTGGCTCACAGCGGTCCCAGCAACATCTAGCTGATTGGCTCCTCTGCGGTGAAGCTCATTGGGCTGTTTCCCTGCCCTTTCAGGCCACGGAGCTGCTCATTGGGGGACTTTTTGGCTCCGCCCATGCGACCCAGCCAATCGGCCTCAAGAGCAAGAGGATTGTGGGAGGTGGAGGCTGGTGGTTGGAGAGTGTGGCTTGTGGGAAGCCGGTGGTGGCAGTTGGGCTCTGAGGGTTTTTTCCTGAGGAGCTGTTTTGTTTGGCATGTGTGGTTCTAAAAATAAAGTTAGTTTCTTTTGACAAGTGGCTCCTGAATTATGCCCAGCCAGACTGCGGCATTTGGTGGCTCGCACGGGGAACAACTGAGGGTAAGTAAACTGCTCGCCCCTGAGGGCAGGGTGAGAGGATGGGTAGCCATTTTCCTCTTTTGTTTTGCTTCACTTTTGTTTTAAGTTGCCTGTCCCTGGAGATGTGTTAGATGGAAGAAAAACTGCTCGCATCTGAGGAACAGATAGGGAGAAAGGACAGATGGACATTCCAGGAGGATAGAAAGGCTATAATGATTTTCTGTTGTTCCAATTTTGTTTCACTCTTTTTCAGTTTTGTTTGGCGTTATCTTCTTGGGTTGTATTATAGTTATAGTAGAAATATTCAAGTAAAAGAGAAGGTCTCTTGAGCTAGTCAGACAGAAAAAAATTCAAGTAAAAAAGAAGGTCTCTCGAGCTAGTCAGACAGAGGAAAACATTCAAGTAAAAGAGAAGGTCTCTCAAACTAGTCAGACAGAGGAAAAAATTCAAGTAAAAGAGAAGGTCTCTCGAACTAGTCAGACAGAGGAAAAGATTCAAGTAAAAGAGAAAGCCTCTCAAGGTAGTCAGACAGAGAAAGAAAGTGTAAAGCAGAAAAAGCCATCAGGGGGAAAGTTACAAAAAGAGACTGTTACTAACACCTTTCTATCACCAGAGGGCTTAAGTGTCCAACCAACAGCACCACCTCTACAGGAGACTGCTACTAACACCTTTCTATCACCAGAGGACGTAAGTGTCCAACTGACAAGGCCACCTATATATGCTGGAAGGCCCCCAACCTCCACAGTTGATAGTTCGGATCCTGAGACAGGATCTCAATAATAACATGCCCGGTATTTGAGGTAGGAGGGCAGCGAATTTACCATACTTAAAATTTCAAAACAGTGAAGCAGCTAAAAGAGGCTGTAACAACCTATGGTCCTCAAGCACCCTTCACTGTAAGCTTGGTCGAATCCATTACCAACTTGAACATGACGCCAGCAGATTGGGCTAATATGTGTAAAGCTGTGTTAAATGGAGGACAATACCTGTTATGGAAGGTTGCCAATGAGGAATTTTGCAAGGAGACGGCTAGGAGAAATGCAGCAGCTGGTTATCCTCAGAGAAATCTAGATATGTTGTTAGGAAAGGAACCTTATGAGGATCAGCAGTAACAAATTGCATATGATCCTGGTGTATATTTACAAATTGCTGTAGATGCAGTTAAGGCATGGAAGACTTTACAAGGACATGGAGGTTTACAAGGTCAATTATCTAAGGTAATACAAGGAGCTAATGAATCTTACGCTGAATTTGTAGATAGGCTTATTCAAACAGCTACCAAAGTTTTTGAGAATACAGAACAAGCAATGCCATTAATAAAACAACTGGCTTATGACCAAGTGAATCGTTGGTGCAGAGATATCATTAGACCATGGAAACATGAAGATTTAAACACATATATTAAATTATGTAGAGACATTAATGAACAAGAGCAAGTCGTGGCAAGTGCAGTAAAACAGGCTTTAGATGCCAGAGACATTAATGAACTAGGGCAAATTGTGGCAGCTGCAGTAAAACAGGCTTTAGATGCCAAGCCAAGAACATGTTACAATTGTGAACAAACAGGACATTTTAAAAGGAATTGCCCCATAGGAGGAGGGTTTAACAAAACTACGTATCAAAGGAGTAGAATACCGGGTATTTGCCCACAATGCCATAGAGGGAGACATTGGGCTAATGAATGCCGTTCTCAAACCACCATAGAGGGTACTCCATTATCAAAAACCGAACAAGGACCAAGTGTTTATCCACGATATTGTGGAGAAAGGCATCGGGCTCCATTGCCAAAAAATGGAAAAGGGGGCCCAATGCTCCGGGGCCCAAAACCACAAATATACGGAGTACTGGAGGGACCCAGCAACCCCATCAGTGTAGTGCCCAGGACACATTGTCCATCAGATCCCTCATCAGACAAACCAGAGGGAGCGCAGAGTTGGATACCTATGCCTCCACCAGAGCAGTACTAACTCCAGAGATGGGAGTTCAAATCATTCCCACAGGGGTAAAAGGACCTCTTCCCAAAGGAACAGTAGGCTTATTATCGGGATGCAGCTCTTCTACTCTAAAAGGACTTATGATAAGTCCTGGGGTAATTGATCCCGATTATGAAGGTGAAATAAAAATTATAGCCAGTTCTCCAAACGGTATATCAGTAATTCCACCAGGAGATAGATTAGCACAGTTAATAATAATACCAAGCCTACATGATAAATTTTCCAGGCGTACTGTAGAAAGAGGTTCCAAGGGATTAGGCTCCACAGGTGTAGATTGGGCTATGCTTTCTTTAAATTTAGATTCTCGCCCCATGCTAAAACTAAATATTCAAGGACAAGAATTTAATGGGCTACTGGATACAGGTGCAGACCTTAGCATCATCTCTCGTTAAGAATGGCCAAAACATTGGCCATTACAACAAGCCACTCAAACGCTTCGAGGCCTAGGAGTAGCGACTAATCCCCATAGAAGTGCAATGGTATTAGATTGGAAGGATCCTGAAGGATGTGAAGGAACTATACAGCCATATGTATTGGATCATCTCCCTGTAAATTTATGGGACGAGATGTCCTAGATCAATTAGGTTTGACATTAACAAATAACATCAATCAATATGAACCCACTATTAGGGCTAGACAAAGTTTTAGGAAAGGAAAAAGTTTAGAAAAACAAGAACAAGGTACAGCAGCACCAGTACAAATAGATCAAGGAACAGACAGACATGGGTTGCATTTTCAGAAAGGGCCACTGAGACAATCAAAATTACTTGGAAATCAGAAACACCAGTATGGGTTCCTCACTGGCCCCTGATTAAAGAAAAGATACAAGCAGCCCATGTCCTGGTCAAACAACAATTAGCGGAAGGACATATACAACCTTTTGTATCTCCCCATAATAATCCCATTTTTGTCATCAAATAGAAATCTGGTAAATGGAGATTATTGAAAGATATAAGAGCCATTAATAATGAGATGGTTATTATGGGACCTGCTCAATCCAGGATTCCTCAATTGTCTGCTTTGCCAAAAACCTGGTATGTTTTAGTTACAGATATTAAAGATTGTTTTTTTCAATTCCAATTCATCCTGAGGATAGACCAAGTTTTGTATTTACTATCCCTGCACTGAATCATGAAGGTCCTGATCAGAGATATGAATGAAAAGTACTCCCTCAAGGGATGGCTAACAGCCCAACTATGTGTCAAATTTATGTTAACAAAGTAATCCAGCCACTTAGAAATCAAAATCCTGAACTACAAATATTTCACTATATGGATGATGTATTATTAGCACACAAAGCTAAAAACACATTGCTAGAATGTTATGCCACACTTACAAACTTATTAAAAAATTATAATCTAGATATAGCAATAGATAAAGTACAATTAAATTTTCCAATTAATTATTTAGGAGTTCTATTATCCTCAACCATGGTCCATCCACCAAAAATTCAAATACGAGTAGATCAATTCAAATCACTTAACGACTTTCAAAGTTATTAGGAGACATAAATTGGATAAGGCCTTATCTAGGTATACCAACAGTAGAGTTGGGACCTTTATTTGATATCCTAAAAGGTGCATCAGATCCAAATTCACCCCGAATGTTAATGCCTGAAGCAAGAAAGGCATTAAAAATCATTGAAACATATATGGAACATATGCATTTGGATAGAATTGATATAAGTTCGCCTTTATTATTTATTGTACTACCAACAAAAAATATTCCTACAGGAGTATTTTGGCAAGAAGGTCCATTATTATGGATACATTTATCTTATTCTTTTAACACTATTCTTACTAGGTATCCTGAGGCTGTAGGACAATTAATACTCAAAGGAATAAAAGCAGCAAAGGGAGTGTTTGGAATTTCTCCCAATAAAATTATTACTCCATATACCATGAATCAAATTGATGAGTTAGCTAATGAGTTAAATACTTGGGCAATAATCATGTGCAAATCTAATGTTTCATTTGATAACCACTTACCATCTAATCCTTTATTGTCTTTTTGGTCATCGCATCCTGTAATTTTTCCAAAAATGACAAGAAAAACACCTATTGGGAATGCTCCAAATATATTCACTGATGGATCAAATATGGTACAGCAGCAATAGTTACACCTGATCAAACTTTTACATTTTTAGTACCCAAACAATCGGCTCAAAAGGTAGAGCTTAATGCAGTATTACAAGCTTTTGTAATGTTTAAAGATTCTGTATTTAATTTATTTTCCGATAGTCAGTATATATTTAATGCTATAGTATCCCTTGAAGATGCTGGTAGGATTTCCCCTTCCTCTGCTGTTTTCTCTTTGCTTTCCACTATACAAAGTCTAATCTGGGACAGAAAAGATCCATTCTTTATAGGACATATCAGGGCACATACAGGATTGCCTGGAGCCCTTAGTTTGGGCAATGATTTAGCAGATAAAACTACACATGACATACATATTTTCTTTACACTAGAAGAAGCTATAAATTTTCATAAAAAGTTCCATGTCAATGCTAATACTTTACAAAAGCGTTTTAAAATAACTAAGGAACAAGCTAGACAAATAATAAAACAATGTCAAAATTGTGTGACCTTTTTACCACAAGTTAATCTTGGAGTCAATCCTAGAGGACTGATACCTAACCATATTTGGCAGATGGACGTCACACACTTGCCAGAATTTGGAAAATTGAAATATTTGCATGTTACAGTTGATACTTCTTCTGGATTTTTGATGGGCTCCCTTCATGCTGGAGAAAAAACTAAAGATGTTATAGCTCATTGCTTAAAAAATTTTGCCACTGTGGGCGTTCCAAAACAGTTAAAAACAGATAATGGTCCTGGTTATAATTCTACCTCTTTTAAACAATTTTGCTCATCATTTGGCATTACTCATATAACAGGAATCCCATACAATCCACAGGGACAAGGCATAGTTAAAAGAGTTCATCAAACTATTAAAATGTACTTATTAAAGCAAAAAGAGGGAATTGGGAAGGGGTATATATTCCCCAAAGATAAACTTAAAATAACCCTCTTTACTCTAAACGTTTTCAATTTGGATTCATCAGGGCTTAATGCTGCTGAAAGGCATACATGTCCACAAAATGTACATAAACCCAAGGTACTTTGGAAGGATATTCTAACAGGACAATTGAAAGGTCCTGACCCAGTAATTGTCTGGAGTCGGGGGTCTGTTTGTGTGTTTCCACAGGGAGACAGCAGCCGATTTGGATTCCAGAGAGATTAACTAAGGTCCTGACCTAGTGATTGTCTGGAGTCGGGGGTCTGTTTGTGTGTTTCCACAGGGCCAACAGCAGCCTATTTGGATTCCAGAGAGATTAACTAAAGCGATTTCTACAGACCAAAAAAAAGATGATTTGGCTCAAATCCATAACAGCTGATATCCAAAACTCCAGTTTGGCTATCCTTACATCTGCGGCAGAACCAGGATGCTTTTTTCAATATCTATTTTATTATTACACTTTCCCACATCATAAAGTTCTATTTTGTTTTTTGAGCTCATACAGACCTAGGTTAATGTTTTGCGGATCAGTTCTATTTTTTGACTATAGAGTTTTTAAACATTGCAATGGAGATTTCACCTGTAAAAAGATAAAGCCTTTACTATTATGTTATTTGTTGTATGTATTATACTATGTGTGCACACTTGTGTTTTATGTTGTATATTTGTATGTACGTATGTCCATATATCATATATGATGAGCGCTCATGAAAAAATGGATCCAAATATTTTTTTATTCATGTGATTTAAATAGTTTAATTTAAATTGGGTATACAGCTGTTGAGGATTGTTTTAATATGTGAACAAAAAAGCAGGTTAACAGATCTGTTTGTTTACTTTCACCTTTCCTTTGCATTATATTTAATAATTCTGTTCAAGATAATGTAAATTGTTAAGAAAATTGTTTTCTTTTAGTGTCTTCTGGAATGCTACATAATTTTTTCTTTAGCCATTATTGCCCGAATTCCTATCTTCATCCCAGTGCCTGTGAAGACAAAGATAAAACCAATCTACAGCTTCTGCAAGAGCCATCACTGAACTGCTTGCAGAATTTTCCTGGACTATGTATCACTCATATGCATTGTGAACCCACTTGTATGCATTGTGAACTATCTGTTCGTGCAGCGACTTGTGGTAGTGTTGGGGTATTCTTGCTGATGGTGTCATCGGTGTACAATTTTTCCAAAAGGAGCCATAAATTGGCTTGGTGTATCTTCCTCCCTTCTGCTTGTCATGGTCATTCAACTAAAATTTTGGGGCCAGCAGAGGTGAGGCAAAGAACCTCACCCCCCCACACTGGTATAAAGACCTATCCACAGGTGTGACTGTATGCTGGACCGGTATTGAATGATGGGTAAGATCCAATTGCAATGGTACCAACCTAAGACAGGAGGCTGACACCTTGAGGTCAGCTCATCCGATGAATGGTAAGGTCCATATGTACTACTGGACAACCTAAAGCAGGCACGGTCCCTAAGACACATGCTTGTTGTTTAAACAGAGAGGGGGAGATGTTGAGAGCCACAGCCGAAGGGGTCCCAGCAAACTTCCAGCTGCCAGCAAACTTCCAGCTGCCAGCTCTGATTGGCTCATAGTGGCCCCAGCAAACTTCTAGCTGCCAACTGATTGGCTCCTCTGCGGTGATGCTCATTGGGCTGTTTCCCTGCCCTTTCAGACCATGGAGCTGCTCATTGGGGGACTTTTTTTGGCTCCACCCATGCGACCCAGCCAATCGTCCTCAAGAGCAGGAGGAGTGGGGGAGGTTGAGAGGCTTGTGGGAAGTCGGTAGTGGCAGTTGGGCTCGGAGGGTTTTTCCTGAGGAGCTGTGTGGTGTGATGTGCGTGGTTCTAAAAAGAAAGTTTGTTTCTTTTGACAAGTGGCTCCTGAATTGTGCCCAGCCAGACTGCGGCAAGGGGGCTTGTATAAGACAGCAGTCAGAATAGAGGGGACTGTCCCCTCCAAACAGGAGACCTCTCCCACCTTGGTGTCTGGGAGAGCTGGTACACCCACTCACCCGGGTAGAGGGTCATCACACCTCTGGGCGGGCCACCCCTCCCACCTGGGTCAGGGGAAGTTCCTTAACCGCTGCAGCCAGGGTAAAGTGGACTCACCCTCCAGGCGGAAGACCCCCTCCCACCTGTGTGTCAGGTGGAGCTCATATACCCCAGCAGACAGGGTAGATGCAACTCGCCCCTCCAGTCAAGAAATGCCTCCAACTTGGGTGTCTGGCAAGGGGGGATTTGTATACAGCTGTAGCTGTGTTAGCAGTGACTCACCATTCCAGGGGGGAGACCCATCCCTACTGAAGGTAGGAGGGGGCTCTTATACTCCTGCAGCCAGGGTTGCGGGGACTCACCCCTTCAGGTGAGAGACCTATCCAACCTGGGTGTCAGGGAAAGCTAATATACCACTGCAGCCAGGGTACATGGGACTTGCCCTTTCAGGCGTGAGACTCCTCACATCTGGGTATGGGGGGGGGCTCATATACAACAGGAGCCAGAATAAAAAGATTTGCCCCTCCAATCAGGAGCCCCCTCCCACCTGATTGTCTGTGAGAGCTGGTATACCCTCAGCCAGGGTAGAGGAAAGTCACCCCTCTAGGTGGGAGACCCCTCCCACCTGGGTGTCAGGGAAAGCTCCTTAACTGCAGCAGCCAGGACAAAGTGGACTCGATCCTCCAGGCAGAAAACCCTTCCTACCAGGGTTTCAGATGGAGCTCATATACCCCAGCAGCCAGGGTAGAGGCAACTCGCACCTGAGGCAAGAAACACCTCCCAACTGGGAACGGGAGTAAATCCTATACTGCCTTAACCCAGTAGAGGGCACTCGCCCCCCAGGCAGAAGACCCCTCCTACCTGGGTGTCAGGTGAGCTCATATACCCCAGAGCCAGGGTACAGGCAACTTGCACCTCCAGAAGGAAGACACCTATCACTTGTGCATGGGGGTAACTCCTACAACGCCTTAGCCCTGGTAGACAGGACTGGCCCCTCCAGTCGGGTGACCCTATAATCTGGGTGTCGAGAGAGCTCCTATACCGCCAGAGCCAGGGGAGATGGGACTTGAACCTCCAGGCAGAAGATACCGTCCATCCAGTTGTCAGGATGAGTTTATATACTCCCACAAGCAGGGTAGAGAGGACTTGCCACTAGAGGCAGGAGACCCCTTCCACCTGGGTGTAGAGGGGACCTCCTACTCAACTGAAGCCAGGGTAGAGGGGACTTGCCTCTCTAGGCCGAAGTCCCCCCCTGCCGCAGTCTGGCTGGGCACAATTCAGGAGCCACTTGTCAAAAGAAACTAAGTTTAGTTTTAGAACCACACACGCCAAACAAAACAGCTCCTCAGGAAAAAACCCTCGGAGCCCAACTGCCACCACCGGCTTCCCACAAGCCACACTCTCCAACCACCAGCCTCCACCTCCCACAATCCTCTTCCTCTTGAGGCCGATTGGCTGGGTCGCATGGGCGGAGCCAAAAAGTCCCCCAATGAGCAGCTCCATGGCCTGAAAGGGCAGGGAAACAGCCCAATGAGCTTCACCGCAGAGGAGCCAATCAGCTAGATGTTGCTGGGGCCGCTGTGAGCCAATCATCAGCTGGCAGTCTGAAAGTTTGCTGGGGCCCCTTCAGCTAGATGTTGCTGGGGCCGCTGTGAGCCAATCTGTAGTAAGCCATTGTTGTAAATTGTGGCCGCCATTAGAAGATGGCGCCGGCTTCCACTGTGGCCTGTGATAAATCAAATTCCTTTGTGGAGAGTTGGCACGCTATCTCTTGCCACCCTATAAGAAAGACCCACGCGGCGGTTTAAGATTGGTACGTGGGAGGCTTTATTAGGCTGTGCTTGGGCCCTCGAGAGGAAGAAGAAGAAAGAAAGGGAGTCACTAAAAGATACTTAAATCAAGGCCTGAATAAACTGCTGAAAGAAGATTCCTGAGTTGCGTCTTCCTTGCGGGCAAGGGGTCGCGACAAGTGGTGCCGAGACCCGGGAACCAGAACTTTCAGCAGTCAGGGGTGGTGCACCAATTAGTCCCAGGTAAGGTGGGACCCGCGATTAAAGCGGAGATTAGTCCCAGGTTAATTGGGACCTGCGATTAAAGCAGAGATTAGTCCCAGGTTAATTGGGACCCCGGTTAAAGCGGAGATTAGTCCTAGGTAATTAGGACTCGCTGTCAAGGCGGCAGCTCCTCTGTAAAGCCAGAGAGAGCATTAAATCTTATTGCAGCTGCACTGTGTACTTTTGCTCTTACTTTCACTCTTGTTTGTTGTGTGTCTTTTGTTGTGTCATGGGTGCCGTATCTTCAAGTCCGCTTCTCCTGGCCCTAGATAACCTGTTACGTTCCAAGAGCCTAGAAGTGAAACGTAGTACTTTACAGAGATTTTTACAGAAGACAGATATTGCTGCATCATGGTTTCCGTTCTGGGGCAGCTTTACTCTGCCTAGCTGGGATAAGTTAGGCACAGACCTTGACTTTGCTTCTGAGCAGGGCATATTAGAGGGTGGGGTGATACCCCTTTGGAAGATGATTCGTAGTTGCCTCACAGATAGCAGATGTCAGGAAGCACTTACTAAAGGACAAGAAGTTTTAGAGCAGTTACATGAAGAAAAATCAGAAATGGCAGGCAGTGAGGTATTTCAGGAGGGTGGGAGTGTGCGGAGCGAGAAACAGGGGAGGAAACAATTATCTCCGGCAGGCAGTGACGTATTTCAGGAGGATGGCAGTGTGCGAAGCGAGAAACAGGGGAGGAGGCGATTGTCTCTGGCACGGAGTGAAATATTTCAGGAGGAAAGGAATGTGCAGAGCGAGAAAAGGGGGAGGAAACGCTTGTATCCAGATCTCAGTACACTGCGCACACTCAGATGCAAAAGTGGGTCAGAAGAGGAGGAGGATGAACAGGAGGAGCTCGGGAGACTGTCTCGGCAGCTAGGGAGTTTAACTATGGGAGAAGGAAACAAAAATAAACAGGAGCTCAAGAAAAATGATCCTCCGGACCCGCCACCATACGGTGAGGGTGTTTCGAGGAGAGCTTTCCATGCCCAAACATGGAGGGCTGTTAATGCTGAGATGGGTCTTGCTTATCCAGTTTTCCAGGATGACAATAGGGGAAGATTCCATGAGCCCTTAGATTTCAAAATTGTGAAGACCCTGGCAGAGTCTGTGCGTACTTATGGGGTGGATGCCGCCTTCACATTAACTCAGGTGGAGAGTCTGTCTAGATACTGTATGACTCCCTCTGATTGGGCTAGCCTTGTTCGGGCTTGTGTTTCTCCAGGCAAATATTTGGACTGGAGAGCCTTTATGCTAGAGGGTGCTGTAGAGCAGGCTGCCCAAAACTATGCGGTGGGACACCCCCATTGGGACAAGGAAATGCTTTTGGGACAAGGCAGATTTGCTAATCAACAAACAGGATACCCCCCTGAGGTATATGAACAGATCAATAACATTTGTATCCGTGCATGGAAATCACTCCCAAATAGAGGAGAAGTGTCTGGCAATTTAACAAAAATCATGCAAGGCCCCACAGAACCTTTCTCGGACTTTGTTGCTAGGATGGTGGATGCCGCAGGAAAAATCTTTGGTGACCCTGATAGAGCAATGCCCTTGATTAAACAACTTGTTTTTGAGCAATGCACCAAAGAATGTAAAGCAGCAATCGCTCCTTATAAAAACAAGGGCATGGAAGCTTGGATGAAAGTGTGTAGAGAGCTTGGAGGACCTTTAACTAATGCAGGTCTTGCAGCTGCTGTCCTTCGGATTGCAAAAGGGGGCGGTCCTGGTGCCGGAACATGCTTCCATTGTGGTCAATCCGGCCATTTCAAACGTGACTGTCCTAAAAAAGGCAATTTTACTGGACCTCCTCGCGGTGGCCCTTCTAATGGCCCTCGTCAACCGGGGCTGTGTCCAAAATGCAAAAAGGGGAAGCATTGGGCAAGGGAGTGTAGATCAGTGAGGGACATCCATGGACAGCCTATTTCAGCTGGGCCAAAAAACGGCCGAAGGGGCCCCCGACCCCAGGGCCCGCAAATATATGGGGCAATGGAGAATGTCACACCCGAACCCGAGACATGGCCTTCTCTGCGCCATCCCACGAGATGCGGAGAGCCACTACAGGTGCCGCGGGATTGGACCTCTGTTCCACCTCCAGACTCGTATTAACACCTAAGATGGGAGTCCAATTGGTGGAAACTGAGTTCAAAGGGCCTTTACCCCCTGGCACTGTAGGTTTGTTAATTGGACGTGCATCCTCTATCCTACAAGGTCTTAATGTTTTCCCCGGAGTTGTAAACCCTGATACTGTAGGGGCAATAAAGGTTATGGTGGAAGCTCCAAGGGGCATTGTGTCTATCTCCCCAGGGGATCGGATTGCTCAATTGCTAATTTTGCCTAGTTTGCATAATCACTTCCCTGCTGACTCAAGGTCACGGACAGGAAATCAGATTGGTACCACCGGAGGAAATTGTGCCTATTTGTCACTGGATATGAGCAATCGCCCCACTTTGGAATTAAGCATAGAAGGTAAATCTATTGTGGGATTGCTGGACACAGGAGCAGATCGTAGTATCATAGCCCTTAAGGACTGGTCTAGGGGATGGCCAGTGCAGGCTTCTGATCAATCCTTAAGAGGACTTGGATATGCCCAAGCCCCTCAAATCAGCTGTAGACATCTATCTTGGAAGGACTCGGAAGGACACGATGGTACCTTTCAGCCTTATGTACTTGATTTACCTATTTCTTTATGGGGCCGTGATCTGATGAAAGACATGGGGTTCACTCTTAGTAATGACTATTCCCCAGTGTCTCAACATATCATGCAAAATATGGGGTATAAGCCAGGTCTAGGACTAGGAAGGCACCTACAGGGACGTAAGCATCCTGTGCAAGGTCATCAAAAGCTTAACAGGTTTGGTCTGGGTTTTTCCTAGGGGCCACTGGGGCTCAAATACCCATAACATGGCTCACCGAGGAGCCTGTTTGGGTGCCTCAGTGGCCTCTTCCCTCGGTTAAACTGGCAGCAGCCCATGATCTAGTCAAAGAACAACTTGATTTGGGTCACATCCAACCTTCTACTTCTCCATGGAATACTCCCATATTTGTCATTAAGAAAAAATCAGGGAAGTGGCGCCTACTGCATGATCTACGAGCAGTTAATGCTCAGATGCAGCTTATGGGGCCCATTCAAAGAGGGCTGCCTCTGCTCTCCTCTGTTCCTCAAGGCTGGCATATAATTGTTATTGACATTAAAGACTGTTTCTTTTCCATTCCTTTGCATCCTAAAGATTCCCAACGTTTTGCTTTCACCCTTCCCTCGTGTAATCACGAGGAACCAGATCAAAGGTTTGAGTGGGTGGTGTTGCCACAGGGGATGGCTAACAGTCCCACGATGTGCCAGATGTATGTGGGGAAGGCACTCGCACCTCTCAGACATAAGTATTCCTCCACCAAGATCATTCACTATATGGATGATGTGTTATTGGCCGCAAAATTAGAACAGACAGTTTATGAGGCTTATAAAGAACTCGTGATGCTGTTGGCTCAACATGGACTGCACATCGCACCTGAAAAGGTTCAAACGGGGGATTCTATCAGGTTCTTGGGAGCGACAATTGGGTATGACAAATTAAAACCACAAAAAATTACCATCAGGACTCAAGATCTCCGAACTTTAAATGATTTTCAAAAATTGCTGGGAGATATTAATTGGATAAGAGGATATTTACATATTCCTAATATTGTGCTCCAGCCTTTGTATGCTACTCTTAAGGGTGATCCAGATCTTGCTTCCCCTCGTAGCCTCACTACTGAGGCTAGAGCGGCCCTTATAAAAGTAGAACAAGCTATACAGCATGCCACTCTATGCAGGCTCCAGAGTGATAAACCTTTCCAGTTATGTGTGCTTGCCACTATGCGGCAGCCTACTGGAGTACTGTGGCAAGATGGGCCTTTACTATGGATCCACCCACATGTATCCCCAGGAAAATCCTTAGAATATTATCCTGATGCTGTTGCAGCATTGGCACTTAAAGGGATTCAACAAAGCATTCAATTTTTCGGCCAATCACCTTCTTCTCTTATCATACCCTACACTAAAGCTCAACTTAATGTTTTATGTGCTACTCTAGACAACTGGGCTATTCTGTGTTGCTCGTTTCAAGGGAGTATTGATAATCACTACCCTTCTCATCCATTACTCCATTTTGTTAAAGAACATCCCATCATTTTCCCTAAGGTAACTTCATCCAGTCCAATTCCGGGGGCTGTTAACATTTTTACTGATGGTTCCAAGTCTGGAATGGGAGCCTACGTAATTAATGACTCTCCCCCTATTCAGCATCAATTTGTTCCTGGAAATCCACAATGGGTAGAACTACAAATTGTTATTGAAGTTTTTAAACAGTGTTCTTTTCCTTTTAATCTTATTTCAGACTCCAGCTATGTGGTACAAGCACTAAAAGTCCTGGAGGCCGTGGGAACTATTAGTGATGCCCACAATGTGTCTGTTTACTTTACTCAGCTTCAACAGCTTATCTCTAACCGCACTGCTTCTTTTTATCCAATGCACATCAGGGCTCACACTCTCTTCCTGGTCCGTTATCCCAAGGTAATGCCTGTGCGGACTTAGCCACTAGAAGTCAATTGATATGCTTGGCTTCCTCCTTAGAGGGGGCTAAATTGTTTCACCAAAACTTCCATGTTAATGCATTAATGCTGCGCAGGCATTTTTCCATTTCAAGAGCGGATGCTCGGCAGATAGTATTACAATGTCCCCATTGTGTCACATTTCTTCATCCCCCTAATTATGGAGTAAACCCACGGGGATTAAAGCCATTGGTTGTTTGGCAAATGGATGTGACACATATACCTGACTTTGGTAACCTTAAGTATGTGCCTGTTTCCGTTGATACATGCTCTGGAATTATCCATGCTTCTGCTTTATCGGGAGAAAAGGCACGTAATGTCATTACTCACTGTTTAGAGGCATGGGCAGCATGGGGTGCACCTGCATCCCTTAAGACTGATAATGGACCTGCTTATACTGGCAGACAATTTACAGCTTTTTGTTCTACTATGGGAGTGCAACTTACTCATGGTTTACCTTATAATCCTCAAGGACAAGGCATTGTTGAGCGTGCTCATCGCACCTTAAAGGAAACTTTACAAAAACAAAAAGGGGGAATAGGAGCTAAACACACTCCTAAAGAACGCCTGTCCTTAGCTCTCTTTACCATTAATTTTTTGAATTTGGATATTCATGGTCGCTCTGCGGCCGATAGACATGTGTCCCCTCAGCCCTCTGTGATTGGCTATGTTAAGTGGAAGGATGTTCTTACGGGCCAATGGAATGGCCCTGACCCCGTGCTGACATGGGCACGAGGATCTGTATGTGTTTTTCCCCAGGATCGTACGGAACCGTTGTGGGTCCCTGAACGCTTGACAAGAAGAGTCTCGACACCAGCTGACCAGCAACAAGAGATACCACAACAATCCTGTGATGAGGATCTTCATTCTGCTAAGTGCTCTGGCTCTGGTGCTGGTGCCGATGGCACAGGCGACACCAATGCGGTGGTGGGCAGTGGCACGGGCCTGGCCAATGCCGATGCCAGTTCATGGTAATTCTAGTGTCCTCCCCACTCTTTTTTCTACCTCATGTGAGATGTCTGCTCCCTGTGCCTCTCCTAGAGGGGACATGGAGAGAATTTTTAATCAATCTCAAGTTAATCTCACAGGAGTTTTTTGTTTCAGCCTTAGAAACGCTAATTGCATTAGCCTTAAGACCAAAAATTTGACTAACTGGGAGGACCCATTGTGGTCCAATCAGGTCTCAGGAAGCATTATCAGTGATATATTGAGCAAGGTAGTTTCGGGGAAGCAATCAGGCTCAGGGACCCCCGCAAACAGCAGCTCTGCTCTCAACATAACTACCTTGGCTATTATCTCCGAGGTACTAATCCCAGTGCCTCCTTCTTCTAGTAGTATTTATAATGCCACTCATTTTAAGGCCTCTCCTTACTGTTCCCCTAATCTTGGTTTCCCCCCAACATTTACGCCTTGTCAGGATCATTCTTGGGAGAAACATCAAGTTGCTAAAGGTTTCTCCCTTTCCCCCTCTCTTAAGAGGTATGTTTATAACTTTAACAATAGTGCCAGCTCCTCTACAGGAGTAGGTTGGTCCTGGTTTCAGTGGCTGATTTCCAATGAAAAGGGGGCTTCAGCCGATATTTCTGCATTGGCTCAGTTGCTAAGAGCCAAAAGTTGGCTGGCTAATATTTCTGGTACTGTTAGGGAAAGTGAACAAGGTAATAGACTTACATCTGTTTCATTCAACTCTCTGTTGTATAATGCCACATTGCCTCCTGCAATGGTCTGTGTCCAATCCCCCTTCTTATTCCTTTTGGCTGAGGCCACCTCATCGGGGATGCTGGATTGTTCTCATACTACCTGTCTCTTATCTGAGTGTTGGAATGGTTCCTGGACTATAGCAGTGGTTATGAAAATTCCAACTTTTGTCCCAATCCCGGTCACTGCGGATCCTGATAAATTCCCTATTGTTGAGCTACTTAGAGTCCACAGAGATTTTGGAATCACAGCGGCTATAGTGACAGCCGTGGCGGTATCTGCTGCTGCAGCGGTTACGGCCAAAGTGGCTATGGCCAATCAAGTACAAACTGCTGCCACCATTAATCAAGTTGTCCAACAAACTTCCACCATACTTGAATCCCAAAATACAATTAATCAACATATTTTGTCAGGGATTTTAGCTGCCAACCAAAGAATAGATTTACTCTAAGCTCAGGTAAAAGAATTGGCTGACTTAGTGCTTTTGGGTTGTGTTGACCAACGTGCACATTTATGCATAACCTCTGTCAGATTTAATGATTCCAGGAATGCTTCCCGCATCATTGGCAAATATTTGGCTGGAAATTGGTCCATGGAAGCGGAAGACATGATCCAGTCTCAACTAACCCAGATAGCTGTCTTGAATAACACCCGTGTTGATCCCGTGACTTTGGGTCAATTCACCGATTGGATATCTTCTGCTTTTTCCTTTTTTAAAGAGTGGGTGGGGGTAGGCATTTTTGGTACAATGTGTTGCTTCGGTATGTTTCTCTGTTTGTGGTTTCTCTGTCGCCTCAAGGCCCGCAATGCTCACGATAAGGCTATGATCATCCAAGCTCTTGCAGCTTTAGAAAATGGCAATTCACCTCAAGTCTGGCTTGCGCAGCTTAAACAGTAAATCTTTGACATGGTCGTTGCACCCCAAGTTGTTATAACATTGCACTGGGATCGGCATGTCTTTCCTCATTATTCTCTTAGTGTTGGAAAGCCCTTGCACTCTGCCGGTCTTGCTGCCATTGCACGCAGGTGGGTTTCCACACTAATGCTTCTCTATCGCCTTAAAGTCTGTGCCTTTCTTTCAGGGTGCTGTCAACTCATTTGTCGTTGTGTATAGCCACAGAACAGCCTCAGCTGTCCCCCTTCGTCCACCTTCATCACGATGCAGGATGCGAGGCAAAGCACTGCACTTGAGTGATCCCTCAAAGGACCTCAAGGAAAGCATGTCCTATTGCATGCGGGTTTGACGTCCACACCCCCGCCCTACGAAAAAAGGCGTCGGCTGATATGGGGTCAGGTCTGGGGAAGGCGCCTCCTTAGGACTGAACCATACATTGCAGCCACGTCTGCACAGTAGGATAGGACCTCTACTTTCGCCTGCATTGTTTTATAAATTAGAAGGGGGAACTGTAGTAAGCCATTGTTGTAAATTGTGGCCGCCATTAGAAGATGGCGCCGGCTTCCACTGTGGCCTGTGATAAATCAAATTCCTTTGTGGAGAGTTGGCACGCTATCTCTTGCCACCCTATAAGAAAGACCCACGCGGCGGTTTAAGATTGGTACGTGGGAGGCTTTATTAGGCTGTGCTTGGGCCCTCGAGAGGAAGAAGAAGAAAGAAAGGGAGTCACTAAAAGATACTTAAATCAAGGCCTGAATAAACTGCTGAAAGAAGATTCCTGAGTTGCGTCTTCCTTGCGGGCAAGGGGTCGCGACACCAATCATCAGCTGGCAGTCTGAAAGTTTGCTGGGGCCCCTTTGGCTGTGGCTCTCAACATCTCCCCGTCTCTGTTTAAACAACAAGAATGTGGCTTAGGGACCATGCCTGCCTTAGATTGTTTAATAGTACATATGGTCCTTACCCATTATCAGATGAGCTGACCTCAAGGCGTCAGTCTCCTGTCTTAGGTTGGTACCATTGTAATTGGATCTTACCCATCACTGACTACCAATCCAGTATACAGCCACACTTGTGTAGAGGTCTTCGTACCAGCGGGGGGGTGAGGTTCTTTGCCTCACCTCTGTTGGCCCCCCAAATTTTGTTGAATGATCATGACAAGCAGAAGGGAGGAAGATACACCAAGCCAATTTATGGCTCCTTTTGGAAAAATTGTACCACCGATGACACCATCAGCATAAATACCCCAACACTACCAGAAGTCGCTGCACCAACAGATAGTTCACAATGCATACTAGTGAGTTCACAATGCATACAAGTGATACATAGTCCACGCAAGTTCTGCAAGCAGTTCAGTGATGGCTATTGCAGAAGCTGTAGATTGGCTTTATTTTTGTCTTCATGCACTGGGATGAAGATAGAAATTCTGGCAATAATGGCTAAAGAAAAAATTATATAACATTCCAGAAGGCACTAAAATAAAACAATTTTCTTAACAATTTACATTGTCTTCACTGAAGACAGGAATTCTGGCAATAATGGCTAAAGAAAAAATTATGTAACATTCCAGAAGGCACTAAAAGAAAACAATTTTCTTAACAATTTACATTATCTTTAAGGGAATTATTAAATACAATGAAAAGGAAAGGTGAAAATAAACAAACAGATCTGTTAACCTCCTTTTTTGTTCACATATTAAAACAATTCTTAATAGTTGTTTACCTAATTTAAATTAAACCATTTAAATCACGTGAATAAAAAAATATTTGCATCCATTTTTTCATGAGCACTCATCATATATGACATATGGACATACGTACATTCAAACACAAAACACAAGTGTGCACACATAATACATACGACACATAACATAATAGTAAAGGCCTTATAACTTTTTACAGGTGAAATCTACATTGCAATGTTTAAAAACTCTATAGTCAAAAAATAGAACTGATCAGCAAAACATTAACCTATGTCTGTATGAGCTCAAAAAAACAAAATATGGGAAAGGGCAATAATAAAATAGATATAGAAAAAAGCATTCTGGTTCTGTCGCAGATGTAAGAATAACCAAACTGGAGTTCTGGATATCACATCTTCTTTTTGGTCTGTAGAAATCGCTTTAGTTAATCTGTCTGAAATCCAAATCAGCTGCTGTTCTCCCTGTGGAAACACACAAACAGACCCCTGACTCCAGACAATTACTGGGTCAGGACCTTTCCATTGTCCTGTTAGAATATCCTTCCAAAGTACCTTGGGCTTAGGTACATTTTGTGGACATATATGCCTTTCTGCAGCACTAAGCCCTGATGAATCCAAATTTAAAACGTTTAGAGTAAAAAGGGTTATTTTAAGTTTATCTTTGGGGAATATATACCCCTTCCCAATTCCTTCTTTTTGCTTTAATAAGTACATTTTAATAGTTTGATGAACTCTTTCAACAATGCCTTGTCCCTGTGGATTGTATGGGATTCCTGCTGCTGTACCATATTTGATCAATCAGTGAATATATTTGGAGCATTCCCAATAGGTGTTTTTCTTGTCATTTTTGGAAAAATTACAGGATGCGATGACCAAAAAGACAATAAAGGATTAGATGGTAAGTGGTTATCAAATGAAACATTAGATTTGCACATGATTATTGCCCAAGTATTTAACTCATTAGCTAACTCATCAATTTGATTCATGGTATATGGAGTAATAATTTTATTGGGAGAAATTCCAAACACTCCCTTTGCTGCTTTTATTCCTTTGAGTATTAATTGTCCTACAGCCTCAGGATACCTAGTAAGAATAGTGTTAAAAGAATAAGATAAATGTATCCATAATAATGGACCTTCTTGCCAAAATACTCCTGTAGGAATATTTTTTGTTGGTAGTACAATAAATAATAAAGGCGAACTTATATCAATTCTATCCAAATGCATATGTTCCATATATGTTTCAATGATTTTTAATGCCTTTCTTGCTTCAGGCATTAACATTCGGGGTGAATTTGGATCTGATGCACCTTTTAGGATATCAAATAAAGGTCCCAACTCTACTGTTGGTATACCTAGATAAGGCCTTATCCAATTTATGTCTCCTAATAACTTTGAAAGTCGTTAAGTGATTTGAGTTGATCTACTCGTATTTGAATTTTTGGTGGATGGACCATGGTTGAGGATAATAGAACTCCTAAATAATTAATTGGAAAATTTAATTGTACTTTATCTATTGCTATATCTAGATTATAATTTTTTAATAAGTTTGTAAGTGTGGCATAACATTCTAGCAATGTGTTTTTAGCTTTGTGTGCTAATAATACATCATCCATATAGTGAAATATTTGTAGTTCAGGATTTTGATTTCTAAGTGGCTGGATTACTTTGTTAACATAAATTTGACACATAGTTGGGCTGTTAGCCATCCCTTGAGGGAGTACTTTTCATTCATATCTCTGATCAGGACCTTCATGATTCAGTGCAGGGATAGTAAATGCAAAACTTGGTCTATCCTCAGGATGAATTGGAATTGAAAAAAACAATCTTTAATATCTGTAACTAAAACATACCAGGTTTTTGGCAAAGCAGACAATTGAGGAATCCTGGATTGAGCAGGTCCCATAATAACCATCTCATTATTAATGGCTCTTATATCTTTCAATAATCTCCATTTACCAGATTTCTATTTGATGACAAAAATGGGATTATTATGGGGAGATACAAAAGGTTGTATATGTCCTTCCGCTAATTGTTGTTTGACCAGGACATGGGCTGCTTGTATCTTTTCTTTAATCAGGGGCCAGTGAGGAACCCATACTGGTGTTTCTGATTTCCAAGTAATTTTGATTGTCTCAGTGGCCCTTTCTGAAAATGCAACCCATGTCTGTCTGTTCCTTGATCTATTTGTACTGGTGCTGCTGTACCTTGTTCTTGTTTTTCTAAACTTTTTCCTTTCCTAAAACTTTGTCTAGCCCTAATAGTGGGTTCATATTGATTGATGTTATTTGTTAATGTCAAACCTAATTGATCTAGGACATCTCGTCCCATAAATTTACAGGGAGATGATCCAATACATTGGCTGTATAGTTCCTTCACATCCTTCAGGATCCTTCCAATCTAATACCATTGCACTTCTATGGGGATTAGTCGCTACTCCTAGGCCTCGAAGCGTTTGAGTGGCTTGTTGTAATGGCCAATGTTTTGGCCATTCTTAACGAGAGATGATGCTAAGGTCTGCACCTGTATCCAGTAGCCCATTAAATTCTTGTCCTTGAATATTTAGTTTTAGCATGGGGCGAGAATCTAAATTTAAAGAAAGCATAGCCCAATCTACACCTGTGGAGCCTAATCCCTTGGAACCTCTTTCTACAGTACGCCTGGAAAATTTATCATGTAGGCTTGGTATTATTATTAACTGTGCTAATCTATCTCCTGGTGGAATTACTGATATACCGTTTGGAGAACTGGCTATAATTTTTATTTCACCTTCATAATCGGGATCAATTACCCCAGGACTTATCATAAGTCCTTTTAGAGTAGAAGAGCTGTGTCCCGATAATAAGCCTACTGTTCCTTTGGGAAGAGGTCCTTTTACCCCTGTGGGAATGATTTGAACTCCCATCTCTGGAGTTAGTACTGTTCTGGCGGTGGCGCAGATGTCCAACCCTGAGCTCCCTCTAGTTTGTCTGGTCAGGGATCTAATGAACAATGTGTCCTGGGCACTACACTGATGGGATTGCTGGGTCCCTCCAGTGCTCCGTATATTTGTGGTTTTGGGCCCCAGAGCATTGGGTCCCCCTGTTCATTTTTTGGCAATGGAGCCCGATGCCTTTCTCCATGATATCATGGATAAACACCTGGTCCTTGTTCACTTTTTGATAATGGAGTACCCTCTATGGTGGTTTGAGAACGGCATTCATTAGCCCAATATCTCCCTCTATGGCATCGTGGGCAAATACCCCGTATTCTACTCCTTTTTATCTAGTTTTGTTAAACCCTCCTTCTATGGGGCAATTCCTTTTAAAATGTCCTGTTTGTTCACAATTGTAGCATGTTCTTGGCTTGGCATCTAAAGCCTGTTTTACTGCAGCTGCCACGATTTGCCCTTGTTCGTAAATGTCTCTGGCATCTAAAACCTGTTGTACTGCTGCTAAGACTTGCCCTTGTTCATTAATGTCTCTACATAATTTAATATATGTGTTTAAATCTTCATGTTTCCATGGTCTAATGACTTCTCTGCCCCAACGATTCTCTTGCTCATAAGCCAATTGTTTTATTAATGGCATTGCTTGTTCTATATTTTCCAAAACTCTGGTAGCTGTTTGAATAAGCCTATCTACAAATTCAGCGTAAGGTTCATTAGCTCCTTGTATTACCTTAGATAATTGACCTTGTAAACCTCCATGTTCTTGTAAAGTCTTCCATGCCCTAACCACATCTGCAGCAATTTGTATGCATATGCCAGGATCATATGCATTTTGTTGCTGCTGATCCTCATAAGGTCCTTTTCCTAACAACATATCTAGATTTCTCTGAGGATAACCAGCTGCTGCATTTCGCCTAGCCGTCTCCTTGCAAAATTCCTCATTGGCAACCTTCCATAACAGGTATTGTCCTCCATTTAACACAGCTTTAAACATATTAGCCCAATCTGCTGGCGTCAAGTTCAAGTTGGTAATGGATTCGACCAAGCTTACAGTGAAGGGTGCTTGAGGACCATAGGTTGTTACAGCCTCTTGTAGCTGCTTCACTTTTTTGAAATTTAAAGCATGGTGAATTCGCTGCCCTCCTGCCTGCTGAAATACAGGGCATGTTAATATTTGAGATTCTGTCTCAGGATCCCAACTATCAACTGAGGGGGTTGGGAGCCTTCCAGCATATGAAGGTGGTGCTGTTGGTTGGTCACTTACGTCCTCTGGTGATAGAAAGGTGTTAGTAGCAGTCTCCTGTTGTAACTTTTCCCCTGATGGCTTTTTCTGCTCTAAACTTTCTTCCTCTGTCTGACTAACTTGAGAGACCTTCTCTTTTACTTGAATCTTTTCCTCTGTCTGACTAACTTGAGAGACCTTCTCTTTTACTTGAATCAATATGTCTTCTCCTTCCTCTACCATTGTCTGAACTGAAGGCTTTGGACTAAGCAAACAAGAACATCCACAATGACAATGTGCCAACTGGCAGAGTCCCTGGGCTTTTCTTTTCTATTCTTTTTAAATCTTCACCATGATGGTTCCATTGTGATATATTTTACAAGTCCTCCTTAAAAAGCCATGGGCTACATTTTTGTATTGTATCAACATATGCCCTGACTGTTCTTGATTTTACTGAGATGCCTGCTTCCTCTAACAATTTACTTAACACTCTTTTGGTTTGTTTTTAACTAATTTCTGATCCCATATTTCTAGTATAATACAACCCAACAAGATAACACCAAACAAAACCGAGACAGAATGTGACAAAAATGGAACAACACAAAATCATTATAGCCTTTCTATCCTCCTGAAATGTCCATCCGTCCTTTCTCTCTATCTGTTCCTCAGATGCAAATAGTTTTTACTCAGATGTGAGTGGTTTTTCTTGCGTCTCACTCATCTCCAGGGACAGGCTACTTAAAACAAAAGTGAAACAAAACAAAAGAAGAATCTTAAAATGGCTACCCATCCTCTCGCCCTGCCCTCAGGGGTGAGCAGTTTACCTTATCAGTTACCCGTAAGGGCCACCAAATTCCGCAGTCTGGCTGGGCACAATTCAGGAGCCACTTGTCAAAAGAAACAAACTTTATTTTTAGAACCACACACACCACACCACACAGCTCCTCAGGAAAAACCCTCCGAGCCCAACTGCCACCACCGACTTCCCACAAGCCTCTCAACCTCTCCCACTCCTCCTGCTCTTGAGGCCGATTGGCTGGGTCATGTGGGCGAATCCAAAAAAAGTCCCCCAATGAGCAGCTCCTTGATCTGAAAGGGCGGGGAAACAGCCCAGTGAGCATCACGGCAGAGGAGCCAATCAGTTGGCAGCTAGAAGTTTGCTGGGGCCACTGTGAGCCAATCATCAGCTGGCAGCTGGAAGTTTGCTGGAAGCTGGAAGTTTGCTGGCTGCTGAAAGTTTGCTGGGGCCCCTTCGGCTGTGGCTCTTAACACCCCCTCATACCCTGATGAGAGGAGTCTCCTGCCTGAAAGGGCTAGTCCCCTTCACCGTGACGCAGTGGTTTACTAGCTTTCCCTGACACCCAGGTTGGATGGGTCTCTCACCTGAAGGGGTGAGTCCACTCTACCCTGGCTGCTGTAGTAAAGGTTCTCCCTCTTCCACCCAGGTGGGAGGGTCTCTAGCCTGGAGAGGCTAATCCCCTCTTCCCTGGCTGCAGTGGTATAGGGATTCCCCCCTACACCCAGGTGGGAGTGGTGTCCTGATTGGAGGGACGAGTCCGCTCTACCTTGGTTGCAACTGGAAGTGCAAGTCCGCTCTACCTTGGTTGCAATGGTATAGGAACTCCCCCTGACACCCAGGTGGGAGGGGTCTCCTGTCTAGAGGTGGGAATCCCTACTACCCTGGCTTCAGTGGTATAGGAGCTCCCCAGGACACACAGGTGAAAGGAGTCTTCCTCCTGGAGAAGTGAGTCCACTCTGCCCTGGCTGCAGAAGTATGCAAGCTCTCCCAGACACCTAGGTTGCAGAGGTCTCCTGCCTGGAGGGTGAGTCCCCAGTACCCTGGCTGTAGTGGTATAGGAGCTCCACCCCCACACCTAGGTGGGGGTGTCTCCCACCTGAAGGGGCGAGTCCCCTCAAACGTGGCTGCGGGGTTATGAGAGCCCCCTCCCAGGAGGGAGGAATCTCTAGCCTGGAGGGGTGATTCACTGCTACTCCATCTGCACATGTATAAGATCCCCCCCCTCACCAGACACCCATGTGGGAGGTGTCTTCTGCCTGGAGGGGCAATTCCCCTCTACCCTAGCTAAGGCAGTATAGGAGTTATCCCCATTCCCAGGTGGGAGGTGTCTCGCCTGGAGGTGCGAGCTATATGAGCTCTACCTAACAACCTGGTGGGAGGGGTCTTCTGCCTGGAGGGGCAATTCCTTTCTACTCTGGCTGCAGTGGTTAAGGAGCTTCCCCTGACACCCAGGTGGGAGGGGTCTTCCACCTAGAGGGGTGACTTCCCTCTGTCCTGGCTGAGACGGTGTACCAGATCTCCCAGACACCCAGGTGGGAGGTGTCTCCTGCTTTGAGGGGCTAGTCCCCTCTATTCTGGCTGCTGTGGTATAGGAGCTCCCCTACCATACCACACTGGGAGGGGTCTCTCGCCTGTAGGGACGAGTCCCCTCTACCCTGACTGCAGTGGCTTACTAGCTTTCCCTGACACCCAGATTGGATGAGTCTCTCCACTGGAGGGGCGAGTTACCTGTGCCATGGCTGCTGGGGTAAAGTTTCTCACCCTGACACCCAGGTGGGAGCAGTCTCATGCCTGGAGCAATGAGTCCCCTCTACTCTGGCTGTGGCAGTATACAATGTCACCCAGACACCCAGGTGGAGGGGTCTCGCGCCTAGAAGGGCAATTCCCCTCTACCCTGGCTAAGGCAGTATACAAGCACCCCACTACACACAAGTGGGAGTGGCCTTCCGCATGGACGCAGGAGTCCCCTCTACCCTGGCTTTGGCAGTATACAAGCTCTGTGGACACCCAGGTAGGAGGAGTATCCTGCCAGGAAGGGCGATTCCCCTCTACTTTAGCTCTTGCTTTATAAGAACTCACAGTACACCCAGGAGGGATGGGTCTTCCACCTGCAGGTGCGTGTTCCCTCTACCCTGGCTGTGCCAGTATAGGAGCTCCTTCTGACACTCAGGTGAAAGGTGTCTCCCGCGTGTAGGGGTGAGTCCCCTGGCTGCTGCAGTAATCAAGCTCCCCTGGACACCCTGTGGGTGGGGTCCCACGATTGGAGGGTGTAGTCCTCTCTTCCCTGGCTGCGGAGGTATAAGAGCTCAACCAGACACCCAGGTGGGAAAGGTCTCCTGACTGGAAGGGCAAGTCTACTTTACCCTAGCTGCAGCGGTATAGGAACTCCCCCTGATACTCACGTGGGAGGGTTCTCCCGTTTAGAGGGGTGAGTCCTCTCTACCCTGGCTTCGGAGGTATAGGAGCTCCCCAGGACACCCAGGTAGAAGGGGTCTCCCTCCTGGAGGGGCGAGTCTCCTCTTCCCTGGCTGCAGCAGTATTATAGCTCCCCCTGAAACCCAGGTGGGAGAGGTCCCCTCCCTGGAGGTGAGAGTCCCCTCTATCCTGGCTGTGGCGGTGTAGGATCTCCCCTCCCACACACCCAGGTGGGAGGGGTCTCCTGCCTGGATGGGCAAGTCCCCTCTACCCTTGCTGTGTTGGTATGATATCTCCCTGACACACAGGTGGGAAGGGTCTCCTGACTGGAGCATCAAGTTCCATCTACCCTGGTTGTGGAGGTATACAAACTGCCTGACACCCAGGTGAGAGGGTTCTCCTACATGAGGGGCAAGTCCCCTCTATCCTGGCTGTTGTGGTATAGGAGCTCCTACTGAACCCTGGTGGGAGGGATCCCCCGACAGGAGGGGCAAATACTTTCTACCATGGCTGGGATGGTATATGAGCTCCAGATGACAGCCAGGTTGGAGGGGTCTCCCACCTGGATGGGCAAGCCTCGTCTACCCAGTCTAAGGTAGTCTACAAGTTCCCCATAACACCCTGGTGGGAGGGGACTCCTGCATGGAGGGGCGAGTCACCACTACTCTGGCTGCAGTGGTATAGGTGCTCCCCACCCCCACTCAGGTGGGAGGGTCTCCCGCCAGAAGGAGTGAATCCCCTCAACACTGGCTTCGGGGGCATAAGAGCCCCCTCCTACCCCAGTAGGAGGGTCTCCAGCCTGATTAGGTGAGTCACTGGTACCCAGGGTGGAGGTGTATAGGATCCCCCCTCGCCAGACAGCCATTGGGAGGGGCCTTCCACTTGGAGGGGCGAGTCCCCTCTACCCTGGCTAAGGTGGTATAGGATTTACTCCCATTCCAGGTGGGAGGTGTGTCTCGCCTGGAGGTGCGAGTTGCCTCTACCCTGGCTTCTTGGCTATATGAGCTCCACCTGACACCCAGGTGGGAGGAGTCTTCCACCTGGAGGGGCGAGTCTCCTCTAACCTGGATGCAGTGGTTAAGGAGCTCCCCGTGACACACAGGATGCAGGGGTCTCCCGCCTAGAAGGGTGACTTCCCCCTACCCTGGCTGCAGGGGTTTACCAGCTTTCCCAGAGACCCAGTGGGAGGGGTGTCCTGCTTGGAGGGGCGAGTCCCCTCCATTCTGGCTGCTGTGGTATAGGAGCTCCTCTCCCTCATACCAAGATGGGAAGTTTTCCCGCTGAAAGAGGCAAGTCCACTTCACCCTGGCTCTGGAGATACAAGGGCTCTCCACCTCACCCAGGGGGGAGGAGTGTCTTGCCTTGAAGGGCAAGTCCCATCTACAATGGCTGCAGAGGGATAAGAGCTCCCCCTGACAACCAGGTGAAAGGGGTCTCCCACCTGAAGGGGTGAGTCCCAGCAGTCCCTGGCTGCAGCTGTATACCTGCTCCCCCAACACCCAGGTGGGAGGGGTCTCTGCTTGGGGGGGGAGTCCCCTCTACTCTGACTAAGGCAGAATACAAGCTCGCCCTGGCACCAAGATGGGAGGGGTCTCTGGTCTGGAGGAGAGTGCTCGCTCTACCCTGGCTACAGCAATATATGAGTTTCCCCTGACACACAGGTGGGAAGTGTCTTCCACCTGGAGGTGTGTTTCCCCTCTACCCTGGCTCTGGCGGTATAGGAGCTCCCCCCAACACCCAGGTTGTGGAGTCTCCTAACTGGAGAGGCAAGTCCCCTCTACACTGTCTGCTGCTGTATAGGAGTTCCCCTGACAACCAGATGTGAGGAGTCTCCAGCCCGGAGGGTAGAGTCCCCTCTACCCTGCCTGTGGCTCTATAGGTGCTCCCAAGGACTTCCAGGTGGAAGGGATCTGACGCCTGGAGGGGCGAGTCCCCTCTTCCCTGGCTGAGGCAGTATAAGAGCTCCCCCTGACACACAGGTAGGAGCGGTCTCTCTCCTTGACAGGCGAGTCCCCTGTATCCTGGCTGTGGTGGTATATAAGCTCACACCCCAGACCCAGGTGGGAGAGGTCACTTGCCTAGAAGGGAGAGAATACACTCTACTTTGACTGGTGCCATATAAGAGCTCCCAGGACACCCAGGTGGGAGAAGTCTCCCACCTGCATGGGTGAGTACTCTCTATTCTGGCTGCAGTAGTATAAGAGATCCACTTGAAACCCAGGTGGGAGGGGTCTCCCGCCTGGAGGGGAAAGTCTCCTCTACCCTGGCTAAGGCGGAATACAAACTCTCCTGGCACCAAGCTGGGAGGGGTCTTTCGCCTGCAGGAGTGTGTCCACTCTACCCTGGTGCAGCAGTATATGAGTTTCCGCTGACACGCAGGTGAGAGGGTGCTTCTTCCTGGAGGGGCCAGTCTACTCTCCCCTGACTGCCACTGTATAGGAGCTCCCCCAGACATCCAGGTGCCAGGGGTCTCCTGCCTAGAGGGGCAAGTCCCTTCAACCATGGCTGCAGTGGTGTAGGAGCTCCCCCAGACACCCAGGTCGAGGGATCTTCCTCCTGGAGGGGTGAGTTGGCTCTCCCCTGGCTGCTGCTGTATAGGAGCTCCCCCAGACATCCATGTGAGAGGGGTCTCCTGCCTAGAGGGGCGAGTCCCTTCAACCATACGAGTTCCTTCTACCCTACTGGCTACAGTGGCGTAGGAGCTCCCTCAGACACCCAGGTGGGAGGGGTCTCCCGAAAGGAGTGGCGAGTCCCCTCTACCCTGGATATGGCTGTATAGGAGGCCCTCCCCATAAGCATGTTGGAGGGGTTTCCAATATAGAGGGGCGAGTCCCCTGTACCCTGGCTGCTGCAGTATATGAACTCCCCCTGATACCCTGGTGGGAGGGGGTCTCCCGCCTTGAGGGACAAGAACCCTCTACCCTGGCTGCTGTACTATATGAGCTCCCCTAACACCCAGGTGGAGGAGTCTCCCGCTAGAGGGGCAAGTCCCCACTACCCTGGCTACAGTGGAATATGAGCTCCTCCACCCACACCCAGGTTTGCAGGGTCTCCCGCCTGGAGGGGCGAGTCCCCTCTACCCTGGTTGGCACAGTATACTAGCTCTACCTCACTCACCTGGAGTGGCGAGTTTCCCCTACCCTTCCTGTGGCAATAGGTACTCCCCCAGACACCCAGGTGGAAGGGGTCTCCCACCTGGAGGGGCACATACCCTCTACTCTGACTGTGGCGGTATGAGAGCTCCCCCTGACACCCAGGTGGGAGGGGTATCCTGCCTGGAAGGGCGAATCCCCTCTACCCAGACTATGGCAAGATAAGAATCCCCCCTGACACCCTGGTAGGAAGGGTCTCCCACCTAGAGCAGGGAATTCCCTCTACCCCAGCTGTGCAGATATATAAGCTTCCCCAGACACCCAGTTGGGTGGGGTCTCCAGACTGGAGGTGTGAGTCTCCTCTACCCTGGCTTTGGTGGTATACAACTTATAGGAGACTCCAGCTCCAAAGTGGGAGGGGTCTCCCACCTAGAGGGGCGAGTACCTCTACTTTAGTTGGTGCCATATAAGAGCTCTCAGGACACCCACGTGGAAGGCGTCTCCCAATTGGAGAGGTGAGTCCCCTCTAACCTGGCTGGGAGGTATAGGAGCTCCCCCAGTCACCCAGATGGGAGGGGTCTCCCGACTGGAGAGTCGAGTCCCCTCTAACCTGGCTGCAGTGGTATTGGAGCTCCCCTGACACCCAGGTGGGAGTGGTCTCTCGCCCAGAGGGGCGAGTCCCTGCTACCCTGACTCAGCTGTATAAGAGCCCCCACAGACAAGCAGGTGGGAGGGGTCTCCAACCTGGCTGTAGCAGTATACAAGATTCCTGCAACACTCAGGGGGAAGGGGTCTCCTGCCTGGGGGCGCAAGTCCCCTCTACCCTGGTTGGGGGTGGTGTACTAGCTCCCCTTACACCCAGTTGGGAGGTGTCTCCTGCCTGGAGTAGCGAGTCCTCTCTACCCTGCATACGGAAGTATAGGAGTTCTCCCACACACCCAGGTGAAAGGGATCTCCCGCCTGGAAGGGCGAGTCCCTTTTACCCTGGCTGCAGCTCTGTAGGAGCACCCTGTACACAACCAGGTGAGAGGGGTATCCCTCCTGGAGGATACCCATTACTGGGCCCTGCTCCTTGCTTGAGACCCTGAGCCATTCTCCCCCTTCTTAGGACTCTTTCCCTGTCCCTTGGTTTCAGGCCCCTGTTGCCTGCCCCCTCCTGAGCCTCCGCTCTTATCCCCTCATGCTGTGCTATGCTGGCACTGCCTGGAACCTCCACTCCTGCTATTTCTCTCTACCCTGTGCTGCTAAAATGGGTCCTGCAGCTCCCCCTCACTTCCACACACCAGGTATCTCTTGCCTGGAGGGGCGAGTCCCTGTTATTCTGGCTGCACTTTGATAGGAACTCCCCCTAACACCCAGGCGAAAGGGGTATCCTCCCTGGAGGGGCGAGACCCTGCTACCCTGTCTGCAGCTGTACACAAGGCACCCCCCACACTGGGCATGGAGGTGGAAGTGATCTCATGACTGTAAGGATGGGTCCCCTCTACAAGGGCTGATGCAGTATACAAGGTAGGCTGGACACCAAGGTGGAAGGAGTCTCTCGCCTGGATGAGCCAGTCTGCTCTACTCAGGCTGCAGAGGTATGGGAGCTCCCACAGACAACCATGTCTTTTTCATTCACCCAGACCCAGGTGCTAGCACTTGGCTCTCCATTACTGGGACTGGCTCCTTGATTGAGCCCCTGGATGCCCTTCTCCAGGACCCAGTCCCTGTCCTTTGATGGGGTCCTGTGGCCCTTCAGGCTATGCCCTGCTCTGCCCTCCTGTCCTTTGTGTCTATGCCATGCCTACTTTCCTGATCCCCTTCCCAGGATTCTCACCAGGGCCAGGTGACTTGATTTGGCCTCTTGGCCGTGGGGGCTCCCTTTGGAAAGCATAGCACTGCCCCTAGCCTGGGCCCTTTGGCCTCCCTCAGCTGGGGCCCTGCTCCTGACCCCTGACACCATGCAGTGGATCTGGGCCTTGAGGTATTCTCCCCTGGGCCACCAACTCCACTTTCTCCCCTCCTGCTGCTCCCCCTCCATGTTTCTTTTCATTCACCCAGGCCCAGGTGCTAGCCCTTGGCTCTCCATTGCTGGGCCCTGCTCCTTGTTTGAGACCCTGAACCATTCTCCCCCTTCTTAGGACCCTTTCCCTGTCCCTTGGTTTCAGGCCCCTGTTACCTTCCCCCTCCTGAGCCTCCCCTCTGATCCCCTCATGCTGTGCTATGCTGGCACTGCCCGGACCCTCCGCTCCTGCTACTTCTCTCTACCCTGTGCTGCTAGAATGGTCCTGCAGCACCCCCTCACTTTCACACACCAGGTATCCCCTCACAGTACCCTCTTTGCTCCTCTTTGGTCCAGGTCCCTCTCTGAGGATCTACTCACCTGGGGCAGAGGAGAGGAATTGGCTCGCCTCTATGCCCTGAATGCTCACCATGGGAAGCACAGCCCTGCCAATCACCTGAGTTTCCTTCATTGCCTGGCAGGTAAAATGGACTTTCTCCACCCAACCCTGATCGATCCCCCCACTTCCCTCCCCTGCCCTCTGGCCTTCCATACTGCCCCTACTGCAACTGAGCCCTCCCTAACCCTGACCCTTTGTGCTCCAGACTCCGGGTCTGGTTGCTCACCTGAGCCCCTGATCACGTTCCTCATATCCCTTGGCATAGCATGGAGTCACTTCGTGTCGGGGCTGACCTGGGGGCCCCTTACTTGGCCATATCAGTGGGCTCCCCTACATGCCCCTTGGCTTCTCTTGGGCCTCATACAGCCCCTTCCTCCCTTTCCCCTCGTGCTTTTTTCTGGAGCTCACAGGTCTTCTGTTCCTTGGGTCCCCCATTACTCAGGTGGGTCCCTTGCCTGGGCACCTAGCTTGGGCTCTGGGTCTTGCCCCTATATGCATCCAAACCAACCCCCTGCCTTTCCCTCCCATTGCACTCCATCTGGCCCCATTCATTTTCCTGGCCTACATTACCAGGACCATGGCCCTGGATTCTCATCTGATCCAGGTCGCCTTACTGGAAACAATGCCCTGCACCTTGCCTGGGCCCCTTGCTCTCCCTGGGTGCTTGGTCTGGCACCAAGAACCCTGAAACATGGAGGTGGCCCCAGGTCTGGAGCCTGACTGCCCCCTGCTGGATCCCCTGCCTTCCTTCCCAAATCTTATCCATTGTCCTGAGTCACCTGCCAAAGCCATGGGCCTTGGCTCTCAGTTCCCTGGCCTGGCTCCTCGCTTGAGCCTCTGGTGGTCTTTCTTGCTCACTGCTTCTCCAGATATTGTCTGAGGACTCCTCGCTGGGGCTGCTTCCCTGCTCCCCTTGGCTTTCCTGTACTGCAGTACCCTCGTGCACCCCTGCTTTCCCAGCCCGGCATTCACTACTCTCCCCTGGCCTGGGCCCTCTTCTAGGTCCTTTGCCTGGGTTCCTTGCTAGGGTCCTGGCCCCCATCCCACCCACACCTATCCTGTGGCCCTTCAGGCTGTGCCCTGCTTGGGCTCTCCTGTCCTTTCTGTCTCTGCCACGCCCGCTTTCCTGATCCCCTTCCCAGGATGCTCACCCGGGCCAGGTGACTTAATTTGCCCTTTGGCCCTGGGGGCTCCCTTTGGAAAACGTAGCCCTGCCCCTTGCCTGGGTCCTTTGCCTCCCTCATCTGGGGCCCTGCTCCTGACCCCTGACACCTTGCAGTGGATCTGGGCCCTGTGTCATCATCAGCACTTTCTCCTCTCCCGCTGCTCCCCCTCCATGTTTCTTTTCATTCAACCAGGCCCAGATGGTAGCATTTGGCTCTCCATTACTGGGCCTGGCTTCTTCATTGAGACCCTGAGCCATTCTCCCCCTTCTTGAGGACCCTTTGCCTGTCCCTTGGTTTCAGGCCCCTGTTGCTTGCCCCCTCCTGTGCCTCCCCTCTGATCCCCTCATGCTGTGGTATGCTGGCACTGCCTGGACCCACCCTCCTGCTGCTTCTCCCTACCCTGTGCTGCTGGAATGGATCCTGAAGCCCCCCCCCCACACACAATTCTGCACTCCAGGTATCCCCTCACAGTACCCTCTTTGCCCCCCCCCCGCCTTTGATCCAGGTCCCTCACTGAGGATCTACTCATCTAGGGCAGAACAGCAAAATTGGCTCGCCTCTGTGCCCTGATTGCTCCCTATGGAAAAAAAAAATAGCCCTGGCACTTGCCTGAGTCCCCTCACTGCCTGAAACTTGAGACCTGGCAGTTTACATAAACTTGCTCCAACCCACCCCTGAGCAATCCCCTCCCTTCCTTCTGGCCTTCCATTCTGCCCCTACCACAACCCAGCCCTCCCTAAACCCTGACCATTTGTGCTCTGGTCCTTGGGCTTGGGCGTTCACCTGAGACCCTGAACACATTCCTCACGGCCCTTGGCACTTGAGCCTCTGGTGGCCCTTCTTGCTTACAGCTTTTCTGGGCATTGTCTGAGGGCCTCTCGCTGGGGCTACATCCTGCTTCCCTTGGCATTCCTGAACTTCAGTACCCTGGTGAAGCTCTGCCTTCCCAGCCCGGTGTTTCCTGCTCTCCTCTGGCCTGGGCCCTCTTCTAGGTCCCTTGCCTGGGCTCCTTGCTGGGGTCCTGGCCCCCACTCCACCCACACTCATCATGCAGCCCTTCAGGCAGTGCCCTTCTTTGGCCCTCCTGTCTTTACTGTTTCTGACATGCCTGCTTTTCTTATACCCATCCCAGGATGCTCACCAGGGCCAGGCGACTTGACCTGGCCTTTAGCCCTGGGGGCTCCTTTTGGGAAAATATAGGCCTGCCCCTTGCCTGGGCCCTTTGGCCTCCCTCAGATTCTGCTCCCAAACCCTGACACACTGCAGTTGTCCTGGGCCTTGAGCCCTTCTCCCCCCTGTGCCACACATTTCACTTTCTCTGCTCCCGCTGCTCCCCCTCCATGTTTCTTTTCATTCACCCAGGCCCAGGTGCAGCACTTGGCTCTCCATTACTGGGCCCAGCTCCTTGCTTGAGAAACTGGCTACACCTCTTGAAGATCTTCTTCCTGTCTCTTGGTTTCAGGTCCTATTTGCTAGCCCACTCTTGTGCCTCCCCTCTGATCCCCTCATGCTTTATTATCCTGGCACTGCCTGGAACCACTGCTCCCCCTGCTTCTCCCTAGCCTATGCTGCTCAAATGGTGCTGGCAGGACGACCCCTCCCACACACACTTCTGCACACCAGGTATCCCCTCACAGTACCCTCTTTGCCCCTCATTGGTTCATGTCCCTCTCTGAGGATCTACTCACCTGGGGCAGAGGAACGGAATTGGCTGGTCTCTGCACCCTGAATTCTCCCTTTGGGAAACAGCCCTGCCAGTCACCTGAGTCCCCTTCACTGCCTGTTCCTTGAGGCCTGCCAGTTAACATGGGACTTGCTCCAACCCAACCCTGAGCGATACCCTTCCTTCCCTCTGGCCTTGCATGCTGCCCCTACAGCAACGCAGCCCTCCCTAACCCTGCCCTTTGCGCTCTAGTCCCTTGGCCTGGGTGTTAGCCTGAGTGCCTGACCATGTCCCTCTTGGCCCTTGGGGTAGCAAGGAGTTTCTTTGTGTTGTGTCCGATCTGGGGACCCCTTTCTTGGGCCTGCCAGTGGGCTCCCCTATGTGCCCCTTGGCTTCTCCTGGTCCTCACACAGCCCCTTCCAACCCTTGCCCTCCCACTTTTCTCTGGTGCTCACAGGTCTCCTGCTCCTTGAGTCCCCCATCACCATTGATCTTCTGGGTCCCTTGCCTGGGCGCCTGGCTTGTGTCCTTGGTCTCGCCCCTATGCACACCCAAACCAACACCTGCCATGCCCTCCCATAGCCTTCCTTCTGGCCCCCTTCCTTTTCCTGGCCTGCTTTGCCAGGACCCTGGCAGTAGATTCTCATCTGATCCAGGGTGTTTTATGGGAAACAATGCCCTTGCCCCTTGCCTGGGCTCTTTGCTCTCCCTGGGTGCTTGGTCCTGCACCAGAATCCCTGAAACCTGAGGTGGCCCTGGGCCTTGAGCCTGAATGCCCCCTGCTGGATCCCCAGCCTTCCTTCCCAAATGTAATCCACTGTCCTGAGACTACTGCCCAATCCCTGGCCTTTGGCTCTCCATTCCCTTGTTTGGCTTTTCACTTGAGCCTCTGGTGGCCCTTCATGCTCACTGTTTTTGTAGGCATTATCTGAGGGACCCTTGCTGGGTCTGCTTCCCATCTTGCCTTGGCTTCCCTGTACTGTAGTACCCTAGTTCAGGTCCGCCTTTCTGGCCTGCCATTCCCTGCTCTCCCCTGGCTGGACCCTTAGGCTAGGTCTCTAGCCTTTTCTTGTTGCTGAGGTCCTAATGCCAACCCACCCACACCCATCCTGTGGCCCTTCAGACTGGGCCCTCCTTTGGCCCTGCTTTCCTTTCTGTCTCTGCCATGCCCACTTTCCTGATCCTCTTTCCAGGATGCTCATCTGGGCCAGAGGATATGACCTTTGGGAAAACATAGCCTTGCCCCTTGCCTGGGCCAATTCGCCACCCTCAGCCCAGGCCCTGCTACTGAACTCAAACACCATGCAGTGGACTTGGTCCTTGAGCCCTCCTCCCCCTGTGCCAGCAGCTCCTCTTTCTCCCCTCCCATCCCTTTCTCTGCTCCCACCCCTTTCTCCCCTTTCACCCCTTTCTCCCCTTCCACCACTTTCTTCCCTTCCACCCCTTTCTCCCCTCCCACTTCTCCCAGTCCATGTTTCTTTTCATTCACCCAGGCCCAGGTACTAGCACTTGGCTCTCCATTACTGGGCCTGGTTCCTTGCTTGAGCCCCTGGCTGCATTTCTTGAGGACCCTGTCTCTCTCCCTTGGTTTCAGGCCCCTTTTGCCAGACCCCTCCTGTGCCTCCTCTCTGTTCCCCTCATGCTGTGGTATCCTGGCATTGCCCGGAGCCTCTGCTATACCTGCTTCTCTCTATCCTAGGTTCCCCAAATGGGTACTGCAGCCTACTAACCCTCCCAACTTCCACACGCCAAGTATCTTCTCACAGTACCCTCTTTTGCCCCTCATTGGTACATGTCCCTCTCTGAAGATCTACTCACCTGAGGCAGAGGAGTGGATTTGACTGGTCTCTGCACCCTGAATGCTCCCTATGGGAAACACAGCCCGGCCAGTCACCTGAGTCCCCTTCACCGCCTGTACCTTGAGGCCTGCCAGTTAACATGGGACTTGCTCCAAATCAGCCCTGAGAGATCTCCTCCCTTCCTTCTCCTGCCCTCTGGCCTTGCATGTTTCCCCTACCCCAACCCAGATCTCCCTAACCCTGACATTTGTGCTACCGTCTCCAGGCCTGGGTGCTTGTCTAGGCCACGGATGGTGTTCCTCATGTCCCTTGACATAGCATGGAGTCTCCTCGTTTTGGGTCTGACCTGGAGACCCCTTACATGGGCCCCCCAGTGGGCTCACCTAGCTGCCCCTTGTGCTTCCTTCTGTCTCCTTGTCCTCACACAGCCCCTACCTCTCTTCCCATTGTGCTTTTTCCTGGCGCTTGCAGGTCTCCTGCTCATTGGGTCCATCATCACAATCGGCTGGGTGGGTCCCTAGCCTGGGCGCCTGTTTTGGGTCATGGCTCTGGTCCTACAGTGCACCCAACAAGACCCCCCCACCGTGCACTTTTGTCCCCCTCCTCCTGGCCCCCTTCCCTTGTCTGGCCTCTCTTGCCAGGTCCCTGGCCTTGGATTCAAATATGAGCCAGGGCACCTTATGCAAAACAGCTCTGCCCCTCGCCTGGGCCCCTTGCTCTCTCTGGGTGCTAGGTTCTCCACCAGGAACCCTGACACTTGGAGGTGGCCCTGGACCTGGAGCCTGACTGTCTCCTGCTGGATCCCCTGCCTTCCCTCCCAAATCTTGTACAGTATCCTGAGCCCCTTACCCAAGCTCTGGCCCTTGGCTAGCAGTTCCCTGGCCTGGATCCTCTCTTGAGCCTCTGGTGGCTGTTCTTGTTCACTGCTTTTCTGGGCATTGTCTGAGGGCCCCTCACTAGGGCGGCTTCCCTGCTCCCCTTGGCTTTCCTGTACCTCAGTCCCCTAGTGCAGCCCTGACTTCCTATCCCAGTGTTTCCTGCTCTCCCCTGTACTGGACCCTCCTCTAGGTTCCTTCCTGGGCTCCTCTCTGGGGTTCTGACCCCCAGCCCACCCACACCCATTCTGCAGCCCTTCAGGCTGTGCTGTCCTTCTGGCCTTCCGGTTCTTTGTCTCTGCCACGTCCGCATTCCTGATCCCCTTCCCAGAATGCTCACCTGGGCCAGGTGACTTTTTCCTTGCCTCTTTTCCCTGGGGGCTCCCTTTTGGAAAATGTAGCACTACCCCTTGCCTGGGACCTTTGACCTTCCTAAGCCTGGGCCCTGCTCAGGACCCCTGACACCATGCAGTGGATCCAGGTCTTTAGCCCTTCTCCCCCTATGCCAGCTGCTCCCCTTTCTCCCCTCTCACCTCTCCCAATCCACATTTCTTTTCATTCACCCAGGCCCAAGTGCTAGCACTTGGATCTCCATTACTGGTCCCAGCTCCTTGCTTGAACCACTGGCTGCTCTTCTCAAGGATACTGTTCCTGTCCCTTGGCTTCAGGCCTCTTTTTCCAGCCCCCTCCTCTGCTTTCCCTCTGTTCCCCTCATGATGTGGTATCCTGGCACTGCCCGGAGTCTCTGCTACTCCTGCTTCACTCTAGCCTAGGTTCCTCAAATGGGTTCTGCAGCCCACAGACTCCCACAACCTCAGCACGCCAGGTATCCCCTAACAGTACACTCTTTTGTCCTTCATTGGTCCAGATCCCACTCTGAGGATCTATTCACCTTGGGCAGAGGAGAGGATTTGGCTGGTCTCTGCACCCTGAATGCTCCCTACGGGAAACACAGCCCTGCCAATCACCTGAGTCCCCTTCACCACCTGCTCCTTGATGCCTGGAAGTTAACATGGGACTTGCTCCAACCCAGTCCTGAGTGATCTCCCTTCCTTCCCCTGCCCACTGGCCTTTCATGCTGCCCCTAGCCCAACCCAGCCCTCCCTAACCCTGACCCTTTGTGTTACAGTCTCTGGGCCTGGGTGCTCACCTAGGCTCCTGACCATGTTCCTCATATCCCTTGACATAGCATAGAGTCTCCTCGTGTTGGGTCTGTCCTGGGCCCCCCTTACTTGGGCCCCCAATGGGCTCACCTAGGTGCCCCTTGTGCTTTCCTCTTTCTCCTTGTCCTCACGCAGCCCCTATCTCCCTTCCCATTGTGCTTTTTCCTGGTGTTTGCATGTCTCTTATACCTAGGGTCCCTCATCACAATTGGTTGGTTGGGTCCCTTGCCTGGGGCCTGTCTTGGATCATGGCTCTCACCCTACAGTGCACCCACCATGATTCCCCACTGTGCCCTTTCAACCCCCTCTTTCTGGCCCCCTTCCCTTGTCTGGCCTTCCATGCCAGGTCCCTGGCCCTGGATTCAAAAATGAGCCAGGGCACCTTATGCAAAACAGAGTTCTGCCCCTCGTCTGGGCCCCTTGCTCTCCCTGGGTGCTTGGTTCTCCACCAGGAGCCCTGACACCTGGAGGTGGCTCTGGGCATGGAGCCTGACTGTCCCCTGCAGGATCCCCTGCCTTCCCTCCCAAATCTTGTACAGTGTCCTGAGCCCATGCCCAAGCTCTGGCCCTTGGTTCACTGTTTCCAGGCCTGGCTCCTCGCTTGAGCCTCTGGTGGTCCTTCTTGTTCACTGCTTTTCTGGGCATTGTCTGGGGCCCTTCCCTGCTCCCTTGGGATCCTGTACCTCAGTTCCCTCGTGCAGCCCTGCCTTCCTGGCCCAGCGTTCCTGTTCCCTGCTCTCCCCTGGCCTGGTCTCTCCTCTAGGTCCCTTTCTGGGCTTCTCTCTGGGGTCCTGGCACCCACTCCACCCACACCCTTCCTGCGACCCTTTAGATTGTGCCTTCCATAGACTCTCCTGTCCTTTCTGACTCTGCCCTGTTTGCTTTTCTTATCCCCTTCCCAGGATGCTCACCGGGGCCTAGTGACTTGACTTGGCCTCTTGGCCCTAGGGATTCCCTTTGGGAAAACGTAGCCCTGATGCTTGCCTGGGCCCTTTACCCTCACTCAGCATGGGCCCTGCTCCCAACCCCTGACACACTGCAGTGGACCTGGGAATTGAGCCCTTCTCCCCTCCCACTGCTCACACTCCATGTTTCTTTTCATTTACCCAGGCCCAGGTGTTAGCACTTGGCTCTTCATTACTGGGCCCGGTTCCTTGCTTTAGACCCTGGCTATCCTTCTTGAAGACGCTTTCCCTGTCTCTTGGTTTCAGGCCTCTTTTGCCAGCCCCTTCCTGTGCCTCCCCTCTGTTCCCCTCTTGCTGTGGTATCCTGGTACCACCTGGAGCCTCCGCTCCCCCTGCTTCTCCCTAGCCTATGCTATGGAATGGGTCCTGGCAGCCCGAGCCCTCATCTACTTCTGCACACCAGGTATCCCCTCACAGTACCCTGTTTGTCCCCTCTTTTGGTCCAGGTCCCTCTCTGTGGATCTACTCACCTGGGACAGAGGAGCAGATTTGGCTTGCCTCTAGCTGTAAATGCTCTCTATGGGAAACACAGCCCTGCCACTCGCCTGAGTCCCCTTCACTGCCTGAAATTAGATACCTGGCAGTTAATATGGACTTGTTCTAACCCAGCCAAGAGCAATTTCCTCCTTTCCCTTCTCTGCCCTCTTGTGTTGCATGCTGCACCTACCGCAACCCAGCCTTCCCTAAACCTGACCCTTGGTGCTCCAGTCTCTGGGCCTGGGTGTTCGCCTGAGCCATTGACTGAGTTCCTCATGTCCCTTGACATAGCATGGAGTGCGTTCAGGTCCCTAGGTAAGGGTCACGAAATAACCAGGACACAGGGGATGCAGAGCAAAGGCAGCAATTGCAACTGCATGCTGAGGTTTATTTGCAAGTTCCTTTTATATTCTTCTTCTAACAAAGCAAGCAATTCTTCAATAACATTTTATCCACATTGCCCAAATATCATGCCTCAGTGGGTACACAGAGCTAAATTCACATCATTCCTGTTTATTTGATAAGTACCCTTCTAAAGTTCTTTGTAGACATTATCTACTCCCCTGAGGATGCATTTATCTCTTCAGAATGTACTGTTCCCAGGACAAGTATGCAGGAAGCTTCTTCCTCTTGGCCAAACCATGCAGAACTTGTGACTTGCGATAAGGGGAAGAGAATGTTTCCTCCTCCTAACTGAGGTTTGCCTCAGCTGACCTAAATCACAGCCACAGCTCTTGCAAAGTGTCAGGCCTGAGGGAGCTAAACTCTGCACACTCAAACCCCAACACCTTGACATAGCATGGAGTCTTTTCATGTTGTGTCTGACCTGGGGGCCCCTTGCTTGGGCCTACCAGCTGGCTCCCCTAGGCACCACTTGGCTTCTCCTGGTCCTTATGCAGCCCCTTTCTCCTCTTCCCCTCGAGCTTTATTCTGGCCAGGCAGGTCTCCTACTCCTTAATTCCCCCATCACCATTGATCAGTTGGTTCCCTTGCCTGTTGCCTGGCTTGGGTCCTGGGTCTTGTCCCTATACACAACCACCCCTAACCCACTGCTGTGTCCTCCCATCGCCCTCTTTCTGGCCTCCTTCCTGTTCCTGGACTCCTTTGCCAGGACCCTGGCCATAGATTCTCATCTCATCCAGGACGCCTTATGGAAAAATCTCTCTGACCCTTGCCTGGGCCCCTTGCTCTACCTGGGTACTTGGTCCTGCACCAGTAACCCTGAAACCTGGAAGTGGCCCTGGGTCTGGAGCCTGACTGCCCCCTGCTGGATCCCCTGCCATCCCTCCCACATCTTGTCCAGGGTCCTGAGCCCCCTGCCCAAGCCCTGGCCCTTAGCTCTTAGTGCCCTGGTCTGGCTCCTCACTTGAGACTCTGGTGGCCCTTCTTGCTCACTGCTTTTCTGGGCATTGTCTGAAGACCTCTTGCTGGGGCCACTTCCCTGCTCCCCTTGGCTTCCCTGTACTACAGTACCCTACTGCCGGCCCACCTTCACGGCCCAGTGTTCCCTGCTCTTGCCTGGCCTGAGCCCAACTTAAGGTCCCTTTCCTGGGCTCCTTGCTGGTATCCTGGCCCCCACCCCTTGCCTGGGCCCTTTGACCTCCCATGCCTTGGCACTGCTCCAGACCCCTGACACCCTGCAATGGACCTGGGCCTTGAGTCCTTCTTCCCCTGTGCTACCCACTCCATTTTCTCCCCTCCGCTGCTTCCCCTCCATGTTTCTTTTCATTTACCCAGGCCCAGGTGCTAGCACTTGGCTCTTCATTACTGGACCAGGCTTCTGGATGGAGACCCTGGCTGCCCTTATCGAGGACCCTGTCCTTGTCTCTTGGTTTCAGGCCACTTTTGCCAGCCCCCTCCAGTGCCTCCCCTCAGTTCCCCTCATGCTGTGGTATCCTGGCACTGACTGGACCCTCTTCTATCTCTGTTTCGCCCTAGCATAGGCTCCTCAAATGGGTCCTGCAGCCCACTGACCCTCCCCAACCTCCACAGGTTAGGTATTCCCCCCAGTACCATCTTTTGCCCCTCATTGTTCCAGGTCCCACTCTGAGGATCTACTCACGTGGGGTAGAGGAGTAGAATTGGCTGGTCTCTGCAACCTGAATGCTCCCTAAGGGAAACACAGCCCTCCAGTCACCTGAATCCCCTTCACCACCTGTACCTTGAGGCCTGGTAGTTAACATGGAACTTGCTCCAACCCAGCCCTGAGGGATCTCCTGCCCTCCCTCCCCTGCACTCTGGCCTTGTATGCTGCCCCTACTCCAACCCAGCCCTCCCTAACTCTGGCCATTTGCGTTCCAATCTCTGGGCCTGAGCACTTACCTGAGCCTCTGACCACATTCCTCTTGTCCTTTGGCAGACCATATGGTCTCTTTGTGTTGGGTCTGACCATACTTGTGCCCCCCAGGGCCTCCCCTAGGTTCCCAATGCACTTCCCTCTGTCTCCTGGTCCTCAAACAGCCCCTACCTCTCTTCCCCTCCACTTTTTTCTGGCACTTGCAAGTCTCCTGCTCCTTGGGTCCCTCATCACAATTGGTTTGGTGGGTCCCTTGAGTCAGGGCCTGTCTTGAGTCATGGCTCTTGCCCTACTGTGCAACCACCATGACCCCCCACTGTGCCCTCCCTTTGCCCTCCTCCTGAGCCCCTTCCCTTGCCTGGCCTTCTTTGCCTGGTCCCTGCCTGGATTCAAATATGAGCCAGGGCACTTTATGGGAAACAGACCTTTGCCTCTCACCTGGGCCCCTTGCCCTCACTGGGTGCTTGGTCCTGCACCAGGAACACTGACACCTGGAGGTGGCCCTGGGCCTAGAGCCTCACTGCCACCTGATGATCCCCTGCCTTCCCTCCCAAATTTTGTCCAGTGTCCCGAGCCCCCTGCCAAATCCCTGGCCCTTGGCTCTTTGTTCCCTGGCCTGAATCCTTGCTTGAGCCTCTGGTGGCCCTTCTGGCTCAATGCTTTTCTGGGCATTTTCATTTTCAGGGCCCCTCACTGGGACCACTTCCCTGCTCCCCTTGACTTTCCTATAGTGCAGTACTGTGGTGCAGCCCTGCCTCCAAGGCCCAGCATTTCCTCTTCTCCCTTTCCCTGGGCCCTCCTTAAGGTTTCTTTCCTGGGCTCCTTGCTAGGCTCCTGGCCCCCACCCTACCCACACCCTTCCTGCAGCCCTTCAGGCTGTGCCCTCCATTGGCCCTCCAGTCCTTTCTGTCTCTGCCAATCCTGTTTTCCTGATCCCCTTCCCAGGATGCTCACCCAGGCCAGGCAATTGGCCTGCCCTCTTTTCACTGGGTGCTCCCTTTGGGAAAACATAGCACTGCTCCTTGCCTGGGCCCTTTGGCTTCCCTCAGCCCCATCCCTGCTCTGGACCCCTGACACCCTGTAGTGGACCCAGGCCTTGATCCCTTCCTCCCCTGTGCACCCACTCCACTTTCTCCCCTCCTGCTGCTCACCCTCCATATTTCTTTTTATTCACCCTGGCCCAGGTGCTAGCACTTGGCTCTCCATTACTGGACCCGACTCCTTGCTTGATGCCCTGGCTACCCTTCTTGAGAACCCTTTCCCTGCCCTTGGTTTCAGGCCCCTTTTGCCAGCCCCCTCCTCTGCCTCCCCTCTGATCCCCTCATGCTGTGGTATTCTGGCACTGCCTGGACCCTTCGCTACCCCTGCTTCTCCCTAGCCTATGCTGCTCGAATGGGTCCTGGCAGCCCACCCCCACAACTTCTGCACACCAGGTATCCCCTCACAGTACCCTCTTTGGCCCCTCCATTGTTCCAGGTCCATCTCTGAGGATCTACTCATCTAGGGCAGAGAAGCAAATTGGCTCGCCTCTGCGCCCTGAATGTTTTTTATGGAAAACACAGCCTTGCCACTTGCCTGAGTCCCCTTCACTGCTTGAACCTTGAAGCCTGGCAGTTAACATGGACTTGCTCCATCCCAGCCCTGAGCAATCCCCTCCCTTCCCTCTGGCCTTCCATGCTACCCCTACTGCAATCCAGCCCTCCCTAACCCTGACCCGTTGTGCTCCAGTCCTAGGGCCTGGGCATTCGCCTGAGCCCCTGGCCATGTTCCTCATGGCACTTGGCATAGCAAGGAGTCTCTTTGTGTTTGGATTGACCTGGGGGCCCCTTGCTTGGGTTTGCCAGCATGCTCCCCTAGGTGCCACTTGGTTTCTCCTTGTTCTCATGCAGCCCCTTCTTCTCCTTTCTCTATGATTTTCTTCTGTCACTTGCAGGTCTCCTGCTCCTTGTGTCCCCCATCACCTTTAATAGGGTGGGTTCCTTGACTGGGTATCTGGCTTGGGTCCTGGGTCTTGCCCCTATGGGCACACACCCCAACCCCTGCAGTGCCATTCCATTACCCTCCTTCTGGCTCCCTTCCTTTCCTGGCCTCCTTTGCCAGGACCCTGGCCATAGATTCTCATCTGATCAAGGGCTCCTTATAAGAAACAAATCCCTTCCCCTTTCCTTGGCCCCTTTCTCTCCCTGGGTGCTTGGTCCTGCACCAGGAACCCTGAAACCTGAATGTGGCCCTGGTCAGGGAGCCTGACTGCCCCTTTCTGAATCCCTCCCTTCCTCCCAAATATTGTCCACTGTCCTGAGCCCTCTGCCCAAGCTCTGGCCCTTGGCTCTCCATTCCCTGCCTGGCTCCTCGCTTGAACCTCTGGTGGCCCTTCTTGCTCACTGCTTTTCTGGGCATTCTGAGGGCCCCTTGCTGGGTTCACTTCCATGTTCCCCTTGGCTTTCCTGTACTGCAGTATTCTAGTGCAGGCCTAACTTCCTGGCATTATAGTTAAAGCTTCATCCCGCAGTTCCATAAACTGACTTCCAGTACACTCATGTATAATTGAATCAAGCCTTTATTGAAACACACTAGTGGTGACTGACCAGAACACAATGCTCTTCTCCTGATTAGCCCCATACAATTGTAAGGGCATTTTTTATAAGTCTGAAAACTGCAAAAGGGATGTTCGGGGGTCTAGCCAATGCAAACAAGCCAGGTTACAGAAGCGGGAGAGTGCAGTTAAACAGAGGGAAGCCTAACCAATCACAGTTAGCCCAATCACCCCAGTTTCAGAAATAGAGCCCTGTTACCCTAGTTACTGAAACAATACCCCATTAGTTAGTTCCATGTTCTTAAAGGTTTCTATAGCAAAAGGAAAAGAACATCTTGCCCCAGTCATGACCCTTCTACTTGGCATGGTTGTATTAAAGAATGGAGTCACAAAAAAAATGGAGTCACCTTTGCTTTTACTATCACATTCCCCACTGGTTTTAGTAGGTTTGATGTCAATCTTGCACATCATTAGGCCTCAGTTTCTTTTTTATCTTTTTGTGTAAGGGACAACACTGGGCTCACAAGACCATAAGTCAGACTTCACCTACATTTTTGTGTATATAGTTTAGGAGGGTTTTTAAGAGGCAGGGTCCTACAGTAATATCAATCAGGGGAAGTACAAGGGGCCCAACTACAGCTGAAATTATGGTAGTCAACCAAAGGGACCATGAGAATGGGTTTTGGAACCGATTGCCTGAAGTTTAAATTTATATCTATTGGACTGCTGAGGGACTTAAAATTTTTAGAGCCTGTGATAAGAGTTGTAGTTCCCAAAGCAGTAGATCCAGCTATTCCCATACCATCCAGGAGGGGAACTAAAATGGGGGCATCCAGCCTATGTTGATAAATCAGTGGGCCCTGGCCTTTTAGTAAGTCCAGGTGTTCTTTTCCTTTTATTCCATCAAAATAGTAGGTTACATAGATCAGAGTTATTGACAGTTTGGAGATTTAGGCAAGGAGTTCGAAATGGGACCCAGGAAGCACAATTTTTGGTGAATGGGGAATTTTTCCACTTATAAGTTGGGTTGTGGAAGCAAGTGTCTCTTTCTGGGAGGTCACCCAGGTTATCTTGGGAGTAGTTTCCCAGGTACATCTTCCTGAGCTAGACATATTAGTGAACATCTATATTGACCATATTTTTTTCTCTAATTTTAGGGACCTCCTACTGCTTTAAGGGAAAAGAGCAATGACTGTTCTTGCTACTTTGAGCTGAGAGGGGGCTATGTGCAGTGGGCCAGCAGTTTGGAGTCATTTTTTAGAAATTGAGAGGGTCAAGGAGTCCATGGTAAACATCTGGTTCAGGAAGAACAGGTTGTAAATTTACTTGGGGGTGGGAACTTATATGAGAGAAACAAAAAGAAAACATGAATATTGAAAGAAGATTAATAAAAATAGAGTTGAAGCATCTGAAAACCTGTCCATGAATATCATGAATATGACAGAAGTTAATCATTGTTTACCAGGAGGTGGAATACCTGAGAAATTGTCCCCATAACAAGGCCTAACAAAGTCTATTAAGGCCCTTTTTAGGCAACATAAATCTTTAACATTGTCAGAATTATCAGGAATATAGACACATTTAGTTAAGTTAGTTAATGTCATCTGATTTTTGTAAAATATCTTTATTGGAATGACCTCTGTGTTTAGTAGAAATCCCTTTATCTTTGTTATTTAGGGCTAGATAATTATACTAGCAAACATTGATTAAGTCTACCTGTGTAGGTAGTTAGGAAGATCTGTAGGCCTTAAACTGAATAAAAACTTCTGGCAATGTTTATTGGTAGTTATCAGGTATTTTTGTCTAAGAATCTCTCTTCTGTTATCTCTAATCTTACTTATTTTGAGGGGTGTTAACACAAGTGTAAACTTTAAGTTACATTAAAATAACTGTTGTTTCTTTTAAAATGCCCAGGAAGGGCTGTGCTTTGGTTTTTAACTGTTTTTGCTAGGTGTTTAAGACCAAGATGGTCAAACTGACCTTATTCCTATCTATTGGTAAGAGTAACTGAGTTTACTTTGAGGACATTCTTTAGGAACTTGTGAGCAGCATTTTGGCTCTGTTAGTGTCATCTGCATTAGGATAGGTCAAGGTCCTGCTGACCATATGGCTTCCCTTGGAAGCATCAGGCACGTCTCCCTTTTTCAATGACCCTCCTCTTTTCAGCATGTACACTCATTGGCTTTCTGTTCTCCAGGGGTCTCATTAATTTCCCTTATCAGAAGGTTATGTGGCCAGGAGTTGCAAAGCTTTTCCCCCTGTCCTGGGTTCAGGCTGACTCAGAGGGCAAGAGCCAAATATTTGTTTTATTTGGCCCCTTTATTTTAACCTTAATTTTTAAGTTTGGCTTTAAACATCCAGCAAGTTAGTTTTATCAGTCTTAAACTAAGAATACTATGTTTTTAATTTTAATATTTATAATTATACAGTTAATTTTTTACATAACACTATATTTTTATTTTGTTTATTAATTTATATAATGTTGAGTATTGAACCTAGTGTCTCACACATTCAAGGCAAGCACTCTACTGCTGAGCCATAACTTTAGCCACTTTAAAGTTAATTTAATTTCTTTTAATTATCATTTGTTTACACATGATAGCTTAATATCTCAAATTAATTTAGGTTGTGTGTTTATGAAGTATTACCTCTGTAAACATTAATAGGCATTGGTTATTGTTATTGCATAGCAGGCTGAACAAATGTTAGCTTCACTTGTTTGCCTGAATTGAACATTCAACCCCACTTAAAGTTTAACACTTTACTTTTACAGGTCTGGTGTCATGGAAACCCACATCTGACCCCTGCTCAGTCTAGCAACTAGTGTATGATCTAATCACTGCACGCCAACAAGGCAGCTTGCAAACCCAGAGAGCCCAATAGATTTTGGCTATAAAAACTCTCTCTTGCCAGGTCCTTCTCTCTTGCTCTCTCTTTTTTTCTCTCACTTTCCCTGTATCTCATTCTCCCTCTCCCTCTTCTCTCTCTCTCTCTCTCTCTCTCTCTCTCTCTCTCTCTCTTTCTTTCTTTCTCTCTCTCACACTTTTCTTTCTTTTTCTCTCTTTTGTACTTTCCTTTCTCTCTCTCTCTCTCTCTCTCTCTCTCTCTCTCTCTCTCTCTCTCTCTCGCCCTCCCTCCCTCCCTCCCTCCCTCCCTCTGTCTCACTCTTTTATGTTTTGTATTAAACAGACACTGCCACAATAAAGGTCTCTTGGTTTCTCTCAGTGTCGTGGTCACTTTTCTTTTAGTTATAATAAAAAATACAAAGTGATATTAACAATAGTAAAAACATATTTAGCTTCTATATAATTATGAACCTTGGCTGAGTTATACATTATATTTCCTACTTTAGATAACTGTAATTTTTCCAGTAAAATTAATCTTTGAATATAACTTTAAATCAACTGAAATCTGGCCCACTTTGAAGTTATTCTGATATGATGTAAGGTGGGAGACAGAGCCTTATTTCAGGCAAGGCAGGGCTCTTTACAAATCTTAGGTAAAGTGTTTTAGTTTTAAAGCTGATATTTGTCTCTCTTTTTAGATATTACTTTATAAAGTTTACAAAATTGCTTCCTGACTCTGTATGAATGTTAGTAGTATAATATGACATACATCTGAAACATTAATTAAGGAAAGGCAGAGAGCATTTAAATTTTTTTCCATGTGGAAAAGTAGCAAAATGTTTTATAATATTAATCTTTAAATATATTAGGCTCTCATTACTTTTTAAAATATCTTTAAATTTTTATATTTTAGTGTATCAGTTAACATAATATTTGGTTATAAAACATCAAATAATATAAATAAATCCCCAATAAAATCTATTATCTTTATAACTTTAAATTACCATTACAGAGAATTTGGAGAATACCAGCTTGAAAAAGTGTTCCTTTAAACCTTTTACCTTAAAGACTTATATATCTGAAAGATATGACACATTTATTCTGTAAAGAAGAGTAATGTACCACACTTTTATTGATGTCTTTATATTAACCAAGGTTAGCTTTTAAAGGAAAATCTAGACTCTGTAATGTAGGAGAATACTTTAAAATAACAGTTGCTGTTTAGCCACAGATGTACAATCCTTAATTTCTCCAAGATTACTTGTTCTGGAGGATAAAACTTAATAGACACATGTAATTAATATTTTTAGAAGTTTTGTCATTTTAACATATAAATATATCAGTACATTATTATTTGCCCTTAGGGAACAACCCTGAATAGTTTTAACTATTTGTGTTACATATATAACCAACTTAGTTAATATAAACCTTTTAATAGTTGTCTTTTATTTATAGACCTTCATATTACTTAATTAGACCCTTTTGTTGTTTACTTTGATGTACTATAATTATACTTTACCACATAAAGCCTTTTTACCTGGAAACATTTTTCATTAAATATAATTTTATATTTAGAAATTTTTAATAATATAATCTATTGATCCTTTTCTGTTGTACTGTGAAATAACCCTTATACATTTCTGAATTTAGATAAATTAATCCTTTTTAATAAGATGAAATATTTGTTATTTACAGTAATTGAAATACAGTTGAAACCTCTTGACTCCTTGTATGTAGAATTATACCTGCTGGGACTTTGTAATTTATAGTAACCTTGTTTTTATAATAACACAAAATAATTTAAAATTTCTTTTTTAATTTACCAGTTTATGAAAACACCAACATTGTTTAAGTATTTTACCTTATGGAATTTAAGGAGTTAAGAGTACTTGATATTATATTTAACAGTCAGCATTTTAACTTTGTACCAATTAGATGTCTTTAACAAACACATCCATGATTAATTTTATATATGTTTAGATGTAATTTACGTATCTTTTTATTTAAAAAAGAAGGTATCAGAAAAATGCATTGAATAGTATTAGTAATCTTTTTTTCCTGTTGAAGAAAAATCCTAGAAACAATGGATGTCAGACACTTTATAGACATTAGCATTTTAACAGCTATTAACCATCTAGAAACAAAACTGTGCATTAGTAACTTTAAATACATTTGTACTTTTACCTATCTTCACAACTTGAATTGAACCTTTTAAATCATTTAACCAAAAGTATTTGGATCCATGTCTTTAAAATTATAATTTATGAGCTCATATGTCAATTTTTGTACCAAATATATATAGACATGGCAATACATGTAGACAGACAGTACACCAGTGCACCCACACTAAGCAAAGAGACAAACAAAAGCCTTGTAGATTATTTTTTAAAAACCTATTAGATTGATAGTTAGCCTTTGTAAATTGGCCTTAGAATATAGCAGAGTGTAATCAGAAAAACATATTAACCTAAGCATATTGGATCAAAATTATGAATTTAACAAATGTAGAATTTTAAAACTTTTCTAACCTTTTTTCTGAGGTGGTCCTGTATATGAAAGCTGAAAAGAGTTGAGGGAACAGACAAACAAAGGGGACTAATTTATTCCTGGAGGAACTTCCAAAAGACACAGGTTCATTGGTTTCCTTGGGAGAGTCCCCCAGGTTGGGGTCCCATTTTAAATTGTTTTTTTCTGGTTTTTTGGATAGTGGCCACCAAATTTTATTTTATTTTATTTTTATTTTTTTATCTTATTGTTTTTAAAGTTAAAATTTTATTTTTTAAATTTTTTAAATAATTTTTATTGTTGGTTGTTCAAAACATTACATAGTTCTTGATATATCATATTTTACATTTTGATTCAAGTGGATTATAAACTCCCATTTTTACCCCGTATACAGATGGAAGAATCACATCGGTTACACATCCATTGATTTACATATTGCCAGACTAGTGTCTGTTGTATTCTGCTGCCTTTCCTATCCTCTACTATCCCCCCTCCCCTCCCCTCCCCTCTTCTCTCTCTACCCCATCTACTGTAATTCATTTCTCCCCCTTGTTTTTTTCCCTTTTCCCTCACTTCCTCTTGTATGTAATTTTGTATAACCCTGAGGGTCTCCTTCCATTTCCATGCAATTTCCCTTCTCTCTCCCTTTCCCTCCCACCTCTTATCCCTGTTTAATGTTAATCTTCTTCTCATGCTCTTCATCCCTACTCTATCCTTAGTTACTCTCCTTATATCAAAGAAGACATTTGGCATTTGTTTTTTAGGGATTGGCTAGCTTCACTTAGGATAATCTGCTCTAATGCCATCCATTTCCCTGCAAATTCTATGATTTTGTCATTTTTTAATGCAGAGTAATACTCCATTGTGTATAAATGCCACATTTTTTTAATCCACTCGTCTATTGAAGGGCATCTAGGTTGTTCCACAGTCTTGCTATTGTGAATTGTGCTGCTATGAACATGGATGTAGCAGTGTCCCTGTAGTGTGCTCTTTTTAGTTCTTTAGGGAATAGACCGAGAAGGGGAATAACTGGGTCAAATGGTGGTTCCATTCCCAGCTTTCCAAGAAATCTCCATATTGCTTTCCAAATTGGCCACACCAATTTGCAGTCCCACCAGCAATGTACAAGTGTACCCTTTTCCCCACATCCTCACCAGCAATTGTTGTTGTTTGACTTCATAATGGCTGCCAATCTTACTGGAGTGAGATGGTATCTTAGGGTGGCTTTGATTTGCATTTCTCTGACTGCTAGAGATGGTGAGCATTTTTTCATGTACTTGTTGATTGATTGTATGTCCTCCTCTGACAAGTGTCTGTTCAGGTCCTTGGCCCATTTGTTGATTGGGTTATTTGTTGTTTAATTTTTTGAGTTCTTTGTATACTCTGGATATTAGGGCTCTATCTGAAGTGTGAGGAGTAAAGATTTGTTCCCAGGATGTAGGCTCCCTATTTACCTCTCATTGTTTCTCTTGCTGAGAAAAAACTTTTTAGTTTAAGTAAGTCCCATTTGTTGATTCTTGTTATTAACTCTTGTGCCATGGGTGTCCTATTGAGGAATTTAAAGCCCGACCCCACAGTATGTAGATCATAGCCAACTTTTTCTTCTATCAGACTCAGAGTCTCTGATTTGATATCAAGCTCCTTGATCCATTTTGAGTTAATTTTTGTGCATGGCGAGAGGAGGGGATTCAGTTTCATTTTGTTGCATATGGATTTACAGTTTTCCCAACACCATTTGTTGAAGATGCTATCCTTCCTCCATTGCATGCTTTTAGCCCCTTTATCAAATATAAGATAGTTGTAACTTTGTGTATTAGTCTCTGTGTCCTCTATTCTGTACCATTGGTCCACCCGCCTGTTTTGGTACCAGTACCATGCTGTTTTTGTTGCTATTGCTCTGTAATATAGTTTGAAATCTGGTATCGCTATACCATCTGATTCACACTTCCTGCTTAGTATTGTTTTTGCTATTCTGGGTCTTTTATTTTTCCATATGAATTTCATGATTGCTTTCTCTATTTCTACAAGAAATGCCATTGGGATTTTGATTGGCATTGCATTAAACCTATAGAGAACTTTTGGTAATATCGCCATTTTGATGATGTTAATTCTGCCTATCCATGAACAGGGTATATTTTTCCATCTTCTAAGATCTTCTTCTATTTCTCTCTTTAGGGTTCTGTAGTTTTCATTGTACAAGTCTTTCACCTCTTTTGTTAGGTTTATTCCCAAGTATTTTATTTTTTTTGAGGATATTGTGAATGGAGTGGTTGTCCTCATTTCCATTTCAGAGGATTTGTCGCTGATATACAGGAATGCCTTTGATTTATGCATGTTGATTTTATATACTGCCTCTTTGCTGAATTCATTTATTAGCTCTAATAGTTTCTTTGTAGACCCTTTTTGGTCTGCTAGGTATAGAATCATGTCATCTGCAAATAGTGATAATTTGAGTTCTTCTTTTCCTATTTTTATGCCTTTAATTTCTTTCATCTGTCTAATTGCTCTGGTGGCCACCAAATTTTAGCTTGACGTTGAAATATCTTTAGACAATTTTTTAATAGTTGGGAGTTATTTATGGTTGCAAATACTGAGAGACAAAAGCCAAATTTTCTAGACAAATTATGCTTTTTGTTATATAATTTAGGAATAATATTATAAAACACTTTAGTTTTAATCTGTCCTCTATAGGAACTGACATGATTTACCCAGTTGGCCACCTGGCCCATTTCCTAAATGAAGGCAATCTCTAGAATGCCTTTTTCTTTTTACTTTTAGCTTTTACTTTTGACAATTTCTTTAGTCCTGTTGGCAGCACTTTACATTTTAATGCAAGCTGTAGTGAGCACAGTTAAAACCGTTTTAACCATTTTTTTTTTCCATTAGAAACAAACTGATGTAGAAATCAACACAGAACACAAAGGGAACAAACAAAAACAAACCAACAGACAAAGTCCTGAAAATTGTTAAGAAAACAAGTTAAAGGGGTCCAGGTAGAAATCTCTGTAGGGCTTCCTTGTCTCATGATGTCGGTGGAGCGAAGGAGTCCTGATGAAAGCATAGCAGTTATGACAACAAGAAAAGGGCCCATGCACAACACACGGACAGATAAACACAGGACAAACAGCTGGCGAACAGACACTGGAAAAATGACAAATAGCAAGAAGACACTGGATAAACGACACACAGCAGAACAGACACAGGACATGCAACAATCAATGATGTCACACAGGGAGACCTCTAATGGGGCAGAGACTACATCTTGTCCTGCCCCCAGACAGATGAGGCCCCACAGGAAGGCCTCCAGTGGGACAGAGAAGACATCTCATCCTGCCCCCAGACAGATAAATCCTTGCAGGGAGGCCTCCAGTGGGCCCCAGATACAGACAGATGAGGTCACACAGGAAAATATCCATGGAGACAATGACAACATCTTGTCCTGTCCTGGGAAAGGTGTAAGTGACTGCGTCCAATCTGACATTTTCCCCAGAAGAGTCAACTCACCAGTACTGACAGACTGACAGGAGGCTTTTCAGAATATCCTAGGATGGATTGGATTCATCCTTGGACTGAGGCTGAGCAACATCTCTCGGAGCTCCCCTCTACTCCAGGGCTGAAGTCCAAAGGCCTATAGTTTGAGACAAATTTGGCGTGAGGGTAGGGAAGAAATGAATCCAGGAGAGCCTCCAGATATTATAGTGAAAGCTTTTTCCTGGGGTTTCATAAACGCACTTCCAGACCACTCACATATATTCAAATCAAGCCTTTATTGAAGCACACTGGTGGTGGCTGACCAGAACATAAAGCTGTTCCCCTGATCAGCCCTGATAATTGCAAGGGTGCTCCTTATAAGCCTAAAAACCAATGTAACCAGGCTTGTTTGCATTGGCTAGATCCCTGGAACATTGCAAAAGGGATGTTCAGGGGTCTAGCCAATGCAGCAAGCCAGGTTACAGAAGCGGGAGAGTACAGTCAAGCAGCGGGAAGCCTAACCAATCACAGTTATCCCAGTCACCCCAGTTACAGAAACAGAGCCCCCTTACCCTAGTTATAGAAACAATGCCCCATTAGGTAGTTTCATGTTCTTAAAGGTTTCCATAGCAAAAGGAAAAGAGCATCTTGCCCCAGTCATGACCCTTCTATTTGGCATGGTTGTTTTACAGGATAAAGTCATAAAATAAAATGGAGTCATATTTGCTTCTACTATCACACTACCCTGGCTGCAACAGTATAAGAACTCCCCCTGAACCCCAGGTGGGAGGGGTCGCCTGCCTAGAGGTGCGAGGTCCTACAACCCTGGCTTCAGCAATATTAGAGCTTCCCAGGACACCCTGATGGAAGGGGTCTCCCTTATGGAGAAGCGAGTCCACTCTGCCCTGGCTGCATTGGTATGCAAGCTCCCCAAGACACCCAGGTGGGAGAGATCTCCTGCCTGGAGAGGCAAGTCCCCAGTACCCTGGCTGCGGTACTATAAGAGCTCCACCCCCACACCTAGGTGGGAAGGTCTCTCGCCTGAAGGGGCAAGTCCTCTCAACCCTGGCTACAGGGGTATAAGAGCCACCTCCTACCCCCAGGAGGAAGGGGTCTCCCGCTGTAGGGGTGATTTGCTGCTACCCCATCTGCAGGTGTATCAGATCCCTCCCTCACCAGACACCCATGTGGGAAGTGTCTTCCGCCTGGAGGGGCGATTCCCCTCTACCCTGGCTATGGCAGTATAGGAGTTACCGCTATTCCCAGGTGGGAGGTGTCTCTCGCTTGGAGGTGTGAGTCACCTCTACCATGGCTAAGGGGGTATAGGAATTACTACCATTCCCAGGTGGGAGGTGTTTCTCGCCTGGAGGTGAAAGTTGCTTCTAATCGGCTGCTGGGCTATATAAGCTCCACCTGACATCCAGGTAGGAGGGGGTCCTCGCCTGGATACGTGAGAACCCTCTACACTGGCTGCAGAGGTTAAGGAGCTTCCCCTGACACCCAGGTGGGAGGGGTCTCCCACCTAGAGGGGTGACTTTTGTCTACCCTGTCTGAGGGGGTGTACCAGCTCTCCCTGACACCCAGGAGGGAGGGGTCTCTTGCTTTGAGGGGCGAGTGCCCTCTATTCTGGCTGCTGTGGTATTGGAGCTCCCCTACCATACCAAGATGGGGTGGGGGTAGGGGTTTCCCGCCTGAAGGGGCAAGTCCCCTGTACCCTGGCTATCTTTCCCTGACACCCAAGTTAGATGGGTCTCTCCTCTGGAGGGGTGAGTTCCCTGTACCATGGCTGCTGCAGTATCTCTCCCTGACACCCAGGTGGGAGGGGTCTCCTGCCTGGAGCAATGAGTTCCCTCTACCCTGGCTGTGGCGATATACAATGTCTCCCAGACTCCCAGGTGGGAGGGGTCTCCCGCCTGGAGTGAGGAGTGTTCTCTACCCTTGCTAAGGCAGTATATAAGTGTAGAGAAGGGAGTGGTCTTCTGCATGGACTGGCGAGTCCCCTCTACCCTGGCTTTGGCAGTATACAAGCTATCAGGTCACCCAGGTGGGAGGGGTATCCCGCCTGGAAGGGCGAGTCCCCTTTGTTTATCTCTTGCTATATAAGAGCTCTCAGTAAACCCAGGAGGGAGGGGTCTTCCGCCTGCAGGGGCGTGTTCCCTCTACCCTGGCTGCTGCATAAATCAAGCTCATCCGGACTCCCAGGTGGGAGGGGTCCCATGATTGGAGGGGCGAGTTCCCTCTTTGCTGGCTGTGGAGGTATAGGAGCTCAACCAGACACCTAGGTGGGAGGGGTCTTCCGACTGGAAGGGAAAGTCTACTCTACCCTGGCTGCAGCGGTATAGAAACTCCCCATGTGGGAGGGTTCTCCTGCCTAGAAATCGAGTCCCCTCTTCCCTGGCTTCAGCGGTATAGGCACTCCGCAGGACACTCAGATGGAAGGGGTCTCCCTCCTGGAGGGGTGAGTCTCCTCTACCCTCGCTGCAGCGGTATAATAGCTCCCCCTGAAACCCAGGTGGGAGAGGTCTCCTGCCTGGAGAGGAGAGTACTCTCTACCCTGGTTGCGGTGGTATAGGATCTCCCCCACACACACACACACACAGATGGGAGTGGTCTCCTGCCTGGATTAGCAAGTCCCCTCTGCCCTTGATGTGGCAGTATATGATATACCCCTGACACACAGGTGGGAAGGGTCTCCCAACTGAAGTAGCGAGTCCCCTCTACCCTGGTTTTGGAGGTATACAAGCTGCCTCAGACACTCAGGTGGGAGGGGTCTCCTGCATGCAGGGGCAAATCCCCTCTATTCTGGCTGTGGCGCTATATGTGAGCTCTCACTGACACTCTGGTGGGAGGGATCACCGGCCAGGAGGGGCAAGTACTTTCTACCATGACTTGGGTGGTATAGGAGCTCCAGATGACAGCCAGATTGGAGGGGTCTCCAGCCTGGATGGGCAAGCCTCCTCTACCCAGTCTAAGGTAGTCTACAAGTTCCTGCAACACCCTGGTGGGAGGAGTCTCCTGCCTGGAGGGGCGAGTCCCCACTACTCTGGCTACAGAAGTATAGGAGCTCCCCTCACACCCAGGTGGGAAGGTCTCCCACCTGAAGGGGTGAGTCCCCTCATCCCTGGCTTATGGGTTTTAAGTGCCCCCACCTACCCCCAGTAGAAGCGGTCTGTTTCTTGGAGGGGCGAGTCACTGCTACCCAGGGTGCAAGTGTATAGGATCCCCCATAGCTAGACACCCATGTGGTAGGGGTCTTCCACCTTGAGGGGCGAGTCCCCTCTAAACTTGCTAAGGTGGTATAGTAGTTAACCCCATTCCCAGGTGGGAAGTGTCTCTCTCCTGGAAATACATGTCGCCTCTACCCTGGATGCTGGTGTATATGAGCTCCCCCTGACACACAGGTTGGAGGGGTCTCCCGCCTAGAAAGGTGACTTCCCCTACCCTGGCTGCAGGGGTTTACCAGCTTTCCCAGAGACCCAGAGACTCCTGCTTAGAGGGGTGATTCCCCTCAATTCTGGCTGCTGTGGTATAGGAGCTCCCCCCCATAATAAGATGGGAGGTGTCTCCCACTGGAAGGGGCGAGTCCCATCCACCCTGGCTCTGGAGATACAGGAGCTCCCCCCTACACCCAAGTGGGAGGGGTCTCTTGCCTTGAGGGGCGAGTCCCCTCTACAATGGCTGCGTCAGCATAAGAGCTCTCTCTGACAATCTGTGAAAGAACTCTCTCACCTGGAGGGGCGAGTTTCAGCTATCCTGACTGCAGCTCTGTATCTGCTCCCCAATACCCAGGTGGGAGAGGTCTCCTGCTTGGAGAGGCTAGTCCTCTCTACCTTGCCTAAGGCCGAATACAAGCTCGCCCTGGCTCCAAGATGGGAGGCGCGTCTTGCCTGCAGGAGCATGTCCACTCTACCCTGGCTGCAGCAGTATAAGAGTTTCCCCTGACACACAGGTGGGAGGAGTCTTCCACCTGGAGGTGCGTGTCCTCTCTCCCCAGGCTCTGACAGTATAGGAGCTCCCCCTGACACCCAGGTTATGGGGTCTCCCGACTGGAGAGTCGAGTCCCCTTACACTGGCTGCGGAGATATAGCAGCTCCCCCGGACACCCAGGTGGGAGGGTTCTCCCTCCTGGAGCAATGAGTCCCCTCTACCCTGGATGTGGTAGTATACAAGCTCTTCCAGACACCCAGGTGGGAGGGGTCTTCCACCTGCAGGGGCATGTTCCCTCTACCCAGGCTGTGGCAGTATTGGATCTCCCCCTGACACCCAGGTAGGAGGGGACTCCCGCCTATAGGAGCAAGTCCCCTCTACCCTGGCTGCTGAAGTAATTAAGCTCTCTTGGACACCCAGGTGGGAGGGGTCTCCTGATTGGAGGGGCGAGTCCCCTCTAGCCTGGCTGCCGAGGTATAAGAGATCAACCAGACACCAAGGTGGGAGGGGTCTCCCGACTGGAAGAGCAAGTCTGTTCTACCCTGGTGGCAGTGATATAAGAACACCCCCTGACACCCAGGTGGAAGGGGTCACCCTCCTGGAGCTGAGTCCCCTCTACCCTGTCTGCAGCATTACAGGAGCTCCCCAGGACACCCAGATAGAAGGGGTCTAAGGTCTGGAGGGTAGAGTTTCCTCTACCCCGCCTGCGGTGGTATAGGAGCTTCCCAGTCACCCAGGTGGGAGGGGTCTCTTGCCTGGAGGAGCAAGTCCCCAATACTCTGGCTGCAGGGGTATAAAAACTTCACCCCCCTCACCCAGGTGGTAGGGGTCTGCCGCCTGGAGGGGCTAGTTCCCTCTACCCTGGCTGCTGCAGTATAGGAGTTCCCCTAACAACCAGGTGTGAGGAGTCTCCAGCCTGGAAAATGGAGTCACCTCTACCTTGCGTGTGGCTACATAGGTGCTCCTCTGGCCACCCAGGTGGAAGGAGTCTCATGCCTGGAAGGGTGAGTCTCCTCTACCCTGACTGAGGCAGTATAAAAGCGTCCCCTGACACCCACGTGGGAGGGGTCTCCCACCTGAAGGGGCGAGTCCACTCTACCTTGGCTGTGAAGGTATACAAGCTACCTGACACACAGGTAGGAGGGGTCTCTCGCCTTGGTAGGTGAGTCCCCTGTATCCTGGCTGAGGCGGTATACAAGCTCACTCCCTACACCCAGGTGGAAGGGGTCTCCCGCCAGGAAGGGCAACAGTCCACTCTACTTTGGCTGGTGCCATATAAGAGTTCCCAGGAAATCCAGGTGGGAGAAGTCTCCTGCCTGCAGGGCGAGTCTCCTCTACTCTGGCTAAGGGGGGATACAAGCTTGCCTTAGCAACAAGATGGGAGGGGCCTCCCGCCTGGAGGAGCATGTCCACTCTACCCTGGCTGCAGCAGTATGTGAGTTTCCCCTGACACCCAGGTGCCAGGGGTCTCCTGCCTAGAGGGGTGAGTCCCTTCTACCCTAGCTGCAGTGGTGTAGGAGCTTCCCCAGACACCAGGTGGGAAGGGTGAGTCCCCCTCTACCCTGGAATTGGTGGTATATGAGCGCCCCTCACCATACCCACGTGGGAGGGGTCTCCAATATAGAAGGGCGAGTCCCCTCTACTCTGGCTGCTGCAGTATATGAGCTCCACCTGATACCCTGGTGGGAGGGGAATCCGGCCTGGGAAGACAAGAAGCGTCTACACTGGCTGCTGTAGTATATGAGCTCCCCTGACACCCAGGTGAGAGGAGTCTCCCGCCTGGAGGGGCGAGTCTCCTCTGGCCTGGCTAAGGTGTTACACAAGTTCCCAGCTACACCTAGGTGGGAGGAGTCTCCTCCCTGGAGAGGCAAGTCCCCACTACCCTGGCTGCAGTGCTATGTGAGCTCCTGAACCCACACCCAGGTGGGTGGGGTCTCCCGCCTGGAGGGGTGAGTCCTCTCTACCCTGCCTGGTTCAGTATACTAGCTCCCCCTGACACCCAGGTGTGAGTGGCATCCTGCCTAGAAGGGCGAATCTCCTATACTCCAGCTGTGGCAGGATAATTGGTCCCCCGACAGCCTGGTAGGACGGGTCTCCCATCTAGAGCAGGGAATCCCCTCTACCCTCGCTGTGAAGGTATACAAGCTTCCCCAGACACTCAGTTGGGTGGGGTCTCCCACCTGTAGGGGCCAGTCCCCTCTACCCTGGCTTTGGTGGTATACAAGCTACACAAGACCCCAGCACCCAGGTGGGAGGCGTCTCCCACCTGGAGGGGCAAGTCCCCTCTACTTTAGCTGCTGTCATATAAGAGCTCCCAGGACACCCACTGGAGGAGCAAGTCCCCTCTACCCTGGCTGAAAGGTATAGGAGCTCCTCCAGTCACCCAGGTGGGAGGGGTTTCCCAACTGGAGTTTCGAGTTCCCTCTAACCTGGCTGCAGTGGTATAGGAGCTCCCCTGACACCCAGGAAGGAGGAGTCTCTTGCCTGGAAGAGAGGTAAGTCCCTGCTACCCTGACTCAGCAGTATAAGAGCCCCCCAGATACCCAGGTAGGAGGGGTCTCCAGCTTGGCAGGGTGAGTGCCCTCTACCCTGGCTGTGGTGGTATATGAGCTCCCCTCAACACCCAGGTTGGAGGGGTCTTTGCCTGGAGAGGGGAGTCCCCTCTAACCTGGCTGCAGTGGTATACATGATTCCCTCAACACTCAGGTGGGAGGGGTCTCCCACCCAGAGGCACTAGTCTCCTCTACCCTGGTTGGGGCAGTGTACTAGCTCCCCTGACACCAAGTTGGGAAGACTCTCCTGCCTGGAGGGGCGAGTCACCTCTATGCTGTCTGCAGAGGTATAAGAGTTCCCCAGAAACCTAAGTAAAAGGGGTCTCCCGCCTGGAGGGGCAAGTCCCTGTTACCCTGGCTGCAGCTCTATAGGAGCCCTCATACAAACCTAGGTGGGAGGGGTCTCTTGCCTGGAGGGGCGAGTCCCTGCTACTCTGGCTGTGCCTAGATAGGAACTCCCCCTGACACCCAGGTGAAAGGGGTATTGCACCTGGAGGGGTGAGTCCCTGCTACCCTGTCTGCAGCTCTACAGGAGCCTTCCTTCATGAGGTCTAAGGGATCTCATGAATGTAGGGTTGAGTCCACTCTACATGGACTGAGGCAGAACATAAGCTAGCCTGGACACCAAGGTGGGAGGGGTCTCTCCCCAGGATGAGCCAGTCTGCTCTACCCAGGCTGCAGAGGTATAAGAGCTCCCACAACCATGTCATTTTTCATTCACCCAGGCCCAGGTGCTAACACTTGCCTCTCCATTACTGGGCCTGGATCTTTGCTTGAGCCCCTGGCTGCCTTTCTCAAGGAACCTGTCCCTGTCCCTAGGTTTCAGGCCCCTTTTCCTGGGCCTCTCCTGTGCCTCCCACTTGATCTCTCATGCTGTGGTATCCTGGCATTGCCTGGACCCTCTGCTCCCCCTGCTTCTCCCTAGCCTATGCTTCTCAAATGCACCCTGGCAGCCCGAACCCCTCACCCTACCCTCTTTGGCCCCTTCTTTTGTCCAATTCCCTCTCTGAGGATCTATTCACCTGGGGCAGAGGAGCCGCATTGGCTGGTCTCTGCATCCTGAATGCTCCCTATGGGAAACACAGCCCTGCAACTCGCCTGAGTCCCCTTCATTGCCTGAACCTTGAGGCCTGGCAGTTAACATGGATTGGCTCCAACCCAGCCCTGAGTGACAACCTCCTTTCCCTCTCCTGCCCTCTGATCTTGCATGTTGCCCTTACCACAACCCAGCCCACCCTAACCTGAATATTTGCACTCCAGTCCCTGGGCCTGGGCATTTGCCTGAGCCCCTGACTGCATTCCTCATGGCCCTTGGCATAGCAAGGAGTCGCTTCAAGTTGGGTCTGACCTGGAGGCCCCTTGTTTGGGCTCGCCAGTGGGCTCCCCTAGGTGCCCCTTGGCTTCTCCTGGTCCTTACACAGCCCTGTCCTTCCCTTCCCCTGACACTTTTTTCTGGCACTCACAGGTCTCCTGCTCCTTAGGTCCCCCATCACCATGGATCCGGTGGGTAATGTGCCTGGGTGCCTGGCTTGGGTCCTGGGTCTTGCCCCTATGGGCACCCACCCCAACCCCCTGCCGTGCCTTCCAGTTGCCCTCCTTCTGGCCCCCTTATATTACTGGCCTCTTTTGCCAGGACCCTGGCTCTAGATTCATATCAGATCCAGGGTGCCTTATGAGAAACAAAACCCTGCCCCTTGCCTGGGTCCCTTGCTCTCCCTGGGTGCTTGGTCTGGCACTAGGAACCCTGAAACCTGGAGGTGGCACTAAGCCAGGAGCCTGACTGCACCTTGCTGGGTCTCCTGACTTCCCTCCCACATCTTGCCCACTGTCCTGAGCCCCTTGCCCAAGCTCTGGCCCTTGGCTAGCCGTTTCCTGGCCTGGCTCCTCGCTTGAGCCTCTGGTAGCCCTTCTTGCTCACTTCTTTTCTGGGCATTGTCTGAGGGCCCCTCACTGGGTGTGCTTCCCTACTATCTTTGGCTTCCCTGTACTACAGTACTCTAGTGCAGGCCTGCCTTGCCAGGCCGGCCCTGCTCTCCCCTGGCCTGGGCCCTCCTCTAGGTCCATTGCCTGGGCTCCTTGTTGGGGTCCTGGCTCCAACCCTGCCTACCTGTCCTGTGGCCCTTCACGCTGTGCCCTCCTTTGGCCCTCCTGTCCTTTCTGTCTCTGCCACACCCACTTTCCTAATTCCTTTCCCAGGATGTTCACCTGGACCAGGAAAGTTGACCTGGCCTCTTGGCCCTGGGGGCTCCCTTTGGGAAAATGTAGCCCTGCTCCTTGCCTGGGCCCTGCTCCTGATCCCTGACACCATGCAGTGGACTTGGGCCTTGAGCCCTTCTCCCCTGTGCAACCCACTCCTCTTTCTCCCTTTCTGCTGCTTCCTCTCCATGTTTCTTTTCATTCACCCAGGTCCAGGTGCTAGCACTTGGCTCTCCATTACTGGGCCCAGCTCCTTTCTTGAGTCCCTGGCTGCCAGAGGATTTGACCTTTGGGAAAAACGTGGCCCTTGTCTGGGCAGTTTTGCTCCCTAAGCCCAGCCCCTACTCCTGAACCCTGACACCCTGCAGTGGACCTGGGCCTTGAACCCTTCTCCTCCTGTGCCAGCATCTCCCCTTTCTCCCATGTTGCCCCTCCCCATCCATGTTTCTTTTCTTTCACCTAGGCCCAGGTGCTAGCACTTGTCTCTCCATTACTGGGCTCGGCTTCTTGCTTGAGCCCCTGGCTGCATTTCTTGAGGAACCTGTTCCTGCCCCTTGGTTTCAGGCCCCTTTTTCCAGCCCCCTCCTGTGCCTTCCCTCTTTTCCCCTCATGCTGTAGTATCCTGGCACTGTACGGACCCTCAGCTATCCCTGCTTCACTCTAGCCTAGGCTCTTCAAAAGGGTCCTGTAGCCCACCAACATCCCCTAACCTGTGCACACCAAGTATCCCCTCACAGTAACCTCTTTTGCCCCTCATTGGTACAGGTCTCTCTCTGAGGATCTACTCATGTGGGGAAGAGGAGCGGATTTGGTCTCTGCACCCTGAATGCTCCCTATGGAAATACAGCCCTGTCAGTCACCTGAGTCCCCTTTACTGCTTATAACTTGAGGCTTGGAAGTTAACATGGGACTTGCTCCAACCCAGACCTGAGAAATATCCTCCCTTCCCTACCCTGCTCTCTGGCCTTGCATGCTGCCCCCACCCCAAACCAGCCCTCCCTAACCCTGACAAATTGTGCTCCAGTCTCCAGGCATACTCTCCTGAGACACTGCCTGCATTTCTCATGTCACTTGGCATAGCATGGAGTCTCTTCATGTTGGGTCTGACCTGGGGGCCCCCATCCTTTATCTCCCTAGTGGGCCTACCTATGTACCCCTTGGGCTTCCCTCTGTCTCCTGGTTCCCATGCAGTCCCTACCTACCTTTCCCATGTGTTTTTCCTGGCGCTTGCAGTTCTCCTGCTCCTTGGGTCCCTCATCACAATCGGTTCTGTGGGTCAATTGCCTGGGGGCCTCTTTTGGGTCATGGCTCTCACCCTAGAGTGAACCCAACACAACCCCCCACCATGCCCTCCTGTTGCCCTCCCCCTGGCCCGCTTCCCTTCTCTGGCCTCCTTTGCCTGGTCCCTGGCCCAGGATTCAAATATGAGCCAGGGAACCTTATGGGAAACAGAGCTCTACCCCTCACCTGGACCTCTTCCTCTCCCTGGGTGCTTGGTCCTCCACCACGAACCCTGACACCTGAAGGTGGCCCTGGGCCTGGAGCCTGACTTCCCCCTTCTGGATCCCCTGCCTTCCCTCCCAAATCTTGTCCAGTGTCCTATGCCCCTGCCCAAGTCCTAGCCCTTAGCTCTGTTCCCTGGCCTGGCTCCTCGCTTGAGCCTCTGGTGGCCCTTCTTGCTCACTGTTTTTCTGGGCATTGTCTGAGGGACTCTTGCTGGGGCCACTTCCCTGATCCCCTTGGCTTCCCTCTACTGTAGTACCCTAGTACAGCCCAGTCTACCCAGCCCCAGCCTTCCCAGCTGTCCCCTACCTGGGCCACCCTTTAGGTCCCTTGCATGGGCTCCTTGCTGGGGTCCTGATCCCCACCCCACTCACCCCCTCCTGAACTTTTTAGGCTGTGCCATCCTGGTCCTCTTGTCCTTTCTGTCTCTGCCATGTCTGCATTCCTGATCCCCTTCCCAGGATACTCACCCAGGCCAGGTGACTTGGCCTGGCCTCTTGGTCCTGGGGGCTCCCTTTGGGAAAACATAGACCTGCCCCTTGCCTGGACCCTTTGGCTTCCCTCAGCCTGGGCCCTGATCCCGATCCCGAACACCCTGCAGTGGACCCAGGCCTTGAGCTCTTCTCCCCCATGCCACCCACTCCACTTTCTCCATTCCTACTGCTCCCTGTCCATGTTCGTTTTCATTCACCCATGCCCAGGTGCTAGCACTTGGCTCTCCATTATTGGGACTGGCTACCCTTCTCGAGGACTCTTTGCCTGTCTGTTGATTCCGGGCCCCTTTTTGCCAGCCCCCTCCTGTGTCTCCACTCTGATCCCCTCATACTGTGTTATCCTTGTACTGCCTGCACCCTCCGCTCCCTCTGCTTCTCCCTAGCCTATGCTGCTTGAATGGGTCCTGGAAACCTGAACCCCCACTCTTCCACAAACCATGTATCCCCTCACAGTATCCTCTTTGGCCCCTCCTTTGATCCAGGACCCTCTCTGAGGGTCTACATTTTTCACAGAAGAGCGGAATTGGTCACCTCTGCATTCTGAATGCACTCTATGGGAAATACTGCCCTGCCACTTGCCTTGCTGCAGTCTGGCTGGGCACAAATCATGAAACACTGAAGCAGGAACAAACTTTATTTCTGAACTCCACCAGCACACGCCACATACGCTCCTGGGAACTCCCCTGAATGACATGCAGCTCCTCCAGGAACCACCAACCAGAAAATGCCTCCTCTGGAAATCCCTCCTCCCGCATTTCCCCAACCAATGGGAACTCTCTGGGAATCCCGACGAGAACTTCAAAGTAGCGCGAGAACTCCAAAGTAGCAGGCCGAGGCAGACAGTAAAGGTCAAATATACAACCGAATCAATCCAGCATCATCTTAATGGCTTGCCTCTCAACCAATACTATTGGCAAAATGCCAGGCGTCATCCAGACTGGGCTGTGGCTCTCAGCATCTCTCCCCTTTTATTTAATTAAACAATAAGCAATGTGGCTTAGGGACCATGCTTGTTAGGTTGCCCAATACACACATGGTCCTTACCTGTCATAGGATGAGCTGACCTCAAGACGTCAGCCTCCTGTCTTAGGTTGGTACCACTGCAATTTGATCTTACCTGTCACTGACAACTGGTCCAGCATATAGCCATACTTGTGGATAGGCCTATGCACCACTGGGGGGTGAGGTTCTTTGCCTCACCTCGGTTGGCCCCCAAATTTGGCTTTGGTGCCAGTGGGGGGGTGAGGTTCTTTGCCTCATCTCTGTTGGCCCCCAAATTTTGGACCATCATTAGCAGAAGGGAGGAGGATACAGAAATGCCATGACACCAAGCCAATTGATGGCTCCTTTGGAAAAATTGTACCACCAGTAACACCATCAACAAAGATACTCCAGCACTACCACAATTCGCTGCACCAACAGATAGTTCACAATGTATACAAATGATACATAGTCCAGGCAAGTTCTGCAAGCAGTTCAAAGCAGAGGAATCTATCAATATGTCCATTTCCTCCCAAAGTAAATCGATTCCTTGATTGAGCATTACTTGTTGAGTTATTATTCATTGATGCATCAGTTTATACAGTTGACTGTGATAGGTATCAAAGAAGCTGTAGTTTGGTTTTATATTTGTCTTCATTGGCAATGGGATGAAGATAGGAATTCTGACAATGATGGCTAAAAAAATTATGTAACATTTCATGAGGTACTAAGAAAACAATTTTCTGAACAATTTACATTATTCTGAACAGAATTATTAAATATAATGAAAAAGAAATCTGAAATTAAAAAACATATCTGTTAACCTCCTGTTTTGTTCACATATTAAAACAATCCTCATCAGCTGTTTACCCAATTTAAATTAAACCATTTAAATCATGTGAATAAAAAAAATATTTGGATCCATGTTTTCATTAGTGCTGCTCATATATTATATATAGACATATGCATATACAGACATACAACACAAAACACAAGTGTGCACACATAACATACAACACATAAGACAATAGTAAAGGCCTTGTATCTTTACACAGATGAAATCTCCATTGCAATGTTTAAAAACTCCACAGTCAAAAAATAAAACTGATCAGAAAAACATTAACCTAGGTCTCTATGAGCTCTAAAAAAAATAGAACTTTATGATGTGGGAAGGGGCAATAATAAAATAGATATTGAAAAAAGCATCCTGGTTACCACCTGGGTTTGACTCTTGTTTGGATATCCCATCTTTTTTCATGTAAATTGCATAATGGGTCTGAAGGTATTCCCACAAGCAAGTCCCAAGGTGTTTTAAATTTCAAATAGGCCTTAATATTGTTCATTATTCATTAGCTCCAGGTATGGGAGAACCACTGTTGCAGATGTAAAAATAGCCAAGCTGGAGCTCTGGATTTCAGCTATTATGGATTTGAGTCAAATCATCTTCTTTTTGGTCTGTAGAAATCACTTTGGTTAGTCTCTTCTGGAATCCAAATTGGCTGCTGTTCTCCCTGTGGAAACACACAAACAGACCCCCGACTCCAGACAATCACTGGGTCAGGACCTTTCCATTGTCCTGATAGAATATCCTTAAAAAGTACCTTAGGCTTATGTACATTTTTTGGATACATATATCTTTCTGCAATGCTAAGCCCTGATGAATCCAAATTTAAAAAGTTTAGAGTAAAAAGGGTTATTTTAAGTTTATCTTTGGGGGATATATACCCCTTTCCAATTCCCTCTTTTTGATTTAATAAGTACATTTTAATAGTTTGATAAGCTCTTTCAACTATGCCTTGTCCCTGTGGATTGTATGGAATTCATGTTATGTGAGCAATGCCAAATGATGAGCAAAATTGTTTAAAAGTGGTAGAAGTATAACCAGGACCATTATCTGTTTTTAACTGTTTTGGAACGCCCACAGTGGCAAAATTTTGTAAGCAATGAGCTATAACATCTTTAGGTTTTTCTCCAGCATGAAGGGAGCCCATCAAAACTCCAGAAGAAGTATCAACTGTAACATGTAAATATTTTAATTTTCCAAATACTGGCAAGTGTGTGACATCCATCTGCCAAATATGGTTAGGTATCAGGCCTCTAGGATTGACTCCAAGATTAACTTGTGGTAGAAAGGTCACACAATTTTGACATTGTTTTATTATTTGTCTAGCTTGTTCCTTAGTTATTTTAAAATGCTTTTGTAAAGTATTAGCATTGACATGGAACCATTTATGAAAATTTGTAGCTTCTTCTAGTGTAGAGAAAATATGTATGTCATGTGTAGTTTTATCTGCTAAATCATTGCCCAAACTAAGGTTGTATATGTCCTTCTGCTAATTGTTGTTTGACCAGATCATGGGCTACTTGTATGTTTTCTTTAGTCAGGGGCCACTGAGGAACCCACACAGGTCTTTCTGATTTCTAAGTAATTTTTATTGTCTCAGTGGCCCTTTCTGAAAATCCAACCCATGTCGGTCTGTTCCTTGATATATTTGAATTGGTGCTGCTATACTTTGTCCTTATTCTCCTAAATCTTTTTTCTTTCCTAAAACCTTGTCTAGCCCTAGTAGTGGGCACGTTAGGATTGATGTTATTTGTTAATGTCAAACCTAATTGATCTAGGACATCTCATCCCCATAAATTTATAGGAAGATGATCCAATACATATGGCTGTATAGTTCCTTCACATCCTTCAGGATCCTTCCAATCTAATACCATTGCACTTCTATGGGGATTAGTCGCCACTTCTTGGCCTCGAAGTGTTTGAGTGGCTTGTTGTAATGGCCAATGTTTTGGCCATTCTTGACGAGATATGATGCTAAGGTCAGCACCTGTGTCCAGTAGCCCATTAAACTCATGTCTTTGAATATTTAGTTGTAGCATTGGGCGAGAATTTAAATTTAAAGACAAAATAGCCCAATCTACACCTGTGGAGCCTAATCCCCTGGAACCTCTTTCTACACTACGACTAGGACATTTATTATGTAGGCTGGGTATTATTAACAACTGTGCTATTCCATCTCCTGGTGAAATTACTGATATACCTCTTGGAGAACTAGCTATAATTTTATTTCACCTACATAATTGGGATCAATTATCCCAGGACTTATCATAAGTCCTTTTAATGTAGATGAACTATGTCCCAATAATAAGCCTACTGCTCCTTGGGGAAGAGGTCCTTTTACTCCTGTGGGAATGATTTGAACTCCTATCTCTGGAGTTAGTACTTCTCTGGCAGAGGCGCAGATGTCCAACCCTGCGCTCCCTCTGGTTTGTCTGATGAGGGATTTAATGGACAATGTTTCCTGGGCACTACCCTGATGGTGTTGCTGGGTTCCTCCACTACCCCGTATATTTGTGGTTGTGGGCCCCGGAGCATTGGGCCCCCCAGTCCGTTTTTTGGCAATGGAGCCTGATGCCTTTCTCCACGATATCGTGGGTAAATACCTGGTCCTTGTCCGTTTTTTGATAAGGGAGTACCCTCTATGGTGGTTTGAGAACAGCATTCATTAGCCCAATGTCTCCCTCTATGGCATCGTGGGCAAATACCCCTATTCTATTTCTTTGATACCTAGTTTTGTTAAACCCTCCTGCTATGGGGCAACTCCTTTTAAAATGTCCTGTTTGTTCACAATTATAGCATGTTTTTTGCCTGGCATCTAAAGCCTGCTGTACTGCAGCTGCCAAGACTTGCCCTTGTTCATTAATATCTCTACATAAATTTAATATATGTGTTTAAATCTTCATGTCCCTATGGTCTAATAACCTCTATGCATCAACGATTTGCTTGGTCATAAGCCAGTTGTTTTATTAATGGCATTGCTTGTTCTGTATCCCCAAAAATTTTGGCAGCTCTTTGAATAAGCCTATCTACAAAGTCAGCGTAAGGTTCCTTAGCTCTCTCTATTACCTTAAATAATTGACCTTGTAAATCTCCATGTCCTTGTAAAGTCTTCCATGCCCTAACTGCGTCTGCAGCAATTTGTGCATATATAGCAGGATCATATTCAATTTTTTGCCGTTGACCCTCATAAGGTCCTTTTCCTAACAACATATCTAGATTTCTTTGAGGGTAACCGGCTGCTGCATTTCGCCTAGCTGTCTCCATGCAAAATTCCTCATTGGCAACCTTCCATAACAAATATTGTCCTCCATTTAGCACAGATTTACACATGCTAGCCCAATCTGCTGGCGTCATGTCCAAGTTGGTAATGGATTCGACCATGCTTACCGTGAGGGGAGCTTGGGGACCATAGATTGTTACAGCCTCCTTTAACTGCTTCACTGTTTTAAAATCTAAAGAACGGTGAATTCACTGCCCTCCTACGTGTTCAGGTACAGGGCATGCTAATCTTTGAGGTCTTGTCTCAGGATCCCATTAATCAACTACGGGGTTTGAGGGCCACTCAGCTGTCTCCATTGGTGGGGCTGTTGTTGAATTACGCCCTCTTGTGATAAAATGGAGTTAGTAACAGCCTCCTGTTGTGGCCTTTTTCCTAACAACCCCTTTTCCTTTAAATTTTCTTCCTCTGTCTGACTAGCTCGAGAGACCTTCTCTTCTGCTTGATCTGAAATGTCTTTCTCCATGGTGTAAACCTCTAACAATTTACTTAACATCTTTTTGGTTTGTTTTTTACTAATTTCTAATCTACTATAAAGGTAACACAACCCAATAAGATAACACAAAACAAAACCAAAACTGAATGAAACAAAAACGGAATAAAAAATCATTGTACCAATTTTCTCTTCCTCAGGGCCGACAAACTTCAAACCTTTAGTCAACCATTTTTTCCAGTTTGCCTGAGAAATTTCTAGTGATAGGCAGCTTGTAACAAAAACAAAATAAATCAAAATAAGAACGCACTGTTTTTTGAAATGGTCACCCATTCTCTCGCCTTCCCTCAGGGGTGAGCAATTTCACTTACCTCCAAGTTTCAGACGTTCTGCCTATGGGCCACCAAATGCCACAGTGTGGCTGGGCACAAAATCACGAGCCACCAAACACCTTGTAGATTCAAACAGCAATTCTTTATTCCCGAACTCACACCGGCCCTCTACAAACACATTCTGAGGAAATCCATGTTCTCTCCAAATCCATCTCTTCTGCCTCCCAAATACTCTCTGAATCCCGGGAGAACTCAACGGGAACTTCAGGAGCGGCATGCCTGAGGCAGCAGGATATGCCCTATTCCCAGCAGGGTACGCCTTAAACCTGTAACCGCCCTAAACCCAAGGAGAGCCCTAAACCCTGATCCGCCCTAAACCCAGATCTGCCCTGGTCCTTGAGCAAGGTCACCTTACATGCAATTTCACTGCAAAATGTCCAAGGCAAGTCCTATTTCCACGAATCCTTCCTCTAAACAACATGGGGTACGCTGGCAAGGAAATTATCATACCTACTTGGCTGATGGCTCTCAACAGCTCCAGGCAATCCTGTATGTGTTCTGATATGTCCTATAAAGAATGGATCTTTTCTGTCCCAGATTAGAATTTGTAAAATGGAAAAAAATGAGAAAACAACAGAGGAGGGGGAAATCCTACCAGCATCTTCAAGGGATACTATAGCATTAACTACATACTGACTATCAGAAAATAAATTACATACAGAATCTTTAAACATCACAAAAGCTTGTAATACTGCATTATGGTGTACCTTTTGAGCTGATTGTTTGGGTACTGAAAATGTAAAAGTTTGATCGGAGGTAACTATTGCTGCTGTACCATTATTTGACCCATCAGTGAATATATTTGGAGCATTCATGATAGGTGTTTTTCTTGTCATTTTTGGAAAAACTACAGGATGCAAAGACCAAAAAGACAATAAAAGATTAGATGGTAAGTGATTATCAAATGAAACATTAGGGTTGCACATGATTATTGCCCAAGTATTTAACTCATTAGCTAACTCATCAATTTGATCCATAGTATATGGAGTAATAATTTTATTGGGAGAAATTCCAAACACTCCCTTTGCTGCTTTTATTCCTTTGAGTATTAATTGTCCTACAGCCCCAGGATACCTAGTAAGAATAGTGTTAGGAGAATAAGATAAATGTATCCACAATAATGGACCTTCTTGCCAAAATACTCCTGTAGAAATATTTTTTTTTATTGGTAGTACAATAAATAATAAAGGCAAACTTATATCAATTCTATCCAAATGCATATTTTCCATATATGTTTCAATGATTTTTAATGTCTTTCTTGCTTCAGGTGTTAAAATTCGGGGTGAATTTGGATCAGATGGACCCTTTAGGATATCAAATAAAGATCCCAACTCTACTGTTGGTATACCTAGATAAGGCCTTATCCAATTTATGTCTCCTAATAACTTTTGAAAGTCTTTAAGTGATTTGAGTTGATCTACTCGTATTTGAATTTTCGGTGGATGGACCATGGTTGGGGATAATAGAACTCCTAAATGATTAATTGGAAAATTAATTGTACTTTATCTATTGCTATCACTAGATTATATATTTTTTTAATAAATTTGTAAGTGTGGCATAACATTCTAGCAATGTGTTTTTATCTTTATGTGCTAACAATACATCATCCATATAGTAGTTCAGAATTTTGATTTCTAAGTGGCTGGATTGCTTTGTTAGCATAAATTTGACACATAGTTGGACTGTTAGCCATCCCTTGAGGCAGTACTTTCCATTCACATCTGTGATTGGGACCTTCATGATTTATTGCAGGGATAATAAATGCAAAACGTGGACTATCCTCAGGATGAATTGAAATTAAAAAAAAACAATCTTTAATATCTATAGCTAAAACATACCAGGTTTTTGGCAAAGGAGACAATTGGGGAATTCCCGATTGAGCAGGTCCCATAATAACCATCTCATTTTTAATGGCTCTTAAATCTTGCAGTAATCTTTATTTACCAGATTCCTTTTTAATGACAAATATGGGAGTATTATGGGGACATATAGAAGGTTGTATATGTCCCTTCACTAATTCTTGTTTGACCAGGTCATGGGCTACTTGTATCTTTTCTTTAGTCAAGGGCCACTGAGGAACCCGAACTGGTCTTTCTGATTTCCAAGTAATTTTGATTGTCTCAGTGGCCCCTTCTGAAAACCCAATCCATGTTTTTTTATTCCTTGATCTATTTGAATTGGTGCTGCTATACATTATTCCTGTTCTCCTAATCTTTTCTTCTTTCCTAAAACCTTGTCTAGCCCTAATAGTGGGCGCATTTTAATTGATGTTATTTGTTAATGTCAAACCTAATTGATCTAGGATATCTCCTTCCCATAAATTTATAGGAAGAGGATCCAATACATATGGCTGTATAGTTCCTTCACATCCTTCAGGATCCTTCCAATCTAATACCATTGCACTTCTATGGGGATTAGTCACCACTCCTAGGTCTCAAAGTGTTTGAGTGGCTTGTTGTAATGGCCAATGTTTTGGCCATTCTTGACGAGAGATAATGCTAAGGTTGCACCTGTGTCCAGTAGAACATTAAATTCATGTCCTTGAATATTTAGTTGTAGCATTGAGCGAGAATCTAAATTTAAAGACAGCATAGCCCAATCTACACCTGTGGAGCCTAATCCCCTGTAACCTCTTTCTATAGTACTACTGGAAAATTTATCATGTAGGCTGGGTATTATTAATAACTGTGTTATTCTATCTCCTGGTGAAATTACTGATATACCTCTTGGAGAACTAGCTATAAATTTATTTCACCTTCATAATCGGGATCAATTACCCCAGGACTTATCATAAGCCCTTTTAGAGTAGAAGAACTGTGTCCCAATAAAAAGCCTACTATTCCTTGGGGAAGAGGCTGTTTTACCCCTGTGGGAATGATTTTAACTTCTATCTCTGGAGTTAGTACTGTTCTGGTGGCGGCGCAGATGTCCTACCCTGCGCTCCCTCTGATTCACCTGATGAGAGATCTGATGGATAATGTGTCCTGGGCACTACCCTGATGGTGATGCTGGGTTCCTCCATGGTGTTTCTCTATTCCTCCAGTGCCCTGTATGTTTGTGATCATGGGCCTCGGAGCATTGGGCCCCCATGTCCGTTTTTTGGCAATGGAGTCCAATGCCTCTCCACAATATCGTGGGTAAACACCTGGTCCTTGTCCATTTTATGACAATGGAGTACCCTCTATGGTAGTTTGAGAACGGCATTCATTAGCCCAATGTCTCCCTCTATGGCATCATGTGCAAAAACCCAGTATTCTACCCCTTTGATACCTATTTTGTTAAACCCTTCTCCTATGGGGCAATTCCTTTTAAAATGTCCTGTTTGTTCACAATTGTAGCATGTTTTCAGCCTGGCATCTAAAGCCTGTTGTATTGCAGCTGCCCGGACTTGCTGTTGTTCATTAATGTCTCTACATAATTTAATATATGTGTTTAAATCTCCATGTTTCCATGGTCTAATGACTTCTCTGCACCAATGATTTCCTTGCTCATAAGCCAGTTGTTTTATTAATGGCATTGCTTGTTCTGTATCTCCAAAAACTCTGGTAGCTGTTTGAATACACCTATCTACAAATTCATCGTAAGGCTCATTAACTTTTTGTATTATCTTAGATGATTGACATTCTAAACCTCCATGTTCTTGTAAAGTCTTCCAAGCCCCAACTGCATCTGCAACAATTTGTGAATATATAGCAGGATCATATTCAATTTGTTGCTGTTGACCCTTATAAGGTCCTTTTCCTAACAACATATCTAAATTTCTTTGAGGGTAATCGGCTGCTGCATTTTACCTAGCCGTCTCCATGCAAAATTCCTCATTGGCAACCTTTCATAACAAATATTGTCCTCCATTTAGCACAGATTTACACATGCTAGCCCAGTCTGCTGGTGTCTTGTCCAAGTTGGTAATGGATTCGACCTTGCTTACAATGAAGGATGCCTGGGGACCATAGGTTGTTACAGCCTCCTTTAACTGCTTCACTGTTTTGAAATCTAAAGCATGGTGAATTCGTTGCCCTCTTGCCTGCTCAACTACAGTGCATGCTAATCTTTGAGGTCTTGTCTCAGGCCACTCATCTGTTTCTATAGGTGGAGCTGTTGGTTGAATTTCACCCTCTGGTGATAGAACGGTGTTAGTAGCAGCCTCCTGTTGTAACTTCCTCCCTGATAGCTGTTTCTCCTCTAAACTCTCTTCCTTTAAATTTTCTTTCTCTATCTGACTAGCTCGAGAGACCTTCTCTTTTGCTTGAGCTAACATGTTTTCTACCATAGTCTGAACCTCTAACAATTTACTTAACACTCTTTCAGTTTGATTTTTACTAATTTCTAACCTACTATAAAAATAATGCAACCCATCAAGATAACACAAAACAAAACCGAAACAGAATGAAACAAAATCATTGTATCAATTTTCCTATTTTCTTGACTTGTGCATTTGTGGTCTATTTCTATCTCTTCCTCAGGGGTGAACAACTTCTAACCTTGAGCAAACCATTTTTCCCAGTTTGCCTGAGAAATTTCTAGGGATAGGCAGCTTGAAACAAAAGCAAAACAAATCAAAACAAGAACACATTGTTTTTTGAAATGGTCACCCATTCTCTTGTCTTCCCTCAGGGGCGAGCTATTTCACTTATCTCCAAGCTTCAGGCATTCCTTGTACGGGCCTCCAAATGCCACAGTCTGACTGGGCACAAATCACGAGCCAATGAAGCAGGAACAAACTTTATTTTTGAACTTCACCAGAACACTCCACACACGCTCCTGGGAACTCCCCTGAAGGCCACGCAGCTCCTCCAGGAATCACCAACTGGAAAATCCCTTCTTTGGAAATCCCTCCTCCCGTACTTCCCCAACCAATGGGAACTCTTTGGGAATTCCCACGAGAACTCCAAAGTAGCGCGAGAACTCCAAAGTAGCAAGCCGAGGCGGACAGTAAAGGTTTAATATATAACCAAATCAATCCAGCATCATCTTAATGGCTTGCCTCTCAACCAATACTATTGGCAAAATGCCAGGAGTCAAACTGACTGGGCTGTGGCTCTCAGCATTGCCTGAGTCCCCCTCACTGCCTAAACCTCCAGGCCTGGCAGTTAATATGTGACTTGCTCCAACCCAGCCCTGAGTGATCCCCTCTCTTCTCTCCCATGCTCTCTGGCCTTGCATACTGCCCCTACCCCAACCCAACACTCCTTATCCTTGACCCCTTGTGCTATAATCTCCAGGCCTGAGTACTCACCAGAGCCCTGGACCGCATTCATCATTTCCCTTGGCATAGCATGGAGTCTCTTTGTGTTGGGCATCCTAGCCTCCAGCAGGCTCCTCTAGGTGTCCCTTGCGCTTCCCTCTGTGTCCTGGTCCTCACGGAGGCCCTACTTCCCTTCCCTCATGCTTTTTCTGGGCTCTCACGGGTCTCCTGCTACTGGGGTCCCTCATCAACATAGGTAGGTGGGTCCTTTGCCTGGGAGCCTGGCTTGGTTCCTGACTCTGGACTCATGGCACCCAACTCGACCCCCACTGTGGGCTCTCATCACCCTCCTCCTGGCCCCCTTCCCTTGTTTGGCCTCCTTTGCCAGGTCCCTGGCCCTGGATTCAAATGTGATCCAGGTCACCTTATGGGAAACAGAGCCCTGCACCTTGCCTGTTCCCCTTGCTCTCCCTAGGTGCTTGGTCCTGCAACATGAACTCTGAATCCTGGAGGTAAGCCTGGGCTTGTAGCCTGACTGCCCCCTGCTTGAGCACGTGCCTTCCCTCCCAAATCTTGTCCACTGTCCTGAGCCCCCTGCCCTAGCCCTCACCCTTGGCTCTCCCTTCGCTTGCCTGGCTCCTCATTTGAGCCTCTAGTGGCCATTCTTCCTCCGTGATTTTCTGTGCTTTGTCTGATGTCCCCTCACTGGTACTGCTTCCCTGCTCCCCTTGGCTTCCCTGTACTGCAGTACCCTAGTGGAACCCCGCCTTCCTGGCCCTGCATTCCCTGCTCTACCCTAGCCTGGGCCCTCCTCTAGGTCCCTTGCCTGGGCTCTTTGCTGGGGTGCTGGCCCCCACCCCACTCACATAAGTCCTGCAGCCCTTCAGTCTGTGCCTTCCTTCAGCCCTCTTGTCCTTTCTGTCTCTGCCACACCCACTTTTCTTATCCCCTTCCCAGAATGCTCACTCAGACTAGGTGACTTGACCTCACCTCATGGCCCTTTGGGCTCCCTTTGGGAAAATGTAGCCCTGCTCCTTGCCTGATCCCTTTGGCCTCCCTCTGCCCAGGCCCTTCTCCCAAACCCTGACACCCTGCAGTGGACCTGGGCCTTTAGCCCACCTCCTCCTATGCCACCCACTACATTTTCTCCTCTCCCGCTGCTCCCCATCCATGTTTCTTTTGATTCACCAGGCCCAGGTGCCAGCACTTTGTTCTCCATTACTGTGCCTGGATCCTTGCTTAAGCCCCTGCCCACCCTTTTCGAGGACCCTGTTTCTGTCCCTTGGGCTCCTCAAATGGGTCCTGAATGCCCACTGACCCCAACTCCAACCTCCACATGCCAGGTATCCCCCACAGTGCCCTCTTTTGCCCCTCCTTTTGTCCAGTTTCCTCTCTGAGGATCTACTCACCAGGGGTAGAGGAGTGGAGTTGGCTGGCCTCTGCTCCCTGAATGTTACCTATGGGAAACACTGCCCTAACCTTGGCTGCATCCTCTTCACTGGCTGAAACTTTTGGCCTGACAGTTAATATGTGACTTCCTCCAACCCAGCCCTGAGAGATTCCCTCCTTTCCCTCCCTTGCCCTCTGGCCTTGCATGCTGCCCCAACCCCAATCCTGCTTTCCCTAACTAGGACCCTTGGCCCTCCCTTGAGTGTCCCTGGGCTTCTGCACTCCCTTGAGCCCCTGACCGCTTTCCTCATGTCCCTTCGCATTGTGTGGAGTCTTTTCCTGTTGGGTCTCCCGTAGGTGCCCCTTGAGCTTTCTTCTCTCTGATGGTCCTCATGCAGCTCATCCTGCCCATTCCCTCACAAATTCCCCTGGTGATTGTGAGTCTCTTGTTCCTTGGGTCCCTTGTCCTAGGTTGGTCAGGTGGGTCCTTGGCCTGGGAAACTGGCTTGAGTCCTGAATTTTGCCCCCTCCCACACCCACCAAGACCCCCTGCTGTGCCCTCCCATTGCCATCCTCCTGGTCTCCTTCACTTGCCAGACCTTATTGCCAGGTCCCTGTTCCTGGATTCTCTTCTGGGTAACTGAATCCTGTTCCTTTCCTTGGCCCCTTGCTCTCTCTGGGCCTTTGGTTCTGCATCCGGAACCCTGACACCTGGCAGTCACCCTGGGCTAGGAGCCTGCCTGTCCCCTGCCAGATCCCCTGCCATCCCTCCAAAGTCTTGTCCACTTTCCTGAGCCCCCTGCCCAAGACCCGGACCTTGGATCTCCATTCCCTGGCCTGCCTCCTCGCTTGAGCCTCTGTGGACCCTTCTTGCACCATGCTTTCCTGGGCTTACACTGGGGGTCTCGTTGGGGCCACTAACCTACTCCCCTTGGCTTCTCTGAACCTCAGAACCCTACTGTCACCCACCTTCCCAGCCTCACCCTTCACTGGCCTTTCCTGGCCTGGGCCTTCCTGTTGGTCCCTAGCCTGGGCTCCTTTTTGGAGTCCTGGCCTACACCCCATCAACACCCTTCCTCTGGCCTTTCACTCTGTGTCCTTCTTCATCCCTCCGGTTGTCCCTGTCTCTGCTAGGCCCCTTTTTGAGATCCCTTTTCCAGGATGCTCACCAATTCCAGGACACTAGAACTGGGTGTTTGGTCCTATGGGCTCCCTTTGGGAAAACGTAGATTGCCCCTTGACTGGGACTTTGGAATCTCTCTGCCCAGGCCCTGCTCCTCAATCCTGATACTCAGCAGTGAAACTTGGCTTTGAGCCCTCCTCTCCCTGTGCCACCCACTACCCTTTCTCCCCTTTCTCCCCTCCCAGCCCTGTCTGTTTTCATAGGACCCAAGACTGGGTCCTGGCACTTGGCTCCCAATTCTTGGGCCTGGCTACTTGCTGGAGCCCCTGATCACCCTTCTTGAGGACCCTGTTCCTTTTTCTTGATTTCAGGCCCCTTGCTTGCCCCCCTCCTGTGCCTTCCCTCTGTTCCCCTTGTACTGTGGTATTTGTCATTACCAGGACCCTGCTTTCCCCCTGCTTCTCCCTAGCCTGGTCTACTCCAGTGGTTGCTGGCTCCCCACTGACACTCCCCCAATCCTGGACCAAAGGTATCCCTCACATTTCCCCCCTTTTGTCCTGTTCTCTCTGTGAGGATCTTACTCACCTGGGGCAGAGGAGTGAAATGGGCTGGCCTCTGGGCCCTGAAGGATCCCTATGGGCAACACAGCCCTGCCCCTTACCTGGACCCCCTTTGCTGTTCAAGCTTGAGAACTGGGAGTCGACTTGGGAATAGTGATGACCTTGCCCTGGGTGATCACCCCCCCTTTCCTCTCCTGCCCTCTAGCCTTGCAAACTGCCCTGACAGTGAACAGTTACACCTAGAAGCCCCAAACTTTGTGAGCCAGTTAGGCTAGGTAAAAGATGAATCCTGCCCAGTATCAAAAAATTTAGCACAAAACTTACTCTAACTGTAACACTAGCTCTAACCCTAGCCCTAAAACTAACATTAATCCTAACACTATCCCTCAACTTTTTAGAGAACCATTGATTCTAGGAATCCCAAAAGTGTGGAGCATATTAAGGAAAGCAAACAGATGAATCCTATGCAGTATCAAAGAAATCTGACTGAATAATTTGGTTAGATATTTCAATAAATGGGTATTTTCCTGTCTTTTCATAGAATGCTCTGGGAGAAAGTTGTTTTTGGATGCTTCATCTTAGGGCTACTTCAACAAGAAAGAAACAAGACAATGCATACTGAGACCTTACTGAGTGTGTGAAGTTCAACCAATGAGCACAAAGCTTGTTCGATCTTCAGCTCAAATTCCATTCACCTCTATAGGTCAAAATGAAGTGCAACCTGAAAATATAAAGTGTTCCTGAGAGCAAACACTTGCACCTAGGAGGCCCAAACTTGGCAAGCTTAGTTAGGGTATGTAAAAGATGAATCCTGCTCAGTATCAAAGAAACTAGACAAAAACTAACTCGAACCATAACACAAGCTGTCACACTAGCCCTAAAACTAAACAAACCCTGACACTAACCCTAACCTGTTTGGAGAACCACTGATCATTGGAATCCCAAACTTGGGAACCTAGGGCAGTAGCAAAAAGATGAATTCCTGTGCATTATCAAAGAAATCTGACCAAAAAATTGGTGGAGGTATTTCAGTAACTTAGTATTTCCCTGTTTCATTATAGAGTGCTCTTGAATAAACTTGTGTTTGTGTGCTTCAGCTTTTGTCTTCTTCTACAAGAAAAAAAGAGACAATGCTCACAGAGAACTGATTTAGTGTGTGAAGTTTAAAGCAGCTAACTTCACAAACCCTGTTTGATTTCTGGCTGGATTTCTATTCACCCACAGAGGTCAAAATGCAGTGATACCTGAAAATACAAATTGTTCCTAACAGCAAACATTTGCACCTAGATGGCACAAACATGGTGAGCATAGTTAGACTAGATAAGAAATGAATCCTGCCCAGTATCAAAGAAATTAGCCCAAAACTAACTCTAACCTTAACACTAGCTCTAACCCTAGCACTAACCCAAACCCTATCTCTAACTATATCCTGAAACTGTTTAGAGAACCGTTGATCCTAGGAGTCCCAAAGTTTGGAGCATTGTGGGGTCAGCAAAGTGATGAATCCTCGCAGAATCAAAGACATCTGACTATATAATTTTATTAGGTATATCAGTAGATGGGTATTTTTCTGTTTTTTTTTTTTCATAGAGTTCTCTTGGATTAAGTTGTTTTTGCATGCTTCAGGTTTGGGGTACATCAACAAGAAGGAAAGAAGACAATGAATTCTGAGTCCTGATTCAGTGTGTGAAGTTTCAAGCAGCAAGCACAAACACTGTTCAACTTCCTGTTCAATTTCCATTCACTCATATAGGTCAAGATGCAGTGAAATCTTAAAATACAAACTGTTCCTGACAGTGAACACTTGCACCTAGAAGGTTCTAGCTGGTGAGCATAGTTAGGCTAGGTAAAAGATGAATCCTGCCCACTATCAAAGCAATTAGACCAAAACTAACTCTAACCATAAAACAAGCTCTCACTCTAGCCCTACTTAAAAACACAAACCCTCACACTAACCCTAATCTGTTTAGAGAACCATTGATCCTTGGAGTCCCATAATTGGGGAGCTTAGTGGGCTAGAAAACAGATGAATTCCTGCACATTATCAAAGAAATCTGAACAAAGAATTGGGAGAGGAATTTAATAACTAGGTATTTCCCTGTTTTCTTATAGAGTACTCTTGAATAAACATGTTTTTGTGTACTTTAGCTTTTGGCTTCTTCTATGAGAAAAAAAAAGACAATGCTCAATGGGAACTGATTGAGTTTGTAAAGTTTCAAGAAGCTAGCACAAACCCTGTTTATTTCAAGCTGTATTTCCATTCACATATATAGATCAAATGCAGTGATACCTGAAAATACGAAGTGTTCCTGACAGCAAATAGTTGCACCTAGAAGGCCCAAACTTGGCGAGCATAATTAGGCTAGGAAAAATATTAATTTTGCCCAGTATCAAAGAAATTAACCCAAAAAAAACTCTAACCCTAACACTAGCTCTAATCCTAGACCTAACCCTAACTCTACCCCTAAACAGTTTAGAGAACCCTTGATCCTCAGTGTTCCAAAAGTGTGGAGCATAGTGGGTCCAGCAAACAGATGAATCCTGTGCAGTATCAAAGAAATCTGACTAAATAATTTGGTTAGGTATTTCAGTAAATGGGTATTTTCCTGTTTTTTTCAGAGAGTGCTCTTGGAAAAAGTTGTTTTTGTATGCTTCATCTTAGGGCTACTTCAATAAGAAAGAAACAAGACAATGCATACTGAGACCTTTCTGAGTGTGTAAAGTTTCAAGCAGCAAACACAAACACTGTTCTATTTCCAGCTCGATTTTCATTTACCGGTATTGGCCATAATGCAGTCAAACCTGAAAATACAAAGTGTTCCTAAGAGCAAACACTTGCACCTAGAAGGCCCAAACGTGGTGAACATATTTTGGCTTGGTAAAAGGTGAATCCTGCCCAGTATCAAGAAACTAGACAAAAAGTAACTCTAAGCATAACACAAGCTGTCACCCTATCCCTAAAACTAACACAAACCCTGACACTAACCCTAATCTTTTTATAAAACCATTGATCCTTGGAGTCCCAAATTGGGGAGTCTTGTGGGATAGCAAACAGATAAATTCCTGTGCATTATCTAAGAAATCTGACCAAAGCATTGGGGGAGGAATTTCAGTAACTGGGTATTTCCCTGTTTTATTATAGAATTTTCTTGGATAAACTTGTTTTTGTGTTCTTCAGCTTTGGGTTTCTTCTATAAGAATTAAACCCAATCATGCGCACAGAGAACTAATGGAGTGTGTGAAGTTTCAATCAGCTAGCACAAAACCAGTTTGATTTCAGACTCGATTACCATTCACCCATATAGGTCCAAAAACAGTGATACCTGAAAATACAAACTGTTCCTTACAGCGAACATTTGCACCTAGAAGGCTGAAACTTGGCGAGCATATTTAGGCAATATGAAAGATGAACTCAACCCAGTATCAAAGAATTTAGCCTAAAGCTAACTCTAAAGCTAACACTAGATATAACCCTAGTGCTAACCCTAACACTAACCCTAAACCTATCCCTAAATTTTTTAGCAAAACTTTGATCCTAGGAGTCCAAAATGGGTGTAGCATAATGTGGCCAGCAAAGAGATGAATCCTGTGCAGTATCAAAGACAACTGAGTAAATCATTTGGTTCGGTATTTCAGTAAATGGGTGTTTTTTCCTGTTTTCTCATAGGGTGCTCTCATATTAAGTTGATTTTGCATGCTTCAGTTTAGGGCTACTTCAACAAAAAAGAAACAAAGCAATGCATACTGAAACCTGATTGTTTGAAGTTTCAAGCAGGAAGCACAAACCCTGTTCAATTTCCAGCTCAATTTCCATTCACCTGTATAGGTCAAAATGCAGTGAAACCTGAAAATACAAATTCTTCCTGACTGCAAACACAACACTTAGAAGTCCCAAACTTGGTGAGCATAGTTACACTAGGTAAAAGATGAATCCTGCTCAGTATCAAAGAATCTAGACCAAAACTATCTCTAACCATAACACAAGCTGTCACCCTAGCCCTAAAACTAACACAAACCCTGACACTAATCCTAACCTGTTTAGAGAACCATTGAAACTTGGAGTTCCAAAATTGGGAAGCCTAGTGGACTAGCAAACAGATAAATTCATGTGCATTATCAAAGAAATCTGACCAATGAATTCGGGGAGAAATTTCAGAAACTGGGTATTTCCCTGTTTTCTTATAGAGTATTTTAGATAAACTTGTTTTTGTGTGCTTAAGCTTTGGGTGTCTTCTAAAAAAAATTAAAAAAAAAGACAATGCTCATGGCAAACTGGTTGAGTTAGTGAAGTTTCAAGCAGCTAACACAAACCCTGTTTGATTTCAGGCTCAATTCCCATTCACCTGTATAGTTCCAAATGCAGTGAATCCTGAAAATACAAACTGTTCCTGACTGTGCACAGTTGCACCTAGAATGCCCAAACTTGTCAAGCATAGAGAGGCTAGGTAAAAGATGAATCCTGTCCATTATCAAAGAAATTAGACAAAAACTAACTCTAACCATAAAACAAGCTCTCTCCCTAGCCCTAATTAAAAACAAAAACCCTCACACTAACCCTAACCTATTTAGAGAACCATTGATCCTTGGAGTCCCAAACTTGGGGAGCCTAGTGAGTAGAAAACAGATGAATTCTTGCACATTATCAAATAAATCTGACCATAGGTGTAGGCATTTCAGTAACTGGGTATTTCCCTGTTTTCTTATAGAGTACTCTTGGATAAATGTGTTATTTTGTGCTTCAGCTTTTGGCTTCTTCTACAAGAAAAAAAAAAACAGACAATGCTCATGGAGAACTGATTGAGTGTGTGAAGTTTAAGCAGCTAGCACAAACCCTGTTTGATTTCCATTCACCCATAGAGGTCAAAATGCAGTGATACTGAAAGTACAAACTGTTCTTGAGAGTGAACAATTGCACCTAGAAGCCTCAAACTTGGTGAGCATATTTAGGCTAGGAAAAAGATGAATTTTTCCCAGTATCAAAGAAATTAGTCCCAAAGTAACCCTAACCCTAATACTAGCTCTAATCCTAGACCTAACCCTAACTCTAACCCTAAACTCTTTAGAGAACCCTTGATCCTCAGTGTACCAAAAGTGTGGAGCATAGTGGGTCCAGCAAACAGATGAATCCTGTGCAGTATCAAAGAAATCTGACTAAATAATTTGGTTAGGTATTTCAGTACATGGGTATTTTCCTGTTCTTTTTTTCTTAGAGTGCCCTCAGATAAAGTTGTTTTTGTATGCTTCATCTTAGGGCTACTTCAACATGAAGGAAACAAGACAATGCATACTGAGACCTCATTGAGTGCATGAAGTTTCAAGCAGCAAGCACAAACACTGTTCTATTTCCAGCTCAATTTCCATTCACCCATATGGGTCAAAATGCAGTCAAACCTGAAAATACAAAGTGTTCCTGAGAGCGAACATTTGCACCTAGAATTCCCAAATGTGGTGAGCATATTTATGCTAGATAAAAGGTTAATCATGCCCAGTATCAAAGAAACTAGACAAAAAGTAACTCTAACCATAACACAAGCTGTCACCCTATCCCTAAAACTAACACAAACCCTGACACTAACTCTAACCTGTTTAGAGAACCATTAAACCTTGGAGTCCCATAATTGGGGAGCCTAGTGGTCTAGCAAAGAGATGAATTCCTGCACATTATGAAAGCAATCTGACCAAAGAATTGGGGGAGGAATTTAATTAACTTGGTATTTTCCTGTTTTCTTATAGAGTACTCTTGGATAAATGTGTTTTTATGTGCTTCAGCTTTTGGCTTCTCCTATGATAAAAAAAAGACAATGCTCAATGAGAACTCCTTGAGTGTGTAAAGTTTCAAGCAGCTAGCACAAACCCTGTTTGATTTCCAGCTGGATTTCCATTCACCCATATAGGGCAAAATGCAGTAACACCTGAAAATACAAACTGTTCCTGACAGCAAACAGTTGCACATAGAAGGTCCAAATTGTCAAGCATAATTAGGCTAGGAAAAAGATGGATCCTGAACGGCCACAAAAAAAAAAAAAAAAAAGGCCAAAAGTAACTCTAACCCTAACACTAGCTCCAACTCTAGCCGTAACCTTAACCCTAACCCTAACACTATCCCTAAACTGTTTAGAGAACCATTGATCCTAGGAGTCCCAAAAGTGTGGAGCATAGTAGGTCAACCATACAGATGAATCCTTTGGAGTATCTAAGACATTGCACTAAATAATTTGGTTAGGTATTTCAGAAAATGGGTATTTTTGTGTTTTTTATACACTCCTCTCAGATAACATTGTTTTTACATGCTTCAGCTTAGGGCTACTTCAAGAAGAAAGAAACAAAAAAATTTATCCTGAGACCTGATTGAGAGTGTAAAGTTTCAAGTTGCAAGTGCCAACCCAGTTTGATTTCCAGCTTGATTTCCGATCACCCATATAGGTAAAAATGCAGTGAAATCTGAAAATACAAACTGTTCATGACAGTGAGTACTTGCATCTAGAAGGTCCAAATTTGGTGAGCATAGTTATGATAGGTAAAAGATGAATCCTGCCCAGGATCAAATAAACTAGACAAATACAAACTCTAACCATAACAAGGCTGTCACTCTAGACCTAAAATTAACACAAACCCTGACACTAACTCTAACCTGTTTAGAGTACCATTGATACTTGTAGTCCCAAACTTGGGGAGCCTAGTGGGCTAGCAAACAGATAAATTCCTGCATATTATCAAGAAAATGTGACTCAGAATTGGGGGAAGAATTTCAGTATCTGGGTATTTCCCTTTTTTTCTTATACAGTACTTTTGGATAAACTGGTTTTTGTGTGCTTTAGCTTTGTTCCTCTTCTACAAGAAACTATCCAGAAAATTCTCACAGAGAAATGATTGTGCATGTGAAGTTTCAAGCAGTTAGCACAAACCCTGTTTGATTTCAGGTTTGATTCCCATTTACCCCTATAGGTCCAAATGCAGTTAAATCAGAAAATAGAAACTGTTCCTGAAAATAAACTTTTTCACCTAGGAGGCCCAAACTTGTCAAGCATAGTTAGGATAGGTAAAAGATGAATTCTGCACAGTATCAAAGAAATAAGCCCAGAACTAACTCTAACCCAAACACAAGCTCTATACCTAGCCCTAACCTTAACCCTAACCCTAACCCTATCCCTAAACTGATTACAGAAGCATTGATCCTAGGAGTCTCAAAGTGTAGGGAATACTGGGGCCAGCAAACAGATGAATCCTGTGTAGTATCAAAGAAATCTGAGTAATTAACATGTTCAGGTACTTCAGTAAATGGGTATTTTCCTCTATTTTCATGGAGTGCTCTCAGGTAAAGTTATTTTGGAGTGCTTCAGCGTGAGTCTACTGCAATGAGACTGAAAGAAGAGAATGCATACTGAGACCTAATTGAGTGTGTGAAGATTCAAGCAGCAAGCACAAACCCTGTTGATTTCCAGCTCAATTTCCATTCACCCACATAAGTCAAAATGCAGTGAAACCTGAAAATACAAACTGTTCCTGACAGCGAACATTTGCACCTAGAAGTCCCAAATTTGGTGAGCATAGTTAGGCTAGGTAACATATTAATCCTGCCCAGTATCAAAGAAACTAGACAAAAACTAACTCTAACCATAACACAAGCTGTCATTGTAGCCCTAAAACTATCACAAACCCTGACACTAACCCTAACCTGTTTAGAGAACCATTGATCCTTGGAGGCCCAAAGGTGGGGAGCATAGTGGGATAGCAAAAAGATTAATTCCTGCACCTTATGAAAGAAATATGACCAAAGAATTGGGAGAGAAATTTCAGTAACTTGGTATTTCCCTGTTTTCTTATAGAGTGCTCTTGTATAAACTTGTTTTTTGTGCTTCTATTTGTGCTTCTTCTACAAGAAACAAACCAAGACAATGCTCATGGAGAACAGATTGAATGTGCAAAGGTTCATGAAGCTATCACAAATACTGCTTGATTTCAGGCTTAATTCCCATTCACCCTTTTAGTTACAAATGCAGTGAAACCTGAAAATACAAACTGTTCCTTAGAGCAAACAGTTGCACCTAAAGGCCCAAATATGGTGAGCATAGTTAGGCTAGGTAAAAGATGAATTCTGCCCAGTATCAAAGAAATTATCCCCAAACTAACTCTAAACCCTAACACTAGCTCTAACCCTAGCCGTTACTCTAACCCTAAACCAAACACAATCCCTAAAATATTTAGACACCCATTGATCCAAAGAGTCGCATATGTGTGGAGCATAGTGGGCCAAGCAAACAGATGAATCCTTTGCAGTATCAAAGACATCTGAGTAAATAATTTGGTTATGTATTTCAGCAAATTGGTATTTTACTGTTTTTTCATAGAGTGCTCTCAGGTAAAGTTCTTTGTACATACTTCAGCTTAGGTCTACTGTAATTGAAAAAATAAGACAATGCCTACTGAGATCTGATTGAGTGTGTGAAGTTTCAAGCATCAAGCACAAACCCTGTTTGATTTCCAACTCGATTTGCATTCACTCATGTAGATCAAAATGCGTGAAACCTTGTACAAACTGTTCCTGACATTGAACACTTGCACCTAGAAGGTCCAAACTGAGCAAGCATTGTTAAGGCTAGGTAAAAGATGAATCATGCCCAATCAAAGAAACTAGACAAAAACAAACTCTAAACATAACACAAGCTGTCACCCTAGCCCTAAAACTAACACAAACCCTGACACTAACCCTAATATTTAGAGAATAGTTGATCCTTGGATTCCTAATCATATGGAGCCTAGTGGGCTAGGAAACAGATAAATTCCTGTGCAATGTCAATGAAATCTGAAGAAAGAATTGGGGACAAAATTTCAGTAACTGGGTATTTTCTTGTTTTCTTATAGAGTGCACTTGGATAAACTTGTTTCTGTGTGCTTCAACTTTGGGATTCTTCTTCAAGAAACAAATTAGACAAACCTCACAGAGAACTGATTGAGTGTATGAAGTTTCAAGCAGCTAGCACAAACTGTGTTTGATTTCAGGCTTGATTTCCATTCACCCCTATAGTTCCAAATTCAGTGAAACCTGAAAATACAAACTGTTCCTGACAGAGAAAGTTGCACCTAGAAGGCCAAAACTTGGCAAGCATAGTTAGACTAGGAAAACGATGAATCCTGCCCAGTATCAAAAAAATTAGCCCCAAACTAACTCTAATCCTAACACTAGTTCTAACCCTAGCCCTAGCCCCAACACTATCCCTAACTCTAGCCCCAAACTGTTTAGAGAACCATTGATTCTAAGATACCCCAAAGTGTGGACTATAGTGGGGCCAGCAAACAGATAAATTTTGTGCAATGTCAAAGACATCTGCCTAAATAATTTGGTTAGGTATTTCAGGAAATGGGTATTTTCCTGTTTTTTTTTTTTTTTTCTTAGAGGGCTCTTGGATAAAGTTGTTTTTGAATGCTTCAGCTTAGGGCTACTTAAAACAGGAAAGAAACAAGGAAATGTATACTGAGACCTGATTGAGTGTGTGAAGTTTCAAACATTAAGCACAAACTCTGTTCGATTTCCAGCTCGATTTCCACTCACCTGCGTAGGTCAAAATGTAATGAAAACTGGAATACAAACTGTTCATGACAGCGAAAAGTTGCACATAGAAGGCCCGAAACTGGCGAGCATAGTTAGGATAGATGAAAGATGAATCCTGCCCAGTATTAAAGAAATTATCCCCAAACTAACTCTAACCCTAAGAGTAGCTCTAACCCTAGCCCAAACCCTAACCCTAACCCTAACCCTATCCCTAAACTTTTTAGAGAACCATTTATCCTAGGAGACCCCAAAGTGTGGAGCATAGTGGGGCCAGCAAACAAATAAATCCTTTGGAGTATCAAAGACATTTGTCTAAATAATTGGGTAAGGTATTTCAGTAAATGGGTGTTTTTCTGTTTTTGCATAGAGTGCTCTCAGATAAACTTGTTTTTGCATGCTTCAGCTTAGAGCTACTTCAAAAAGAAAGAAACAAGACAATGCATAATGAAACCTAATTGAGTGTGTGAAGTTTCAAGCAGATATCAAAAACCTTGTTTTATTTCAGTCTGCTTTCCCATTCACCCATGTATTTCCAAATGCAGTGAAACCCGAAAATATAAAATATTCATGACAGTGAACATTTGGACCTAGAAGGCCCAAACTTGTTGAGCTTGATTAGGCTAGGTAAAAGATGAATCCTATCCAGTATCAAAGAAATTAGACAAAAACTAACTCTATCCATAACACAAGCTTTTAACCCAAGTCCTAAAAACTAACAGAAACCCTGACACTAACACTAACCTGTTTAGAGAACCATTGATCCTTGTAATCCCAAATTGGGGAGACTATTGGGCTCCCACAGAGATGAATTCCTACATTTTATGAAAGAAATCTGACCAAATATTTTGAGGAGGAATTTCAGTAACTGGTTATTTTCCTGTTTTCTTATAGAGTGATCTTGGATAAACTTGTTATTTTGTGCTTCAGATTTGGGCTTCTTCTACAAGAAATAAACCAAAAATGCTCATGGAGAACTGATTGAGTGTGGGAAGTTTCAAGCAGCTAGCAAAAAACTTATTTGATTTTCACCTAGATTTCCATTCGCCCATATAGGTAAAAAATGCAGTGATACCTGAAAATACAAACTGTTCCTGACAGCGAACACTTGCATCTAGAAGGCCCAATCTTGGAGAATATAGTTAGGTTAGGTAAAAGATGAATTCTGCACAGTATCAAAGAAATTGGCCCCAAACTAACTCTAACCCTAACACTAGCTCTAACCCTAACCCTAACAATAACCCTGACCTTAACATGATCCCTAAACTGTTTAGAGAACCGTTGATTCTAGGAGTTCCCAAAGTGTGTGGCATAGTGAGGCTAGAAAAAAATATGAATTCAGTGCAGTATAAAAGAAATCTAACTAAATAATTTGGTTAGGTATTTCAGTAAATGAGTATTTATGTGTTTTTTAATAGAGTGCTCTCAGAAAAATTTTTCTTTGCATGCTTCAGCTTAGGGCTACTTCAACAAGAAAGAAATAATACAATGCATTCTGAGACGTGAATGAGTGTATAAAGTTTCAAGCAGCAAGCACAATCACTGTTCAATTTCCAGCTCAATTTCCAATCACCCATAAAGGTGAAAATGCAGTGAAGCCTGAAAATACATACGGTTCCTGATGGGGTACACTTGCACCTAGATGGCCCAAACTTGGTGAGCATAGTTTGGATAGGTAAAAGTTGAATCCTGCTCAATATCAAATAAATTGGCCCAAAACTAACTATAATGCTAACACTAAGTCTAACCCTAAAGCTCACCACAACAATAACCTTAACCATATACCTAAACTGTTTAGAGAACTATTGATCCTAGGAGTCTGAAAAGTGTAGAGCAGAGTGAAACTATCAATCAGATGAATGCTGTGCAGTATCAAATACATATGAATAAATAATTTGGTTAGGTATTTTAGTAAAATGTTATTTTTTCTGTTTTTTTTCATTAAATGCTTTCAGATTAAATTGTTTTTGTATGCTTCACCTTAGGGCTACTTCAACAAGAAAGAAACAAGACAATGCATTATGAGACCTGAATGAGTGTGTGAAGTTTCAAGCAGCAAGCACAAACAATGTTCTATTTCCAACTCGATTTCCATTCACCTGTTTAGGTCAAAATGCAGTGAAACCTGAAAATACAAACTGTTCTAAAAGGGAACACTTTCACCTAGATGTCTCTAACTTGGTGAGCATAGTTATGATACGTAATAAATGAATCCTGCCCAGTACCAAAGAAACTAGACAAAAACTAACTCTAACCATTACACAAGTTTGTAACCCTAGTCCTAAAACTAACACAAACCCTGACCCTAACCCTAACCTGTTTAGAGAACCATTGATACTTGGAGTCCCAAACATGGGGAGCATAGTGGGCTAGCAAACAGAAGAATTTCTGCAACTTATCAAATATATCTTACCAAAAAATTGTTGGAGGAATTTAAGTAATTGGTTATTTCCCTGTTTTCTTATAGAGTGCTCTTTGATATGTTTGTTTTTTTGTGCTTCAGCTTTGGGCCTCTTCTAAAACAACTAATTGAGTGTGTAAAGTTTCAAGTAGGTAACACAAACCCTGTTTATGTCCAGCTGCCGCAGTCTCTGGCTGGGCACAAATCACGAGCCACCACACAGCTTGTAGACTCAAACAGCAATTCTTTATTCCCGAACTCACACCGGCCGTCTACAAACACGTTCTGGGGGAATCCACGTTCTCTGCCCAAATCCACTCTGCCCAAATCCACTACTCTGCCCAAATCCACTCCACATGGGCTTCTGTCTCCCAAAATATACTGTCTGACCCTAAGAACTCAAGAGGAACTCAGCACCAGGATACGCCCTATTCTAAAGGGGGAACACCCTAATCTCCTATTATGCTAAACTGCCCTATTCTAAAGGGGGAATACCCTAATCTCCTATTATGCTAAACCACCCTGGTCCTTGAGCAAGGTCACCTTTCAGAAGTCCTTCCACTAGACAGCATGGGAGTAAGCTGGCAAGGAGATTGTCATACCTACTTGGCTGATGGCTCCCAGCATCCAGCTGGATTTTCATTCACCCACAAAGGTAAAAATGCAGTGATACCTGAAAATACAAACTTTTAATGACAGTGAACAGTTGCATCTAGAAGGCCCAAACTTGGCGAGCATAGTAAAGCTATGTGAAAATTGAATCCTGCCCAGTATCAAAGAAATTAAAAAAACTATCTCTAACCCTAACCCTAGTTCTAACCCTAGCCCTGACCCTAGCCCTATCCCTAAACTCTTTAGAGAACCACTGATACTAAGAGTCCCAAAAGTATGGAGCATAGTGGGGCCAGCAAAAAGATGATTCCTGTGTAGTATCAAAGAAATCTGACTAAATATTTTTTAGATATTTAAGTAAATGGGTATTTCCCTGTTTTTTCATAGAGTTCTCTTGGATAAAGTTGTTTTTGCATGCTTCAGCATAGGGCTACTTCAACAATAAAGAAACAAGACAATGCATACTGAGTCCTGATTGATTATGTGAAGTTTCAAGCAGCAAGCACAAATCCTGTTCAAGTTCCAGCTCAATTTCCATTCATCCATATAGGTCAAATGCAGTAAAACCTAGAAATACAAATTGTTCCTGACAGCAAACACTTGCACCTAGAAGGCCTAATCATGGCCAGCATAGTTAGCCTAGGAAAAAAGTTATTCCTGCCTAGTATCAAACCAACTAGACAAAAACTAACTCTAACTATATCACAAGCTGTCACCCCAGGCCTAAAAGTAACAAAAACCCTGACACTTACCCTATCCTGTTTAGAGAACCATTGATCCTTGGAGTCCCAAACTTGGGGAACCTATCGAGCTAGGAAACAGATGAGTTACTGCACATTATCAAGGAAATCTGACCAAATAATTGTGGGAGGAATTTCAGTAACTTGGTATTTACCTGTTTTATTATAGAGTGCTATTGCCAAACTTGTTTTTGTGGGCTTCAGCATTGGGCTTCTTCTCCAAGAAACAAACCAGACAATGCTCCTGAAGAACTGATTGATTGTGTGAATATTCAAGCAGCTAGCATAAATCCTGTGTGATTCAGGCTCAATTTTCATTCACTCGTATAGTTCAAAATGCAGTGAAACCTGAAACTACAACCTGTTCCTGACAGCGAACACTTTCACCTAGAAGACCCATCTTGGAGAGCCTAGTTAGGATAGATAAAAGATTAATCCTGCCCCATATCAAGGAATCTAGACAAAAACTAACTCTAGCCATAATATAAGATGTCACTCTAGCCCCCAAACTAACACATATCCTGAAACTAACCCTTAACCTGTTTATAGAACCATTGACCCTTGGAGTCCCAAATATTGGGAGCTTTGTGGGCTAGCAAACAGATGAATTCCTGCAATAATCAAAGAAATCTGAACAAAAAAATTGGAGAGGAATTTTAGTAACTGTGTATTTCCCTCTTTCCTTATTGTGTGCTCTTGGATAAACTTGATATTTTGTAATTCAGCTTTGGGATTATTCTACAAAAAACAAACTAGAAAATGTTCACAGAGAACTGATTGAGTGGGTGAAGTTTCAAGCAGCCAGCATAAACCCTGTTTGATTTCCTGCTGGATTTCCAATCACCTATATATGTCATAATACAGTGATACCTGAAAATACAAACTGTTCCAGACAGTGAACAGTTGCACCTAGAAGTGCCAATCTTGGCTAGCATAGTTAGGCTAGGTAAAAGATGACTCCTTCCCAGTATCAAAGAAATTCACTCAAAACTAAGTATAACACTAATGCTAACTCTAATCCTACCCGTAACCTGAATCCTAATGCTAAAATTATCCATAAGCTGTTTAGAGAACCATGGATCTTAGGAATCCCAAAAGTGTGGAGCACAGTGGGGCCAGAAAACTGAAGAATCATGGGCAGTATTAAAGACAATAATAATGAGTAAATAATTTGTTTAGGTATTTCCTGACACCTCTAGGTGTCAGGGTTCCTGGTGGAGGACCAAGCACCCAGGGAGAGCAAGGGACTCAGGCAAGAGGCAGAGCTCTGTTTCACATAAGATGCCCTGGCTCATATTTGAATCCAGGGCCAGGGACCTGGCAAGGGAGGCAAAAAAGGAAAGGGGCCAGGAGGAGTGGGATGAAAGGGCAAGGTGGGGTTTTATGGTTCATGCACATAGGGAGAGACCCATGAGTCAAGACATGCCCTCAGGCAAAGGAACCACCCAACCAATTATGATGAGGGGCCCAAGGAACAGGAGACCTGCAATTGCCAGGAAAAAGCACAATGGGAAGGGAGGTAGGGGATGCTTGAGTACCTGAGAACAGAGGAAAGTGCAAGGGGCACCTAGGAGAGTCCGCTCAGAGGCCCAATTTAGGGGACCCCAGGTCAGACCCAATATGTGGAGTCTCCATGCTATGTCAACGAACATGAGGAACACTGTCAGGGGTATAGGGGAGTGCCCAGGCCTGGAGACTGGAGTACAAAGGGTTAGGGTTAGGGAGGGTGGGTTGGGGTACAGAGAGAATGCAAGGCCAGAGGGCAGGGGAGGAAAGGGAGGAGATCGCTCAGGGCTTGGATGGAGCAAGTCCCATGTTAACTACCAGGCCTCAAGGTACAGGTGGTAAAGGGGACTCAGGTGACTGACAGGGCTGTGTTTCCCATAGGGATTATTCAGGGTACAGAGACCATCCAAATCCGCTCCTCTACCCCAGGTGAGTAGACCCTCAGAGAGGGCCTGGACCAATAAGGGGCAAATGAGGGTGCTTTGAGAGGATACCTGGCATGCGGAGGTTGGGTGGTTCGATGGGCTGAAGGACCCATTTGAGGAGCCTAGGCAAGAGTGAAGCAGGGGTAGTGGAGGCTCAGGGCAGTGCCAGGATACCATAAAATGAGGGGAACAGAGGGGAGGCATAGGAAGGGGCTGGAAAATGGGCCTGAAACCAAGAAACAGGGACATGGTCCTTGAGAATGGCAGCCAAAGGCTCAAGCAAGGAGCCAGGCCCTGGTAATGGAGAGCCAAGTGCTAACATCTGGGCCTGGGTGAATGAAAAGAAACAGGAAGAAGGTGAGAAAGGGGAGCAGCTGGAACAGGGGGAGAAGTGCTCAAGGCCCTTATCCACTGCAGAGTGTCAGGGGTCCAGAGCAGGGCCCGGGCTGTGGGAGGCCAAAGAACCCAGGCAAGGGGCAGGGCTACATTTTTCCAAAGGAAGCCCCCAGGGGCAAGTGGCCAAGCCAAGTGTCCTGGCCCAGGTGAGCATTCAGGGAAGAGGATCAGGAAAGAGGACATGGCAGAGACAGAAAGGATTAAAGGGCAGAAGAGGGGGCAGCCTGAAGGGCCGCAGAATAGGTGTGGGTGGGATAGAGATCAGGACCCCAACAAGGAGCACAGGAAGGGACATAGAGGAGGCCCAGGCCAAGGGAGAGCAGGGAACACCGGGCCAGACAGGCAGGGCTGCACTAGGGTACTGAGGTATAGGAAAGCCAAGAGAACAGGGAAGTGGCTCCAGTGAGGGGCCCTCAGACAATGCCCAGAAAAGCAGTGAGCAAGAAGGGCCAACACAGCCTCAAGCCAGGAGTCAGGCCTGGGAACAGAGAGCCAAGGGCCAGGACTTGGGCAGGGGTTCAGAACACTGGACAAGATTTTGGAGGGAAGACAGGGGATCCAGCAGGGGGCAGTCAAGCTCCAATCCCAGGGCCACTTCCTCCCTGGCAAGGGAGGCCAGGCAAGGTAAGGGGGCCAGTAGGAGGAGGATTAAAGGGCAAGGTGAGTGGTCATGGTCCACGCACATAGGGAGAGACCCATGACTCAAGACAGGCCCCCAGGCAAGAGAACCACCCAGAAATTGTGATGAGGGACCCAAGAAACAGGAGACCTGCAAGCGCCAGGAAAAATCACAATGAGAAGGCAGGTAGGGGATGCGTGAGAACCAGAGAACAGAGAGAAGCACAAGGAACACCAAAGAGAGTCTGGTGGGGGCCCATATTAGGGAACCCCAGGTCAGACCCAAAATGAGGACTCTCTATGCTATGTCAATGGACATGAGGGACATGGTCAGGGGTATAGGGGAGTGCCCAGGCCTGGAGACTGGAGCACAAAGGTCAGGGTTAGGGCAGGCTGGGTTGAGGTAGAGAGAGGATGCAAGGCCAGAGGGCAGGGGAGGGAAGGTAGGAGAGCACTCAGGGCTGGGTTGGAGCAAGTCCCACGTTAACTGCCAGGCCTCAAGGTACAGGCAGTGAAGAGGACTCAGGTTACTGGCAGGACTGTGTTTCCCATAGGGAGAATTCAGGGTGCAGAGACCAGCCAAATCCACTTTTCTGCCCCAGGTGAGTAGATCCTCAGAGAGGAGCCCAGGATGGGACCAAGAGGAGGGCCCATGCTAGAGAGCAGAGAATGTCGGGTCAGAAGTTAGGGCTGCACTATGGTACTGAGGTATAGGAAAGCCAAGGGAACAGGGAAGCGGCCCCAGTGAGGAGCCCTCAGACAATGCCCAGAAAAGCAGTGAGCAAGAAGGGCCACCAGAGCCTCAAGCCAGGAACCTCAAGCCAGGAGTCAGCCCTGGGAACAGAGAGCCAAGGGCCAGGGCTTGGACAGGGGCTCAGGATACTGGACAAGATTTGGGAGGGAAGACAGGGGATACAGCAGGGTGCAATCTGCTTTCCAGGCCCAGGGCCACCTCCAGGTTTCAGGGTTTCTGGTGGAGGACCAAGCACCCAGGGAGAGCAAGGGACTCAGGCGAGGGGCAGAGCTCTGTTTTGTATAAGGTGCCCTGGCTCTTATTTGAATCCAGGGCCAGGGACCTGGCAAGGGAGGCCAGACAAGTGAAGGGGACCAGGAGGAGGGGGATGAAAGGGCTCGGCCAGGAGTCATGGTGGTGTACTGTAGGGTGAGAGTCATGACCTAAGACAGGCCCCCAGGCAAGGGACCCAGCCAACCACTGTCAACGTACAGGCAGTGAAGAGGACTCAGGTGACTGGCAGGACTGTGTTTCCCATAGGAGAATTCAGGGTGCAGAGACAAGCCAATTCTACTCCTCTTGTGGATTTGTGATGAGGGACCCAAAGAGCAGGAGACCCGTAAGCTCCCGGAAAAAGCGGAATGGATAGGTGGGTAGGGACTGCATGAGGACCAGGAGACAGAGGGAAGAGCAAGGGGCACCTAGGAGAGCCCACTGGTGGGCCAAGTTTGGGGACCCCATATCAGATCCAATAAGAGGAGACTCCATGCTATGTCAAGGGACATGAGGAACAGTCAGGGGCCTAGGTGAGCATTCAGGTCCGAAGACGGGACCACAACAGGTCAGGGTTAGGGAGGGCTGGTTTGGGATACCAGCAGCATGCAAGGCCAGAGGGCAGGGGAGGAAAATGAGATCTCTCAGGGCTGGGTTGGAGCAAGTCCCATGTTAATTGGCAGGCCTCAAGGTACAGATGGTGAAGGGGACTCAGGGGACTGGCAGGGCTGTTTCCCATAGGGAGAATTCAGTGTGCAGAGACCAGCCAAATCTGCTCCTCTGCCCCAGGTGAGTAGATCTTCAGAAAGGGACCTTGAACAATGATGGGCAAAAAAGGGTAATGTGAGGGGATACCTGGTGAGTGGATGTTGGGGAGGTCGGTTGGCTGAAGGGCCCATTTGAGGAGCCTAGACTAGAATAAAGAAGAGGTAGTGGAGGCTCTGGGCAATGCCAGGATACCTTAGCATGAGGGAAACAGAGGGGAAACACAGGAACAGGATGGCAAAAGGGGCCTGAAATCAAGGGACAGGGACAGGGTCTTCGAGAAGGGCAGCCAGGGACTCAAGCAAGGAGCTGGGCCCAGTATTGGAGGGCCATGTGCTAGCACCTGGGTCTGGGTGGATGAAAAAGACATGGTAGTCTGTGGGAGCCTTTATACCTCTGCAGCCTGGGTAGAGCTGACTGGTTCCTCCAGGCGACAGGCCCCTCCCATCCAGGTGTCCAGGCTAGCTTGTATTCTGCCTTGGCCCTTGTACAGGGGACTCACCCCTACAGGCATGAGATCCCTTCCACCTTGGTGCCCCGTGGGGTGGGGGCTTGTACAGCTGCAGCCAGGGTAGCAGGGACTCGCCTCTCTAGGTGGGATGCCCCTTTCACCTGGGTGTCAGGGGAAGCTCGTATCTAGGTGCAGCCAGAGTAGCAGGAAATCTCCCCTCCAGGCAAGAGACCTTTCCCACCTGGCTTTGTAATGATGGCTCCTATAGAGCTGCAGCCAGGGTAATAGGTACTTGCCCTTCCAGTCGGGAGACCCCTTTCACCTGGGTGTCTGGGTAAACTCATATAACTCCACAAGTAGGGAAGAGGGGACTCGCCCCTCCAGGCAGGAGATGCCTCCCAAATGGGTTTTAAGGAAGCCAGTACACCACCCCAACCAGTGTAGAGGGGACTCCTGACTTCAGGCGGAAGACCCCTCCCACCTGAGTATTGCGGGCATCTTATATATAGCGGCAGCCAGGTTAGATGGGACTTGCCTCTCCAGGTGAAGACTCCTCCAACCTGTGTGTTGAGGGGAGCTCACATACCACTGCAGCCAGGGTAGAGGGCACTCACCCTACCAGGCTGGAGATCTCTCCCACCTGGGTGTCATGGGGGGCTCTTATATCACTGCAGCTAGGTTAGAGGAGACTCGACCCTCCAGGTGGTAAACCGCTCCCACCTGATTGACTGGGGGAGCTCCTATACCTCCCAGCCAGTGTAGAGGGTACTCCCTCCTCCAGTTGGGAGATGCCTCCCATGTGGCTGTGCTGGGAGTTCTTATATGGCACCAGCCAAAGTAGAGGAGACTCGCCCCTCCAGGCGGGAGACCTCACCCTACTGGGTGTCTGGGGAAGCTTGTATACCTGCACAGCTAGAGTAGAGGGGATTCCCTTCTCTAGGCGGGAGACCCTTTTTAACAGTGTGTCAGGGGGAACTCTTATCCTGACACATCCCAGATAGAGTAAATTTGCCCTTTCAGGAAGGATACTCCTCCCACCTGGGTGTCAGGGGAAGCTCTTATACCACCACAGCCAGAGTAGAGGGGATGCGCCATTCCAGGCAGGAGACCCCTTCCACCTGGGTGTTGGGGGGAGCTCCTAAACCTCCCAGCCAGGGTAGAGGGAACTCGCCCCTCCAGTTGGGTGACGCCTCCCTACTGGGTGTTCTGAGAGCTCTCATACTGCCATAGCCACGGTAGAGGAGACGTGCCTCTCCAGGGTAGACTCCTTCCACCTGGGTGTTCAGGAGTGCTCCTATACCACCACAGGAAGGGTAGAGGAAACTCCCCATTCCAGGCGGGAGACCCCTCCTGCCTGGGTGTCAAAGGGAGCTAATATACTGCCCCAGCCAGGGTAGAGAGGACTCGCCTCTCCAGGTGGGAGACCCCAACCACCTGGGTATGGGTGGGGATGCTCATATACCACTGTAGCCAGGGTAGTGGGGAATCAACCCTCCAGGTAGTTGACCCTTCCCAACTGGGTGTCACAGGGAGCTTGTATAACACCTTAGACAGGGTAGAGGGTACTCTCCCCTTCAGGTGGGAGACCCATCCCACCAGGGGGTCAGGGGGAGCTCATATACTGAAGCAGCCAGGGTAGAGGGGAATTGCCACTCCATATTGGAGACCCCTCCCACGAGGGTATGGTGGGGGCAGCTCGTATATGGCCATAGCCAGGGTAGAGGGGACTCTCCCCTCCTTGCCGCAGAACCCCTCCTACCTGGGTGTCGGGGGCGCTTTTACACCACTGCAGCCAGGGTAGAAGGGACTCACACCTCTAGGCAGGAGACCCCTCCCACCTGGGTTTCTTGGGAACTCCTATACAGCAGCAGTCAGGGGAGAGCCAACTCAATGCCGCAGTCTGGCTGGGCACAATTCAGGAGCCATTTTTCAAAAGAAATGAACTTTATTTTTAGAACACACACACCAAACCACACAGCTCCTCAGGAAAAACTTTCAGAGCCCAACTGCCACCACTGGCTTCCCACAAGCCTCTCAACCTCCCCAACACCTCCTGCTCTTGAGGCCGACTGGCTGGGTTGTGCCAAAAAAAGTTCCCCAATGAGCAGCTCCGTGGTCTGAAAGGGCGAGGAAACAGCCCAAAGAACATCACCGCAGAGGAGCCAATCAGTTGGCAGCTAGAAGTTGCTGGGGCCGCTGTGAGCCAATCATCAGCTGGCAGCTGGAAGTTTGCTGGCAGCTGGAAGTTTGCTGGGGCCCCTTCGGCTGTGGCTCTCAACATCTCCCCCTCTCTGTTTAAACAACAAGTATGTGGCTTAGGGACCATGACTGCCTTAGGTTGTCCAATAGTACATATGGTCCTTGCCCGTAATCGGATGAGCTGACCTCAAGGCGTCAGCCTCCTGTCTTAGTTTGGTACCATTGCAATTAGATCTGACTACCGGTTCAGCATACAGCCACACCTGCAACTGGGGGGTGAGGTTTTTTGCCCCTCCAGGCGAGATACCCCTCCCATCTTGGTGCCAGGGAAAGCTTGAATTCTGCCTTGGGCAGGGTAGAGGGGACTTGCCCCTCCAAGTGGGAGACCCCTCCCACCTGGGTGTTGGATCAGGGCAGGTATATAACTGTAGGCAGGGTAGCAGAGACTCACCTCTCCAGGCGGGAGACCCCTTTCACCTGGTTGTCAGGGGTAGCTCTTATCCCGCCACACCCATTTTAAATGGGACTTGCCCCACAAGGCAAGAGACATCACCCTCCTGTGTGAGGGGTGAGCTCCTATATCTCCAAAGCCACGGTGGAGGGGACTTTCCCCTCCAGTCGGGAGACAACTAAAACCTGGGTTTCAGTTGGAGCTCCTATACCAACACAGCCAGGTTCCAGGGGACTCTATCCTCCAGGCGGGAGACTCCTCCCAACTGGGTGTCAGGAGAGCGCCTGTACTGCAGCATCCAGGATAGAGAGGACTCGCCCCTCCAGGCTGGAGACCCCTTCCACCTTGGTATCTCAGGGAGATTGTATACTACCTTAGCCATAGTAGAGACGACTTGCCACTGCAGATGGGAGACCCCTCCCACCTGGGTGTGGGGGGTGCTCATATACCACTGCAGCCAGTGTAGAGGGTACTTGCTGCACCAGGCGAGACACCTTCTACCAGGGTGTCATGGGGAGGTTGTATATTGCCACAGCCAGGGTAGAGGGGACTCATCTCAACAGGCAGGATACCCCTCCCAACTGGGTATCTGGGGGAATCTTGTATACCGCCACAGCCAGGTTAGAGGGGACTCACCTCTCCAGGTGAAGACCTCTTCCACCTGTGTGTCAAGGGGAGCTCATATACCACCGCAGCCAGGGTAGCAGGGACTCGCCCCTCCAGGTGAGAGACTCCTCCTACCTGAGTGTCAGGAAGCTCCAGCCAGGTTAGAGGGGATTTGCCCTTCCACTAGGGAGACCCCTCCCACCTGGTGTCTGGGGGGGCTCCCATACCTCTGTAGCCAGGGTAGTGGGGCCTTGCCCTTCCAGTTGGTAGATGCTGCCCATATGGGTGTCCTAAAAGCTCTTATATGGCACAAGCCAAAGTAGAGGGGATATGGCCCTCCAGGTGGGAGACCCCTCCCACCTGGGGGTCTGGGGAACCTTGTATACCTCCACAGCTAGGTTAGAGGGGATTCGCTGCTCTAGTAGTAGGACCCTATACTGCCACAACCAAGGTAGAGGGGATTCACCCCTACAGGCAGGATACCCCTCCCACCTGGGTGTCAGAGGGAGCTCTTATACTGACACAGCCAGGGTAAAGGGGACACGCTCCTCCAGGCGTGAGACCCTTTCCACCTGGGTGTCCAGGGGAACTCCTATTCCATCACTGGAAGGGTAGGGGAAACTCGACACTCCAGGAGTGAGACACCTTCTGCCTGGGGGTCAGTGGGAACTATTATACTGCCCCAGACAGAGGAGAGGGGACTAGCCCCTGCAGGCTGGAGACCCCTTCCACCTGGGTGTCCAGGGGACTCCTATTCAGCCACAGGAAGGGTAGGGGAAACTCCTCTCCAGGCAGGAGTCACCGCCCACTGGGTGTCAGTGGGGGAGCTCATATACCTCTCTAGCCAGGGTCATGGGTCTACTCCTCCAGGGAGGAGACCCCTGCCACTTGGGTGTCATGGGGAGCTTTAATAACACTTTAGCCAGGGTACCGGGGATTCGCCCCTCCAGGCCAAAAATTCCTTCCACTTGGGTGTCAGGGGAAATTATGTACCACAGCAGCCAGGGTAGAGGGTTCTTGCCCCTCCAGAGGGGAGATTCCTCCCACCAGGGTGTCAGGGGCAGCTCATATACTGCAGCACCCAGGGTAGAGGGGACTGAACCCTCTATATTGGAGACCCTTCCCATTTGGGTATGGTGGAGGGGAGCTTGTATACCACCATATCCAGGATAGACAGAACACGTCCTTCCAGGCTGGGACCCGTCACACCTGAGTGTCTGTGGGAGCTCATGCACCACGACAGCCAGGTTACAGGGGACTCTCCCCTCCAGGCGGGAGACCCCTTCCACCTGGATGTCCTGGTGAGCTCCTATACTGCTGCAGGAAGGTTATAAGGGACTCTTCCCTCCAGGCGGGAGACTCTTCGCACCTCAGTGTCAGGGGAGCTCCTATACTACAGCAGCCAGGACAGAGGGTATTCGCCCCTTTACGTCAGGAGAACCCTCCCACCTGGGTGTCTGTGAGAAGTGTATATCGCCACAGTCAGGTTAGAAGTGACTCGACCCTCTGGGCAAAGGACCCCTCCCACCTGGGTGTCATTTGGAGCTCATATACCCCAGCAGCCAGGGTAGAGGTGACTGGCACCTTCAAGCCAGAGACACCTCTCACATGGGAATGGGGTTAACTCTTGTACCACCTTATCCAGGGTAGAGGGGACATGCCTCTACGAAGACCAAAGACCTCTCCAACATGGGTGTCTGGTGAGGGGGGTTTCGTATACAGCTACAGCTGGGGTAGCAGCCACTCACCCCGCCAGGAGGGAGATCCCTCCCTCCTGGGGGAAGGAGGGGGCATTTATACCCCTGCAGCCAGGGATGAGGGGACTCCTCGCTTCAGGCCAGAGACTCTCACATCTGGGTGGGGGCAGAGCTTATATACCTCTCCAGCCAGGGTAGTGGGGACTCTCCCTTGAGGCAGGAGAACCCTCCAACCTGGTTGTTGCTGGGAACTTGTACACCACTATAGCCAGGCTAGAGGAGACTCTCTGTGGGAGTTCATATGCCACCAAAGCCACAGTAGAATGTACTTGAACCTCTTGGCGAAAGACCTTGCCCCCACCAGGGTGTCAGGGGGAACTCATATTCCGCCTCAGACAGGGTAGAGGAAACTTGCCCCTCCATGTGGGAGATCCCTCCAACCTGTGTGTATGTGTGTGTGGGGGGGGAGATACTAAACCGCCACAGCAAGGAGAGAGGGGACTTGCCCCTCCAGGTGTGAGACCCCTTTCACCTGGGTTTCTGAGGGAACTTCTGTACAACTACAGGCAGTGTAGAGGGGACTCTTTTTCACCAGATGGGAGACTCCTCAAACCTGGTTGTCATAGGAACTCCTAAACTGCAGAAGCCAGAATAGAGAGGATACACCCTTCCTGGCAAGAGACCCCTCACCCCTGGGTGTCAGAGGCAGCTCTTATACACCTGCAGCCAAGGTAGAAGAGACTAGAAACTTCAGGTGGTAGACAACTCCCATATGGGTATGGGAGGTGGAGCTCCTATATCGCTGCAGCCTGGTTACTGGGAACTTGCCCCTCCAGGCAGGAGACTTCTCCCACCTGGGTTTCGTGGGAAACTTGTGTACCACCTTAGCCGGGGTAGGTGGAAGACCACTCCCACCTGTGTGTAGGGGGGCACTTGTATAGCACCCTAGCCAGGGTAGAGAAGACTTGCCCCTCCAGGCATGAGACCCCCTCCCACCTGGGTGTAGTGGGGAGCTCCTACACCACTGCAGCCAGGGTACACGAGACTCACCCCTCCAGGCAAGAGACCCATTAAACTTGGGTTTTAGGAAAAGCTAGTATATCCCTGCAGCCAGCAGAGTGGGACTCGCCCCTTCAGGTGGGCAAACCCCAGAATAGAGGGGACGCGCCCCTCACAGAAAGAGACCCCTCCCACCTGGGTGTCAGGTGGAGCTGGTATACCGCTGCAGACAGGGTAGAGTGCAATTGCCCCTCTAGGCGGAAGTCCCCTCCCACCTGGAAATGGGGTAACTCCTATACTGCCTTAGCCAGGGTAGAGGGGACTCGCCCAGCCAGGCTGAAGACCCTTCCCACAGGGATGTCTGGCGAGTGGGGGTTCATATACAGCTGCAGCAGGGATAGCAGTGACTCCCCCATCCAGGAACAAGACCCCTCCCTCCTGAGGGTAGGAAGGGGCTATAATACCCCTGCAGGCAGGGTTGAGGGGACTGGCCCCTATAAGTAAGCGGGAGACCCTTCCACCATGGTGTGTGAGGGGGCCGCTCCTATAACTCTGCAGTTAGGGTAAAGCGGACTCCCCCCTCCAGGGGGAAGACCCCTCCTACCTGGGTGTGGGGGGTGGAGCTCATATACCCCTTCAGCCAGGGTATGGGGTACTCACCCCTCCAGGCAGAAGACCCCTCCCACCTAGGTATAATGAGGATCTCTTATACCATAGCAGCCATGGTAGAGGGTACGTTCCCCTTCAGTCGGAAGACCCCTCTCACCTGGGTGTTGGGGGAGTTCCTATACGGTAGCAGCCAGGGAAGAGTGGACTCCCCCCTCCTGACTGTTTTCCCCTTCCACCTGAGTGTCCTGGGGGGCTCCTATACAGCTGCAGCAAGGTAGAGAGGATGTTAGCCTCCTGGCAGGAAACTCCTACCAATGGGGGTGTCAGGTGTGTTCCCATACCAAAGCAGCCAGGTTAGAGGGGACTCTAACATCTAGGCGGGAGACCCCTCCCATCTGCATGTCAGGGGGAGTTCCTCTGCCGCTGCAGGAAGGATAGAGCAGACTTGCCCTTCCAAGGGAAGACCCTTCCCACCTGTGTGTCTGGGTGAGCTCCTATATCTCCACAGCCAGGGTACAGGGGACTCACCCCTTCAATCAGGAGGCCCCTTCCACCTGGATGTCTGGGGGAGCTTAATTACTGCAGCACCCATGGTAGAGGGGACTCGCCCCAAGAGGATGGAGACCCTTCCCACCTGGGTGTTGTTGGGGAGCTCCTATACTGCCACAGCAGGGTAGAGAGAACACCCCTTCCAGGCGGAAGTCATTCCCACCTGGGTGTACTGGGAGCTCTTATATGGCAAGAACTAAAGTAGAGGGGACTCGTCCATCCAGGCGGGATACCCCTCCCACTTGGGTGTCAGGTGTAGATCATATACCCCAGCAGCCAGGTTAGAGGCGACTTGCACCACAGGCAAGAGACACCTCCCACCTGGTAATGGGGAAAACTCCTATACCACCTTAGCCAGGGTAGAGGGGACTTGCCCCTCCAGGCAGAAGACCCATCCCACATAGGTGTCTGGCAATGTGGGTTTCCTATACAGCTGCAACTAGGATAGCAGCAACTCGCCTCTCTGGGCGGGAGATCCCTCCATCCTGGAGGAAAAGACGGGGTTCTTATACCCTGGCAGCCAGGATTGAGGGAACTCACCCCTTCAAGCGGGAGATCCTCCTACCTGAGTGTTCTGGGGCAGCTCTTATACCGATGGAGCCAGGGAAGAGGGGTCTTTCCCTCCATGCGGGAGACCTGTTCCACCTGGGTGTTTGGGAGAGCTTCTATACCGCCACAGCTAGGGTAGAGGGGACTCTTTGCTCCAGGCAGGAGACCTCTCCCACTTGGGTGTCGGGGGTACCTCCTACCACTGCAGCCAGGGTAGAGGGGACTCCCCTCTCCAGGCCAGATACCCTCCCAACTGGGTGTCAGTGGGAGATTTTTTAACACCACAGCCAGGGTAGAGGGGACTCGCCCCTCAAGGGGAGAGCCCCATCCAACCTGGTTGTCAGGGACTAGTGTACTACTGCAGCCAGGGTAGAGGGGACTCCCCCCTTCAGGTGGGAGACCCCTCCCATCTGGGTATGGGGGGGATCTCATATATCACAGCAGCCAGAAGGGACCAGCCTCTCAAGGCAGGAGACCCCTCCCACCTGGGTTTTACTCCTAACTGGTACACCCCCTCAGTCAGTGTAGAGGGGACTCATTGCTCCAGGCTGAGAATTCTTCCCACCTGGGTGTTGGGGGGGCATCCTATATTGCTGCAGCCAGGGAGAGGTGACTTGTTCCTCCAGGGGGGAGAGCCCTCCCACCTGTGTGTCCAGAAGAACTGGAATACTGCAGCAGACAGAGAATATGGGACTCGCCCTTCAAGTCAAGAGACCCCTATAAATTGGGTGTCGGGAGAAGCTCCTATTCCACCTCAGCCAGAATTGAGTCTACTCGCCCCTCCATGCTGGAGCCCCCTCCCACCTGGGTGTCTGGGGGAGCTTATACACTGCCAAAGCCAGGGTAGAGGGGACTCACCACTTTAGGCAGGATACCCTCCCACCTGGGTGTCAGGCTGAGCTCCTATACTACTGCTGCAAGGGTAGAGTGGACTAGCTCCTCCAGTGGGAAGACCCCTCCCACCTGGGTGTCTTTTGGAGCTTATGTACAGCTTGAGCCATGGTAGAGGGGACATGATCTTCCAGGCAAGGGACACCTCCCACCTGGGTATCAAGGGAGCTCATATACCCCAGCAGCCATGTTAGAGGCGAGTCACCCACACAGGTGGCAGATCCCTCTCACCTGGGAATCAGAGGGAACTGGGGTACCATCACAGCCAGAGTAGAGGGGACTCACCCCTCCAGGTGGGAGACCCCTCCCACCTGGGTGTCCTGAGGTGAGGTCTCATATACTGCTCCAGCCAGGGTAGCAGGGATTCACCTCTTCAGGGGAGAGATCACCCACCTGGGTTCAGGGGAGCTCCTGTGCCTTTGCAGCCAGGGTAGAGGGGAATCACCCCTAAATGTGGGAGACCCCTCCCACTAGGGTGTTGGGGGTAGCTTCTATGCTACCAGAGCCAGGGTATGGGGTTCACCACTGCAGGCGGGAGACACCTCCCATCTGGTTTCCAGGTAGTTCTTATAAGGCACCAGCCAATGTAGAGGAGACTCCCCTCTCCAGGCAGGAGACCCCTCCCACCTGGGTGTCAGGGGGAGCTTGTATAGGACCACAGCCAGGGTAGATGGGACTTGCCCCACCTTGTGAAAGATTCCTCCCATGTGGGTGTACTGTAGAGTTCCTATACCACTGCAGCAGCCATAGAGGGGACTCGCTTCTCCAGGTGGGAGACCCCTCACACTTGGGTGTTGGAGAAAACTTGGATTCACCCAAACCAAGTAGAGAGACTCGCCCCTCCAGTATAAGATACTCCTCCAACTTGGGTGTCAGAGGGAGCTCATATATGGCTGTGGGCAGGGGAGAGGGGAGTTGCCCCTCTAGGTGGGGGATCCCTCTCACCTGGGTGTCCTGGGGAGCTCATATACCCCCATAGCCAGGTTAGAGGGGACTCCCCACTCCAGTTGGCAACTCCTCCCACCTGGGTGTCCACTGGGAGTTTGTACACCACTGCAACTAAAGTAGAGCAGACTTACCCATCCAGGTGGAAGACCCTTCCCACCTGGGTGTCAGGGGGAGCTCTTATACTGACAAAGCCATGCTAGAGGGGACTCTCCCAACCTGAGCATGAGACCCCTTCCACCTCGGTGTCCTGGGGAGCTCCTATACCGCTGAAGCCAGGGTACTGGGGACTTGCTCTTCCAGGCAGAAAACGCCTCCCAGCTGAGTGTTAGGGAGAGTTCTTATATCTCCAAAGCCAGGGTAGAGGGGACTAGTCCCTCCAGGCAGAATACCCTCCCACCTGGGTATGGAATGGGGAAGCTCCTATAGAGCTGCAGCCAAGGTACAAGGGACTTGCCCCTCCAATCGAGAAACCCACCTGGGTGTTGGGGGGAGCTCCTATACCACCCGAGCCAGGGTAAAAGGACTCACCATGCAAAGCAGGAGACCTCTGCCACCTGGGTGTCAGAGGAAGCTTGTAGACCAAGGCAGCCAGGTTCGCAGGGACTCTCCCTTCCAGAGGAGAGACTCTTCCCCTCCTGGGTGTCTGGGGGAGCTCATACATCACTGCATCCAAGGTATAGGAGTCTCACCATGGAAGGCAGGAGGGTCCTCCCAACTGCGTGTCAGGGGAAGCATGTATACTGCTGCAGTCAGGGTAGAGCATACTCTCCCCTCCAGGTGGAAGACCCCTTTCACATGGGTGTCATGTGGAGCTCATATACCTATGAAGCCATGGTAGAGGGAACTTGCCCCTCCAATCGGGAGACCCATCTCACCTGGCAGTCATGGGAGCTCATATACCCCAGCAGTCATGATAGAGGCAACACACCTCTCCAAGCTGGAGACCCTTCCCACTTGCATGTGAGTGGGGGGCACATATACTGCTGCAGCCAGGGTAGCAGGGACTTGCCCCTTCAGGGAAAAGACACCCCCCTCACCTGGGTGTTGGGGGAGCTTCTGTACCTCCACAGCCAGGGTAGAAGGGACTTTCCTCTCCAGTCAGGAGACCCCTCCCACCTGTTTGACAAGGAAAGCTCCAATACTGCCACAACCAGGATAGAGGAAACTCACCCCTATAGGCGGGAGAGCACTCCCACCAGGGTTTGTAGGGGAGCTCCTATACTGCGACAGCCAGGGGAGAGAGGGTTTGCCCCTGCAGGTGGAAGACCCCTCCCACCTGGGTGTCCAGGGAGCCCTTATAGGGCACCAGCCAAAGTAGAGGGGACTTGTCCTCCCAGGCGGGAGACCCCTCCCACCTGGGTGTCAGGGGAAGCTCCAATACTGCTGCAGCCAGGGGAGAGGTGACTCTCCCCTCCAGTCAAGAGAACCCTCTAACCTGAGTGTGGGGGAAGCTCCTATACGGCGTAGCTAGTGTAGAGGGGACTCGCCCATGCAGGCCAAATACCCCTCCCACCTGTGCTTTGGGATGAGGCCAGCTTTTATACAGCCTTATCCAGGGTAGAGGGGACTTGCCACTCCAGTCAAGAGACCTCTCTAACCTGGGTATAGAGGGTGGTCCTCTACCACCTCAGACAGAATAGAGGGGACTCGCACCTCCATGTGGGAGATCCCACCTGGGTGTCTGGGGAAACTCATACACAGCCAGGGTAGAGGGGACTCATCACTGAAGGCGGGAAACCCCTCCCACCTGGGTGTTAGGGAAAGCTTTTATATTGCTGCAGCCAGGGTAGAGCTTACTTGCCCTTCCAGGCGGAAGACCCCTTTCACCTGGGTGTTGGGTGGAGCTCTTATACCTCTGCAGCCAAGGTAGAGGGAACTCGCCCCTCCAGGGGGGGTACCACTCCCATTTGCGTGTCATGGGAGCTCATATACCCCAGCAGCCTTGGTAGAGGTGACATGCCCCTCTTGGCTGAAGACCCATCCCTCATGGGAATCATCAGGAACTTTTATACCTCCACAGCCAGGGTAGAGGTGACTAGCCCATCCAGGTGGGAAACCCCTCCTACCTGGGTAATGGGAGGTGGGACTCATATACTGCCACAGCTAAGGTAGCAGGGCCTCGTCACTCCAGAGGAGACACCCCTCTCACCTCGGTGTTGGGGAAGCTTGTATACCTCTGCAGCCAGGGTAGAGGGGACTCGCCCCTCCAGTCGGGGACCCTTCCCACCTGGTTGTGTGGGGAGCTCGAATATAGCTGCAGCCAAGGTAGAGGGGACTCGCCCCTACAGGCGGGAGACCCCTTTCACCAGGGTGTTGGGGGAACTCCTATACTGCCACAGCTAGGATAGGGGAGTTTGTCTCTGCAGGTGGGAGATCCCTCCCACCTGGATGTCCTGGGAGCTCTTATAGGACACCAGCCAAAGTGAAGAGGACTCGCCCCTCCAGACAGGAGACCCCTTCCACCTGTGTGTCAGGGGGAAGTTGTATATCGTCTTAGCCAGGGTAGAGGGGAATTGCCCCACCATGCGGGAGACCCTTCCCACCTGGGTGTCTGGGGGAGCTTGTATACCAACTGCTAAAGCCAGGGTACATGGGACTTGGTGCTTCAGGCAGGAGACCACTCCCACCTGGTTGTCTGGGGGAGCTTGTATACCACCTTGGCCAAGGTAGAGCCGACTTGCCCTTCCAGATGGGAGATCTCTGCCACCTGGGTGTCAGGGAAAGCTCCTATACCACAGCAGCCAGGGTACCAGGGACTCGCCCCTGCAGTCGGAGACCCCTCCCACCTGGGTGTTGGAGGGAGCTCATATATCGCCCCTCAAGTCAGGAGACCCCTCCCACCTGGGTGTCCTGGGGAACACCAATACTGCTGCAGCAGGGTAGAGGGGATTCTAGCCTCCTGGCGGAGACTCCTCCCAATTGAGTGTCAGGGGAGCTCCTCTAGCAGGGCAGCCAGGGTATAGGGTACTCTCGCTTCCAGGCGGGAGATACACCTCACCAATTTTTCAGTTGCAGCTCTTATACCGCTGCAGCCAGTGTAGAAGGGACTTGCCTCTCTGGACGGGAGACCCCTCCCATCTATGTGTTTGTTGGGGGTTCTTGTATACCTCCACAGCCAGGGTAGAGTGGACTCGCCCCTCCAGGCAAGAGACCCTCCCACCTGGATGTCATGGGGTGGGGGAGCTCCTTTACTGCCACAGCCAGTGTAGAGAGAACTTATGCCTACGGGCAGGAGACCCCTCCCACATGGCTATCAAGGAAAGCTAGTATACAACTTCAGCCAGGGAAAAGCAGACTTGCCCCTTCAGTCGGGAGACCCCTCCCACCTACGTGTCACAGGAAGCTTGCAGGCCGCTTTAGCCAGGATAGAGGTGAATTCTCACCTCCAGTCAGGAGATCCCTCCTTCCTGGGTGTCTGGGAGTTTGTATACTGCATTAGCCAGTGTGGAGGGTACTAGCTCCTCTAGGCAAGAGACCCCTCCCATCTTTCTATGGGGGGATGAGCTCATATACTGCTGCAGCCAGGAGAGAAAGGACTCGTCCCACTAGGTGGGAGACCCCTAAACCCTGGTTGTCAGGGGAGATCATATACTACAGAGGCAGGGGAAAGGGACTTGCCACTTCAGGTGGGAGAACCCTCCCACCTGTGTGTGTGTGTGTGTGTGTGTGTGTGTGTGTGTGTGTGTGTGTTTTGGGGGGGGGGAAACTCTTATACCACTACAGCCAGGGTCATTGGGACTCTCCCCTTCAAAAAGGAAACCCCTCCAACCTGGGTGTCCTGGGGAAATTTTATACCACCTAAACAAGGGTAGAGAGGACTCGCCATTCCAGGTGGGAGACCCCTCCCTCCAGGGTGTCAGGGAGAGCTCTTGTACCACAGCAGCCAGAGTAGATGTGAATCTCCCATCCAGGTGGAAGACCTCTCCCACCTAGGTGTCTGGTGTGGGGGGGCACTATACAGCCCTAGCCAGGGAAGAGGCTACTCACCACTCCAGGAAGGAGAACCTCCCACCTGGGTGTTGTAGAGAGCTTTTATACTAAGTTAACCAGGGTAGAGTGGACTGCAGGTGCGTATCCCCTCTACCCTGGCTGTGGTGTTATGAGCTCCCCCCATAACCCAGATGGGTGGGGTCTCCTGCCTGGAGGGGCGAGTCACCTCTTTCCTGGCTGTGGTTGTTTGGAGTTCCCCCAACACCCAGGTGTGAGGGGTCTCCCACCTATAGGGGCGAGTGCCCTCTACCCTGGCTGCAGCATTATAGGAGCTTCCCCCAAAACCCAGGTGGGAGGGATGTCCCGCATAAAGGAGGGAGTCCCTCATCCCTGGCTCCTGGGCTATAGAAGTTCCTCTGAAACCCAGGGCCCAGGCTGTAGGAGGCCAAAGCCCCCAGAAAAGTGGCAATGCTACCTTTTCTAAAAGGAAGACCACAATGCCAAACATCCCAGTTCCATCCCTTGGCTCAGGTCAGCATCCTGGGAAAGGGATCTGGAAAAGGGCCTGGCAAGGGATAACAGGAGGCCCAAAGTATGGCATAGAGTGGAGTGCGGGAAGAAGGAGATTTCTAGGGTGCAGGTCAGGACTGCAGAAAGGAGCTGAGTCTAGGGACATACAGGAGGGCCCAGGTTAGGGGAGTGCAGGGAAGGGCGGGGCCACGGTGGCAGGGGCTTCACTAGGGTTGTGAGATGCAGGGAAGACAAGGGGAGTGGGGAAGGGAGCCCAGCGAGGCCCACAGTTCAAGCCCAGGGAAGCACGGAGCACAAAAGACTCATAGACGCTCAAGAGAGGAGCCAGTCCAGAGAATGGAGAGGCAAGGGCCAGCACTGAGGCAGGGGGCTCAGGCAGTGAACAGGGCTGGGGAGGGAAGGCAGGGGATCTAGCAGGAGGGAGGGAGGATGGAGTCAGGGTTTCTGGTGCTGCCCCAAGGGCCTGGGGAGATCAAGTAGCCCAGTCAAGGGTTAGGGTTCTGTTTCCCATAAGGTGCCTTGGCCCAGATGAGGATCAAGGGACAGGGACCAGGCCAAAAGGCCTGGCAAGGGAAAGGGGCCAGGAGGATTGCAGTGTGAGGGCACAGTGGGGGTTGCAGTGGGTGCAGAGGAGGTCAAGATTCATCACTCAGTCAAGGAGCCCAGGTAAGGAACCAACCCCAACAAAAGTGATTAGGGACCCAAGAGCAGGATGCCCCTTCTCCAGGAAAAAGCAGTAGGGGAAGGAGAGGTAGGATCAGCGCTATTATGAGGAGACAGAGGGCTGCTCAAAGGCCACAGAAGGAAGTGAGCTTGGGGGCCAAATCAAGGGGAACCCAGGTCAGACAGGACAGGAAGAGACATCACAGAAAGCAACACAACCCGAGTAATGCAGTAAGGAGCTCAGGCTGCCAGCCAGGCCAGGGGACTGTAGGATGAAGGGTCAGGGTGAGGAAGTGCTGGGTTGGCTTAGGGGAAGCTTGCAAGGTAGAGGGCAGGAGAGGTAAGGGAGGGGATCACCCAGGGCAAGGTTATCACTAGGCCCAAGTCCACTGCCAGTTGTCAAGTTTGGACAGCAAAGGGGGCCCAGGCAAAAGACAGGGATGTGTTGCCCATAGAGATCCTTCAGGGCCCAGAGGCCAGCCAATTCCATTCCTCTGCCCTAGGTGAGTAGATTCTCAGATAGAGACCAGGACAAAAGGAGGGCAATGTGAGGGATACCTTTGGTCTGGGACAGATAGATTACAAAGTACCAGTCAAGGGGCACAGCTATGTTTTCCCAATGGGAGACCACAGGGCTATACATTCAATTCCAGTTCCCTGGATATGGTGAGCATCCTGGGAAAGGAATCTTGAAAAGGGGCCAAGCAAGGACAGGGACAATAGGAGGTATGAAGGAATGGTACAGCGTGAAAGGACAGAGGAAGGGTGTTGATGGGGTGTAGGCCAGGACTCCAGAAAGGGACCAACAGGAGGGCTCGGACCAGGAAAGGTCAGGGAAGGGCGGGGCTGGGGAGGTGGATGACTGTAGGGTTCTGAGTTTCAAGGAAGCCAAGGGTAGTAGGGTACTGGCCTCAGCGAGGCCCACAGTTCAAGCCCAGCGAAGCACAGAACAAAAAGGCACCCAGAGGCTCAAGCGAGGAGGCAGGCCAGGGAATGGAGATCCAAGTGCCAGAGCTTGAGCAGGGGGCTCAGGACAGTAGACCAGACTTTGGAGGAATTGCAGGGGATCCAGCAAGGAGCAGGCAGGCTTCTGGCCCAGGGCAAATGCCAGGTGTAAGGGTTCTGGGTGCAGAACCAAAGGCCCAGAGAGAGCAAGGGGCCCAGGCAAGGGGCAGGACTCCATTTCCCATAAGGCGCCCTGGCCCAGAAGAAAATTCAGGAACAGGGACCTGACAAAGCAGGCCTGGAAAGAAAAGGCGGCCAGAAGGAGGGCAATGGGAGAGCACGGTGGTGGGGGAGGGGTCTCGGTGAGTGTGGGGTTGGCAAGATCCAGGACCCAAGCCAGGTGCCCAGATAAAGGACCCACCTGACTGACAATGAATGAGTGACCGAAGGAGCAGGAGACCTGCAAATGCTAGGGGAAAGTGCAAGAGGAAAAGGAGGAAGGGCTGCACAAGGCCAAGGAGACAGAGAAAACCACAACAGGCACCTAATGGAGCATGCTGGCAGTCCCAAGCAAGGGGCCCCCAGGTCAGACCCAATAGGAAGAGAATCCATGCTATGGCAAGTGACATGAGGAACACTGTCAGGGGCTCATGTGAGCGCCAGGCCTGGGGAATGAAGCTCAAAGGGTCAGGGTTAGGTAGGGCTGGGTTGGGGTAGGGGCAGCATGCAAGGCCAGAGGGCAGGGGAGGGAAGGGAGTGGATCTCTCAGAGTTGGGTTGAAGCAAATTACATATTAACTGCTAGGCCTCAAGTTTCAGACAGCAAAGGGGACTCAGGCAAGAGGTAGGGCTTTATTTCCCATAGGGAGTTTTAAGGGTTCAGAGGCCAGCCAATTTGGCTCCTCTACCCAGGTGAGTAGATCCTTAGAGTGGGACCTGGACCAAAGGAGGATCAAAAGAGGCCACTGTGTGGGGATACCTGGTGTATGAGGTTTGTGGGGGGTGGTTGGTTGGCAGCCTGGATTCATTTAAGGAGCCAAGACCAGGAAGAAGCAGGAAAACTGAAAGGCCCTAGCAGTGCCAGGATACCATAGCACCAGTGGAACAGAGGAGAGGCACAGGATGGGATCTATAAAAAGAGACCTGAAGCCAAAGGAAGGGAAAGGGTCCTTGAGAAAGGCAGCCAGGGGCTCAAGCAAGGAGCTGTGCCCAGTAATGGAGAGCCAAGTGCTAGCACCTGGGGCAGTGTGAATGAAAACAGATAAGGATGGGGAGGGGAGGGTTGGAGAAATCTGAGCAGGTGGCATGGGGGAGGAAGGCTGAAGGCCCAGTTCCACTGCAGGGTTTCAGGATTGGTAGCAGGGCACAGGCTGAGGGAGGGAAAAGGGCCCAGACATTGGGCAGGGCTACATTTTCCCAAAGGGAACCCACAGGGCCACAAGGCCAGATCAACTACCTGGCCTGGTAAGCATCCTGGGAAGGGGATCAGGAAAGTCACCCTGGCAGAGGCAGAAATGTCAAGAGGACCAAAGGAGGGAACAGCCTCAAGGGCCGCAGGATGGGTGTGGGTGGGGTGAGGAGATAAGACAAGGGACCTAGAGGAGGGCCAAGGCCAGGGCAGAGCAGGGAAGAGCGGAGCCATGGAGCAAGTCCCATGGCTGCACTAGGCTACTGCAGTAGAGGGAAGCTAAGGGGAAGAGATAAGCTGCCCCAGTGAGGGGCCCTCAGAGAAAACCCAGAAATGAAAGGAACATGAATGGCCACTAGAGTCTCAAGTGAGGTGCCAGGCAAGGGAATGAAGTGCCAAGGGCCAGGACTTGGGCAGGAGGCTGAGGACAGTGGTCAAGACTTGGGAGCGAAGGCAGGGGATCCAGCATGGGGCAGTCAGGCTTCAGGCTTCAGGCCTAGTGCCACCTCCAGGTGTCAGAGTTCCTGGTGCAGGATCAAGCACCCAGAAAGAGTAAGTGGGCCGGTGAGGGACAGGGCTCTGTTTCTCATAAGGTGCTCTGGACAAGGTGAGAATCCTTAGAGAGGGACATGGCAAAGGAGCCCTGGCAATGGAAGGGGGCCAGAAGGAGGGATATGGGAGGGCAAGGACAGGGGTCATGGTGAGTGCGTGGTTGGTAGAGAGCCAGGACCCTAGCCAGGTGCTCAGACAAGGTACCCGCATGACCAACCTAGGACGAAAGACCCAAGGAGCAGGAGACTCACAAGCACCAGTGGAATTTTCGAGGAGATGGGGAGGATGAGCTGCATGAGGACCATGAGTCAGAGGGAGCCCTCTGGCGGGCCTAGGGGAGCCCTCTGGCGGGCCCAAGCAAGGGGACCAAGAGTTCAGAACCAACACGAAGAGACTCCACACTATGCGAAGGGACATGAGGAAAGTGGTCAAGGGCTCAAGGGAGCGCACAAGACAGAGACAGGAGCTCCAAGGTTCTGGGTTAGGGAAGGCTAGAATAGGGTAGGGGCAGCATGCAAGGCCAGAGGGCAGGGGAGAGAAGGGAGGGGATCACTCAGGGCTTGATTTGAGCAAGTCCCATGTTAACTGCCAGGCCTCAAGGTTCAGGAAGTGAAGGGGACTCAGGAGAGTGGCAGGGCTGTGTTTCCCATAGGGAGCATTCATGGTGCAGAGTCGAGCCAATTCCACTCCTCTGCCCCAGGTGAGTAGATCCTCAGAGAGGAACATGGAACAAAGGAGGTAGGGCCAAAGAGGGTACTGTGAGGGGATACCTGGTGTACAGAAGTGTGGGCGGGATCAGGCTGCCAGGACCCATTCGAGCACCATAGGCTAGAGAGACGCAGGGGTAGTAGAGGTTCTGGGCAATTCCAGGATACCACTACATGAGGAGATCAGAGGGGAGGCACAGGAGGGGGACGGCAAAAGGGGCCTGAAACCTAGGGACAGGGAAATGGTCCTCAAGAAGGGTAGCCAGGATATCAAAAGGAACCAGGCTCAGTAATGGAGAGCCAAGTGCTAGCACCTGGGCCTGGGTGAAAGAAAAGGAACATGGAGGGGGAGCAGTGGGAGGGGAGAAAGTGGAGTGGGTGGCATATGGGGAGAAGGGCTCAAGGCCTGGGACCACTGCACAGTATCAGGGGTCGGGAGCAGGGTCCAAGAGAGGGTGAAGGGGAAGTCCCATGTTAACTGCCAGGCCTCAAGGTACAGGTGGTGAAGGGGACTAAGTTGGGTGGCAGGGCTGTGCTTCCCATTCGAAGCATTCAGGGTGCAAAGACCAGCCTATTCTGCTCCTCTGTCCCAGGTAAGTGGATCCTCAGACAGGAACCTGGACCAATGAGGGGCAAAAGAGGGTACTGTGAGGGGATACCTGGCATGTGGAGCTTGCCGGGTTGGTAGGCGGCAGGACCGATTTTTGAGGCCTAGGCTAGAGCAAATTAGGGGTAGCAATGGGTCCAGGCAGTGCCAAGATACGACAGCATGAGGGAATTAGAGGGGAGGTTACAGGAGGGGGCCGGTAAAAGGGGCCTGAAACCAAGGGACAAGAACTGGTTCCTGGAGAAGTTCAGCCAGAAGCTCAAGCAAGGAGCCAGACCCAGTAATGGAGAGCCATGTGCTACCACCTGGGCTTGGGTGAATGAAAAAGACATTGTTGTCTGTGGGAGCTCTTATACCTCTGCAGCCTGGGTAGAGCCCACTGGCTCCCCCAGGGGAGAGACCCCTCACATCTTGATGTCCAGGCTATCTTGTATTCTGCATTAGAACTTGTAGAGGTGTTGAGGGCCAGAGCCGAGTTGGGATGACGCATGGCATTTTTGCAAGAAGTAGTGGTTGAGAGGTGATGCCAGCAAGTTCTCGCAGAGTTCACATTGAGTTCCAGTTGAGCTCTCGTGGGGATTCCCAGAGAGCTCCGATTGGTTGGGGAAGTGCCAGAGGAGGGATATTTCCGGTTGCTGGTTCCTAGACGAGTCGTGTGGCGTTCGGGAGAATTCACAGGGAGCATGTGTGGAGTGTGCTGGTGGAGTTCAGAAATAAAGTTCATTCCTGCTTCAGTGGCCCGTGATTTGTTCCCAGACAGACTGCGGCATTAGGTGGCCCATGCGGGGAACGCCTGAAGCTCGGGGGTAAGTGAAATTGCTTGCCCCTAAGGGAAGGTGACAGAATGGGTGACCATTTCAAAAAAAAATGTATTCTTGTTTTGATTTGTTTTGTTTTTGTTTCAAGCTGCCTATCCCTAGAAATTTCTCAGGCAAACTGGCAAAAATGGTTGGCTCAAGGTTTGAAGTTGTTCGCCCCTGAGGAAGAGATAGAAATAGACCAAAAATGCACATGGCAAGAAAATAGGAAAATTGATACAATGATTTTTTGTTCCATTTTTGTTTCATTCTATTTCTTTTTTGTTTTGTGTTATCTTATTGGGTTGCGTTATCTTTATAGTAGATTAGAAATTAGTAAAAAAACAAACTGAAAGAGTGTTAAGTAAATTGTTAGAGGTTCAGACCATGGAGAAAGACATTTTAGATCAAGCAGAAGAGAAGGTCTCTAGAGCTAGTCAGACAGAGGAAGAAAATTTAAAGGAAAAGGGGCTATTAGGGAAAAAGCTACAACAGGAGGCTGCTACTAACACTGTTCTATCACCAGAGGGAGTAATTCAACCAACAGCTCCACCTATAGAGACAGCTGTGTGGCCCTCAAGCCCCATAGTTGATAGATGGGATCCTGAGACAGGACCTGAAAGATCAGCATGCCCTGTAGTTGAGCAGGCAGGAGGGCAGCAAATTCACCGTGCTTTAAATTTCAAAACAGCGAAGCAGTTAAAGGAGGCTGTAACAACCTACGTTCCTCAAGCACCCTTCACTGTAAGCATGGTCGAATCCATTACCAACTTGGACATGACGCCAGCAGATTGGGCTAGCGTGTGTAAATATGTGCTAAATGGAGGACAATATTTGTTATGGAAGGTTGCCAATGAGGAATTTTGCATGGAGCTGGCTAGGCAAAATGCAGCAGCCGGTTACCCTCAAAGAAATCTAGATATGTTGTTAGGAAAAGGACCTATGAGGGTCAATGGCAACAAATTGAATATGATCCTGCTATATATGCAAAAATTGCTGCAGATGCAGTTAGGGCATGGAAGACTTTACAAGAACATGGAGATTTGCAAGGTCAATTATCTAAGGTAATACAGGGAGCAAATGAACCTTATGCTGAATTTGTAGATAGGCTTATTCAAACAGCTACCAGAGTTTTTGGGAATACAGAACAAGCAATGTCATTAATTAAACAACTGGCTTATGACCAAGCAAATCGTTACTGCAGAGAGGTCATTAGACCATGGAAACATGGAGATTTAAACACATATATTAAATTATGTAGAGACATTAATGAACAAGGGCAAGTCTTGGCAGCTGCAGTACAGTAGGCTTTAGATTCCAGGCCAAAAACATGCTGCAATTGTGAATAAACAGAACACTTAAAAAAATTGCCCCATGGGAGGAGGGTTTAAAAAAGCTAGGTATAAAAGGAGTAGAATACCGGGTATTTGCCCATGATGCTGTAGAGGAAGATATTGGGCTAATGAATGCCATTCTCAAACCACCCTAGAGGGTACTCCATTATCAAAAAACTGACAAGGACCAGGTGTTTACCCACGATATCATGGAGAAAGGCATCGGGCTTCATTGCCAAAAATAGGACAGGGGTCCCAATGCTCCCGGGCCCATGACCACAAATATACGGGGCACTGGAGGAACCCAGAAACACCATGGAGGAACCCAGCAACATCATCATGGTAGTGCCCAGGACACATTATCCATCAGATCTCTCATCAGACGAACCAGAGGGAGCACAGGGTTGGATATCTGTGCCTCTGCCAGAGCAGTGCTAACTCCAGAGATGGGAGTTTAAATTATTCCCAGAGGAGTAAAAGGACCTCTTCCCCAAGGAACACTATGCTTATTATTGGGACTTAGTTCTTCCACTCTAAAAGGACTTATGATAAGTCCTGGGGTAACTGATCCTGATTATCGAGGTGAAATAAAAATTATACCTAGTTCTCCAAAGGTTGTATCAGTAATTTCACCAGGAGATAGAATAGCACAGTTATTAGTAATACCCAGCCTGCATGATGAATTTTCCAATAGTACTATAGAAAGAGTTTCCAGGATATCAAGCTCCACAGGTGTAGATTGGGCTATGCTGTCTTCAAATTTAGATTCTCGCCCAATGCTAAAACTAAATATTCAAGGACATAAATTTAATGGGCTACTTGATACAGGTGCAGACCTTAGCATCATATCTTGTCAAGAATGGCCAAAACATTGGCCGTTACAACAAGCCACTCAAATGCTTCAAGGCCTAGGAGTGGCAACTAATCCCCATAGAAGTGCAAAGGTATTAGATTGGAAGGATCCTGAAGGATGTGAATGAACTATACAGCCATATGTATTGGATCATCTTCCTATAAGTTTATGGGGCCGAGATGTCCTAGTTCAATTAGGTGTGACATTAACAAATAACATCAATTCAAATGTGCCCACTATTAGAGCTAGACAAGGTTTTAGGAAAGAAAAAAGATTAGGAGAACAAGAAGAAGGTATAGCCGCACCAACTCAAATAGATCAAGGAATAAATAGACATGGATTGGATTTTCAGAAGGGGTCACTGAAGCAATAAAAATTACTTAGAAATCAGAAAGACCAGTATGGGTTCCTCAGTGGCCCCTGACTAAAGAAAAGATGCAAGTAGCCCATGACCTGGTCAAACAACAATTAGTGGAGGGACATATACAACCTTCTTTATCTCCCTATAATACTCCCATTTTTGTCATTAAAAAGAAATCTACTAAATGGAGATTATTGCAAGATTTAAGAGCCATTAATAATGAGATGGTTATTATGGGACCTGCTCAATCGGGGATTCCTCAATTGTCTGCTTTGCCAAAAACCTGGTACATTTTAACTATGGATATTAAAGATTTTTTTTCAATTCCAATTTATCCTGAGGATAGCCCACATTTCACATTTACTATCCCTGCACTGAATCATGAAGGTCCTGATCAGAGATATGAATGGAAAGTACTGCCTCATGGGATGAGTAACAGCCCAACTATGTGTTAAATTTATGTTAACAAAGCAATCCAGTAACTTAGAAATCAAAATCCTGAACTACAAATATTTCACTATATGGATGATGTATTGTTAGCACACAAAGATAAAAACACATTGCTAGAATGTTATGCCACACTTACAAATTTATTAAAAAAAATATAATCTAGAGATAGCAATAGATAAAGTACAATTAAATTTTCCAATTAATTATTTATTAGTTTTATTATCCTCAGCCATGATCCATCCACCAAAAATTCAAATATGAGTAGATCAACTCAAATCACTTAACACCTTTCAAAAGTTATTAGCAGACATAAATTGGATAAGGCCTTATCTAGGTATACCAACAAGAGAGTTGGGACATTTATTTGATATCCTAAAAGGTCCATCAGATCGAAATTCACCCCGAATGTTAACGCCTGAAGCAAGAAAGGAATTAAAAATTATTGAAATATATATGGAAAATATGCATTTGGATAGAATTCATATAAGTTTGCCTTTATTATTTATTGTAATACCAACAAAAAATATTCCTACAGGAGTATTTTGGCAAGAAGGTCCATTATTGTGGATACATTTATCTTATTCTCCTAACACTATTCTTACTATGTATCTTGAGGCTGTAGTTCAATTAATACTCAAAGGAATAAAAGCAGCAAAGGGAGTGTTTGGAATTTCTCCCAATAAAATTATTACTCCATATACTATGGATCAAAATGATGAGTTAGCTAATGAGTTAAATATTTGTGCAATAATCATGTGTACATCTAATGTTTCATTTGATAATCACTTACCATCTAATCCTTTATTGTCTTTTTGGTCCTCGCATCCTGTAGTTTTTTCCAGAAATGACAAGAAAAACACCTTTCATGAATGCTCCAAATATATTCACTGATGGGTCAAATAATGACACACCAGCAGTAGTTACCCCTGATCAAACTTTTACATTTTCAGTACCCAAACAATCAGCTCAAAAGGTAGAGCTTAATGCAGTATTACAAGCTATTGTGATGTTTAAATATTCTGTATTTAATTTATTTTCCGATAGTCAGTATATAGTTAATGCTATAGTATCCCTTGAAGATGCTGGTAGGATTTCCCCTTCCTCTACTGTTTTCTCTTTGCTTTTCACTCTACAAAGTCTAATCTGGGACAGAAAAGATCCATTCTTTATAGGACATATCAGGTCACACACAGGATTGCCTGGAGCCCTTAGTTCGGGCAATGATTTAGCAGATAAAACTACGCATGACATACATATTTTCTCTACACTAGAAGAAGTTAGAAATTTTCATAAAAGGTTCCATGTCAATGCTAATACTTTACAAAAGCGTTTTAAAGTAACTAAGGAACAAGTTAGACAAATAATAAAACAATGTCAAAATTGTGTGACCTTTTTACCACAAGTTAATTTTGGAGTCAATCCTAGAGGATTGATACCTAACCATATTTGGCAGATGGACGTCACACATCTGCCAGAATTTGGAAAATTAAAATATTTGCATTTTACAATTGATACTTCTTCCAGAGTTTGATGGGCTCCCTTCATGCTGGAGAAAAAAGTAAAAATGTTGTATCTCATTGCTTACAAAATTTTGCCACTGTGGGCGTTTCAAACAGTTAAAAACATATAATGGTCCTGGCTATACCTCTACCTCTTTTAAACAATTTTGCTCATCATTTGGCATTACTCATATAACAGGAATCCATACAATCCACAGGCATAGTTGAAAGAGCTCATCAAACTATTAAAATGTACTTTTTAAAGCAAAAAGAGGGAATTGGAAAGGGGCATATATTCCCCAAAGACAAACTTAAAATAACCCTTCTTACTCTAAACTTTTTAAATTTGGATTCATCAGGGCTTAGTGCTGCGGAAAGGCTTATGTGTCCAAAAAATGTACATAAGCCTAAGGTACTTTGGAAGGATATTCTAACAGGACAATGGGAAGGTCCTGACCCAGTGATTGTCTGGAGTCGGGGTTCCATTTGTGTGTTTCCACAGGGAGAACAACAGCTGATTTGGATTCCAGAGAGACAAACCAAAGTGATTTCTACAAAGCAAAAAGAAGATGATTTGACTCAAATCCATAACAGCTGATATCCAGAGCTCCAGCTTGGCTATTCTTACATCTTCAACAGCGATTAACCAGAATGCTTGTTTTCAATATGTATTTTATTATTGCCCTTACCCACATCATGAAGTTCTATTTTATTTTTTGAGCTCATACAGACCTAGGTTAATGTTTTTCTGATCAGTTTTATTTTTTGACTGTGGAGTTTTTAAACATTGCAATGGAGATTTCACCTGTGTAAAGCTACAAGGCCTTTACTATTGTCTTATGTATTGTATGTTATGTGTACACACTTGTCATTTGTGTTGTATGTCTGTGTGTGCATATGTCCATATAGCATATTTGAGGATTACTCATGAAAAAATGGAACCGAATTTTTTTTATTCACGTGATTTTAATGGTTTAATTTAAATTGGGTAAACAGTTGTTGAAGATTGTTTTAATATGTGAACAAATAAGGAGGTTAACAGATCTGTTTGTTTACTTTCACCTTTCCTTTTCATTATACTTAATAATTCTGTTCAGGATAATGTAAATTGTTAAAAAAATGTTTTCTTAGTACCTGTTGGAATGTTACATAATTTTTTTAGCATCATTGTCAGAATTTCTATCTTCATCCCAGTGCCAGTGAAGACAAATATAAAACCAAACTACAGCTTCTTTGATAGTTATCACAACAAACTGTATAAACTGATGCATCAATGAATAATAACTCAACAAGTAATGCTCAATCAAGGAGTGGATTTACTTTGGGAGGAAATGGACATATTGATGGATTCTTCTGCTTTGAACTGCTTGCAGAACTTGCCTGGACTATGTATCACTTGTATGCATTGTGAACTATCTGTTGATGCACCGAATTGTGGTAGTGCTGGCGTATCTTTGCAGATGGTGTCATCGGTGGTACAATTTTTCCATAGGAGCGGTCAATTGGCTTGGTGTTGTGGCATTTCTGTGTCCTCCTCCCTTATGCTAGTGATGGTCCAAAATTTGGGGGCCAACAGAGATGAGGCAAAGAACTTCACCTCCCCACTGGCACCTAGGCCAAATTTGGGGGCCAACAAAGGTGAGGAAAAGAACCTCACCCCCGCACTGGTGCAAAGGCCTATCCATAAGTATGGCTGTATGCTGGACCAGTAGTCAGTGACAGGTATATTCCAATTGCAGTGGTACCAACCTAAGACAGGAGGCTGACGCCTAGAAGTCAGCTCATCCGATGATGGGTAATGACCATGTATAGTATTGGACAGCCTAACAGGCACGGTCCCTAAGCCACATTGCTTGTTGTTTAATTAAACAGAAGGTGGGAGATGTTGAGGGCCACAGCCGAGTCGGGATGACCCATGGCATTTTTGCCAGAAGTAGTGGTTGAGAGGTGACACCAGCGAGTTCTCATGGAGTTCTCCTTGAGTTCCAGTTGAGCTTTCGTGGGGATTCCCAGAGAGTTCTGATTGGTTGGGAAAGTGCCAGAGGAGGGATATTTCCGGTTGCTGGTTCCTGGACAAGCCACGTGGCGTTCAGGAGAATTCCTGGGGAGCGTGTGTAGAGTGTGCTGGTGGAGTTCAGAAATAAAGTTTGTTCCTGCTTCAGTGGCTCGTGATTTGTGCCCAGCTAGACTGCAGCATAGAGGGGACCCACCCCTACAGTCATGAGATCACTTCCACCTCTGTGCCCAGTGGGGGGCGGCTAGTGTACAGCTGCAGACAGGGTATCAGAAACTCACCCCTTCAGGCAGGATACCCCTTTCACCTGGGTGTCAAGGGGAGCCCTTATCTAGGTGCAGCCAGAGTAACAGGGATCGCCCCTACAGGCAAGAGACCCCTCACACCTGGGTTTGTACAGTGGGCTCATACAGAGCTGCAGCTAGGGTAACAGGGATTTGCCCCTCGAGGCAGGAGACCCCTTTCACCTGGGTGTGTGGGGAAACTCCTATACCTAAGCAGGAAGGGTAGAGGGGACTCGCCTCTCCAGGAAGGAGATGCTTCCCAACTGGGTGTCGGGGGAGCTCGTATACTGCCCCAATCAGGGAATAGGGGCCTTCCACCTCTACCCCTTCCACCTGAGTGTTGGGGGGATCTTGTATACTTCTGCAGCCAGGTTAGAGAGAACTCGCCACTCTAGGTAAAGACCCCTTCAACCTGGGTGTCAAGGAGGGCTCATATACCACATCAGCCAGGGTAGAGGGCACTTGCCCCACCAGGCTGGTGTTCCCTCCCACCTGCGTGTCTGTGGGGGCTCTTATACCACTGAGTCAGGGTAGCAGGGACTTGCCCCTACAGGCGAGAGACCCCTCCCACCTGGTTGTCAGGGGAGCTCCACTACCAATGCAGCCAGGTTAGAGAACCCTCCCAACTGTGAGGTGGGGTCTTATATAGCTTGTATACCACAAACGAGGCAAGGCACTAAGATAGCAGGAAATAGTTTTAGTACATGTGAGTAGAGGGGACTTGCACCTCCATTCGGGGACCCCACTCAACTGGGTGTCTAGGGAAGCTTGTATACCTGCCCAGCTAGGGAAGAGGGGATTCCTTGCTATAGGTGTGAGACCCTTCCTACCAGGGTGTCAAGGGGGACTCTTATCCTGCCATAGCCTGGGTACAGGGGATTTGCCCTTCTAGGCAGAATACCTCTTCCACCTGGGTTTCAGGGGGAGCTCTTATACCACCACAGCCAGTGTAGAGGGGACGCACCCCTCCAGGCGGGAGACCCCTTGAAGCTGTGTGTCCAGGGGAGCTCCTATATCACCACAGAAAGGGTAGGGAAACTCGCCACTCCAGGCGGGAAACCCCTCCCACCTTGGTGTCAGGTGGAGCTAGTATACTGCATCAGCCAGGGTAGAGGAGACTCGCCCCTCCAGGCAGGAGACTCCTCCCACCTGGGTGTCAGGGGAACTCATATAGTACAGTACCCCTTGTAGAGGGTTCTTGCCCCCTCCACTCGGGAGACCCCTCCCACCAGGGTGTCAGGGGGAGCTCATATACTTCAGAAGTCAGGGTACAGGGGACTCGCCCCTCTATATTGGAGACCCCTCCAACATGGGTATGGTGGGCAGGGGCTCGCATACAGTCATATGCAGGGTAATGGGGACCCTCCTTGCTGGAGACCCCTCCCACCTGGGTGTCTTGGGGAGCTCCTACACCACTGTAGCCAGGGTAGAATGGACTCACCCCTCTAGGCAGGAGACCCCTCTCCCCTGAATGTCTGGTGGAGCTCCTATACAGAGGCAGCCAGGGGAGAGTCAACTCGCCTCTCCAGGAGGAAGTGCCCTCCTACCTGGGCGTCAGGGGAAACTCATACTGCTGTAGCCAGGGTAGAGTGTACATGCTCCTTCAGGCGAGAGACTTCTCCCATCTTGATGCCAGGGCGAGCTTTATTTCACCTTAGCCAGGGTAGAGCGAACTTGCCCTTCCAGGCAGGAGACCCCTCCCACCAGGGTTTCAGATGAAGCTCTTATACCACTGCAGCCAGGTAGAGGGGACTCGCCCATGCAGGGGGGAGACTTCTTCCACCCGGTGACCTGGGAGCTCTTATATGGCACCAGCCAAAGTAGAGTGTACTTTCACCCTTCCAGGCAAGAGACCCCTTCCACCTGCATGTGGGGGGGTGAGCTTATATACTGCCACAGCCAGGATACAGGGAACTTGCCTGTCAAGGTGTGAGACCCCTTCTACCTGTGTGTCAGGGGGAGTTCTTATACTGTCTTAGCCAAAATAGAGGGGACTTCCCCCTCCAGGCATGAGATCTCTTCCACCTGGTTGTCTGGGGGAGCATCTATAGAGCCATAGTCAGGGAATGTTGTAGGGACAAACAAGGCAAGGCACCAAAGATAGCAGGAAACAGTTTTATTTGGCTGTAGCTAGGTTCAGAGGGTACAACATTTGCTGTAATCAACCAATCCCCTGAACCTCGAGGTCAAGAAGTTTCAGACTTTTTATACCCAGCATGTAAGAGGAGGGGCTCAGAAGTTTACAGTCTGCAGAAGTTCACATAAAAGCAACTTTTTCTTTCACTGTTTTGGGCAAGTTAACTCTTCAAGGACAACACCTGATAAGGGGAGAGACTCTTCTCCACTTTCTTTCCTCCCCCTGCCAACTGTTACCATGGAGCCCATTTATAACTTATCTTAAAAATGTAGACATCTCTGTGAAGCTCAGCTTAAGGCCAGAGGCCTTGTTTGCACATTTCTTTAAAGTATTATACTGGATATGTTTGTGAAATACTAGTAAGGGGGTGTCCAGCACCTGGAGTGCTGGTATCTTCTTGCCCAGTGGCCAAGTAAACAGGATGACATGAAAATAGTAAGTTTATCTACAATGGAGTCTTTTGCTGACAGTCCTAAAATTAGCCATGGTGAAGAAGGCTTTTCTGTGGAGAAAGGGGGTGCCACTTCAGGTAGAGGGTACTTAACCTCCAGGCTGGATACTCCTCACAACTGGTTGTCAGGGGAACTCCTATACTGTAGTAGCGAGTGTAGAGGGGATTCACCTCTCCAGTCAGGAGATCCCATAACCTGGGTGTCAGGGGGAGCTCCTATACTGCCAGAGCCAGGGTAGAGGAAACACGCACCTCCAGGCAGAAGACACCTCCCACCTGTGTGTCAGGGGAAACTCATATACTGCTGCAACCAATGTAGGGTGAACATGCTTCTCTAGACGAGAGACCCCTACAAATTGGTGCCAGGGCGAGCTTGTATTCCAACTTATCCAGGGTAGAGACGACTCACCCTTCCAGGTGGGAGACCCCTCCAACCTGGTTTTCACGGGGTGCTCTTATTCCACTGCATCCAGGGTAGAGGGGATTTGACCCTCCAGGAGGGAGATCCCTTTCACCTGGGAGTCCTGGAGAGCTCTTATACCCTCGAAGTCAGGATAGGGAGGATTTGCCCCTCCAGGTGGAAGACACCTCCATTCTGGGTATCAGGGGGAGTTCCTGCACTGCTGCAGCCAGGGTAGAGCGGATTTGCCCTTCCAGTCAGGATACCCTTCCTGCATGGGTGTCTGGGTGAGCTCCTCTACCTCTGAAGCAAGGTTAGAGAAGACTCGCCCATCCAATCAGGAGACCCTACCCACAGGGAGACTCCGGGCAATGCCAGGATACTATAAAATGAGGGGAACAGAAGGTAGGCACAGAAGGATGCTAGCAAAAGGGGCCTGAAACCAAGGGAAAGGGACAGGATCTTTGAGAAGGGCGGCCATGGGCTCAATCAAGGAGTCGAGCCCAGTTAATGGAGAGCCAAGTGCTAGCACATGGGCCTGAGTGAATGAAAAGAAACATGGATAGGGAGAGGCGGGAGGGGAGAAAGGGGAGCTGGTGACACAGGGGAGAAGGGCTCAAGGCCCATGTCCACTGCAGAGTGTCAGGGTTCTGGAGCAGGGCCAGAGCTGAGGGTGGCCAAAGGGCCCAGGACACGTTTTCCCAAAGGGAGCACCTAGGGAAGAAACTCTTATACCGCCTTAGCCAGGGTAGAGGGGACTTGACCCACCAGGCAGAATACCTATCCCACAAGGGTAGCTGTCAAGGTGCAGCTGGGGTAGCAGCAACTAGCACCTCTGGGCAGGAGATACCTCCCTCCTGGAGGTAAGAGGAGGCTCTTACCCCTCGCAGCCAGGGTTGAGGGGACTCGCCACCTCAGGTGGGAGATCCTCCCACTTGAGTGTTGGGGTGCAGCTCATATACCGCTGGAGCCAGGGTAGTGGGAACTTGCCCTTCCATGCGGGAGACCCATCTCACCTGAGTGTCTGAGAGAGCTTGTATATCTGCACAGCCAGGGTAGAGGGGACTCTTTGCTCCAGGCGGGAGACTCCTCCCACCTGGATGTAGGGGGGAGCTCCTATACCACTGCAGCCAGGGTAGAGGGGACTCCCCTCTCCAGGCTGGAGACCCTCCCAACTGGGTGTCAGGGGGAGATACTTTACCACCAAAGCCAGGGTAGAGGGGCCTTTCCCCTCCAGGTGAGAGTTCAATCCAACCTGGGTGTTAGGGAAAGCTAGTATACTACTCTAGCCAGAGTCGAGGGGACTAGGGCCTTCAGATGGGAGACCCCTCCCATCTGGGTATGGGGGGATCTCATATATCACAGCAGTCAGAATATAGGGAACTCACCTCTCCAGGCAGGAGACCCCTCCCACCTGGGTGTCACGATTAGCTGGTGTAGAGTGTAGCTAGTGTAGAGGGGACTCATGACTCCAGGCAGTGGACCCTTCCCACCTGGGTGTTGGGGGGCTCCTATATCTCTGCAGCCAGGGAGAAGTGACTCGCCCCTCCAGGGTGTAGAACCCTCTCATCTGTGTGTCCAAAGGAACTCAAATACTGCAGCAGAGAATACGGGACTCACCCTTCCAGTCAAGAGACCCCTATAACCTGGGTGTCGGGAGGAGCTCATATTCCACCTCAGCCAGAATTGAGTGTACTCGCCCCTCCATGCTGGATAACACTACCACCTGGGTGTCTGAGGGAACTTATGCACTGCCAAAGCCAGGTTAGAGGGGACTCACCACTTTAGGCGGGAGATCCCTCCCACCTCGGTGGCAGGAGGATCTCCTATACTGCTGTTGCCACTCACTCCTCCAGTGTGAAGACCCCTCCCATGTTGGTGTCTTTTGGAGCTTATGTACAGCTTGAGCCATGGTAGAGGGGACACGGCCCTCCAGGCAAAGGATACCTCCCACCTGGGTGTCAAGGGATCTCATATACCCCAGTAGCCATGGTAGAGGCGAGTCACCTACTCAGGTGGCAGACCCCTCCCACCTGGGAATGGGAGGGAACTGGTGTACCACAGCAGCCAGGGTAGAGGTAGAGACCTCTCCTCCCTGTGTGTCTGGAGGTGGGGTTTTATATGCCGTTCCAGCCAGGATAGCAGGGATTCGCCTCTCCAGGGGAAAGACCACACCCACCTGGGGTTGGGGGAGCTCTTATATCTTTGCAGGGAGGGTAGAGGGGAATTGCACCTACAGGCTGGAGACCCCTCCCACCAGGGTGTTGGGGGAAGCTCCTATAGTACCAGAGCCAGGGTAGAGGGATTCACCACTGCAGGCGGGAGACACATCCCACCTGGCTTGGCACCAGCCAAAGTAGAGGGGACTCCCCCCTCCAGGCAGGAGATCCTTCCCACCTGGGTGTCAGGGGGAGTTTGTATACCACCACAGCCAAGGTAGAGGGGACTTGCCCCTCCATGTGGGAGACTCCTCCCACGTGGGTGTCTGGTGGAGCTTCTATACCGCTGCAGCAACCATAGAAAGGACTCACCTGTCCAGGTGGAAGAGCCCTCCCAGCTGGATGTCGAAGGAAGCTTGAATTCAGCCAAATCAGGGTAGGGAGACTTGCCCCTCCAATACAAGATACTCCTCCGATTTGGGTGTCAGAGGTAGCTCATATACTGCTGCAGGCAGAGGAGAGGGGACTTGCCCCTCTAGGCAGGAGACCCCTCCCACCTGGGTGTCCTGGGGAGCTCATATAACCCCATAGCCAGGGTAGAGGGGACTCGCCCATCCAGTTGGCAACTCCTCCTACCTGGGTGTCCAGCAGGAGCTTGTATACCACTGCAGCCAAAGTAGAGGGGACTTGCTGCTCCAGGCGGGAGACCCTTCCCACCTGGGTGTCAGGGGGAGCTCTAATACTGACAAATCCATGGTAGAGGGGATTCTCCCATCCAGGCAGGAGACCCTTTCTATCTGGGTGTCCTGGGGAGCTTCTATACTGCTGAATCCAGGGTATTGGGGACTTGGGCTTCCAGGCGGTAGACCCCTCTCACCTGAGTGTTAGAGGGAATTCTTATATCTCCAAAGCCAGGGTAAAGGGGACTAGCCCCTCCAGGTGGGATACACTCCCACCTGGGTATGGGGGGAAGCTTGTTTACAGCAGCAGCCAAGGTAGAAGGGATTCGCTCCTCCAGTTGAGACACCTACCTGGGTGTCTGGGGGAGCTCCTATACTGCCCCAGCCAGGGTAGAGAGGACTCACCATTCTATGCAGGAGACCCCTCCCACCTGGGTGTCAGAGGGTGTTTGTATACCACGGTAGCTAGGTTAGCAGTAACTCTCCCTTCCAGAGGAGAGACCCTTCCCCTCCTAGGTGTCTGGGGGAGCTCATACACTGCCACATCCACGGTATAGGGGACTCACCACAGAAGGCAGGAGACCCCTCTCACCTGCTGGTCAGGGGATGCATGTATACTGCTGCAGCAAGGGTAAAGCATATCTGCCCTTCCAGGTGGAAGACCCCTTTCACATGGGTGTCATGTGGAGCTCATATACCACTGAAACCACAGTAGAGAGAACTTGCCCCTCCATTCGGTGGACCCCTCGCTCCTGGCAGTCATGGGAGCTCATATACCCCAGCAGATATGATAGGGCAACTCGCCTCTCCAAGCTGGAGACCCTTCCCACCTGCATGTGTGTGGGTGGCTCCTATACTGCTGCAGCCAGGGTAGCAGGGACTCGCCCCTGTAAGGGAGAGACCTCTCCCACCTGGGTGTTGGGGGAGTTTCTGTACCTCCACAGCCAGGGTTGAAGGGACTTTCCCCTCCAGTCAGGAGACCCCTCCCACCTGGTTGACAAGGGGAGCTCCAATACTGCTGCAGCCAGGATAGAGGAAACTCGCCCCTATAGGAGGGAGACCTCTCCCACCAGGTTGTCCAGGCAGCCAAAGTAGAGGGGACTCATCCTTCTAGGCAGAGACCCCATCAACCTTTGTGTCAGGGGAAGCTCCAATACTGCTGCAGCCAGGATAGAGGGGACTCGCCTGTTTAGTCAAGAGAACCCTCTACCCTGGGTGTGGGGGAAGCTCCTATATGGGGCAGCCAGGGTAGAGGGGACTTGCCCATGCAGGCGAAAACCCCTTGCACCTGTGCTTTGGGGTGGGTCGAGCTTGTATACAGACTTAGCCAGGGTAGAGAGGACTTGTAGCTCCATGAGGGAGACTCCTCCCACCTGGGTGTCTGGGGGAGCTTGTATAATGCTGCAGCCATGGTAGAGGGGATTTGTTGCTTCAGGCCAGAGACCCCTTTCACCTGGGTATCAGGGGAGCTTTATCCTGCCACAGCCAGGGAGAGGGGACTAGGCCCTCCAGGTGGGACACCCCTCCAAACTGGATGTCGGGACAAGCTTGAATACTGCCACAGCCAGGGTAGAGGGTACTTGCACCTCCAGTCAAGAGACCCCTTTAACCTGGGTGTAGGGGGGAGGTCCTATACCTCCTCAGCTAGAATAGAGGGGACTCGCCCCTCCATGCAGGTGGGACTCGCCCCACCTGGGTGTCTGGGGTAGCTCATACACACCCACCTGGGTGCTGGGGGGTGGGAATCGTATACCGCCACAACTAGGGTAGCAGGGACTAGCCATTCTTGGGGAGACACCCCTTTTACCTGGTATTAGGGGAGCTTCTATACCTCTGCAGCCAGGGTAGAGGGGTCTTGTCCCTCCAGCTGGAGACACTTCCCACCTAGTTGTGTGGAGAGCTTGAAAGAGCTGTAGCCAAGGTTAGAGGGGACTCGCCCCTACAGGTGGGAGACCCCTTTCACCAAGTTGTTGGGGGGAACTCCTATACTGCCACAACAGGGTGGAGGAGTTTGCCTCTGCGGGCAGGAAAACCCTCCCACCTGGATGTCCAGGGAGCTCTTATAGGACACCAGCCAAAGTAGAGGGGACTCGCCCCTCCAGGCAGGAGACCCCTCCCACCTGTGTGTCAGGGGGAAGTTGTATATCGCCTTGTCCAGGATAGAGGGAATTTGCCACTCCATGCAGGAGACCCTTCCCACCTGGGTGTCTGGAGGAGCTCCTACACCACTGCAGCCAGGATAGAAGGGAATCACACCTCTAGGAAGGAGGCCCCTCTCACCTGGATGTCTAGGGGAGCTCCTATACTGCAACATCCAGGGGAGAGTCAACTCGCTTCTCCAGGAGGAAGCACCCTCCCACCTGAGTGTCAGGGGAAACTCATATAATTCTGCAGCCAGGGTTGAGTGGACACGCTCCTCCAGGCGAGAGACCCCTCCCATCTTGATGCCAGGGCTAGCTTGTATTTCGCCTTAGCCATGATAGAGGGGAGTTGCCCTTCCTAGTAGGAGACCCCTCCCACCTGGGTTTCAGGTGGAGCTCTTATACCACTGCAGCCATGGTAGAGGGGACTTGCCCCTGAAGGTGGGATACTTCTCCCACCTGGGTGTCCTGGGAGTTCTTATATGGCACCAGCCAAAGTAGAGTGGACTCTTGCCCTTCCAGGCAAGAGACCCCTTCCACCTGGGTGTGGGAGGTGAGCTTATATACCTCCACATCCAGGATACAGGGTCTCGCCTGTCAAGGCAAGAGACTCCTCCTACCTGTGTGTCAGGGAGAGCTCTTATACTGCCTCAGCCAAAGAAGAGGGGAGTTGCCCCTCCAGGTGTGACATACCTTCCACCTGGTTGTCCGGGGGAGCACCTATACAGCCACAGGAAGGGTATAGGGGACTCTACCCTCCAGGCTGGAGACTCCTCACACCTGGTTTTCAGGGGAACTCCTATATTGCAGCAGTGAATGTAGACGGGACTCACCTCTCAGTCAGGAGACCCCATAACCTGTGTGTGAGGGGGAGCTCCTATACCGCCAGAGCCAGGGTAGAGGGAACACACACCTCCAGGTGGAAGACACCTCCCACCTTTGTGTCAGGGGAAACTCATATACTACTGCAGTCAGGGTAGGGTTAACATGCTCCTCCAGGCAAGAGACCACTACCATCTTGGTGCCAGGGTGAGCTTGTATTCTTCCTTAGCTAGAGTAGAGGGGACTCACCCCTCCAAGGGGGAGACCCCTCCCACCTGTGTGTTGGGGGGAGCAGGTATAAAGTTGCAACCAGGGACTGCTGGGACTTGCCCCTCCAGATGGGAGACCCCTTTCACATGGTTGTCAGGGTAAGATTTTATCCCGCCACAGTCTTTGTAGATGGGACTTGCCCTTCAAGGCAAGAGACCCCTCCCCCTCTGGGTGTTGGGGGTAGCTCCTTTGTCTCCAGAGCAAGGGTGGAGGGGACTTGCCCCTTCCAGCAGGAGACCGCTTTCATCTTGGTATGGTAGGGGAGCTCCTATGCCAGAATAGAGGGGACTCTCCCCTCCAAGCTGGGGACTCCTCCCTTCTGGGTCTCTGGGAAAGTCTGTAAACCCCTGCAGCCAGGGTAGGGGGATGTCACCTTTCTATATGTGAGACCCCTTCATGCTGTGTGTCAGGGGGAGCTCCTTAACCACTGCAGCCAGGTTAGAGGAGACTTGCCCCTCCAGGTGGGAGACCCTCCCACCTGTGTTTGGGGGGAGCACATATGCCGCTGCAGCCAGAGTAGTTGGGAATTGCCCCTCCATGCATGAGTCCCCTCCCACCAGGGTGTTGTGAGAAACTTGTAGACCACCTTAGATAGGGCAGAGGAGGCTTGCCCATCCAGGTGGGAGACCCCTCCAACCTGGCTGTCATCTTGAGCTCATATACCACTCCAGCCATGGTAGAAAGTACTTGCCCCTCCTGGCAGGAGATCCCTCACACCAGGGTGTCAATGGGAGCTTATATACCACAACAGTCATAATAGAGGGGACTTGCCCCTCCATGCAGGAGAACCCTCCCACCTGGGAATCTGGGACAGCATGTATACCTCCACAACCAGGGTACATGGGACTTGCTGCTCCAGTTGGGAGACTTTTCCCCCCTGTGTATCAGGGGGATATCATATATCGCCACAGCAAGGGTAGTGGGGACTTGCTCATCCAGGCGGGAGACCCCTCCCACCTGAGTGTGTGTGTGGGAGATCCTATACTGTCACAGCCAGGGTAGAGGGGACTCTCCCCTCCAGGAGGGAGACCTCTCCAACCTTAGTTTCAGGGGGAGCTATTATACTGCTGCAGCAAGGGAAGAGGAGACTTGCTTCTCCAGGAGGAAGACTCCTTCCACCTGGGTGTCCTGGGGAGCTCTTAAACCGCTGAAGCCAGGGTAGAGGGGATTCGCTCCTCTAGGCAGGAGAACCCTCCCACCTGGGTATCAGAGGGAGTTCCTAGACCACTGCAACCAGGGTAGAGTAGACTTGCCCTTCCAGTTGGGAGACCTTTCCCACCTGAGTGTCTGGTTGAGCTCCTATACCTCCACTCACCCCTCCAATCATGGGACCCCATCCACCTGGGTGTCCTGGGAAGCTTGATTACTGAAGCAGCCCGGGTAGAGGGAACTTGCCCCTACACGCAGGAGACACCTTTTACCTGAATTTCAGGGGAAGGTCCTATGGTGGCACAGCCAGGATATTGGGAACATGCACGTGCAGGTGAAAGACCCATCCCTCCTGGGTGTACTGAGAGCTCTTATATAGCAAGAGCTAAAGTAGATGGAAATCACCCTTCCAGGCAGGATACCCCTTTCACCTGGGTGTCCAGAGAGCTTGTATATCGCCAAAGCCAGGGTAGAGGGGGCTCGCCCATCCATGCAGAAGACCAATCCCACCTGTGTGTAGTGGGGTGCTTGTATACCGCCTTAGCCAGGGTAGAGGGGAATTGCCCTTCCAGGTGGGAGACCCCTCCCATCTGGGTGTCTGGGAGACATTGTATACCACCACAGCCAGGGTAGAGAGGACTCATTGCTCCAGGCATGAGACCCCTACAACTGGGGATCTGGGTGAGATCCTTTACCTCAGTAGGTATGGTACAGGGAACTTGCCCCTCCAGTGGAGAGACCCATCCAACCTGGGTGTCAGGGAAAGCTAGTAGAAGAGCCAAGGTAGAAGGGACTCATCCTTACAAGCAGGAGAACCCTCCCATCTTGGTATGGTAGGGGAGCTCCTATACCACAGCAGCAAGAATAGAGGGGACTTGCCCCTCAAAACAGGAGACCCCTCCCACCTGGGTGTCTTGGAGATCTGGTACAGCCTCACAGCCAGGACAGAGGGAAGTCACCCCTTTAGGTGGGAAACCCCTCCCACCTGGGTGTCAGGGGAAGCTCCTTAACCACTGCAGCCAGAGTAGAGAGGACTTGCCCTGCCAGGTGGAAGACCCCTCCCACCAGGGTATCAGGTAGAGCTCATATTGCCCAGCAGCCAGGGTAGAGGTGAATCGCACCTCCAGGCGAGAGATACCTCCCACCAGGGAATGGGCGTAACTTCTTTACAGCCTTAGCCAGGGTAGAGTGGACTCGCCACTCCAGGCGGAAGACCCCTCCCACCTGGGTGTCAGGTGGAGCTCATTTACCCTAGCAGTCAGGGTAGAGGCGACATGTACCTAAAGGCAAGAGACACCTCCCACCTGGGAATGGGGTTAACTCCTATAATGCCTAAGCCAGGAAAGAGGGGAATCACCCTGCCAGGTGGAAGACAGCTGTCCCACATGGGTGTCTGGTGAGGAGGGGGGAATCTTGTGCACTTGCAGATGGAATAGCAGCGAATCACCCCTCCAGGCTGGAGATCCCTCCCACCAAGGTGTGGGGGTGGAGCTCATATTCTACTGCAGCCAGGGTACTGGGGACTCACTCCTCTAGGCAGGAGACCTCTCCCACCTAGGTGTCTGGGGGAGCTTGCATACTGCTGCAGCCAAGGCAGAGTGGACTCGCTTCTCCAGGAGGGAGACCCCTTCCACCTAGGTGTTCTGGGGAGCTCCTATACTGCTGAAGCCAGGGAAGTAGGAACTCCCACCTCTAGGTGGGGGACTCCTCCAACCTGGATGTCAGGGGGAGTTCCTATACCATTGCAGTCAGGGTAGAGTGGACTTGCACTTCAAGTTGGGAGACCCCCTCCCACATGTGCATCTGGGTGAGCTCCTATACATCCACAGCCAGGGTAGAGGGGACTCCACCCTCCAACCAGGAGACCCCTCCCACCTGGGTGTAGAGGGGAACTGCTATACCACTTCAGCCAGGGTAGAGGGGACAAGCTTCTCCAGGACAGACACCCTCCCACCTGGGTGGAAGGGGGAGATCCTTTAACTTAGCAGCCAGGGTAGAATGGACTCGCCACTCCAGGTGAGAGACCCATCAAATTTGGGTGTCAGGGAGAGATAGTATACTACTGCAGCCATGGTAGAGGGGACTCGACTCTTAAGGCAGGAGACCGCTCCCATCTTGGTATGGGGTGGAGAGCACTTATACCACAGCAGCCAGAATAGAGATCCCTCCCACCTGGGTGTCTGGGAGAGCTGGTAAACCCCAATGAGTAGAGAGGACTCATAGCCAGGATAGACAGAAGTCACCCGAGACCTCTCCCACCTGGGTGTCAGGGGAAGCTCCTTAACAGCTACAGCCACATCCAGGGAAGAGAGGACTCGCCTCTCCAGGCGGAAGACCCCACCCACCTGATTGTCAGGTGGAGCTCATATACCCAGCAAAGCCAGGGTAGAAGAGACTCGCACTTCCAGGCCAGAGACATTTTCCACCTCGGAATGGGGGTAACTCCTATACCGCCTTAGCCTGGGTAGAGGGGACATACCCCTCCAGGTGGAAGAACCCTCCCACATATGTGTATGGTGAGAAAGGGATCATATACACCTGCAGTTGGAGTAGCAGTGACTCGCTCCTCCAGGCAGAATATCCCTCCCTTCTGGGGGTAAGAGAGGTATCTTATTATACTCCCTCAGCCAGGGTTGAGGGTCTCACCCCTTCAGGCAGGAGATGCTCCCACCTGGGTGGGGGTGGGAACTCATATACCACTGCAGCCAGGGTGGTGGGGACTCACTCCTCCAGGCAGGAGATGCCTCTGACTGGGGTGTCCTGGGGAACTTGTATACCACCTTAACAAGCTTAGAGGAGACTCGCCCATCCAGGTGGGAGAGACCTCCAACCTGGCTTTTGGCAGGAGCTCTTATACCACCACAGCCAGGGTAGAAAGTACTTGTCCCTGCTGGTGGGAAACCCCTCCCACCAGGGTGTCAGTGGGAGCTCATATACCATCACAGCCAGGATAGAGGAGACCTCCATGCAGGAGAACCCTCCCACCTGTGTGTCTGTGGCATCTTGTATACCTCCGAAGCCAGGGTAAAGGGTACTCGCTGCTCCAGTTGGGAGACCCTTCCCACCTATGTATCAGAGGGATCTTGTATACCTACCGCCACAGCCAGGGTAGAGGGAACATCACAAGTTGCTTGTCATCATTCCCCCCCACCCCTGGTACTTTGCCCAGCCAGACTTCTGCACCCCTTCATGTAGAAGACCCCTCCCACCTGGGTGTCTGTTGAGCTCCAATACCTTCCCAATCATGGTAGTGGGGACTTGCCTCTCCGCCACAGCCAGGGTAGGGGGGACTCATAGCTCCAGGCGGGAAACCCCTCCCACCTGGGTATCAGGGGAAGCTAGTATACTCCTGTAGCCAATGTAGAGGGGACTCACCTCTCCAATCAGGAGACCCCATAACCTGGGTATCGCGGGGAGCTCCTATAACTCTCCTATATAGACAAAGGGGAGAGGGGATGCAACTCTCCAGGTGGAATATCTGGTCCACCTATTTTTCAGGGGAATTCATATATTGCCACAAGTAGGCCAGAGGGGACTCGCCACTGGAGGCAGGAGACCTCTCCCACCAGGGTGTATGGGGACCTCCTATACCAGTGCAGCCAGGGTAGTGGGAACTCACCTCTCCAGGTTGGAGACTCTCCCACCTGGGTGTCAGGGGGAGATTCTTTACTGGAGCAGCCAGGGTGGAGGGGACTCGCCCCTCCAGGTGAGAGACCCATACAACCTGGGTGTCAGGGAAACCTAGTAAACCACTGAAGCCTGAGTAAAAGGGACTCGTCCCCTCAGGCGGGAGACCGCTTCCATCTGGGTATGGGGGGAGCTTGTATACCACAGCAGCCAGAACAGAGGGGACTCACCCCTCCAAGCAAGAGATCCCTACCACCTGGCTTTCTGGGAGAGCTGGTATACCCCCTCAGCCAGGGTAGAGGGAAGTCGCCCCTCTAGGAGGGCGACCCCTTCCACCTGGATGTAAGGGGAAGCTCCTTAACCCCTTCAGCCAGGATAGAGTGGACTCACCCCTCCAGGCAGAAGACCCCTCCCACCTGGGTGTCAGGTGGAGCTCATATACCCCAGCAGCCAGAGTAGAGGCAACTTGCACCTCTGGCCAAGAAACATCTCCCACCTGGGAATGAGAGTACCTATACCCCCTTAGCCCAGGTAGAAGGGACTCACCCCTCTGATGAGGGCCACAGACAAATCAAGATGGTGCCTGGCACTTTGCCAAGAGGAATGGTTTGAGAAGTAATGCCAGCAAGCCATTAAGATGATGGAGATTCCTTAATGACTGACTGCTATGTCTAGATTATGTCAATTAAGTTAAGCTGTGTAATCATTAAGATGATGAGTATTCCTTATTGGATGACTGCTGTATCTAGTTTATGTCAATTAAATTGAGCTGTGTGTAATTAGTTGGGTATATATTCTTCTCTGTCCTGTAATAAAGCGGCTCCCGCTGTATCAACCTTCACAATTGCTTGTCATCACTCTGCCCCCCACCCGTTACTTTGCCCAGTCAGACTTCGGCACCCCTTCAGGCAGAAGACCCCTCCAACCTGGGTGTCTGTTGAGCTCCAATACCTCCCCAGCCAGGGTAGTGGGGACTTGCCTCTCTAATCGGGAGACCCCTCCATCCTGTGTGTCCCGGGGAGCTTTATTACTGCAGCAGCTAGGGTAGAGGAAACTTGCTCCTACAGGTGGGAGACCCCTCCCACCTGGGTGTAGTGGGAGCTCTTATATGTGAAGAGCTAAAGTAGAGGGGACTCACCCTTCCATGCAGGATACTACTTCCACCTGGGTTCTGGGAAAGCTTGTATACAGCCACAGCCAGAATAGAGGGAACTCATTGCTCCAAGTTGGAGACTGTTCCCTTCTGGGTGTCTGGGGGAGCTCCTATAAAGCTTATATATCCCCGAAGCCAGTGTAGAGGAGACTCACCCCTCCATTTGGGAGAACCCATATCCTTGGGGTTGGGGAGTTCCTATAAAGCCAAAGCCAAGGGAGTGGGGGACTGAACTCTCTTGGTGAAAGATCCCTTCCACCTGGTTGCCAACAGGGTTCATACTGCCATAGCAGGGTAGAGGTGACTTGCCATTCGAGGCATTAGACCCCTCACATCTGGGAATAGAGGTGCTTTTATACCACAGCAGCCAGAATAGAGGGGACTCTCCTCTGAAAGCAGAAGACTCCTCCCATCTGGTTGTATGGGAGAGCTGGCACACCCTCTCATCCAGGGTAAAAGGAAGCCACCCCTCCATGCGGGAGAACCCTCCCACCTGGGAATCAGGGGAAGATCCTTAACTGCTGCAGCCAGGATAGAGTGGACTTGCCCCTCCAGGCGGAAAACCCCGCCCATCTGGGTGTCAAATGGAGCTCATATATCCCTACATCCAGGGTAGAGGCAACTCGCACCTGAGTCAAGAAACACCTCCTACCTGGGAATGGGGGTAACTCCATTACCATCTTAGCCCGGGTAAAGGGACTCACCCCTCCAGGCAGAAGACCCCTCCAACCTGGGTGTCAGATGGAGCTCATATAGCCCAGCAGCAGGGTGGAGGTGACTCACACCTCCAGGCAAGAGACAGCTCCCATCTGGGAATGGGGGTAACTCCTATATTCCCTTAGCCAGATTAGAGGGACTAGACCCTCAAGGTGGAAGACCCCTCCCACCTGGGGGTCAGGTGAGCTCATATATGCCAGCAGCCATGGTAGAGGCAACTCGCAACTCCAGGGGTGAGACACCTACCACTTGGGGATGGGGGAAACTCCTATACCTACTTAGCCAGCGTAAAGGGGACTCACCCCTCCAGACTTGTGACCCCATAACGTGGGTGTTGGGGGAGTTCCTACACTGCCAGAGCCAGGGAACAGAGGACTGGACCCTCCAAGTGGAATATCCCTTCTTCCTGGTTGTCAGGGGAGTTCATATACTCCCTCAAGCAGGGTAGAGGGGACTCACCACTGGAGGCAAGAGACCCCTCCAACCTGGGTGTAGGGGGGACCTCCTATACCACTGCAGCCAGGGTAGAGGAGCCTCACCTCTCCTGGCTGAAGTCCCACCAACCTGGGTGTCAGGGGGATATAATTTACCACAGAAGCAAGGGTAGAGGGTACTCATCCAGCCAGGCGGGAGACCCCTCCCACCTGGGATTAAGGGGGAGCTCTTATTCCGCTGCAGCCAGGGTAGAGAAGACTCGCCTCTCCAGGCAGGAGTCCCCTCCAACTTAGGGGTCAGGAGGAGTTCGATGGTACACTGCTGAAGCCAGGGTAGAACAGGCTTCCCCTTCCAATCAGAAGACCCCTCCCACCTGGGTGTCTTGGTTAGCTCCTCTACCTCTGCAGCAATAATAGAGGGGACTCGCCCATCCAATCATGAGACTCTTCCCACCTGGGTGTCTGAGGGAGCTTGATTACTGCAGCATCCAGTGTAGAGGAGACTCGCCCCTACAGGTGGGAGACCCCTCCCACCTGGGTGTCCAGGGGAGCTCCTATAGTGCCAATTACAGGTTAGAGGGAACATGCCCCTGCAGGCAGAAGACCCTCTCACCTGGGTGTACTGGGAGTACTTATATGGCAAGAGCTAAAGTAGAGGGGACTCGCCCTTCCAGGCTGGATACCCCTTCCACCTGGGTATTGGGGGAGCTTGTATACCACCAAAGTCATGGTAGAGGAGACTAGCCCTTCCATGCGGAAGTCCACTCTAACCTGTGTGTAGGAGGGTGCTGGTATACTGCCTTAGCCAGGGTAGAGAAGACTTGGCACTCCAGGCAGGAGACCCCTCCCACCTGGGTGTCTGGGAGCCCTTGTATACCGCCACAGCCAGGGTAGGGGTGACTTATTGCTCTAGGCGGGAACCCCCCACCCCACCTGGGTGTCAAGGGGAGCTCATATACCCCGCAGCCATTGTAGAGGGGACAATGGGAATGGGGGGGTCCTATACCACAGCAGCCAGAAGAGAGGGGACTCGCCCTTCCAAGCAGGAGACCCCTCCCACCTGGGTGTCTGGGAGCGCTTGTATACCGCCACAGCCAGGGTAGGGGTGACTTATTGCTCTAGGTGGGAACCCCCCACCCCACCTGGGTGTCAAGGGGAGCTCATATACCCCGCAGCCATTGTAGAGGGGACAATGGGAATGGGGGGGTCCTATACCACAGCAGCCAGAAGAGAGGGGACTCGCCCTTCCAAGCAGGAGACCCCTCTCACCTGTGTATCTGGGAAAGCTAGTAAACCCCTGCAGCCAGGGTAGTGGGAAGTCACCCCTCTAGGCGGGAGACCCTTCCACCCTAGGGGTCAGGGGAAGCTCCTTAACCTCTGCAGGTAGAGGAGAGTGGACTCGCCCCTCCAGGCCGAAGACCCCCTCCCACCTGGGTATCAGGTGAAATTCATATACCCCAGCAGCCAGGTTGGAGGCAACTCGCACCTCCAGTCGAAAAACACCTCCCACCTGTGAATGGGAGTAACTCCTATACCCCCTTATCCTGTGTAGAAGGGACTCACTACTCTAGGCAGAAGATCCCTCTCACCTAGGTGTAAGGTGGAACTCATATACCCCCCAGATAGAGGCAACACACACCTCCAGGCGAGAGACACCTCCCACCTGGGAATGGGGTAACTCCTATATGGCCTTAGCCAGGGTAGAGGGGACTCACTCCTCCAGTTGGGAGATGCCTCTCAGATGGATGTCTGGCAAAGGGTGGGGGTTCGTATACAGCTGCAGTTAGAGTAGCAGTGACTCTCCCTTTCAGGTGAGAGACCCCTTCCTGCTGAGGGTAAGAGGGGGCTCTAATACTCCCGCAGCCAGGGTTGAAGGGACTTGCCCCTTCAAGCGGGAGACCCTCACACCTGGGTTTCAGGGGTAACTTGTACACTAGCTTAGCCAGGGTAGAGGAGAATTGCCCATCCAGGCGGGATACCCCTTCAACCTGGCTGTCAGCGGGAGCTCTTATACCATCATAGCCAGGGAAGAAAGTACTTACTTGTCCTTGCGGGAGACCCCTCCAACTAGGGTGTCAGTGGGAGCTCATATACAGCCACAGCCAGGATAGAGGGGACTTGCCCCTTCAGCAGGAGACCCCTCCCATCTGGGTGTCAGGGGGAGCTCTTATACCACTGCATCCATGGTAGATGATACTTTCCCCTTCAGGCGGGAGAACCCTCACACCTGGGTGTTGGGGGAGTTCTTATACAGCTTCATGCAGGGTAGAGGGAACTCTACCCTCAAGACTGGAGACCTCTTCCACTTGGGTGTCCTGGGGAGCTCCTATAACACTGCAGCAGGGTAGAGGGGACTCTAGCCTCCTGGTTGGAGACCCCTCCCAATTGGATGTCAGAGAAGCTCCTATACTGCAGCAGCCAGGTAGAGGGGATTCCACCTCTAGGTGGGAGACCCCTCCCACCTGGGTGTTTGGAAGAACTGGTACACCCTGTCAACCAGGGTAGAGGGAAGTCACCCCTCTAGGCGGGAGACCCTTACCACCTGGATGTCAGGTGGAGCACATATACCCCAGCAGCTAGGGTAGAGGCAACTCGCACCTCCAGGCAAGAGACACCTCCCACATGTGAATGGGGGCAACTCCTATAACTGCCTTAGCCAGAGTAGAGGGAAATCACCCCTCCAGGAGGAAGACCCGTCCCACGTGGGTGTCTGGCAAGGGTGGGTTCCTATACAGCTGCAGCTGGGGTAGCAGGGACTTGCCCTCCAGGCTGGAGACCCCTCCCTATTGAGGGTAGGAGGGGCTCTTATATATCTGCAGCCTGGGTTGAGGGGACTCGCCCCTTCAGGCTGGAGACCCTACCACCTGGGTGTCATGGGGAACTTGTATACCTTAGCCAGGGTAGAGGAGACTCACCCAACCAGGTGGGAGGCCCCTCCAACCTGGCTTTCAGCAGGAGCTAATATACCACCACACCCAAGGAAGAAAGTGCTTGTTCCTCCTGGCAGGAGACCCCTCCAACCTGGGTGTCAGGAGGAGCTCTTTTCCCTTCAGGAAGGATACCCCTCCCACTTGGGTGTCTGGGAGAGCTTGTATACAGCCACAGCCAGTGTAGAGGGGACACATTGCTTCAGGCGGGAGACCATTCCCATCTGGTTGTCTGGGGGAGCTCATATACCCCTGCAGCCAGTATAGAGGGGACTGCCCCTCCATTCAGGAAATCCCATATCCTGGGTGTTGGGGGAGCTTCTATACAGCCAGAGCCAAGGGAGTGGGGCCTTGAACCTCCAGGTGGAAGGTCCCTTCCACCTGGTTGTCAGTGGAGTGCATATACTGCCATAGCAGGGTAGAGGGGACTCGCCACTGGAAGCAGGAGACCCCTCCCACCTGGGTGTAGGGGGGACCTCCTATACCACTGCAGCCAGAGTAGAGGGGATTCACCTCTCCAGGATAGAGACCCTTGCACCTGTGTGTCAGGGGGAGATCCTTTACTTCTGCAGCCAGGATGGAGGGGACTCAACCCCCCAGGCAAGAGACCCATCCAACCTGGGTGTCAGGGAAAGCTAGTAAACCACTGGAGCCAGCGTAGTGGGGACTCACCCTTTCAGGCGGGAGACCCCTCACATCTGGGTATGGGGGGGAGCTCATATACCAAGGCAGCCACAATACAGGAAACTCGCTTCTCCAAGCAGGAGACCCCTTCAATATGGGTGTCTGGAAGAGCTGGTACACCCCTCTAGGCGGGAGACCCTTCCTACCTGGGAGTCAGGGGAAGCTCCTTAACCTCTGCAGCCAGGTTAGAGTGAACTCGCCCATCCATGTGGAAGACCCCTCCCACCTGGGTGTCAGGTGGAGCTCATATACCCTAGCAACCAGGGTAGAGGCAACTCACAGCTCCAGGCAAGTAACACCTCCCTCTTGGGAATGAGAATAACTCCTATATCCCCTTAGCCCGGGTAGAGGGGACTTGCTTCTCCAGGTGGAAGACCCCTCCCACCTGGGTGTCAGGTGGAGTTCATATACCCCAGCAGCCAGGATACAGGCAACCCGCACCTCCAGGTTAGAGAAACCTCCAACCTGGAAATGGGGATAACTCCTATACTGCCTTAGCCAGGGTAGAGGGGACTCACCGTTCCAGGTGGAATACCCCTCCCTCATGGGTGTCTGGTGAGGGTGGGTTCTTGTACAGCTGCAGCTGGGGTAGCAGCGACTCAACCTTCTAGGCGGGAGACCCCTCAGTACTGAGGGTAGGAGGGGGCTCTTATACCCCACCAGCCAGGGTTGAGGGGACTCGCCCTTTCTGGGGGGAGACCCTCCCACATGGGTGTTGCAGTGATCTTGTATACCACCTTAGCCAGGATAGAGAAGACTTGCCCATCCATGCACGAGACCTCTCCCACCTGACTTTCAGTGGGAGCTCATAACCACCACAGCTAGCGCAGAAAGTACTTGCCCCTCCTGTCGGGAGACCTATCCAAGCAGGGTGTCAGGGGGAGTTCACATACCCCCACAGCCAGGATAGAGGGGAGTTGCCCCCCCTGGTCGGAGACCTCTCCCACCTAGACTTCAGGGGGAGCTCTTATACCGCTTCAGCCAGGGTAAAGGGGACTTACCACTCCAGGATGCATGCCCTGGGATGCTCCTATACGTCTGAATCCAGAGTTAAGGGGACTGGCACCTCTATTCTGGAGACCCCTTCCACCAGTGTGTCAGGGGAGCTCATGTACTGTCACAACCAGGATACAGGTGACTCGCCCTTCCAGGTGGGAGACCTCTCACACCTGGGTGTCTGGGGGAGCCTGTATACTTTTGCAATGAGGGTAGAGGGGAATCTCTGTTTCACTTTGGAGACCCTTCTCACCTGTATGTCAGGGGGATCTCCTATCCTGCCACAGCCAGGATAGAGGGGACTTGCCACTCCAATAGCAAAACCCCTTTCACCTGAGTGTCCTGAGGTGCTCCTGTACCACTGAACCCAGGGTAGAGGGGACTCGCCCTTCCAGGTGGGAAAACCCTTCCACCTGGGTTTCAGTGGGAGCTCTTATATTACTTCAGCCAGTGTAGAGGGGACTTGCCCCTCCAGGAGGGAGACCCCTTCCACCTGGGTGTCCTGGGGAGCTTCTATACCGCTGAAACCAGGGTAGAGGGGATTTGCATCCCTAGGCGGGAGACCTATACCATCTGGATGTCAGGGGGAGTTCCTATATCACTTCAGCCAGGGCAGAACCGACTTGCCTTTCTATTCGGGAGACTACTCCCATTTTGGTGTCTGGGTTATACCTCCACCACCAGGGTAGAGGGGACTTGCTCCTCTAATAGGGAGACCAATCCCAACTGGGTTTCTGGAGGAGTTTGATTACTGCAACAGCCAGGGTAGAGGGGACTCACCCCTATGGGCAGGTGACCCCTCCCATTTGGGTGTAGGGGGGAGCTTCTTTACTGCCACAGTCAGAGTAGAGTAAACACCGCCCTGCAGGTAGAAGATACCCACTACCTGGGTGTACTGGGAGAGCTCATATGGCAAAAGGTAAAGTAGAGGGAACTTGCCCTTCCAGGAGAGATACCCCTCTCATCTGGTTGTCGGGGGAGCTTGTATACCACCAAAGCCAGGGTAGAGCGGAATCACCCGCCCATGTGGAAAAACACTCCCACCTGTGTGTAGGGGGGGCGTTTGTATACCAGGATAGAGAAGACTTGCCCCTCCTGGGGGGAGAACCCTCCAACATGGGTGTCTGGGAGAGCTTGTGTACCCCCGCAGCCAGGGTAGAAGGGACTCATTGCTCCAGGTGAGAGACCCCTCCCACTTGGGTGTCAGAGGAGTTCGAATACCCCCGCAGCCAGTGTAGAGGGGACTAGCCTCTCCAGTCAGGAGATCCCATAACCTGGGCGTCTGGGGGGAGCTCCTATACCTCAAAGAGACAGGGGAGAGGGTACTTGACCCTCCAGGTGGAAGATCCCTTCCACCTGGTTGTCAGGGGAGTTCATATACTGGCACAGGCAGGGTAGAGGAGACAAGCCACTCAAGGTGGGAGACCCTTCCCACCTGGGTGTAGGTGGGGCCTCTTATACCACTGTAACCAGGGTAGAGGGGATTCCTCTCTCCAGGCAGAAAACTCCTCACACCTGGGTACTGGGGGGAAATTGTATTCCGCCTTAGCCAGGGTAGAGAGGACTCTCCTCTGCAGGCCAAATGTCCCTTCCACCTGGTTGTCAGGGGAGTTCGTATACTGCCACAGGCAGGGTAGGGGGGACTCACCACTCAAGGCGGAAGACCCTCCCACCTGGGTGTCAGGGGGAGATCCTTTACTCTGCTGCAGCCATGGTAGAGTAGAGTCACCCCTCCAGGCAAGAGACCCATCCAACCTGGTTGACAGGGAAAGCTAGTATACCACTGGAGCCAGGGTTAGAGGTACTCGCCCATTCAGGTGGGAGATCCCTCCCATACGGGTAAGGGAGGATCTTGAATACAAAAGCTGACAGAATAGAGGGGACTTGCCCAACCAAGCAGAAGACTCCTTCTACCTGGATGTCTGGTGGAGCTCAAATACCCAGCAGCTAGGGTAGAGGCAACTCACACCTCCAGGTGAAAAACACCTCCCACTTGAGAATGGCAGTTAACTCCTATACTGCCTTAGGCTGGGTAGAGGGGACTCGCCCCTCCAGGTGGGAGACTCCTCCTACCTGGGTGTCTGGTGAGGGGGCTTCTTATGCAGTTGCAGCTGGGGTAGCAGTGACTGGCTCCTACAAGTGGGAGACCCCTTCCTCCTGGGTATAGAAGGGGCTCTTATACACCCCAGCCAGTGTTGTGGGAACTCGACCCTTCAGGCAGGAGACCCTCCCACCTGTGTTTGGGGTGTTAGATCATATACCTCTGCAGCCAGAGTAGTGGGGACTCGCCCTTCCTGGCAGGATTCCCCTCCCACCTTGTTGTCCAGGGGAATTTGTATACCATCTTAGCCAGGGTATAGGAGACTTGCCCATCAAGCCGGCAGACCCTTCCAACCTGTCTGTCAGTGGAAACTCATATACCACCACAGCCAAGGTAGAAAGTACTTTCCCCTCCTGGCGGGAGACCCCTCCCACTAGGGTGTCAGGGGTGAAAGGAAAGTAACCACTGCTTTATTGCAGCAGTGCCAAAGAGGAGAAAAAGAGAGAGAGATAGTGAAAGAGAGAGAGAGAGAGAGAGAGAGAGAGAGAGAGAGAGAGAGAGAGAAGAAAGAGATGGCAATGGAGGGTGCAACCAAGAGAGGGAGACAGTGAAAGCAAGAGAGGGGGGCCCGGCAGGAGGAGTTTTTATAGCCAAATTCTAATGAGGTCTCTGGGTCTGCAAGCTGCCTTGTTGGCAGACAATGATTGGACCACACTGTAGTTGCCAAGGGAGTCATCCTCTGCCTTCAGGCAGATAGGGCAGGGGTCAGATGTGGATTTCTGAGGCACCAGACAGGTGGGGTTCAAGTGTTCAGCCTTGAGTGGGTTGAGTATTCAGACTTGATGCAAACAAGTGATAAAGGACCAGACATAGGGGTGTTTAAGTGTATGGGTTATTCTGCAGACAACTTATTCAGCCTATCCTGCACCCAACATTACTCTCTTTTTGTTTTTCTAAGGGGAGTGGGAGCAATGCAAAATCGTTTGGCAAATTCCTGCTGAGAGGGGGTGGAATGGAGTCTACCTGAAAGAGGTGGGGAATGTTCAAGGACAGGCTTGGGAATACTAGGGTGGCCAGAGATAACACCCAGTGGCTATAGACAGTTATCTCAGAAGGGTAAAGTCCATAATGTTTCCTTGAAGCCATAGGTTGTCAACTACATCAAACCATTTCTGAGTGGAGGAGATTCTTGGTATCAGCCCTTGGTCCTGTAGTACAGACTCTAGGAAGTATCAGATGTGGCTTGGATGAATTCAGTAATGTTAAGGGTGACTGCCCATTTGCAGCCAGTGGAAGAGCAAACACCTTGACCCATAAATTGAGAGTGGGTGGTGTCATCCTGGTGCAAGTCACTTGGATGTTAAAGCCCCATCTGTGGTTGGAATAGAAAATGAGGGTTGGCGTTTGTGGGGATGTGGAGCCTCTAAGTGCTGTTGAGGCCTTTGGAGACTGACTAGTTGAAAAACCTGAGAAGTGAAGGCTGGTCCATTGTCTGACTGTATGGTGGCGGGAAGCCCAAACCTGGGAATTATCTCCTCAATGAGGATGGAGGCAATGATGTTAGCAATTTCCCTGGATGTAGGGAAGGCTTCTATCCAACCTGAAAAAGTATCAACCAAAGTAAGTAGGTAGTGAAGTTTTTGTGCCTAGGCATGTGAGTGAAGTTGATCTACCAGTCTTCATCTGGCTGGTGGCTCCTCATTTCATGTGTGGGGAATTTAGGTTTGATGCTTCCTTATGGGGATACTGTAGAACAGACAGAACAAGCAGAGTGGACATGCTGGAGAGGAGTTCTATTTTCTAGGAAGGAAAAGAGTGCTTGTAAAAACTGGAAAAGGGATTAGAGTGGGTTTTAGATGGGGACAGTCTCTGGAGCCAGAGGAGTTGGTCATGAGTTGTAGGTCTTCATCTTGGGCATCAGGGCTGGTAATCTTAAAGAAGTAGTTGATTGACTGGCTGGTTGGTGAATTCATGTATCTGATCTTGCAGGAACTTCCGTAGGCAATTTAATGGTCATGGTCCTATGAGGAGAAAAATAAATTTGACTAATAGGGATTCTCCGAGGTGGAGGAGCCAAGGCCATACTTCACTGAACATTCCCCATGAAGCCTGTTGGCTTAGTTCCTGTCTCCTCTTTTCTAGCTGTTCTTGTCCTTCATTACTCTCAGGAATGACTGTTTTGGCTTAACTCTTTTTTTAGGTGTTTAAGTTCAAGCTGGTGAAAATTGACTTTGTTTCTATCTATTGTTAAGAGTTAGCTGAGTTCCCATAGGGGTCACTCGTGGGGGATCTTGAGAGCAACTTCTTAGTTCTGCTAGTACCATTTGTCCTAGGATGGGTCCAGGTCTTGCCTGATCATGTGGCTTCCCTTGGAAGCATCAAGGATGTCTCCTGTCTCCAATGACCCTCCTATTCACAGCAAGTGCTCTGATTGGCTTTTCATTCTCCAGTGGTCTCATTAATCACCATGATCAGGATATTATGTGGCCCAGAGTTTCAAAACTCTTTACAAAAGTTCTCTGTTCCCTGGATTCAGACTGAATTAGAGGGTAAGAGCCAAATATTGGTTTTCATGGCCATTTTAATTTAAGTCTTGATCTTAAACATCCAGTAAAGTCAGTTTCACCAGTCTTAAATTAAGAATACTGGGCTTTAGCTGAAGTCTGGCCTTCTTTGGAATCATTCTGTCATGTAGTAATATGGGAGACAGAGCCTTACTTAGCTAAGGAAAGGATCTTCATAAATCTTAGGTAAAGTGTTCTAGTATTGAAGCTGATCTTTGCTTTTAAATATCATTTTATAAAGTTTACATATATTGTTATTTGAGGTCACAGGAACATTAGCAAACACAATATGATATTACATATAAATTGTACCCCAGTATATAGAACTTTATGTTAATCTTATTGATAACATGTTCAGTTATAGAAAATTAAATGATATGAATAAATCTCCAATATGTTATTTTTAAAAGCCTAAAATTATCATGCAACTTTTTGGAGAACACCAGCTTAAAATAATGTTTTTTTTAAAGCTTCTATCTTAAAGATTTATATACCTGGAAAATATGAACACATTTAATATACTAAGAAGAGTAATGACATCACAATTACTATTGATGTTTTTATATTAATCAAGTTTAGCTCTTAAAGGAATAACATATTACAATATTGCAAAATAAAAATTGTTTTCTATAGTTGTATAATGCTTAATTTCATCAAGATTACTTGCTCAAAAAACTTACATATATAACCCACTTACACAGACCTTCTTTATCACTTACTTCATACTATATAGCCAATATAGACCTTCTTTACTACCTGCTTAAACTCTCTTATTTACTTAATCATATAGACTTTCTTATCCAGAAACTTTTTTCCCTTCTATTAAATCCATACCTAGAATCTTCTAATTTCTCTTTCCCATCTGTTAACCCCTTTTTATTCACATTTTGAAACAGTCCTTGTAAATTTCTGAATTTAGGTAAAATATTCCATTTTAATAAGAGATATTTTGTTATTTGCAGTGAACAAATAATCACATCTGTTTACCATTTCATGAAAACATAAACAATGTTTAAGTATATAGAATTATAATGTTGTAGGGATGGAAAAGAGGCAAGGAACCTAAAATATTACCAAATATAGGTAAACACTTTTATTTGGTTGCAGCCAGATTCAGAGGGCACAGCTTCTGCTGTAATGAATTAATCCCATGAACCCCAAGTTTAGGTAGTTTCATAATTTTGTAACAAGCATGTAAAGGGTGGAGCTCAGAAGTTTCCAGTTTGCAGAAGTTCACATAAAAGCATTTTTTTTCTCTGTTCTGGGCAAGTTTACCCTTCAAAGACACCTGAGAAAGGGAGAGCTCCTTTTCCCCTTTCTTTCCTCCCTCTGAAAGCTGTTACCATAAAACCCAGTTGGTAACTTTTTTTACCTTAGAAATTTAGCCATCTCTGTGAAGCCCAGCTCAAGGCCAGAAGCCCTACATATATATATATATATATATATATATATATATATATATATATATATATATATATATATATATATATATATATATTTTTTTTTTTGTGTGTGTGTGTGTGAAAAACTAGTAAGGGGGTGTCCAGCACCTGGAGTGCTGAATTTTTCCATGCAGTGGACAAGTAAAACAGGGTAACATACAAATTGGAAGTTTATCTACATTAAACTTTTCTTTAGAGACTCTTTTCTGACAGTTCTAAAATCAGCCAAGGAGAAGATTTATGGAGAAGGTGAGTTAAGACTTTTCTGTGGACCTGGGTAGGGAGGAGGAAGGTGGGAATGTGGGGTTGACAGCAGCTAGGGTGGATCTGAGAATGAGGAAGGAGATGTAAAAGAATAATGAGAAGGGGGTTTAATATTTTCCTAGCAAGGAAAACTTGAGCAGTAGGACAGGTAGAGCAGAGGGGAGGACAGGAGTGAATATCCCAAAAGGACTGTAAGGGACAGTAACCTGTTTTCAGTGATGACAAAGCCAATTTAAAGGCTATTTTTACAGATCTCAGATAGGGATCCGAGAGCTCTCCTCAGTTAGTTTGAGCTTTGGGTTAACTTGTAAGAGGACATGGTGGGACCAGATGTGGGCACTGAAAGGAGAAAAGAGGAGTGAGTGGGTGCAGGGATAACTTCAATACCTGTTACCCCAGCAAGGAGGTAATGGTTTTAGGAAGGGTGGGGTTTGGGTTTTTGATCTATTAATTGTTGGGGAGAAATCAGGTTATTGAGGTTGAGGAAATGGTGGAGGGGCTGGGGCAGAAGTTTGAGTGTGAGGACCTATTCAAGCCAGGTGATAGGATGGAGGTTCACATCAGGGTCAAAAGTAGTGGATGTGTCTGGAGGAAGAGATGATTGGATATCAGTGGTTACGGGGATTGGTTTGCAAGCTAGAAAAAATGGTATAGGTTTGCAAGAGGTTCAAAGAGCAGAATTGGATTGGAACAAGAAGAAAGCTTGGACATAGGGACTCTTTACCGATTTTTCGAATGCTCACAGTAATTGTAAAGATCCCTTAGAATGGAAGGATCCAGAGACCCAAAATAAGGTCATTTATTTTGCTTGTCTATGGATAAGTGCGCCAATCCTGGGTGCTATATTTGATCAATTTTTTGGGTTTGATGTCTGGTATCAAGGAAAGGGTTTTTAGATTATCCAAGAAGCATTTTAAGGGAGAGTCAACTGACAGAGAGTACGCATTACCCATTTCGCAAACAATATAAGGTAGAGGGAAGGGGATGCAAACATAGTATAGGGTAGAAGGAAGGAGATGCAAAGGTAGTGTAAGGGAGAGGGAGGAAACTGATTTACTGGCAAAAGGTCATCCCTGCTAGAGCCAAAAATCAGGAGTGCCTAGTGGCAGGTTAGAGCTGCAGAGATTGGTTGTCACTGAATCCTGATAGTAGAAACTCCTGTCCTGGACAAGGCTGCAGCCATGGAAGATCTTGGCCAAGGCTTTTTGGGACCCCTGCTGGAGAGGTCAGAGACACCCATGGTCAGAAAGAGGGGAGAGAGAAAAGAAGGGGAAGTTAAGTGTTATCTCTAGCAGCCAAGTCTTAAAGGTGCGAGGACTAGGACTTTATGAGAGCAACCAAAACCGTGAAGGTCTGGGTGGGGTGTGATGTTTAATTCTCTGTTATGTGATCCCAGAAGTTACACAGTCCTTTGAGGGTGACCTACAAAACCTATGCTGGTAAACCAGCAGCTGGGAGGGGGAAGGAAAATAATTTTGACCCCAAGAGTCCAATTTGCCCAAGGAAGGAGTCCTTGAGGACCACTGTGACCTTGAAGGCTATGATGGGGTGCTTTCCTCCCCACAGGTGGGCAACGAGGTTTGCTGGAAGATCAATGGTCAAATCCTCCTGATACCACCATTGGGTTTAGGACTCCAGGAAGGGGAAACGCACCAATTGAAGGCCGGGGGTGCATGTAGTTCTGGTGGTCGTGAAAATGGGTTCAGATTGTCTGTTGAGTAGATCTTCTGGAGGAAGAGGGACCCAAAGGTGGGTTTTATCTCTCTTCCTGGGTTTTGGCAACAATGAAAGGAAAGTGACCACAACAGTTCAGAGCAACCACTGCTGTATTGCAGCAGTGCAAAAGAGGAGAAAAAGAGAGTGAGGAAGACAGGGAGGGAGGGAGGGAGGGAGGAGAGAGAGAGGAGAGAGAGAGAGAGAGAGAGAGAGAGAGAGAGAGAGAGAGAGAGAGAGAGAAGGAGAAGAAGAAGAAGAAGAAGAAGAAGAAGAAGAAGAAGAAGAAGAAGAAGAAGAAGAAGAAGAAGAAGAAAGAGAGAGCAAGGGGAGTGAAAGCAAGAGAGGGAGACAGAGAGCAAGAGAGGTGGACCCAGCAGGAGGGAGTTTTTATAGCCAAATTCTAATGGGGTCTCTGGGTCTGAAAGCTGCCTTGTTGGCAGACAATGATTGGATGACACAGTAGTTGCTAAAGGTGTCATCTTCTGCCCTCAGGCAGATGGGGCAGGAGTCAGATGTGGCTTTCTATTGAACCAAAGAGGTGGGGGTAAAGTTATTAGCCTTGAGTGGGGTTGAGTATTCAGACTTTATGCAAACAGGTGACAAAGGACCAGACAGAGGGGGGTTTGAGTGTGTGGATTATCCTGCAGCTAACGTTTGTTCAGATGTCCTGCAGACAACTTACATCAGCCTGTCTTGCACCAACAAGAGGGAGCACATATACTCACCCCTCCATGCACAAGACCCCTCCCTCCTGGGTGACCTGGGCAGTTTGATTAGTACAACAGCCAGGCTAGAGGGGAAATGCCCCTAAAAGTGGGAAATCCTTCCCACCTGGTGTGTGTGTGTGTGGGGGGCTCTCCTATACTGCTACAGCTAGGGTGAGAGAACATGCCCCTACAAGTGGAAGACCCTTCCCACCCTGGAGTACTGGGAACTCTTATAACAAGAGCTAAAGTAGAGGTGACTCACCCTTCCAGGTGGGATACCACCTGGTGTTGGGCGAGTTTGTATACTGCCAAGCCAGGGTAGATTGGACTCGCCTGTCCATGTGGAAGACCACTCCCACCTGTGTGTAAGGGGGTGCTTGTATACTGCCTTAGCCAGGATAGAGAAGACTTGCCCTCTGGACAGGAGAATCTTTTCACCTTGGTGTCTTGGAGAGTTGTATACTGCCACAGCCAGGGTAGAGGGGACTCATTGTTCCAGGCAGGAGATCACTGCCACATGGGTGTCCAGGGGAGCTCGTATACCCCCGGAGCCAGTGTAGAGGGAACTCACCTCTTCAGTCAAGAGACCCATAACCTGGGTGGCGAGGGGAGCTCCTATACCGCCAGATTCAGGGGAGAGGGCACTCGACTCTCCAGGTGGAAGATCCCTTCCACCTTGTTGTAAGGGGAGTTCATATACTGCCACAGGCAGGGAAAAGGGGACTGACCACTAGAGGCAGGAGACCCCTATCACCTGGGTGTAGGGGGTAGCCTTTATACCACTACATCCAGGATCAAGGGGATTTGCCTCACCAGGCTGGAGACCCTCTCACCTGGGTGTCAGGGGAAGATCCTTTATCACCGCAGCCAGGGTTGAGGGGACTCACCCCTCCAGGCGAGAGACCCATTCAATCTGGGTGTCAGGCAAATCTAGTAAACCAGTGCAGCCAGGAAAGAGGGGACTTGCCCCATCAGGTGGAAACTTGCCCACCTGGGTGTGGTGGGGGGAGCTCATATAAGGAAGCAGCCAGGGTAAAGGGAACTCACCCTTCCAGGCAGAAGACCCCTCCCACCTGGGTGTCAGGGGGAGCTCCTATACCACTGTAGTCAGGGTATAGGGGACTCGCCCCTTCAGGCAGGAGACCCCTCCCACCTGGGTGTCAAGAAGAGCTCATATACCGTCCCAGACAGGGTAGCGGTGACTCATCCCTAAAGGTGGGAGACCCCTCCCACCTGGGTGTTCTGGGTTGGGGGCACTCCTATATAGCTCCAGGCAGGGTAGCAGGGACTTGAAACCCTAGGCAGAATTTCACTTTTACCTGGGTGTCTGGGGGAGTGCCTATCCTGCAGCAGCCATGGTAGAGGGAAAATACCCCTCCAGGCAAGAGTCGCCTCCAACCTGATGGTCAGGGGGAGTTCATATACCTCCATAGCCAAGGTACAGGAAACTCACCCCTCTAGGCCAGAGACCATCCCACCTGAGTGAATGAGGGAACTCCTATACTGCCTCAGCCAGGGTAGAGGGGACTCGCCCCTCCAGGCTAGAGACCCTCCCACCTGGGTGTCAGGGGAGGTCCTTTACTGCCACAGCCATTGTAGAGGGAACTCATGCCTCCAGGTGGGAGACCCATCCCTCCTGGGTGTCCGGGAGCTTCTATACTGCATTATTCAGGGTTGAGGGTACTCTCTCCTCCAGGCAGGAGACCCCTCTCATCTGGCTATGGGGTGGGGACTCGTATACCTCTGTAGCCAGGAGGAAGTGGACTCACCCCACTAGGCGAGAGACCCCTAAACCCTGGTTGTCAGGGGATCTTATATACCGACAGAAGCAAGGAACAGGGGACTAGCCTTTCAAGGAGAGAGACCCCTACCACCTGTGTGTGTCAGGGGAAGCTCTTATACCACTATAGCCAGGGTAATGGGGACTCCTCCCTCCAGACAGCAAAACTCTCCCACCTGGGTAGCATGCTGGAGCTTGTATTCAACCTTAGCCAGGGTAGAGAGGACTTGCCACTTCAGGCGAGAGACCCCTTCCACCAGGGTGTCTGGGGGGAGTTTCTATATCATGGAAACCAGGTTATAGTGTATAAGCCACTCCAGTTGGGAGATCCATCCCACCTGGATGTTAAAGGGATCTCTTCTACAGCTGCAGCCAGGGTACAAGGGACTCACCCCTCCAGGCTGGAGATGCCTCCTACCTGGGTGTTGGAAGGATCTAGTATACCTCTGCAGCCAGGGTAGAGGAATCTCACCCATCCAGGGTGGAGATGCCTCCCACTTGGGTCTCAGGGTGGGGGAGCTCTTATACCACTGCAGCCAGGGGAGTGGGGACTCACTCTCTAGACAGGAAAACTCTCCCACCTGGGTGTCATGGGAAGCATATGTATGACCTTAGCCAGGATAGAGAAGACTGGCCCCTCAAGGGAGGAGACCTCTCCCACCAGGGTGTCAGGGGGAGCTCTTATACTACAACAGCCAGGGTAGAGGGGAATTGCGCCTCCAGGCAGTAGACCCCTCCCACCTAGGTGTCCAGTTGGCAGGCTTGTATGCTGCCCTAGCCAGGCTAGAGGGGTCTCTCCCCTCTAGTCGGAAGAGCACTCCCTCTTGGGTGTTGGAGGAGCCCCTATACCACTGTAGCTAGGGTAGCAGAGACTTGCTCCACCAGTAGGAACTCTCCTCCCACCTGGGTGTTGCAGGGAGCTTGTATACCAAGTTAGCCAGGGTAGAGGGGACTGGAGGTGCAAGTAACCTCTACCCTGGCTGAGGATGTTTTGAGCTCCCCCCAACACCTAGGTGTGAGGGGTCTCCCTCCTATAGTGGTGAGTGCCCTGTACCCTCCCTGCAGCAGTATCAGAGCTTCCCCTGACAACCATGTGGGGGGGTCTCCCATGTGGAAGAGGGAGTCCCCTCTACCCTGGCTGCTGGGCTTTAGGAACTCCTCTGACACTCAAGAGGTAGTGGTCTTTCATCTGCAAGGGTGAGTCCCCTTTCTCCTGGCTGCAGAGGTATATGGGAAGAAAGGGGAGTAAGGGGAATGTGTGGCACAGGGAGAGTTTCACTGCAGGGTGTCAGGATTGAGGAACAAAGGATGCCAAAGTCCCCAGGCAAGGGGCACTGCTACCTTGTTCCAAAGGAAGACCACAGGGCCAAACATCCCAGTTTCAGCCCCTGGCTCTGAAGAGCATCCTGGGAAAGCGATCTGGAAAAGGAGCCCATCAGGGACAAGGACAACAGAAGGGCTGAAGGAGGGCACAGCCCGAAGTGATGGATGAAGGGTGTTTGTGGGGTGCAGGCCAGGACCATAGAAAACAGCTCAGACTAGGGACCTAGAGGAGGGCCCAGACTAGGGGAGAGCAAGGAAGGGGGGGGGCGGATAGGCAGGGGGGCGGATAGGCAGGGGCTGCAGGAGGTTTTTTTTTTGTTTGTTTGTTTTTTTTTTTTTAAGAGAGAGAGAGAGAGAGAGAGAGAGAGAGAGAGAGAGAGAGAATTTTTTAATATTTTATTTTTTAGTTTTTGGTGGGCATGACATCTTTGTTTTTGTATGTGGTGCTCAGGATCAAACCCTGACCGCATGCATGCCAGGCGAGCACGCTACCACTTGAGCCACATCCCCAGCCCTACACGAGGGTTTTGAGATGCCCGGAAGCCAAGGCAAGTGGGGAAGAGGCCCCAGCAAGGCACACAGTTCAAACCCAGGGAAGCACAGAGCAAGAAGGACCCCAGAAGCTCAAGAGAGGAGCCAGTCCAGGGAATGGAGAGCCAAGGGTCATTGCTGGAGCAGGTGGCTCAGGACAGTAGACAGTGCTAGGGAGGGAAGGCAGAGGATCCATCAAGGGGGAGTGAGGCTTGAGACTCAGCAGCCAGGTTTCAGGGTTCCTGGTGCTGCTCCAAGGGCCTAGGGAGAGTAAGCAGCCCAGTCGAGGGTCAGGATTCTATTTCCCATAAGGTGCCTGGTCCCTGATGAGGATCAAGGGACAGGGATAAGGTCAAAGGACCTGGCAAGGGACAGGGCAAGGAGTGCAATGTGTGGGCACAGTGGGTGTTAATGGTGGGTGCAGACAGGGGCAAGAGTCAGGATCCAATCAAGGAGCCCAGGTAAGGGACTGACCCCACCAAAAGGTATTAGGGACCCAATGGTCAGGAGGCCCCTGCTCCAGGAAAAAGCGGTGGGAAAAGGAAAGGTAGGATCAATGCTAGAATGAGGAGACAGAGGGCTGTGCAAAGGGCACAGAGGAGAGCAAGCTAGGTAGTAAAATCAAGGGGCCCCCAAGTCAGACATGGTAGGAAGAGACACCAGAGAAAGGAACACAACCCACATAATGGACAAGGAGCTCAGGTTGGCAGCCAGGCCAGGGGATTGTAGGGCAAAGGGTCAGGGCGAGGAAAGGCTGGGATGGCTTAGGGGCAGCTTGAAAGGCTAGAGGGCAGGAGAGGGAAGGCAAGGGATCTCCCAGGGCAATGTCATCACTAGGCCCAAGTCTACTACCATTTGTCAAGTTTGGGCTGCAATTCAGGTCCAAACTAGAGGCCCATAGGGATCCTTCAGGACCCAGAGGCCAGCCAATTCAACTACTCTGCCCCAGTTGAGTAGATCCTCAGAGAGAGACCAGGACCAAAGGAGGGCAATGTGAGGGATACCTTTGGTCCAGGTTTGGGGGGGTGCATTGTTGGGGAGCAAGTAACCATTGGAGATCAGGCTAGGGAGAATCAGGAGAAGGGGAGGGTCCTGACAATGAAAAAATAAGACAGTACAAGGAGAACAGAAGGGAGGCACAGGAAGGGGGCCCAGCAAGGGGGCTGAAATCAAGGGACAGGGACAGGGTCCTTGAGAAGGGCGACCAGTGGCTCCAGCAAGGATCCAGGCCCAAGAATGGGGAGCCAAGTACCAGGACCCAGTCCTGGGTCCCATGGAAACAGACAGGGCTGGGGAGGGGAGAAAGGGGAGCAAGGGTAGTGGGTAGCACAGGGAGAAGAGGTTTCAAAGCCAGGTTCACTGCTGGGTGTCAAGATCAAGGAGCAGGGCTCAGGCTGAGAGAGTCCAAAGGGCCCAGACAATGGACACAGCTATGTTTTCCCAAAGGGAGCCCACAGGGGCAAATATCCATTTTCAGTCCCTTGGACATGGTGAGCATAATGGGAAAGGGATATTGAAAAGGGGCCCAGCAGCGACATGGAGAACCAAAGGGATGAAGTAGGGTACAGTGTGAAAGGCCAGAGGAAGGGTGTTGATGGGGTAGGGCCAGGACTCCTGAAAGGAGCCCACACTTGGGACCAATAAGAAGGCCCAGGCCAGAAAAAGGCAGTGAAGGGCAGGGCTGGGCAGATGGGTAACAGTAGGGCTCTATGGCTCAAGGAAGCCAAGGGGAGCAGGGTACTGGCCCCAGCGAGGCCCACAGTCCAAGCCCAGGGAAGCACAGAGAAAGAAGGGCCCCCAGAAGCTCAAGCAAGGAGGCACGCCAGGGAATGCAGTTCCAAGGGCCAGGTCTTGGGCAGGAGGCTCAGGACAGTGGACAAGGCTTTGGAGAGATTGCGGGTTTTCCGGCAGAGGATAGACAGGTTCCTGGCATAGGGCAAATGCGAGGGGTCAGTGTTCTGGGTTCAGGACCAAAGGCCCAGATAGAGCAGGGGACGTAGGTGAGGGGAAGGACTCAGTTTCCCATAAAGCGCCCTGGTCCAGATGAGAATACAGGGTCAGGGACCTCGCAAAGAAGGCCTGTCAAGTGAAAGGGGCCAGGAGAGGGTGATGGAAGAGCACGATGGGGAGTCTTGGTGTTTGCATGGGGTGGCAAGATCCAGGACCCAAGCCAGGGGCCCAGGCAAAGGATTCACCTGACTGACCACGGATGAAGGACTCAAGGAGCAGGAGACTTTCAAGCGCCTGGAGAAAGCATGATAGGAAGGGGAAGATGGGCTTCACAAGAACCAGGAGATAGATAAAAGCACAATGGGCATATAGGAGAGCAAGATGGCACTCCCAAGCAAGGGGCCCCCAGGTCAGACTCCATGCTATGAAAAGTGACATGAGAAACACTGTCAGGGGCTCATGTAAGCACCCAGGTTCGGGGACTGAAGCGCAAAATGTCGGGGTTAGGGAGGGCTGGGTTGGTGTGGGGGCAGCATGCAAGGCAAGAAGGCAGGGGAGGAAAGGGAGGTGATCTCTCAGGGCTGGGTTTGAGCAAGTCATATGTTAACTGCCAGGCCTCAAGTTTCAAGAGGAAAAGGGGACTCTGGCAAGAGGCAAGGCTGTGTTTCCCAGAGGGAACCTTAAGGGCACAGAGGCCAGCCAATTTGGCTCCTCTGCCCTGGTGAGTAGATCCTCAGAGAGGGTCCTGGACCAAAGGAGGGTAAAAGAGGGCAGTGTGAGGGGATACCTGGCATACAGAGGTTGTGGATGTGGTCAGTTGGCAGCCAGGACCCATTCCAGGAGCCCAGGCTAGGGAGAAGAAATGGATGTGAAGGGTCCCTGCTGGGCCAGGATACTATAGCACCAGTGGAACAGTGGAGAGGCACAGGATAGGGCCTGTAAAAAGAGGCCTGAAAACAAGGGAAGGGAAAAGGGTCCTCAAGAAGGCAGTCAGTGCCTCAAGCATGGAACTGGGCCCAGTAATAGAGAGCCAAGTGTTAGCACCTGGGGTTGGATGAACGAAAAGGGACGTGGATAGGGAGGTGAGAGAGGGAAGAAAGAGGAGTGCGTGGCACAGTGGGAGGAGGGCTCAAGGCCCAGGTATACTGCAGGGTGTCAGGGTTCAGAAGCAGGGCCCAGGATGAGGGAGGCCATTGGGCACAGGCAAGGGGCAGGGATACATTTTTTGAACGGGAGCCCACAGGGCCAAGAGGCCAGAACAAGTCAACTGGCCCAGGTGAGCATCCTTGGAAGGGAATCAGGAAAGTGGGCTTGGCAGAGACAGAAACCACTGGAGGGCAGAAGGAGGCCTCAACCTGAAGGGTTGCAGGGCAGGTGTGATTGGAATGGGGGCCAGGATCCCAGCAAGGAGCCCAGGCAAGGGACCTAAGGGAGGACCCAGGTCAGGGGAGAGCAGGGAATGCCAGTACGGGGAGCAGAGGCTGCACAAGGGTACTGCCATACAGGAAAGCCAAGGGAGCAGGGAAGCAGCCCCAGGGATGGGCATTCAGACAATGCACAGAAAAGCGGTGAGCAAGAAGGACCACCAGAGGAGCCAGGCCAGGGCTTGTGCAGTGGGCTCAGGACAGTGGACAAGATTTGGGAGGGAAGGCAGGGGATCCATCAAAGAGCAGTCAGGTTCCAGGCCCAGGGCCACCTCCATGTTTCAGGGTTTCTGGTGCAGAATCAAGGACCCAGGAAGAGCAAGGGGCCCAGGTGAGGGGCAGGGCAATGTTTCTCATAAGGCACCTGGACTCAGATGAAAATTCAGGGCCAGAATCCTGGCAAAGGAAGCCAGGAAAGGGAAGGGGGCCAGAAATAGGGTGTTGGGAAGGCACAGCTGTGGGTCAGGGTAGGTGCGTTGTGGGGCAAGAGCCAGGACCCAAGCCAGGCACCCAGGCAAGGGACCCACTCGATCAATGTTGATGAGGGACACAAGGACAGGATACCCACGAGTGCTAGAAAATAGCACAAGGAAAAGGGGATAAAGGCTCTCCAGGAGGACCAGGAGAAGCCAAGGGGCACCTAGGGGAGCTGGCTTGTGGGCCCAAGCAAGAGACCCAGGTCAGACCCAATATGAAGAGACTCCATGCTATGTCAAGGGCCATGAAGAATGCAGTCAGGGGCTCAGGAAACACCCAGGCCTAGGTATTGGAGTGCAAAGGGTCAGGGTTAGGAAGGACTTGCTTGCAGTAGGGGCAGCGTGCAAGACGAGAAAACAGGGGAAGGAAGGAAGGTGATCTCTCAGAACTGGGTTGGAACAAGTCTCATGTTAACTGCCAGGCCTCAATGTTCAGGCAGTGAAGGGGACTCAGGCACATTCGCATGGCTGTGATTCCCATAAGGAGCATTAAGGGCACAGAGGTGAGCCAACTCCACTTCTCTGCCCCAGGCGAGGAGATCCTCAGAGAGGGACCTGGACTAAAGGAGTGGCCAAAGATGGTACTGTGAGAAGATACCTGGTTGACAGGGTTGGGTGGGGTTAGGATGCCAGGACCCATTTGAATACTGGAGGACTGAAGGAGGGTATAAGCTAAAAGGGCGGAGGTCGGGTGTGAGTGGGGTGGGGGCCAGGATCCCAGCAAGAAGTGCAGGCAAGGGACCTAGAGGAAGGCCCAGGCTTGGGGAGAGCAGGGAATGCTGGCTCGGGAAGGCAGGCCACCATTAGGGTACTATAGTACAGGGAAGCCAAGGGAAGAAGGGAAGTGGCCCCAGTGAGGGGCCCTCAGAAAATGCCTTCTGGTGAGCAAGAATGACCACCTGAGGCTCAAGCGAGGATCCAGGCCTGGAAATGGAGAGCTAAGGGACAAGGCTCGGGTAGGGAGTTCAGGAAAGTGGAGAGGGCTTGGGAGGGAAGGTTGGGATCCATTCGATGGGAGTCAGGTTTGAGTGCCAGTACCCCTGCCAGGTGGCATGTTTCCGGGTGTATGACCAAGGGCCTAGGAAGAGCAAGGGGCCCACATGAGGGGCAGCGCTCTGTTTCCACAAGATGCCCTGATGCAGATGAAAATCAAGGGCCAGGGACCATGCCAAGGAGGCCTGGCAAGGGACTACTCCAGGAGGATAGTGACCACACGGCATGGCACAGGGTTGTGGTCTATACCATGAGGGGCAAGAGCCAGGACCCAAGCAAGGATTCCAGGTAAGGAACCAACCCACACTAAAGAGGATTAGAAATCCAAAGAGCAGAAAGCCCGCTCGCATGGGGAAAGTGCTACGAGAAGGAGAGGAAGGGGCAGTGCTAGGATGAGGAGACAGAGGGCAGAGCAAAGGGCAAGGAGGGAAGCTTAATAGGGGACCCAAGCAAGGGGCCCCCAGGTCTGTCCCAACAACAAGAGACCCCCAAGGGAAGCAACGTGACACAAGGTATGCGATCAAGGGCTCAGGTGAGCAGCCTGGTCTTGGAATTAGAGTGCACAATGCCAGGGTTAGGAGAGCTGGGTTGGGGTAGGGACAGCATGCAAGGGTAGAGAGCAGGGCTTTGAAGGGAGGAGATTAGGCAGGGCAAGGTCAGCACTTGGCCTTCAGTGGTCAGAGGGCAGCCAATTCCACTCCTCTGCCCCAGATAATGTAGATCCTCAGAGAGGAACCTGGATCAAAAGAGTGCCAAAGGAGGGCATTGTGAGGAAATAACTTGTGTCCAGATTTGGGTGGGTCGTGGGGAGCCAGGACTCATTCTCAGCCTAGGGAGAAGCACTGAGAGGGGAGAGTTCAGGCAATGCTGAGATAGCATGGTACAGTTGTAAGGTCAAATGAGGCAAGGCACTGAACATAGCGGGAAACAGTTTTACTTGGCTTCAGCCAGGCTCAGAGGGCACAGCATTTCCTGTAATCAATCCATCCCCTGAACCTCAATTTCAGGGAGTTTCAGAATTTTATACTCAGCATGTAAGGGGAGGGGCTCAGAAGTTCACAGTCTGCAGAGATCACATAAAAGCAGCTTTTTCTTTCACTGTTTTGAGCAAGTTAACTCTTCAAGGACAACACTTGAGTAGGGAGAGCTTCTGTTTCCCATTTTTTCTCTCCCTGCCAGTTATTACCATACAGCCCAGTTGGTAACATATCTTAAAAATGCAAACATCTGTGAGAAGCCCAGCTCAAGGCCAGAGGCCTTGTTTGCAAATTTCTACAAACTACTATACAGGATATGTTTGTGAAAAACTAGTAAGGGGGTACCCAACACCTGGAGTGCTGGTATCTTCTCAGGCAGTGGCCAAGTAAAACAAGGTGACAGGAAAATAGGAACTTTATGTACACTGAACTATTTTGAAGAGACTCTTATGCTCACAGTCCAAAAATCAGCCATGGTTAAGATTAGTTTAGAATCCCAGGTAAGACATTTCCATGGAGAAAGGGGTGTCAATTAAATTCCCCCTTCAATGATGCTCCCCATAAATTAATTTTTTAAATTTAAGAGCATCACTACCATTATATTGGCTTAAGACCTTATATAATGTCAAAACCTTACTTGTTGTCATGTTTTCAAAGGCAGCTTTCAAAGTGGACTCCTTAGATTTAATGCACAGTGGAGCCAAATATGGGAGCAATAAACAGTTTAACATCAGAATACTCACTATAGCAGTTAAACTTTTAAATCTATCTAGGGTTGACAACCATCTCCCAAAAGCGTGTTTGGGACCCAAAGTTGAATGCCCTTCTAGGTATGCACTAGCAAATGTGCTAGTTCTCTTGTGTTTTTGTCTATATTCTGAAGTGTTTGTCTATTGTCATCCATTTGGATGCAACAATATGAGCTGTTAAATTCTCCACATACTTCTCTTTCCTCAGCCAGTAGATAATCTAACACTAAGTGCTTTTGATATTTAACCACTCATGTTGGGTCTGTTTGGCTAGGAGGTCAAAGACTCTGGCAGTCTGATTAATAATAATTTCTAGTACAGCTTGTAAGTGAATAATTCTGTTTAGCAGGTAAATAGGAGTTCTATAAGTCCAACTGCCATTTTGTGCCCAGGTACCGGGACCATAAGTGGCAATGATCCTCTGGGGTGGCCAGTAATATTCACCCCAAAACTGGTGACTTTCTAGATCAAGTTAAGTCCCAATGGACCTCTTTTGTCTTTCCAAACACTCATCCATCCATTGCATTTCTCTGGCAGGATAGGTCCTAAATATATGTTTTACCACCTCTTGGTTACAGTGCATTGTCTTGACATATGGTTCACCTGATCTCCATGGTTGGAATAGGAGTAGAACAGAACATCTTAAGTTTATAAAAAAAACAAAAACAAAAAAACAACTAAATAATAGACTAATGTTTGGTCAGCATAGGTTAAACAGCATAAATTAACAAAGAAAAACTAATAAAAGCAAACAAATCCTAGAAAATTTATATAAGCGAGATAAAAAAGTATAAATGATTTTTTTTTACCCAGTGTTCAGTCAGTAGGAGTTACTGTTATCAAACCAGTAGCAAAACCCAGATAATTATGTATAAATCTAGAAGCAAGGGGTGCCAATTCATTACAGTATAAGAACTCACTTAGGGGTTGAAAGCATTCATTAGCTCTGGTGGGTGGTTTATCTTTCATGGTGCATTGATCAGGCAGGCCCTCCCATGTGGGGGAACAGGGCCGTAGTCTCCTCGTGACTGGTACAGGTCTGTTGTCCTTCTGAACCTCAAGCATCTCTGGTGCTCCTTTTTTTTTTTTCTCTAGGCAGTCAGCTTCAAGGGCGTAACAGCATCTGGAGTGGACGCACAGTCCGCAGCTACAAGCTTGAGTCTGGTGTAGTCAATCAAGGGACCTATTTCTGCAAACTTGACTGCAGTTGGGGTGGATAAAATAGCAGGGAAAGGGCCCTTCCAAAGAAGTTTAGGTGTTTGAATATTCCATTCTTTGACCCAGAATCAATCTCCAGGGTGGCATGTCCTTTTGGTGTGTCCATCATATGGCCCACTATCAGGTATTAACATGAATATATTTCTGGTTAATTTTGGGGCTTGCAGCACTGAGCACTCTTGAGATGCTAGGTCCCATGTGTCATAAAAAGTAGAGTGTGTCTATTGGACCTCTGCCATATTCGTTAATCATCAACTTCTGAGCAAGTGGGAAGAAACTGAAAGGAGGTTTGGGGCAAAGGCTGGGGGAAAGCATTCATTCCTTCTCTGTTCAAGGCTTAGCATTTGAGTATGACAGTTGGTGCTTGCACACTGGTGCCACTAGAACCTTCCCCTTTTGTCTGGCCACGTTTTTTTTTCCTTATAAACATTTGGACCATTGGCTTTGTTCTAGTGAGACCCCCCACACACACACTTTGAGTGACCTCTGGGTTTGTGGTGAGGGCAGCTGTAAAGAGATCCATCCTCCTCTTTATCTTTTTGGTCTGCATGTCTTTGAGCCTCTGGGTCTCCATTGAGGAAAAATTTGGTGGCCATCTTTGACAGCTCTCTGGCACACTTCTCAGTAAAGCCAGGTTTTAATTTTTGGCAAATGTCACTCTGAGCCTGTTCCACAAAGGCTGCATTGGTCACCTGTTTCTTGAGCCCCTGCATCTCTTAACTGACAAACTTGCATTGTGGCAGCTATGCTTATATGGTGACCCTCCTCTCCTGGACACCTCTTAGCAGGGAGAGGGGCAGCAGTGGCAGTGGCCCAGACACTCAGCTCTGAGTCAGTTGGGCACAACTCTTTTGATCATTACTGTGAGTTTCATAAGGCAGAGGGGCCTTAGGCAGATGCGGGTTCCAGAGAAATATTCAGGGCTATCACAGGTGCAAGAAGGGAGATGCTGGAGCATTGGGAGGATTTGCTCAGATCTATTTGTCTGCAGATGTGCTTTGACTTATACTAGGGCTAGCTCTGATTCCTTCTAACTCTTGGGCACAGTTTCTTATTTTTTATTTCTCTTAGACTTCCTATGAGGGGAATCTTGATATCTCTTTATTTTTAGCCCTCTTTCTTTGTCAGGGCCCCATCCTAGATCTGGATAATGGGCTGCATCAGATCAGTCATGGTCCAGGGTTTCTCCATGTAGGAGAAAGTGTGATTTTTCCAGCTTATGAGTGCAGTGGTGGTAAAAGGCTAGCACAGAAAACTGCCTTGTCTCCCTCATATGTTTCTCTGGTCAATATGGCCAGGTCCTTTAGTCCCTTGCAGGGGCATCTTGAGTGCTCTCATCTGGTTTGTGGTGAAGGCACAAAGTCTTGGATCTTGGGACAAATCTCCCACCTTAATCTTGGGAGGTGAAAGAGTCTTTGGTTCTAGGAAACCTTTGGCTCTGAGAATGCCAAAGAGGAAGGAATAGCCAGTATTTAGGGCCATAATTAGTTGCTCCTGAGGAACATGGGGCTGAGAGGACAGTTTGCTGTCCCAGTGGTCTTGGCAAAGTTGGGTAGAGTGCACATAAGGTGGTGGGTCCTCTTGTGGCTCATGGGGAAAACTGTTTCCCTTCCTGTTTTTCCTCCATCAGGTATTCTGGCTGTCTGGTTTCTGCTGGGTCTTAGAGACCACTAGGCTTGGAATGTCAATATAGACAGGCTCTCAACCAAGGGGGCTGATTCTGTACTATCTCTTGACAGAAATAAATGTAAGAGAAATGGTTCAGGGACTCCAACAATAATCAAAAGGACATCAGTAATGACTCTCTCATTTGAAGAGCCTTCTGATGCCCAGCCCACATCTTTGGTGGACCATTCTAATTCAAAGAGTCTGCCCCATTTGTGGACTGAATTTCACCCCACAGTTACCAGAAAAATCCTTCCTAAAGGTTTTTCACAAAAATTTCAGAAGGTTCAGTTGTCTTTGTATGCCTCCCATGTTCCAGCCTGCATCGGCCTCACACATTTAGAACAAGACTTGCTTTGTCCATCTCCAGCTGTTTCCCTTGAGGGAACTTAGAGTCCTCTTAGCATTGTGGGTTGGCATCAACCTCAGACGTGGAGCTTTCACCTAGATGTTGGTTGGTGAAATTCCAACATAGACTGCATGAGGTGCCATGGAAACTCAGATGGGACTCCATACTCACTTGGGCCCTGGGGTTGGGTAGAAAAACTTCCCTTTGTCTTATTTGCATACTTTTCCCACAGACATATTCAGAAAAAAAATATACTGGCCAAATTCCAACATTTCCAAACCAAACAAAAAGGGCGTCATGGTTTCCCCTCTGCTCACTGACCCAGAACACAGTCTACTTGGTCAACTCCCTAGGTCTCTTTCAGCTCCAGTCACATTGGAGAAAACTTGGGACCCAACAGAGGTTAAAAAAGCCTCTCTTCCACCCTCTTAGGCCTCAAAGGGTAAGTATGGTGGGCTTCAAAAACAAATGGACCCAGGTCCTAACTGTTCAGTTGGGCAGTGCTCCAAACACTAATTCTGGTTGCTGCCGTCTATGGGCCCCTTTGTGTTCTAGGGTGGCAGCCCCAGGGTGCTGGGTGAGTGGATCTTCCTTCAGGCCAAGAGTGGCCTGGATGCGGCAAGGGGAACGCTGTCCCCCACCACCCCAGGGACGTGGGTCCCCAGATACAAGCGAGGCAACATACCTTCTTCTATCTCCTCTGTCCCTCTGGATCCCCACAAATGTTGTAGGGACAAATGAGGCAAGGCATCAAACATAGCAGGAAACCATTTTATTTGGCTGCAGCCAGGCTCAGAGGGCACAACTTTTGCTGTAATCAATCAATCCTATGAAACCCTAGTTAAGGTAGTTTCAGAATTATATACCCAGCATGAAAGGGGAGGGGTTCAGAAGTTCACAGTCTGAAAAAGTCCATATAAGACCAGCTTTTTTTTTCACGATTTTGGTCAAGTTAACTCTTCAAGGACAAATCCTGAGATAGGGAGAAGTTATTTTCCCAATTTTTCCTCTCCCTGCCAGTTGTTACATGGAGCCCATTTGGTAACATGTCTTAAAAATGTAGACATCTCTATGAAGCCCAGCTCAAGGCCACCAGCCTTGTTTGCTCATTTCTACAAATTACTATACAGAATATGTTTATGAAAAACTAGTAAGGAGTGCCCAGCACCTGGAGTGCTGGTATCTTCTCAGTCAGTGTCCAAGTAAAACAGGGCAATGGGAAAATAGAAAGTCAATCAACATTGAACTCTTTTGCAGAGACTCTTTTGCTGACAGTCCTAAAAACAGCCATGATGAAGAATTCTGGAGAAGCCTAGTTAAGACTTTTCTGTGGAGGAAGGGGGTGATACTTCAATACAAGGAGAACAGAAGGGAGGCATAGGAGGAGGCTTGATAAAGTGGGTTGAAATCAAGGGAAAAGGACAGCGTCCTGGAGAAGGGTGGCCTCAAGCAAGGAGCCAGGCCCAGGAATGGAGATCAAAGTGCATTGGCCTGGGAAGGGGTCCCATGAAAACAGTCATGGCTAGGAAGGGGAGGGAGGGGAGAAATGGGTATGGGTGGTACTTGGAGAGGAGGGCTCAATGCCCAGGTCCACTGATATGTGTGAGGGTTGGGAAGCAGTGCCCAGGCTGAGGGAGGCTAAAGGGTTCAGAGAAAAAGGGAAGGTCTACATTTTCCGAAAGAGAGCCTGCAGGGCCAAAGTCCAGGTCCAGTCCCTTGGCCCTGGTGAGCACCCTGGTAAAGGGATTAGGAATAGGAGCACCACAGGGACAGTGACAACAGGAGGTCCCAAGGAGGGCACAGCAGGAAGTGCCAGAGGATGACTGTTGATGGTGGGAGCAGGACTTTAGCAGGGATACCAGGCTAGGAACCTAGAGGAGGGCCCAATCCTGAAAGATCAGGGATGGGTGAGGCCTGGGCAGGGAGGCAGCACTAGGGTTCTGCCATGCAGGGAAGCCAAATGGAGCAGGGAAGCAGACAAAACAAGGGGTAAGCACAGAGCAAGAAGAGCCACCAGAGGCTCAAGTGAGGAGACAGGCCAGAGAATCAAGAGAAAAGGGCCAGGGCTGGGGCCGAGGGATCAGGACAGTGGACATGGCAGAGGAGGGAAGGCAGGGGATACAGGGGATACAGCGATGGGGAAGCAAGCTTCAGCCACAGGGCCATTGCCAGGACTCAGTTTTCCAAGAGTAGGACCAAGGGCCCTGGGATAGCAAGAGGCCCAGGCTAGGGATAGGGCTCTGTTTCTCATGAGATACCCTGCCCAGACAGGAGCCTGGCAAAGGATGAGGCCCATGAGAAAGATGATGGGAGGGCAGGGGGGGTATCATGGTGGGTGCTGAGAGGGACAAGAGCCAATACCGAAGCCAGGATCCCAGGCAAGGGACTGATCCCACCAACAGAGCATTAGAATTCTAGGAACAGGAGCCCAGCAATCCAGGGGAAATCAGAGTGGAAGGAGAGAAAGGGTTGGTGCTAGGATGTGGAAACAGAGGTCAGAGCAATGGGCACCCAGTGGAGTGCACTATGGGACCCAAGCAAAGGACCCCAGGTAGTCCCCAATGTGAAGTGACAGCTTGCGATGCTATGCAACACGAGGAATACAGTCTGGGCCTCATTTAAGCATCGAGTTCTGGAACCTGGAGTGCAAAACATCAGGGTTATGGAGGACTGGGTGGGGTAGGGGCATCATGCAAGGCTATATGGTAGGGGAGGAAAGGGAGATTATCATGCAGGGCAAGGTCAGCGGATGGCTAAAGTCCACTGCCAGGTGTCAAGGTTTGGAAGGCAAACGGGGTCCAGACAAGGGGCAGTGCTGGGTTTTCCATAGAGAGCCTTCAGGGATCAGGGGCCAGCTAATTCAACTCCTCTACCCCAGGTGAGTAGAACCTCACCGAGAGACCAGGACCAAAGGAGGGTCAAAGGACGGCATTGTGAGGGGATATCTTGTGTCTGGAATTGGGAGCGGGGTTAGTGTGGAGCCAGGATCCCTTTGAGGATCCCAGACTAGGGAGAAATAGAGGGAGGTGAGGGTCTGGGCAGTGCCAGGATACCACAGTATAAGGGGAACAAAGGGGAGGTACAGAAGGGGGCCCAAACAATGGGCAGAAAATCAAGGGACAGGGACAGGATCCTCGAGAAGGGCAGCCAGGGATTCAAGTAAGAGACGAGGCAAAAAAAATGGAGAGCCAAGTGGCAGGACCAAGGCTGGTTTCTCGTGTAAATGGACAGGGCTGGGGAGGAGAGGGAGAATAGAAATGGGATAGGGTGGTGCAGGGAGAAGAGGGCTCAAAGACCAGGTTCACTGCTGGGTGTCAGGGATGGGGAGTAGGGTCCAGGCTGATGGAGGCCAAAGGGCCCAGGCAAAGGGCAGGGCTACATTTTCCCAAAGGGAGCTCCAAGGGCCAAAAGGCCAGTCAAATCCCCGGCTCTGGTGTGTATCCTAGTAAAGGGATCAGGAAAAGGGTCATAGCAGGGACAGGGAAAACAGGAGGTCCAAAGAAGGACACAGCAGAATAAGCCAGAGAATGTGTGTTGTTGAGTTGGGGGCCAGAACCCCAGCAAGGAGACCAGACTAGGGACCCAGATGTGGTCCCATGGCAGCCAGCACAGAGCAGGGAAGGGCCGGACTGGGCAGGCAGGCAGCACTAGGGTTCTTCAAGGAAAAATTGGCCCAAGCGAGGGGCGCAAAGTCAAAGTCAAAGGATGCTGGGAACAAGAAGGGGCACTAGAGGCTCCAGGGAGAAGCCAGGCCAGATAATTCAGAGCAGAGGGCCAATGCTGAAGCAGGGGATTCAGGATAGTATACAGGGCTGGTGAGGGAAGGCAGGGGATCTGAGAAGTGACAGGCAGGCTCAAGTCCCAGGGCCACTGCCAAGTGTCCAAATTCTCTTTAGGGCGAAGGGTCAAAGGGGCCCAGGCAAGGGGAAGGGCTCTGTTACCATGAGGTTCTTCGGCCCAGATGAGAATCCAGGGCCATTGAACGGGCAAATGGGGCCTGGCAAGGGACGGGGCACAGGAAGAGGGCAATGGAAAGGCATGGCACAGGGTCGCAGTGAGTGTGGAGAGGGTCCACAGACAGGACCCAAGCAAAAAGCCCTGGCACAGGTTCATCTGACCAACCAAAAATGAAAGACCCAAATGGCAGGAGGCTCCAGGGTGTGCCCAGGTAAGACACAAGGGGATGGGAAGAAAGGGGTGGCACAAGAAGGAGGAGTCAGCTGGAAGCACAGAGCAAACCAAGAGAAGCATGGTAGGGGGCCAAAAACAGAATGACACCAGGCAAAGCCATATGATGCCATGGGACATCATGGCAGTCATGTAGTCAGGGGCTCAGTTGAAGGTTCAGGGTCAGGGGGGCTGGGTTGGGTTTGTACCAGCATTGAAGGCCAGAGGGCAGGTGAGGGAAGGGAGGGAATGGTGCAGGGCATATCTGGTGCAAAGCACACTTCCCCTTCCAGGTTTCAAGTTTCTGGTAGTGAGGAAAATCAGGTGAGGTTCAGGGCTGTTCTTCCACAAGGAGATTTTGGGACATAGAGGCCAGTAGTCTGCCCTGGGTGAGTAGATACTTAGAGAGGAATAAGAAGCAAAGGAGGGCCAAAGGAGGGGACTGAGGAAATGACTTTCGTCTGGACATTGGGGGGAGTTGGTGAGGAGCAAGGACCAAATCAAGGAGCCCAGTCTAAGCAGAAGAAGTGGAGGGAAGAGTCCAGGCAGTGCCAGCGTACAATAGCAGAAGGAAAACAGAGGAGAGGCATATCAGGGCCCTGAGTAAGGGGCCTTAAATCAAGGTGCATGAGCAAGGTCCTCAAGCAGGGCGGTCAGGCTCTCTGTTCTCTCTAGGAATAGAAAGCCAAGTGCTAGAGCCAGTGCCAGGGCTTATGACAATGGACAGGGCTGTTGAGGGGAGGGAGTGAAGAGAGGGAGCTGGTGGAGCAAAGGAGGGAGGTTCAAGGCCCAGGCACAGTGCAGGGTGTCATTGTTCGTGAGCAGGGCCCAGGCTGAGTGAGGCCAAATGGCCTATGCAAGGGGAAGAGCTATGTTTAACAAAATGGAGCCCATGGGGCCAAGAGGCCAAGTCCAGCCTCCTGGCCTGGGTGAGTATCCTGGGAATGGATCAGGAAAAGGGGTCTGGCAGAGACTGGGATGAAAGGAGGGCCAAAGGAGGACACAACCTAAAGGGCCAGAGGACTGGTGTGGTGAAATGTGGGCCAGAATACAAGCAAGGATTCCAGATTAGGGACCAAAAGGAGGGCCCAGGTCAGGGGAGAAAAGGGAAGGGCGGGGCCAGTAAGGTGGGGCTGCACTAGGGTACTGCAGTACAGGGAATCCAAGGGGAGCAGGGAAGCAGCCCTGGCGAAGAGGTCCACACACCAATCCCAGGGAAACACTGAGCAAGAAGGGCCACCAGCAGCTCAAGCGAGGAGCAGGGCCAGGGAATGAAGAGCCAAGAGCTGGGGTAGGAGCCTCAGATAAGTGGACAAGGGTGGAGAGAGAAGGCAGGTGATCCAGAAGGGTGGAGGCAGGCTCCAAGCCCAGGGCCACTGCAAGGTTTCAGGGTTCTGGAGACAGACCAAGGGCCCAGGGAGAGCAAAGGACCCAAGCCAGGGGAAGGGCTCTGTTTCCTATAAGACGCACAGGCACAGATGAGAATCCAGGGCCAGGGACTGGGCAAAGTTGGCTGGCAAGGGAAGGGGGACAGGAGAAAGGCAATGGCAGGGCATGGCATCAGGTCTTGGTAGGTGCTCAGAGGGGCAAGACCCAGGACCCAAGCCAGCAGTCCAGAAAAGGGACCCACCCGACCGTTCTTGAATGAGAGACCCAAAGAGAAGGAGACCCACAAGCGCCAGAGGAATTTCTGAGGGGAAGGCGAAGAAGAGGTTGCATGAGGACAAAGACAGAGAAAAGCACAAGGAACCTGGGGAGCCCGCTGGGAGGCACAAGCAAGAGGCCCCCAGGTCCGACCCAATGCAAAGAGACTCCATGCCATGCTAAAGGACATGAGGAAAGGGGTCAGGGGTTCAGGCAAGCAGCCAGGTCCTGGGACTAGAGCGCAACAGACCAGGGTTAGGGAAGGCTAGTTTAAGGTTGGGACAGCATGCAAGGCGAGAGGGCACTGGAGAGGAGGGTATTTCTCAGGGCTGGGTTGGAGCAAGTCACATGTTTACTGCCAGGCACCAAGGTTCAGGCAGTAAAGGGGACACAGGTGAGTGGCAGGGCTGTGTTTCCCACTAGGAGCATTCAGGGTGCAGATGCCAGCCAATTCTGCTCCTCTGCTCCAGGTGAGTAGATCCTCAGAGAGGTACCTGGACCAAAGGAGGGCAAAAGCAGGTACTGTGAGGTGATACCTGTGGTGCAGAGTTTGCTGTGGGGGTCAGTGGACATCCAGGACCCATTTGAGGAGCCCAGGCTAGAAAGAAGCAAGGGAAGCAGAGGGTCTGGGCAGTGCCAGGATACCTCAGCATAAGGGGAACAAAGGGGAGTCACAGGAGCAGACCAGTAAAAGGGGCTTGAAACCAAGGGACAATGACAGGGTCCTCAAGAAGTGTGACTAGGGGCTCAAGCAAGGAGCTGGGCCCAGAAATAGAGAGCCAAGATCTAGCAACTGGGCCTGAGTGAATGAGAAGGGATATGGTTGTTCTGGGAGCTCTTATACTTTTCCTGCCTGGGTAGAGCTGACTGGCTCCTCCAGGTGAGAGGCCCTTCCCACCTTGGTGTCCAGGCTAGCTTGTGTTCTGCCTCAGCCCATGTAGAGGGGACTTGCCCCTCCAAGCAAGAGACACCTCCCACCTTGGTTTGTAGAAGGGGCTCCTATACAGCTGCAGCCAGCGTAACAGGGACTCGACCCTCCAGGCGGGAGACCCCTTTCACCTGGATGTCTGAGGGAATTCATATACCTCCACATGCAAGGTGGAGGGGACTCCACCCTCCAGGTGGGAGACCCCTCTCTCCTGGGTGTCTGCGGGAACTCCTATACTTCCTCAGGCAGGGTAGAGGGGACTCGCCCCTCCCCTCCAGGTAGAAGACGCTTCCCAACTGGGTGTCAGAGGAGTTAGTACACCACTCCAAACAGGGTAGAGGGTACTCACACCACCAGGCAGGAGACCCCTCTCACCTAGGTGTCTGGGGGATCTTGTATACTGCTGCAGCCATGTTAGAGGGGACTCACCTCTCCAGGCAAAGACCCCTCCCAACTGAGTGTCAAAAGGAGCTTATATACTGTCATAGCCAAGGTAGAGGGGATTCACCCCTCCAGTCTGGAGATGCCTCCCATTTGGATATCCTGGGAGATCTTATATTGCACCAGCTAAAGTAGAGGGGACTCACCCCCTCAGGTGGGAGGACCCTCCCACCTGAGCTGGGATGAGCTTGTATACCACCAAAGCCAGGGTAGAAGGGACTTGCCCCTCCAGGCGAGAGACCCCTCCCACTTGAGTGTCTGAGGAAGCTTGTATAACTCCACAGCTAGGGTAGAGGTGAATCACTGCTCTGGCGGGAGATTCTTCCTACCTGGGTGTCAGGGGGAGCTCTTATACTGCCACATTAAGGGTAGAGGGGATTTGCCCCTCCAGGCAGGATACACCTTCCACCTGGGTGTCAGGGGTGATCTTATGCTGCCATAGCCAGGGTAGAGGGGATGCGCCCCTCCAGGGTAGAGACCCCTTCCACCTGGGTGTCCAGGGGAGCTCCTATACTGCCCCAACAAGGGTAGGAAAAACTCGCCACTCCAGGCAGGAGACCCCTCCTGCCTGGGAGTCAGGGAGAGCTAGTATACTGCCACAGCCAGGGTAGAAGGGACTCACACCTCCAGGCGGGAGACCTCGACCACCTGGGTGGGTGAGGGAGTTCATATACCACTGTATCCAGAGTAGTGGGGATTCATCTCTCCCAACTGGGTGTCACAGGGAGCTCATATAACACCTTACACAGGGTAGAGTGTTTTTGCCCCTCCAGTAGGGAGACCCCTCCCACCAGGGCTTCAGGGGGAGCTCATATACTTTAGCAGCCAGGATAGAGGGGACTCACCAATCCAAATTGTAGACCCCTCTCACGTGGGTATGGTGGGGGGCAGCTCATATCGCCAAAGCCAGCGTAGAGGGGTATCACCCCTCCTTGCCACAAACCTCCTCCCACCTGGGAGTAGGGGGAGCTCCAACACCACTGCAGCCAGGGTAGAAGGGACTCAACTCTAGGCGGGAGACCCCTCTTACCTGGGTGTCTTGGGGAGCTTCTATATAGCAGCAGCCAAGGGAGAGCAGAGTCGCCCCTCCAGGTGAGTTACCCCTCCCATGTTGATGCCAGGGCAAGCTTGAATTCCACATTAGCCAGGGTAGAGGGGACTTGCCCCTCCAAGCGTTAGGCCCCTCCCACCTGAGCATTGGAGCGGAGCAGGTATACAGCTGCAGCCAGGGTAGCAGAGACTCACCTCTCCAGACAGAAGACCCCTTTGATCTGGTTGTCAGGGGGAGCTCTTATCCCACTACAACCATTGTAGATAAAACTTGCCCCTCAAGGCAAGAGACCCCTCCCTCCTGTGTGTGTGGGTGAGCTCCTATATCTCCAAAGCCAAGGTGGAGGGGACTCGCCCGCCCCTCCACCTGGGTGTCAGTGGGAGCTCCTATACCACCACAGGCAATGTCCAGGGGACTCTACCCTCCAGGCAGGAGACTCCTCCTGCTGAGACTCATAGCCAAGTAGGAATGATGCATGGCATTTTTTGGTTGAAAGGTGACACCAGCAAGCCATTGAGATGATATGATTATGTTAAGATCTGCATTTAATTGGATATTAGACCCCTGCTGTCTGCCTCAGCCGGCTACTTTGGAGCTCTGGCAGGACTCTGACTCCCAGAGAATTCCCATTGGTTGGGGAAAAGTGGTAGGAGGGATTTCCGGAGGAGGGACCTTCCTGTTGGTGTAGTGTGACCCAAGAGAATGCCGAGTGTGTGGTTCAGCATATTTCCTGGGAGCGTGCATGGCATTGGCGGGAGTTTCAGAAATGAAATTTGTTCCTGCTTGAGTGGCTCATGATTTTGTGCCCAGCCAGACTGAGGCAATTGGTGGCCCATGTGGGGGATGCCTGAAGCTCGGAGGTAAGCAAAATTGCTCGCCCCTGATGGAAGACGAGAGAATGGGTGACCATTTCAAAAAACAGTGTGTTCTTGTTTTGATTTATTTTGTTTTTGTTTCAAGCTGCCTATCCCTAGAACTTTCTCAGGCAAAATGGGAAAAATGATTGGCTCAAGGTTTGAAGTTGTTCGGCTCTGAGGAAGAGAAAATTGATACAATGATTTTTTGTTCCGTTTTCATTTCATTCTGTTTTGGTTTTGTTTTTTGTTATATTATTGGGTTGCATTATCCTTATAGTAGATTAGAAATTAGTTAAAAAACAAACTGAAAGAGTGTGAAGTAAATTGTTAGAGGTCCAGACTATGGTAGAAAACATGTTAGATCAAGCAAAAGAGAAGGTCTCTCGAGCTAGTCAGATATAGGAAGAAAATTTAAAGGAAGAAAGCTTAGAGGATAAACAACTATCAGGGGGGAAGCTACAACAGGAGGTTGTTACTAACTCTGTTCTATCACCAGAGGGCGTAATTCAACCACCAGCTCCATCTATAGAGACAGCTGAGTGGCCCTCAACCCCCGTAGTTGATAGATGGAATCCTGAGGCAGAACCGCAAAGATTAGCATGCCCTGTACTTGAGCAGGCAGGAGGGCAACGAATTCACTGTGCTTTAGATTTCAAAACAGTGAAGCAGTTAAAGGAGGCTGTAACAACCTGTGGTCCACAAGCACTCTTCACTGTAAGCATGGTCGAATCCATTACCAACTTGGACATGATGCCAGTAGATTGGACTAACATGTGTAAATCTGTGCTAAATGGAGGACAGTATTTGTTATGGAAGGTTGCCAATCAGGAATTTTGCATGGAGATAGCTAGGTGAAATGCAGCAGCCGGTTACCCTCAAAGAAATCTAGATATGTTGTTTGCAAAAGGACCTTATGAGGGTCAATGGCAATAAATTGAATACGATCCTGCTATATATGCACAAATTGCTTCAGATGCAGTTAGGGCATGGAAGACTTTACAAGGACATAGAGATTTACAAGGTCAATTATCTAAGGTAATAGAGAGACCTCATGAACCTTACGCTGAATTTGTATATAGGCTTATTCAAACAGCTGACAGAATTTTGGGGGATACAGAACAAGCAATGCCATTAATAAAACAACTGGCTTATGACCAAGCAAATTGTTACTGCAGAGAGGTCATTAGACCATGGAGACATGAAGATTTAAACACATATATTACATTATGTAGACACATTAACGAACAAGGGCAAGTCTTGGCAGTTGCAGTACAACAGGCTTTAGATGCCAGGCCAAAAACATGCTACAATTGTGAACAAACAGGACATTTTAAAAGGAGTTGCCCCAAGGGAGGAGGGTTTAACAAAGTTAGGTATCAAAGGAATAGAATACCGGGTATTTGCTTACGATGCTGTAGAGGGAGACATTGGGCTAATGAATGCTGTTCTCAAACCACCATAGAGGGTAATTCACTATCAAAAACGGAAAAGGACCAAGTGTTTAACCATGATATTGTGGAGAAAGACATCAGGCTCCATTCCGAAAAAACGGACTGGGGGGCCCAATGCTCTGGGGCCCACAACCACAAATATATGGGGCAATGGAGGAACCCAGAAACACCATCAGGGTAGTGCCCAGGACACATTATCCATTAAATCCCTCATCAGACAAACCAGAGGGAGCGCAGGGTTGGACATCTGTGCCTCTGCCAGAGCAGTACTAACTCCAGAGATGGGAGTTCAAATCATTCCCACAGGAGTAAAAGGACCTCTTCCCCAAGGAACAGTAGGCTTATTATTGGGACACAGTTCTTCTACACTAAAAGGACTTATGATAAGTCCTGGGGTAATTGATCCCGATTATGAAGGTGATATAAAAATTATAGCTAGTTCTCCAAGAGGTATATCAGTATTTTCACCAGGAGATAGAATAGCACAGTTATTAAAAATACCCAGCCTACATGATAAATTTTCCAGTTGTACTGTAGAAAGAGGTTCCAGGGGATTAGGCTCCATAGGTGTGGACTGAGCTATGCTGTCTTTAAATTTAGATTCTCGCCCAATGCTAAAACTAAATATTCAAGGACATGAATTTAATGGGCTACTGTACACAGGTGCTGACCTTAGCATCATCTCTCGTCAAGAATGGCCAAAACATTGGCCATTACAACAAGCCACTCAAATGCTTTGAGGTCTAGGAGTGGCAACTAATCCCCATAGAAGTGCAATGGTATTAGATTGGAAGGATCCTGAAGGATGTGAGGAAACTATTTAGCTACATGTATTGGATCATCTTCCTATAAATTTATGGGAACGAGTTGTCCTAGATCAATTAGGTTTGACATTAACAAATAACATCAATCCTAACGTGCCCACTACTAAGGCTAGAAAAGGTTTTAGGAAAGAAAAAAAGATTAGGAAAACAAGAACAAGGTATAGCAGCACCAATTCAAATAGATCAAAGAATAAATAGACATGGATTGGGTTTTCAGAAGGGGCCACTGATACAATCAAAATTACTTGGAAATCAGAAACACCAGAATGGGTTCCTCAGCGGCCCCTGACTAAAGAAAAGGTACAAGTAGCCCATGACCTGGTCAAACAACAATTAGCGGAGGGACATATACAACCTTCTGTATCTCTCTATAATACTCCCATTTTTGTCATTAAAAAGAAATCTGGTAAATGGAGATTATTGCAAGATTTAAGAGCCATTAATAATGAGATGGTTATTATGGGACCTACTCAATCGGGGATTCCCCAGTTGTCTGCTTTGCCAAAAACCTGGTATGTTTTAGCTATAGATATTAAAGATAGCTTTTTTTCAATTCCAATTCATCCTGAGAATAGTCTACGTTTTGCATTTACTATCCCTGAACTGAATCATGAAGGTCCTGATCAGAGATATGAATGGAAAATTCTCCCTCAAGGGATGGCTAACCACCCAACAATGTGTCAAATTTCTGTTAAAAACCAATCCAGCACTTAGAAATCAAAATCCCGAACTACAAATATTTCACTATATGGATAATGTATTATTGGCACATACAGGATTGCCTGTAGCCCTTAGTTTGGGCAATGTTTTAGCAGATAAATCTTCACATAACACACATATTTTCTCCACAATAGAAGAAGCTATAAATTTTCATAAATGGTTCCATGTCAATGCTAATACTTTACAAAAGCATTTTAAAATAACTAAGGAACAAGCCAGACATATAATAAAACAATGTCAAAATTGTGTGACCTTTTTACGACAAGTTAATCTTGGAGTCAATCCTAGAGGATTGATACCTAACCATATTTGGAAGATGGACATCACACTCTTGTCAGAATTTGGAAAATTCAAATATTTGCATGTTACAGGTGATACTTCTTTTAGATTTTTGATGGGCTCCCTTCATGCTGGAGAAAAAAAAAAAAACTAAGGATATTATGGCTCATTGCTTACAAAATTTTGCCACTGTGGGCGTTCCAAAACAGTTAAAAACAGGTAATGGTCCTGGTTATACTTCTACCTCTTTTAAACAATTTTGCTCATCATTTGGCATTACTAACATAACAGGAATTCCATACAATCCTCAGGGACAAGGCATAGTTGAAAGAGCTCATCAAACTATTAAAATGTACTTATTAAAGCAAAAAGAGGGAATTGGAAAGGGGTATATATTCCCCAAAGATAAACTTAAAATAACCCTTTTTACTCTAAATTTTTAATTTTGATTCTTCAGGACTTTGTGTTGTGGAAAGACATATGTAACCAAAAAATGTACATAAGCCTAAGGTACTTTTTAAGGATATTCTAACAGGACAATGAAAAGGTCCTGACCCAGTGATTGTCTGGAGTCGGGTTCTGTTTGTGTGTTTCCACAGGGAGAACAGCAGTTGATTTGGATTCCAGAGAGACTAATCAAAGCGATTTCTACAGACCAAAAGAAGATGATTTGACTCAAATCCATAAGAGCTGATATCCAGAGCTCCAGCTTGGCTATTCTTACATCTGCGACAGTGATTAACCAGGATGCTTTTTTCAATATCTATTTTATTATTGACTTTTCCCATATCATAAATTTCTATTTTATTTTTGAGCTCATACAGACCTAGGTTAATGCTTTTCTGATCAGTTTAATTTTTTGACAGTGGAGTTTTTAAACATTGCAATGGAGATTTCACCTGTGTAAAGCTACAAGGCCTTTACTATTGTCTTATGTGTTGTATGTTATGTGTGCACACTTCTGTTTTGTGTTGTATGTCTATATGTGCGTATGTCCATAGATCATATATGAGGAGTGCTCATGAAAAAATGGACCCAACTATTTTTTATTATTCACGTGATTTAAATGGTTTGACTTTAATTGGGTAAACAGCTGTTGATGATTGTTTTAATATGTGAACAAATAAGGAAGTTAACAGATCTGTTTGTTTACTTTCACCTTTCCTTTGCATTATATTTAATAATTCTTTTCAGAATAATGTAAATTGTTCAGAAAATTGTTTTCTTAGTGCCTGTTGGAATGTTACATAATTTTTTTTTAGCCTTCATTGTCAGAATTCCTACCTTCATCCCAGTGCCGGTGAAGACAAAGATAAAACCAAACTATAACTTCTTTGATAGCTATCACAGTAAACTGTATAAACTGATGCATCAATGAATAATAACTAAACATGTAATGCTCAATCTAGGAGTCAATTTATTTTGGGAGGAAATGGACATATTTATAGATTCCTCTGCTTTGAACTGCTTGCAGAACTTGCCTGGACTATGTATCACTTGTATGCATTGTGAACTATCTGTTGGTGCAGAGAGTTGTGGTAGTGTTGGCGTATCTTTGCTGATGGTGTCACCCAACTGGGTGTCAGGAGAGCTCCTGTACTGCAGCAGACAGGGTAGAGAGGACTTGTCCTTCCCAATGGGAGACCTCTCCCACCTGGGTGTGGAGGAGCTCATATACCACTCCAGCCAGTGTAGAGGGTACTTGCTGCATCAGGCAAGAGACACCTCCCACCAGGGTGTCAGGGGGAGGTTGAATACTGCCACAACCAGGGTAGAGGGGACTCACATCACCAGGCAGGAGACCCTCTCCCACCTCATTGTCTGGGGGATCTTGTCGACCACCACAGCCAAGTTACAGGGGACTCGCCTCTCCAGGAGAAGATCCCTCCCACATGGGTGTCAGGGGAGCTCATATACCACTGCAGCCAGGATAGAGGGGCCTCACCCTTCCAGATGGGAGATGTTGCTTCCATGGGTGTACTGGGAGTTCTTATACAGCACCAGCCAAAGTAGAGTGGACTCGCCCCTCCAGGTGGGAGAACCCTCCCACCTGGGTGCTGGGGTGAGCTTTTATACCATCAGAGCCAGGGTAGAGGGACTTGCCCCTCCAGGCGGGAGATCCCTCCTACCTGGGTGTCTCGGGAAGTTGTATACCTCCACAGCTAGGGTAGAGGGAATTCGCTACACTAGGAAGGGGATTCATTCTACCTGGGTGTCATGGGGAGCTCTTATACTGCCACAGCCAGAATAGATGGGATGCACCCCTCCAGGCGGGGGACCCCTTCCACCTGGGTGTCCAGGGGAACTCCTATACCACCACTAGAAGGGTAGGGGAAACTTGCCACTCCAGTCGGGAGACCCCTCCCACCTGGGTGTCAGGGGGAGCTAGTATACTGCCCCAGCCAAGGTAGAGGGGACTTGCCCCTCCATACTGGGGACCCCTCCCACGTGGGTATATTGGGGGGGATCTCATATATCACCATAGCCAGAGTAGAGTGGCCTCGCCCCTCCTTAGAAAGACCCCTCCCACCTGGGTGTCAGGGGAATCTCATATACTGCAGCAGCCAGGTAGAGTGTACACACTCCTCCAGGCAAGAGACTCCTCCCATCTTGGTGCAACGTAGATTTTGTATTCCACCTTAGCCAGGGTAGCAGGGACTCACCCCTTCAGGCAGGAGACCCTTTTCATCTGGTTGTCAGGGGGAGCTCTTATCATTGTAGAGGAGACTTGGGGCAAGAGATTTTTCCACCCCGGGTGTGGGGGGGAGCTCCTATATCTCCAGAGCCAGGGTGGAGGGGACTTGCCCCTGAGGCAGGAGAACCCTCCCACCCGGATGTCAGTGGGAGCTCCGATACCTCCACAGGCAATGTCCAGGGGACTTTACCCTCCAGGCAGGAGACTTCTCTCACTTGGGTGTCAGCAGAGCTCCTATACTTCAGCAAACAGGGTTGAGTGGACTTGCCCCTCCAGGCGGAAAACCCCTCCCACCTGAGTGTCTCAGAGAGCTTGTATACCACCTTAGCCAGGGAAGAGGTGACTTACCCCTCCAGATGGGAGACCGCTCCCACTTGGGTATCAAGGGGAGCTCATATACCACTGCAGCCAGTGTAGCGGGTTCTTGCTGCACTATCCGAGAACCCCTCCCACCAGGATATCAAGGGGAGGTTGTATACTGCTACAACCAGGGTAGAGAAGACTCGGCTCTCCAGGCAGAAGATCCCTCCCATCTGGGTGTCAGTGAAACCACTGCAGCCAGGGTAGAGGATACTCAACCCTTCAGGCGGAGACCCCTCGCATCTGGGTGTCTGACTCCTCCCACCTTAGTGTCAGGGGAGCTCCTACACCACAGCAGGATAGAGGGAGACCCCTCCCTCGTGGGTGTCTGGGGAACTGTATATGCCGCAGCCAGGTTAGATGTGACTCGCTTCTCTGTGCGAAAGACTCTTCCCACCTGGGTGTCAGGTGGAGCTCATATACCCCAACAGCCAGGGTAGAAGCGACTTGCACCTCCAGGCCGGTGACACCTCCCATTTGGGAATGGGTGTAACTCCTATACTGCCTTGACAGGGTAGAGAGGACTCGCTCTTCTAGGCCAAAGAACCCTCCCACATTGGTTTCAGGGGAACTCATATACCGCCACACACAGGAGAGAGGGGACTCACCACTTCATGCAGGAGACCTCTCCACCTGGGTATCTGAGGGAGCTTGTATACATCCGCAGCCAGGGTAGAGGAGACTTGCTGCTCCACTTCTGAGACCCTTCCCACCTGTGTGTCATCGGGATCTCCTATATGGACACAGACAGGCTAGAGGAAACTTGCTCCTCCAGGCGGGAAACCCCTCCCACCTGGGTGTGTGGGGGGAGATACTAAACCTCCACCAAAAGAGTAGAGGGGACTCGCCTCTCCAGGTGGGAGAACCCTCCCACCTGGGTTTCAGGCAGAGCTCTTATGCTGCTGCAGCCAGGGTAGAGGGGGCTCGCCCCTCCAGGCCTGAGACCTCTTCCACCAGGTTTCTGAGCAAGCTCCTATACAACCACAGGCAGTGTAGAGGGGACTCTACCCACAATGCAGGAGACTTCTCAAACCTGGTTATCATGGGAACTCCTAAACTGCAGCAGCCAAGCTAGAGGGGACTCACCACTGCAGGCGGGAGACCCCTCCCATCTTGGTGTCCAGAGAGCTCTTATATGACACCAGCCAAAGTAGAGGGGACACATCCCTCTAGGCGGGAGACTCCTCCCACCAGTGTGTCAGGGGGAAGTTGTATATCACCTTAGCCAGAGTAGAGGGGAATTGCCCCTCCATGCGGGAGACACTTCCCACCTGGGTGTCTAGGGGAGGTGGTATATGGCGAAGCCAGGGTATAGGGGATTTGTTGCTCCAGGCGGGAGACCCCTCCCACCTGGTTGTCCCAGGGAGCTTAAATACCACAGCAGCCAGCGAGACCCCTCCCACCAGGGTGTCCAGGGAGCTCTTATATGGCACCAGCCATAGTAGAGGAGAATCGTCTGACCAGGCGGTAGACTCCTCCCACCTGGGTGTCTGGGTGAACTTGTATACCTCCTCATCCTTGGTACAAGGGACTCACTTCTCCAAAAGGGAGACCCTTCCCAACTGGGTGTCATGGAGGTAGCGGGAATTCCTATATCCCACTGCAGCTAGGGTTGAGGGGAATTGACCTTCTAGGCTGGAAACCTCTCCTGCCTGGGTGTTCAGGGAGAGCTGCTTTACCGCCACAGTGTGGAGAGGACTCGCCCCTCCAGTCAAGGGACCTCTCTAACCTGGGTGTCAGGGGAGCTCCTATACTGCAACATCCAGGGTAGAAAGGACTCACCAATCTAGGCGGGAGACCCCTCCCATCTGGGTGTTTGCTGGAGGAAGCTCATATACCTCAGCAGCCAGGGTAGCAGGGACTCGCCCGTCTATGCGGGCAACCCCTCCCACCTGGATGTCAGGGGGAGCTCATATATCTCTATAGCCAGGAGAGTGGGGACTCACCCCTACAAGCAGGAGACCCCCCCACCTGGGAGTACAGCAGAGCTCCTATACCTCCACAGCCAAGGTAGAGGGGACCCACCCCTCCACTCAGGTGACCCCTACCACCTGGGTGTTTGGAGGAGCTCCAATAACTCCACAGTCAAGGTACAGGGGACTCGCCCCTACAGGAGGGAAACCCCTCCCACCTGGGTGACAAGGGGAGCTCCTATACTGCCACCGCCAGTGTAGAGGGGTTGGCCTCTTTAGGCGGGAGAGCCCTCCAACCTGGGTATTCTTGGAGAAAGATCTATAAGAATAGAGCACAAGCCAGGGTAGAGGGGACTCGCATCTCCAGGGGGAGACCCTTCTTATCTGAGTGTAGGGGGGTGTCTTGCATACCGCCTTAGCCAGGTTAGAGGTGACTTGCCCCTCCAGGCGAAAATCCCCTACCACCTGGGTGTCTGGAAGAGCATGTACACAGCAGCAGCCGGGGTAGAGGGGACTCTACCCTCCAGCCGAGACACCCCTTCCAATGAAGTGTCAGGGGAGCTCCATTACCACCACAGCCAGGGTAGAGTGGATTCACTCCTCCAACCAGGAGACTTCTCCCACCTAGTGTTGGGTGGGGGGGCTCATATCCCGCCCAAGCCAGGGTAGAAGGGACTCGGCCCTCCATGAGGGAGATCCCTCCAACTTGAGTGTCTGGGGGTAGCTCATAAACCCCAGAATCCAGAGTAGAGGGTACTCGCCCCTTGAAGTGGGACACCCCTCCCAACTGGGTGTTGGGGGAGCTCATATACCACTTCAGGTAGGTTAAAGTGGACTCTCCCCTACAGGCAAGAAACCCCTCCACCTGAGTGTCGGGGAGAGCTCCTATACCTAGGCAACCATACATAGTAAAGGTGCTGGCACCTTCAGGCAAGAGACCCCTCCAGCCTGAATATGGGGTGGGGCTCGTATACCACAGCAGCCAGGGTAGAATGAACTTGCCACCTGGGTGTCTGGGGGGAGCTCTTACACTGCTGAAGCCAAGATAGAGTGAACTCGCCCCTCCAGACAGGAGACTCCTCCCACCTGGGTGTCATGGGGAGCTTGTTTACCAGCTTAGCCAGGGTAGAGTGGACTCCCAACTCCAGGCGGTAGACCCCTCCCACCAGGGTGTCAGGGGGGAGCTCCTATACCATGGAAGCCAGGATATAGGTTATATGTTACTGAGGCAGGAGATCTATTCCACCTAGGTGATAAAGGGAGCACTTATACAGCTGTAGCCAGCATATAGGGACTTGCCCCCCCAAGCTGGAGATGCTCCCACCTGGGTGTTGGAGGGGGATAGTATACCCCCGCAGCCAGGTAGAGGGAACTCGCTCCTCCAGGCTGGAGACCCCTCCCATCTGTGTAACAAGGTGGGGGAGCTCTTATACCACTGCATCCAGGGTAGTGGGTACTGGCCCATCCAGACAGGAAACCCCTCCCACCTGGGTCTCCCTGGGAGCTTATATATCACCTTAGCCAGGGTAGAAAAGACTCACCCCTCCAGGCAGGAGACCATTCCTTCCAGGATGTCAGGGAGAGCTCTTATACCACAGCAGCCAGGGTAGAGGGGAATCGCTGCTACAGGTGGAAGACCCCTCCCACCTAGGTGTTGCAGGAAGCTTGTATACCAAGTTAGCCAGGGTACAGGGGATTGGAGTTGTGAATTCCCTCTACCTTGGCTGTGGTGGTATATGGGGAGAAAGAGGAGTAAGAGGAATAGGTGGCACAGGGAGAGGAGGGCTCATGGCCCAGATTCACTGCAGGGTGTCAGGATTGAGGAGCAGGGCCCAGGATGAAGGAGGCCAAAGCCCCCAGGCAAGGGGCACTGCTACCTTTTCCCAAAGGAAGACCACAGGGCCAAACATTCCAGTTCCATTCTCTGGCCCTGATGAGCATCCTGGGAAAGGAATCTGGAAAGGAGTCCAGCAGGGACAAGGACAACAGGAGGGACAAAGGAGGGAACAGCATGAAGGGCTGAGAGAAGGGGGTTTGTGGGGGTGCAGGTCAGAACCACAGAAAGGAGCCAGGCTAAGAGATCTAGAGGAGGGCCCATGCTAGGGGAGAGCAGGGAAGGGTGGGGCCTACCAGGCAGGGGCTACACTAGGATTCTGAGATGCAGAGAACACAAGGAGAGTAGGGAAGCAGCCCCAGTGAGGTGGACAGTTCAAGTCCAGGGAAGCACGGAGCAAAAGGACTCCCAGAGGATCAAGAGAGGAGCCAGTCCAGGGAATGGAGAGTCAAAGGCCAGCATTGGAGCAGGGTCTCAGGACCATGGACAGGGCTGGGGAGGGAAGGCAGGGGAAATTGCAGGGTGAAGGCATGCTCCATGCCCAGTGCCATTGCCAGGTGTCAGGGTTCCTGGTGCTGCCCCAAGGGCCTAGGAAGAGCAAGTAGCCCAATCTAGAGTCAGTGTTTTGTTTCCTATAAGGCACCCTGGCCCAGATGAAGATCAAGGCGAGGGACCAGGCCAAAGGGACTAACAAGGTAAAGTGGCCAGGTGAAGTGCGATGTGAGGGCACAGAGAGGAGTCGCTGTGGGTGCAGAGAGGGGAAAGAGTCAGGACCCAATCAAGGAGCCCAGGTAAAGAACTGACCTCACCAAAAGGTATTAGGAACCCAATGAGCAGGAGGCCCCTGCTCCAGGAAAAAGTGCTAGGGGAAGGAGAGGTAGGATCCCTACTAGGATGAGGAGAGAGAGGGCGGTGAAAAGGGCACAGAGGGGAGCGAGCTTGGGGGCCAAATAAAGGGGCACCCACGTTAGACATGACAGGACAGACACAACAATTGAAACCACAGAAAGCAACAAAACCCGAGTTATGCAGTAAGGAGCTCAGGCCGCCAACCATGCTAGGGACTGTAGGGCAAATGTTTAGCGTGAGGAAGGCTGAGTTGGCTTGGGGCAGCTTGCAAGGCTAGGGCAGGAGAGGGAAGGGAGCTGATCACCCAGGGTAAGGTCATCACTAGGCCCATGTCCATTGCCAGTTATCAAGTTTGGACAGCAAAGGGGGCCCAGGAGAGAGGCCAGGGCTGTGTTGCCCGTAGGGATCCTTTAGGGCCCAGAGGCCAGCCAATTTCACTTCTCTGCCAGGACCAAAGCAGGGCAATGTGAGGGATACTTTTGGTCCAGGATTAGGGGGGTGTTGGTGGGGAGCCAGCATCCATTGGAGGAGCCAAGGCTAGGGAAGCAGGGGGAGGGCAGGGTCCTGGCAATGATGAAATACCACAGTAGAAGGGGAGCAGAGGGGAGGAACAGTAGGGACCAAGCAATGGGCCTGAAACCAAGGAACAGGATCAAAGTCCTCAAGAAGGGCAACCAGGGACTCCAGAAAGGAGCCAGGCCCAAGAATGGGGAACCAAGTGCTGGGACCCGGTCCTGGGTCCTGTGAAACAGACAGGGATGGGGAGAGGAGAAAAGGGAGCAAGGGTAGTGGGTGGTGCAAGGAAAGGAGGGCTCAAGGCCTAGGTTCACTGTTGGGTGTCAGGATTGAAGAGCAGGGCCTGCGCAGATAGTCCAAAGTCCAAGGCAAGGGGCATAGCTACATTTTCCCAAAGGGAGCCCACAGGACCAAAAACCCAGTTCTGGTCCCCTGGACCTGGTGAGAATCCTGGGAAAGGGATCTTGAAAAGGGGTCCAGCAGGGACAGCGACAATAGGAGGAATAACGGATAGTACAGTGTAAAACGCCAGAGGAAGGGTGTTAATGGGGTGCGGTCCAGGACTCCAGAAAGGAGCCCAGGCTAGGCACCAACAGGAGGACCCAGGCCAGGAAAGGGCCGGGAAGTGCGAGGCTGGACAGGCAGGTGACAGTAGGGGTTCTGAGGTTCAGGGAAGCCAAGGGGAGTAGGGTACTGGCCCCAGCGAGGCCTGCAGTCCAAACTCAGGGAAGCATAGAGCAAGAAGGGCACCCAGAGGCTCATGCGAAGAGCCCGGCCAGGGGATGGAGAACCAAGGGCCAGGTCTTGGACAGGGGGCTCAGGACAGTGGACAAAACTTTGGAGGGATGGCAGAATATCTGGCAGGGGGCAGGCAGGCTCCTGGCCCAAGGTGACTGCCAGGTGAAAGGGTTCTGGATGCAGGACCAAAGGCCCAGAGAGAGCAAGGGGCCAGACAAGGGGCAGGACTCAGCTTCTCATAAGGTAGCATGGCCCATATGAGACTCCAGGGACAGGGACCTGGCAAAGGAGGACTGGCAAGTGAAGGCAGCCAGGAGGAGGGCAATGGGAAGTCAGGGCAGGGGGACTTGGTGGGTGCATGGGGGGGCAAGATCCAGGACCCAAGGCAGGTGCCCAGGCAAAGGACTCACCTGACCAACTATGGATGATTGACCCAAGAAGCAGGAGACCTGCAAGCTCCAGGGGAAAGCACAAGGGGAAGGGGAGGAAGGGCTGCACAAGGACAAGAAGACAGAGAAAAGCGCAACAGGATCCTAAGAGAGCATGCTGCCAGTTCCAAGAAAGGGGTCCCCAGGTGAGACCCAACAGGAAGAGAAGTCACATGAGTCACATGAGGAACACTGTCAGGAGCTCATGTGAGTGCCAGGCTAGGAGACCGAAGTGCAAAAGGTCAGGGTCAAGGAGGGCTGGGTTGGGGTAGGGGCAGCATGCAAGGCCAGAGGGCAGGGGAGGGAAGGGAGTGGATTTCTCAGGGACGGGTTGAAGCAAGTTGCAGGTTAACTGCCAAGACTCAAGGTTCAGGCAGCAAAGGGGATTCAGGCAAGAGGCAGAGCTGTATTTCCCATAGGGAGTCTTAAGGGTGCAGAGACTAGCCAAAATAGCTCCTCTGCCCAGGTGAGTAGATCCTCAGAGAGGAACCTGGACCAAAGGAGGGTCAAAAGACGGCATTGTGAGGGGATACCTGTCATATGGAGCTTGTGGGGGTAGTCAGTTGGCAGCCAGGACCCATTCTAGGAGCCCAGGCTAGGGAGAAGAAGAGAAGTGAAGGGTCCAAGCAGTGCCAGGATACCATAGCACCAGTGGAACAGACGAGAGGCACAGGATGGGGTCTATAAAAAGAGATCTGAAACCAAGGGAAGGGCAAGGGTCCTCTAGAAGTGCTGCCAGGGCCTCAAGCAAGGAGCCATGCCCAGTAATGAAGACCATGTAGTAGCACCTTGGGCAGGGTGAATGAAAATGGATATGGATGGGGAGGGGAGGGAGGGGAGAAATCTGAGAAGGTGGCACAGCAGGAGGATGGCTGAAGGCCCAGGTCCACTGCAGGGTGTCAGGATTGGGTAGCATGGCATGGGCTGAGGGAAGCCAAAGGGCCCAGACAAGGAGCAGGGCTACATTTTCTCAAAGGGACCCCAGAGGGCCATGAGGCCAGGTCAACTACCTGGCCTGAAGAGCATTCTGGGAAGGGAATCAGGTAAGTGGGCCTGGAAGAGACAGAAACGACAAGAGTGCCAAAGGAGGGCACAGTCTCAAGGGCCGCAGGATGTGTCTGGGGGGGCTGGATGCCAGGACCCCAGGAAGGAGCTAAGACAAGGGACCTAGAGGAGGGCCCAGGCCAGGGGAGAACAGGGAAGGGCAGAGCTAGTAAGGCATGGCTGCACTGGGGTACTTCAGTACAGGGAAGCCAAAAGGAGGAAAGAAATGGCTCCAGTGTGGGTCCCTAAGACAAAGCTCAGAAAAAAATGGAACAAGAAGGGCCACCAGAGGCTCAAGTGAGGAGCTAGGCAAGGAAATGGAGTCCCAATGGCCAGGGCTTGGGCAGGGGGCTTAGGATAGTGGACAAGAATTGGGAGAGAAGGCAGGGGATCCAGCAGGGTCACTACCAGGTGTCAGGGTTACTGGTGGAGGACCAAGCACCCAGAGAGAGTAAGTGGACCAGGCGAGGGGCAGGGCTCTGTCTTTTATAAGTTTCCCTGGCCCAGTTGAAAATCCATGGGGAGGGACCTGACAAAGGAGGCCTGACAATGGAAGGAGGCCAGAAGGATGGCTATGGGAGAGCACGGCCGGGGGTCATGGTAGGTGCATGGTGGGAGGAGAGAAGGACAGCAGCCAGGTGCTGAGACAAGGTACCCACCTGACTAACCTAGGACAAGGAACCCAAGGAGCAGAAGACTCATGTTCACCAGGGGAATTCGCAACGGGAAGGGAAGGACGAGCTTCACAATGACTGTGAGACAGAGGGAAGCTCAAGGGGCACCTAGGGTAGCCCTCTGGAGGGCCCAAGCAAGGGCCCCCATTTTACCCCAATATGTGAAAGGACATGAGGAAAGAGTCATGGGCTCAAGGGAGTACACAAGATGGGGACAGGAGTGTCAAGGGCCTGGATTATGGAAGGCTGGGTTGGAGTAGGGGTAACATGCAAGGCCAGAGGACAGGGGAGAGAAGGGAGGGGATTGTTCAGGGCTGGGTTGGAGCAAGTCCCATATTAACTGTGAGGCTACAAGTTTCAGGCAGTGAAGGGGACTCATGTGAGTGGCAGGAATGTGTTTCCTATAAGAGGCATTCAGAGCACAGATGTGAGCTAATTCTGTTCCTCTGCCCGAGTTGAGTAGATCCTCAGAGATGGACCTGGACCAATGAGGGGCAAGAGGGTACTGTGAGGGGATACCTGGCGTGCGGAGGTGGGGGGAGTTGGTGGGCTACAGGACCCATTTGATGAGACCAGGCTGGAGTGAATAGGAGTAGCTGAGGGTCCGTGCACTGCCAGGATGCCTCAGCATGAGGGGAACAGAAGGGAGTCACAGAAGGGAGCTGGCAAAAGAGGCCTAAAACCAAGGGATAGAAACCAGATACTCAAGAAGGGCATCCAGGGGCTCAAGCAAGAAGCCGGGCCCAGTAATCGAGAGCCAAGTGCTAGCACCTGCGGGTGGTAGAATGAAAAGAAAAATGGATAGGGAAGGGCAGGAGGGGAGAAAGGGGAGCGGCCGACACAGGGAGAGGATGACTCAAGGCCCAAGTCCAGTGCAGGGTGTCAGGCTTCAGGAGTAGGGCCTGGGCTGAGGGAGGCAAAAGTGCCCAGGCAAGAAGGAGGGCTACATTTTCCCAAAGATCAAATCCTCTGGCAGCCAGGGACTCAAGCAAGGAGCAGGGCTCAGTAATGGAGAACGAAGTGCTAGCACCTAGGCCTAGGTGAATGAAAAGAAATATGGAATAGGAGGGGAGAAAAGGGAGTGGCTGGCATGGGGCGGGAGGAGGGCTCAAGGCCCAGGTCCAAGGCAGGGTGTCAGGGAACAGGAGCAGGGCACTGGCTGAGAGAGGCGAAGCCCCCAGGCAAGGGGCAGGGCTACGTTTTCCCAAAGGTCATATCCTCTGGCCCAGGTAAAAATCCTGGGAAAGGGATCAGAAAAGTGGGCATGGAAGAGACAAAAAGGACAGGAGGGCTGAAGGAGGGCACAGTCTGAAGGGCCGCAGGATGGGTGTGGGTGGGGTTGGAGCCAGAACCCCAGCAAGGAGTCTCAGCAAGGGACCTAGAAGAGGGCCCAGGTCAAGAGAGAGCAAGGAATGCTGGGCAGGGATGGCAAAACTGCACTAGGGTACTACAGTACAGGAAAGCCAAGGGAAGCAGGGAAGTGGCTCCAATGAGGGGCCCTCAAACAATGCCCAGAAAAGCAGTGAGGAAGTAGGGTCACCAGAAGCTCGAGCGAAAAGCCAGGCCAGGTAACGCAGATCCAAGGGCCAGGGCTTGGGCAGGGGGCCCAGGACAGTGGTTTACATTTGTGAAGGAAGCCAGGGAATCGAGCAGGGGGAAGTCAGGCTCCAGGCCCAGTGCCAACTCCAGGTTTCAAGGTTCCTGATGCCAGACCAAGTCCCAAGAAAAGCAAGGGGCCAAGGTGAGGGCCAAGACATTGTTTTCTGTTAGAGTCTGTAAACAAGTCAGGATGGCGCCTGGCATTTTGCCAGAGGGAGTGGTTTGTGAAGTAATGCCAGTGAGCCATTAAGTGTGGAGATTCCTTAGTGGTTGACTCCTGTATCTAGTTTATGTTAATTAGATAAGCTGTGTGGAATATATAATATATAAATACCCCTCCTGTCCTACAACAAATGGCTCCCACTCCTTCTGTATCAATGTACATAAGTCGTTTGTCACCCCCCCCCCCCCCCCCGTTAGTTTGCTGCAGCTGGACTACGGCAGTTTTCCATAGGGCGCCTTGGATCAGATGAGAACCCACGGCCAGAGCCTGGCAAAGGAGGCCAAGAAAAGGATGGGGGCCAGAAGGAGGGTGACATGAGGGCATGCAAGTGGGTTGGGTTGGGTGCACATAGGAGCCAGACCCAGGACCCAAGCCAGGAGCCCAGGCAAGGGACTCACCTGATTAATGGTGATGGGGGACCAAAGGTGCAAGAGACCTGCGAGCACCAGAAAAAGGCACAAGGGTAAGGGGAGAAAGAGGCTTCATGAGGACCAGGAGAAGCCAAGGGGCACCTAGGGGAGCCTGTTGGTGGGTCAAAGCAAAGGGTTCCCTGGTCAGAACCAACACAAAGAGACTCCTTACTATGCCAAGGACCATGAGGAACATGGTCAGGGGCTCAGACGAACGCACAGGCCCAGGATCCGCAGCATAAAGGGTCAGGGTTAGGGAGGACTGGGTTGCTGTAGAGCAGCATGGAAGGCTGGAGGCAAGGGAGGGGATTGCTCAGGGCTGGGCTGGAGCACATCCATGTTAACTGCCAGGCCTCAAGGTTCAGGCAGTGAGGGGGACTCAGGTGAGTGGCAGGGCTGTGTTTCATATAGGGAGCAATCAGGGTGCAGAGGCAAGCCAATTCCACTCTGCCCCAGGGAAGTAGGTCCTCAGAGAGGGACTTGAACCAAAGGGGGGGGGCAAAGAGGGTACTGTGAGGGGATACCTGGTGTGTGGAAGTGGGGGGGTGCTACCAGACCAATACCAGCAGCACAGGGTAGGGAGAAGCAGGGGGAGTGGAGGGTCCGGGCACTGCCAGCATACTGGGGATCAGGGTGAGGCACAGGAGGGGGCAGGCAACGAAGGACTGAAACCAAGGGACAGAGAAAGTGTTCTCAAGAAGGGGGAGAATGGCTCAGGGTCTCAAGCAAGGAGCCGGGCCCAGTAATGGAGAGCCAAGTGTTAGCACCTGGACCTGGGTGAATGAAAAGAAACATGGAAAGGGAACAGAGGAAGAGGAGAAAGTGGAGTCGGTGGCACAGGGGGAGAAGGCTCAAAGCCCAGATCCACTGGAGGGTGTCAGGTGTCTGGAGCAGGGCCCCAGCTAAGGGAGGCCAAAGGGCCCATGCAAGGGGCAGGACTATGTTTTCCAAAGGCAACCCCCAGGGCCACGAGGCCAAATCAAGTCGCCTGGCCTTGGTGAGCATCCTGGGAAGGGGATCAGGACAACAGGTATGGCAGAGATGGAAAGGACAGGAGGTCCAAAGCAGGGCACAGCTTGAAGGGCTGCAGGACAGGTGTGGGTGGGGTGGGGGCCAGGACCCCAGCAAGAAGCCCAGGCATGGGGCCTAGAAGAGGGCCCAGGACAGGGGAGAGTAGGGAATGCCAGGCTGGGAAGGCAGCAATGCACTAGGTTTCTGCAGTCCAGGAATGCCAAGGGGAGCAGGGAAGCAGCCCTAGTGTGAGGCCCTCAGACAATGCCCAGAAAAGCAGTGAGCCAGAAGGGCCACCAGAGGCTCAAGCGAAAAGCAAGGCCAGGAAACAGAGAGCCAAGGGCCAGGGCTTGGGCAGGGGCTCAGGACAGTGTATTACATTTGGGAAGGAAGGTAGGGGATCCAGTAGGGGGCAGTCAGGCTCCAGGCCCAGGGCCACCTTCAGGTTTCAGGGTTCCTGGTGCCAGACCAAGTCCCAGGAAGAGCAAAGGGCCCAGGCGAGGGCCAGGGCATTGTTTCCCATAAGGCACCCTGGATCAGATGATAACCTACAACCAGGGCCTGGCAAAGGAGGCCAAGAAAAGCAAGGGGGACAGAAGGAGGGTGACAAGAGGGCATGCTAGGGGGTTGGGTTGGTTGTCCATAGGGGCGAGACACAAGACTCAAGCCACGATCCCAGGCAAGGGACCCACCTGATCAATGGTGATGGGGGACCCAAGGAACAGGAGAACTGCGATTGGCAGAAAAAGGCACAAGGGAAAGGGAGGAAGGGGCTGCATGAGGACAGGAGAAGCCAAGGGGCACCTAAGAGAGCCTGCTGGCAGGCCCAAGCAAGTGGCCACCAGCTCAGACCCAACACGAAGAGCTCCTTGCTATGCCAAGGACCATGAGAAACATGGTCAGGGGCTCAGGCAAATGCTCAAGACCATGGACCGAAGCCTGAAGGGTCAGGGTTAGGGAGGGCTGGGTTGCAGTAGGGGTAGCATGGACGGCTGGAGGGAAAGGAGGGGATTGCTCAGGCCTGGGTTGTAGCTAGTTTATGTTAAGTGCCAGGCCTCAAGTTCAGGCAGTGAGGGGGATTCAGGCGAGTGGCAGGGCAGTGTTTCCCATAGGGAGCATTCAGGGTGGAGGACGAGCCAGTTCCGCTTCTCTGCCCCAGGTGATTAGATCCACAAAGAGGGACTTGGACCAAAGGAGGGGGTCAGGGTTAAGAAGACCTGGGTTGTGGTAAGGGCAGTATGGAAGGCCAGAGGGCACGGGAGAGAAGTGTGGGGATCGCTCAGGTTTGGGTTGGAGCAAGTCTATGTTAAATGCCAGGCCTCAAACTTCAGGCTGTGAAGAGGACACAGGCGAATGGCAGAGCTGTGTTTCCCATAGGGAGCATTCTGGGCACAGAGGCGAGCCAATTCTGCTCCTCTGTCACAGGTGAGTAGATCCTAAGAGAGGGACAAGGACCAAAGGTGGGGCTAAAGAGGGTACTGTGATGGGATACCTGGTGTGACCTAGTGATGGGGGGTGGGCCTGCCAGGACCCATCTGAGAAGCATAGGCTACAGAGGAATAAGGGGGCGGGGGCATAGGGTCCAGGCTTTGCCAGGATATCACATCATGAGGGAATTAGAGGGGAGACACAGGAGGGGGCCGGTAAAAGGTGCCTGAATTTAATGGATAGGTCCTGTAGAAGGGCAGCCAGGGGATCAAGAAAGGAACTGGGCCCAGTAATGGAGAGCCAAGTGCTAGCACCTGAGCCTGGGTGAATGAAAAAGTGCATGGTTGTCTGTAGGAGCTCTTATACCTCTGCAGCCTGGGTAGATTGGACTGGGTCCTCTAGGCCAAAGGCTCCTCCCACCTTGGTTTCCAGGCTACCTTGTATATTGCCTCAGCCTCTTTAGAGAGGACTCACCCCTACAGTCATGAGATCCCTTCCACCTTGTTGCCCAGTGGGGGGGGGGCGCTCCTGTACAGCTGCAGCCAGGGTAGCAGGCACTCGCCCTTCCAGGTGGCATACCCCTTTCACCTGGTGTCAGGGGGAGCTGGTATGTAGGCACAGCTAGAGTACCAGGTCCTCGCCCCTCTAGGCAAGAGAGCCCCCACCTGGATATGTACAGGGGGCTCCTATAGAGCTGCAGCCAAGGTAACAGGGACTCACCCTCCAGGAGGGAGACCCCTTTCACCTGGATGTCTGGGGGAACTCATATACCTCCACAGGCAGGGTTGAGAGGACTCGCCTCTCCAGGCAGGACACGCCTCCCAAATGGGTTTTGGGGAGTTAGTACACCGCCCCAAAAAGGGCAGAGGGGAACTCACGCCTCCAGGCGGCAGACCCCTCTCACCTGAGTGTTGTGAGTATCTTGAATACTGCTGCAGCCAGGTTAGAGGGGGCTCTCCTCTTCAAGCAAAGACCCCTCCAATCTGGGTGACAGGGGAGCTCCTATACCACTACAGCCAGGTTAGAGGGGACACAAACCTCTAGTCAGGAAACCCCTCCCACCTGGGTGACTGGGGGAACTCCTGTACCTCTCAGCCAGGGTAGAGGGGACTCACTCCTCCAGTTGGGTGACACCTACCACGTGGGTGTCCTGGGAGCTCTTATATAGCACCAGCC